>NW_028277344.1:0-741744 GCF_059751315.1 Micrasema longulum
TGAGGATAAGGAGGGGAGGTGAGATGTACATATTTATTATTATAATGTCTACTATGAATCGCTTTTTAAATTTCTAAGATTTCCAGGTTGTCAAATTAAAATATTTTATTTTCAACGTGAAGTACTTTTGATCCAGTGTCTTTATTAAAAAAACAATTGTATATGGTTTGCGAATTAAAAAAAATAAATTTATTTAGGCACCTTATTTTACTCTAATATTAAAGTTTCTTTTAGTTTTTCCAATGTATATCTAATCGCAACCATTACAATTTACATGCCAGATTTATTATATTTATGGACTTTGTCTTTGTGATTTTTTAACAATGTTCCTTTATTATTAGTTATGTTCCACATTAAATTACTACCATTTTAGGAAGAAAAAAAACTTAATTAATTTGCTCCACGTGTAGTATTTAGTAAACATGGATAAAATAAAATAGGAAATAATTCAATAGTTACGTAAATCTTCAAGAGCTTGATTAAAGAAGCTTGTTCGCTTTGAAACCGGTCGGTGGAAAAAAAAACTAGTGGTTAAAAACCAAGTTGTTTTATTTATTTTATTACAAGTTTGTATCTAGATTACCTTAAATCCATATAAGTACTTAATGAAAAAAAAGAAAAATGAAAAGAAGAATAGATTAAGGAAGAGAATTGAGATGTTTTTTCTGACGTAATTTAAACAGAGATACTTCGTTGATAATGGAGGGAGGCGATTCCACAGTTGAGCCGCATGAACACTATATGAGTTAGAGAAGAAAGAGTAATTAAGGGTGCTTTAAGTATTAGAACGAAGAGATAAACCATGAACTGATAAGTGTTGAATTTTTTCACGGAGGTATATAGGAGCGTTGGGATTATGAAGAACAATAAACAGAAGTGAAAGGAGTGCAAATGTGGTTATATTTCCTAAGACCAAAAATATATCTCATGCATGTACACCTACTATATTTCTTTAATTTTTAAATAGATTTGCTGTTCGTGTATCTTCGGCAATCCTCGGGATCGATGAAACATGGCCACACACAAGGAATCGGATTTAGTCTCGCGTCGCCGCTTATCATAATTCTTATTTAAAACTCCGTCTTTATGACATTTTTATTTTTCCGTTCCGGGAACCGATCGTGGGTCCACATGTTTATGCCGTATTAGTTAACCGTCTTGTGACTTCCTGCATCTGAACATTCATTTATTTATTTATTAAGGAAATCATTTAGTCTTTATATAAATACAAGGTATAAAAAAACAATTTAAAAAAAGAAGACCAATTACAGATTTCACATTATTTTTTTATGAATGCTGGAGGAAAGGGGAAAAATAATTAAATTCTTAGTAAAAATATTAAATAAAAAGTACATAAAAGGGAAAAGACATTGTATAGCTCCAACTCTACTTTCCTCGCCTCTCTCTCTGCTTCTATGAACATTTATATTTCTTAGTAAAAATTCACGACCAACAATAATTAATTAGATACAGGTAGTAGATGTACATTTGAATAAACATAAATAAAGAGTTGAAATTTAAAGTTGAAATTTAAATGAAAAGTTAAAATAAAATGTTAAAATTAATAATTAAAATTAAAAAGTTAAAATTGAAAGATAAAAATTTAAAGTCAAAATTAAAAGTCAAAGTTAAGTAGAGAAACTTTAAATGTCAATGTCAATGTCAATGTTTAAACAAATCTGATAAAAATATGGTATTTACAGTGTAGTATGTCGATGTCACTAAAGCTGTCACTAAAGGTAATCTGGATTCTTCAAAGAGTGCAATTTTTCATAAAATTAGTCTTTGAGTTAGGAATGTCGAAGAGTACAGATTGACGAGTTCTACGGACAGGGACTTGATATGAAATGCCTCTAACAATTTTTGGCCTATCAATTAGGTTAATAACAATTTTGTAGAGAAAGCTCATATCCAACATACTATTTCACTGTGGTAAATCTTTTCTGAACAAATTTCTAGGTCTGTCAGCGATATGTCGATGGTATTTCTTGCCTATTCTTCGGACCGCATTGCAGAGTCTGTTATCTGAACCAAAGCCATTATTGTCATTTTTCTTAACGAAGAAGAAAAGCGTTCTTTGAGAATGGAAACAAAACTTTTTAATAAAATAGTTTTTTTGTCATCTACGGATTCATTCAAACAATTCGTTTTTTTTTTCGTTATTTTAAAATTTTCTTCGAAACATTCTAAGCTATAAGAAAGTATTCTAAGCTTGCCTGCAATCACAAATGGGCATTCACCAACTTATGTGTGCTGGTTGTATACCAAAATAATGTTTTTCTACCATTACTGTAGATGTAGCTGATCTACAATAAATCATATAAAAATTATTTAATGACGCCTTAAGGAGTGGAAACCTGCCTCGTCTAGAAACATTTCGACACTCAATATATATAGCGCCATTATGGGGAAATATCATTATACGCATTGCCGATTGGTATTTTAGTTTCTTATTAGCATTTTATAAAAAAAAAAACTATTTTATTTAGCTATAAAAAAGTATTCCTGCGAAAATCGTTGGTTAATATATTTATTTAAAATTGTGTTATTGATTGATTTAAAAAAATGGCTAGATTCAAATACGTCTTGTAGCTACAGAGAACATCGGCGTTCGGATGTTAAGCCGTATCGTTGTTTGGTAACGTGTTACATGTATTGGATATACTATGTTGCAGTATCGTCTAACATACATAACTGTATTCTTCATCAATCTGGACACGAAACAAAAAACGTATTTGAATTATCAGTGCATTAGTTAATGCTAATTATCAATAACAACTGTTAGTACTTTTAAAAAAAAGGTTTATTCATTGTATATTTTACCCCAGTAGTCATTTTAGTGTTGACCAATATTCAGGTGTGTCGATCTCCGAACCAAACATGTAACAGCTCCAATTCTCTCACTTAACCAGGTAAGGAAGGGATTTACTATTTCTTTTTTATCATAAGACGTAACATTACGACTTTTTATGTCGCACACAGCTGGACCGCTGCAATAATCGTATAATTACTTGTTTGGGACATGAATAGGTCACAATACTTAATGATTCATCCAAAATTTGTGTAACTAACTGGAAAATTTTATTTGAAGGAGTTAAAAAGAGGATAAAATATTTATGTTTGCTTTTTTCTTTTACAAAAAAATAAAGATATGGTGGTGGTCGCATGCCTTAAAATGTGCTTGTTAAGAATTATTTTAGTACGTCAACCCTCTTACAACGCGATTCATTCGTACCGAGTTAAATAGGAACCGCGCTGTAGCAAAAATACAGGTTTTTGACAAATATCATAAAATGAGTTAAATATGAAGTAACGTTTTACAACAAACTTTGAACCATTTACAAAAAGCAATGAGCAGTAAACAATATATTTTAGGTCGAAAACCAATATAATCTTATTGAAATTTTATGTTTTTTAGCAGTAACAATCTAGAGATTTCTAGGCTTAAACATAGTGTAGATATAACACACACGGGTTTTATGCTTTAGAAATAATTGACGTTCTGTGTTTTCACTTATGAGTATTTACTTTAGTATCAAACCAAGCCAAATAATAATAAATATCATGTATTGTATTGTTGTCGCCATGATTTTTTAGTGTTGTTATTTTATAATTATACTGCCCGTGACGTAACAAGTTCAAAGGGTGAGTTTTCCTGACATTAAAAGTAGAACTCCGTACCCATAAAAACAAGCTAAACGTCGAAAAACATAGCTGTCCAAAAAGCGGAAATCTATCAGAACTCGGTAATTAATTGGTTATTATTAACGTTAGCACGTGTTCAAGTAAACCTACGACGTTTCAAAGCAGTTGAATGACGTTTTTTTTTTTCATACACTTTCGAGAAACTCGCCTTTTAATTTCAATTAAATTTTTACCGCGCACAAGAAAACATTTTTCATGTCTAATTTTCTTATTCATAAAGTCGCATGTATTTTTGTTTAGGAAGAAAATTTACTTCATGTATTTTTATTACAGTATTTATTTTGAAAGCTTTTATTCCAATTGTGTTGTTTTGACCACAATATTAGTTTCTTTATTTATGATCTTGTTCAAACATCAATGCCGACTTAATCGGAAAACATTTTTAAAAGTTTGTTTTTTATTTCTACCGGGTACCCACATAATCACATACAAAATACTCCATGGATAAATGTAATTAATTCATGAATCGAATCTCAAACCGAGCCCAGCCAATTCATTACCACAGCTAACCACTGTACCTAACTCTCTGCCATTTGGTAATACAGAGATACAAGCTTCACTGGGCCAAGCCTGCGTAGGCTGGTCCTTAGGGCCTGAGGCTTGGGACTAATCAAAGGATATTTGCTCCACAAACCATAAAGGAAGCTACGTCGACCGTACCATCAGTACACGAGCACGCTCGTTGCTTGTATTCATTCGGGTTGTGTTAGGTCTAAACCTTACTCCATTACAGGTAAATGCATTCAAATTGTAATTAAGATACATAGATCAGCATGCCAAGTGGAACACTTTTGTGATGATTGACAGATTTCTTTGTTTGGTTGACACATTTCTTTGTTTGGTTTATTCGGGCAAAGATTGTTTAGCTGCATTTTAAACAATCTATCTCATTAATAATGTTTTGAGTATGCCCAAATATTTCTAGACTGGCTGGATTTCCTCGCTTGGGAGTTGTTTAGATTTTAATTTATTGCGACAGGGAGGTAAAACATTTTTGAGATGGTAATATGAAAGTCTCGGCATTTAGAAGGCTTATGATCGAGTATTTATTTTTTTATTTAATTCGAAGTTTTAAAATGTACAGAGGTACTTTGTTTCTGGCTAGCTTAAAAAATTCCTGTGTATGGGAAGGAGGATTTCATTTTATTAAATGATGCTTAAAAAATTCAAATAATAACAATAATATCAAAAAATTCCAAATAGATATAAATTAGAAAACTAACCTATCAGAAATCAACCCGAGACCTCTTGCATGGTAGGCAAACGCGCTGATCGCACTACACTACGAGGTCGACATAAAAATAAAAATAACTATACTGCTACCATAATATAACATTTATGCCCCGAGGTCTTTTTATGAAATAAAGTAGTATTATATATTAATAAAAATAAATTAAAAGTAAGCATAGATTTTGAAAAGAAAAATCCTCTGACAGGAGATTCTTTTCAACAAAAATAAGATTTAGTTAATCATTTTTATTTTCATTTTACATCAAGCTCGAGCCAATTAGTACTCCGAATAAAAATCAGTGTTATAATGTTGGCCGGAGCAGCTCGGGGCAATCATTATACCGTAGGGGGTGTTGAATAGAAATACTGATGAACCGGGAAAGGAGAATATTGCGCACCTACCCCCTATTACGCTGGAAATATTTTAATGCTGTAACTATCAAATTAAGGATAGTTTATCAATCTAGCATTTTACGCATACTACTTTTTAAATAAAGATTCCATATTAAATAAGTTTTGTATTAGGTTTTCTTTTTTTGGTGTGTGAAATAGAACCTAAACTGTAGACGAGTTTTTTTATAAGATGGCTGATTGAGGCGCTAGCCCACCATTCTTGGGGTCCTGGGTTCGATTTGTGGCCGAGTGGACTTGAAATATGGATTTTTAAAGATTTTTTCAACTGCACAATTTTAATATTCGTAGTCTGGCACCTGAAGCGTTAGACTGGTCACTTTACATTTATGTAACAGATGATCTAACTACGTTGCATTTAGTTTATCAATATAGTATTTGTCATATTGTTAACTCAAGACAAGATCTGGACTTTTTTGGTTTAAGTTTACAACGATTTAAACGAGCACTAAATAAATAGTCCAGATCTTGTCTCGATGATCCTTTTGTTTGTCAATGCTTCTTTTCTTTTTTTTAATGTTTTAAACTATTATTTTATTGTTATATTTAAACCCTTTAAATTGTTTACATGGACAGTGTCCGTTAATAAGTAAATAAATAGTACTCTACGCTTATAAAATTTTATGTTATATGAGTAACTTAATGATTGGTGTAATAATCCAGTGCCTTATGCACCATAAGTTGTGACAAGGGAATAATGATGATGTTAGAATGAGTGATAAACCTAAACATAAGGGTAAAAGATATGATACATACATTGCATCTGACACCCTAAAACTTTTATGTTGTATTTTCTGTTATTTTTCATATCACTACAATAAAATTTCAGGTTTAAATGTTTATTATATCTTTTGAAATTTCAATATTTCCGAGATTTCAAAAAAAAAATGTAAAAGGCATAAGTAATTGAATAAATTAATAAATAAATGCGTTTTATATGACTTCCTTTGTGTGTTAATATTTTGTACCTACTTAAAAATAAATACTCAATAATTTTTATTTATGAAGTTTTTTTTTGTACTCTCTGATTTAAAAAATAATTGTGTATTTTTTATGTTTTTAATGAATCAAATGATAAAACAAATTTTAAAATTGTTACCTTTTTTATTTTTATTCGTTAATACATCAAATGATACTTGTTTTTTTTATTTATATTATAATCTACTTTCATACATTTAGTTAATCTTAAAACTGTTACTTTCAAAAAAAGATACTAGCTCTTGTACTTGGATAGTGACTAACATTGTAGCATAGTTATTTTTAATTTGAAGTTACATTATTTCGAATATACACGACAAAAAAAACTAGGGAATAAAGAGAAAAACAAAAACTAATAATACAGTAATACTAATTACATTATCAAAAATATTTTGAGACTGTCCAAATATATGTAGATAATTTTTTGTTTTCAGGCGTTGCCTAGTATGTACGTGAAATAATTAATTTAGATAAATCTCACCCGCATAAATAAAGGTTTCAGCTCTTTAACTCCACAAACATCAACAGATGAAAGAATCGAAGCAATATATATGTTTAAATATGGGCAGAATGGTGAATGTTACACAGTGTGTAAAATGACCACTTAAACCAGCCAATAACAGGTCACAAGCTCTGTAGATGTATAGATTTCTATATTACCTTCTCTAAAATGTGGTATTATGCTAATTTCTTTACTTTAGTTATACGATGTCATTAAAAATGTTTGTTAATTACATTTTGTACCTTCTACAAGTTTTTTACATACCTACTTGTTTATTTTATTTTATTTTTTTATTTTATTGTCTTTCTTGTTATAGTTTTTATTTCATTTGCAACTTCTTAATTCCTAACTTATCTCAAATTTTAAATTACTTTAATTTTAATACCTATATTGTACTTAATCAACAGCTTACATCACTGCGGAATCTATATTTACTGTTTTTACAATTTGGGTTTCTATATAGGTATTCTTATTTTCTCTGTGCAATATAATGTTAAAACTGTTGTTTTTTCCCAAATAAATAAATAAAATGAAATGCTGTTTTTACTCGCGTTCAAAAAAATTCTTCAATTTTACTTTGAATTTATTTAGTGGTATATTAGTTTAAATTTTAGATTAACAACCTAATAGAATCGCCCATATGGTGAAAAACCATTATTTATTTATTTATTAATATGCACGCTCTACGGGCTTTACATTTATTAGAAAAACATTTATGTGCAGCAGTGAAACATAAGTATGTACATTTAGTTGAAATTAAAGATAACATAAGAAAAACAAAAAGATACAAAAATAAGTCAAAGAAGAAATGTACCAACATAGGTATATGGGTATATAAACAGATCATATACACATAAAAAGATACACACATACATACACATGCACATGTTTACATACATACACACATATACATACATGCATGCTTACATATATTTAAATATAAATACAAACACATAAGTATGTACATTATTATGGAGATACAATAAAAAAATAGTAAATAAAAATTAAGAAATTTTATTCATTGAGGAGATACTTAAGCCCACCATCCACCCGCAGCTTTTAAAGAGTCCTGGGGGACTCTGTCAGCTGCGCATAGAGGAAAGTTATAATAAATATTCCTAAGGAATACAAAATCTATTCAGATTAAGGAGGGGGGAGGAGGACGTATGGACAGAGGCCAACACGTCGTCCCCACCCCTCAGGATCCCCTCAATGCCTGTGTTTTTATACAGATTAATTTATAACCTTTTAAATACTTAACCTTTAATTATATAAAGATAGACGAAATATATCAACTTCACCATACTCGTTATCTAGCCGGTGTAGTCTAGGTATTGGTGAATTGTAATAATAATTATTGTGACTGCCAGAAGATTCGAAAAATAACTTTAGCTGCCGAGTATTTCAAACAGGTACTTTTATTCTGATAACACTAGTAACTCTGAGACGTCCAATACGCCATTTGCTATTTTATATAAGTTTAATAAATCATTTATAATTCTTCTTTTACAAAGAGTTGACATATTTGGCGAACATAATAAATTATTGTAATCAATATTTTTAGTGGGAATACTAAGTTTGTAATTGATGAATCTAAGGAATTTACGTTGTACTTTTTCTAACTTTAAAATATGAACATTGTAATAGGGTGACCAAATTGTTGAATTGAATTCTAAATTACTTCTTACTAAGGCAGTAAATAGGACTTGAGGGTAGTGATGGAATTAAAATCCTTTACAGTTCGCTGCAAATATCCGAGACATTTCATCGCCTTATTAGTGATGGTATCAATGTGAGGATTAAACGATAATTTTTCATCAAAAACTATCCCCAAATCCTTTATTTGTGTAACTCTTCCCAGAGTGATATTATTGATATTATATGATTTATGACAAACATTATATGATTATTGGCCACAAAATTAGCTACAGATTACAGCAATACAACGAGCCGTGAGTGCTCGGGTAGAGAATTGCGAGCGTCAACCGAAACCGTCCATTGTACGTATGTAGTTAAACTAAAAACTAAACTAAAACCAAATCAAAATTTTGTAACGCTTTTGTTCAATGCAATAGAGCTTAAAAGCTTCTCTAGAAAATTATTACTCTGAGGTTTTAATAGTTTTTAACTTATTCGACTGTTTTTAAAAAGCGTAGACTATAAACCATTTATTCAATTTTTTATCGATTCAATTCAAACTGAAAAAATCGTGTGAATTGTTTGTAAAATAAAAGTTATTATTCTGTGGAACAAATTTTGTATCAATAAAAACTGTGACCGTAAACTTTTAGCGCACCGTGTCGACATTAATTAGAACATACAGGAAAACATGAAAAGGTTATTAGTAACAAGATCAACATTTGACGAGCGTAACCTAATAATTTAAATGGGCTTTTTCTATTAAAAGGCCTTCAGTTTAGTGAATGTCCATTCATTCCTTTTGCCTGATTCATTGAATAAAACAGGTTTTCATAGAGCGTTTCGGTAACAAATACATCGCACATCTTCGTGTTCTTGAAAGGAAATTTTCTCAGCATAAATCATTGTGACACTTTGCCATTTTATCATGAATGTATCGTCGCGTAGGTAAAAAAAAACAGATCGTATTTTATTATGGCCTTAACCAGTTTGGAACGAGCCAAATAATTATATTATGTATTTGATTTTGAATTGCTAATTATGTATTTGATTTGAATTGCTAACCGATTATAATCTTAAAATATATTTTAGATTTTTTATTTATTTTTATGATTAAAAAGTTAAAATAATATATGTTTATTTAACATATTACAACAGAGATAAAAAACATTTTAGAGACGGTTATATAGAAATCTAGACATCTACAGGGCTTATGACATGTCATTGGCTGGTTTACTTGGCCATTTTGCACATTGTGTAACATTCACCATTCTGCCCATATTTGAGAATTTATATTCCTTCAATTCATTCACGCGTTGATGTTTGTGAAGCTAGATAGCTGAAACCTTTATTTACGCGGCTGAGATTTATCTAATTTTAATTTTACCTACATACTAGGCAACGCCTGAAATTATTATTTTTATTTTTTGTACTTCTTTGAGGACCAGGTGGATTTATCAAAAATACTTCGAGTTTGTCCAAACTTCTGCAGACAAGGACTGGATTTACATTTATGTATAAATACATTTCTCCACAATATCCATATTGATTTTGAAAGTACAATTAATTATTCTAAATCCAATGAATATATTTTTATCGGTATTTGTAGTATGTAATATTTCCCTATTAAAATGTAGTTACAATAGTGATCACAATGGAGTTTAAGTGCCAACCGTAATGTGTGGGAGCGTATGGAATTATGGAATTGGGAAAACAAATATGAAAGAAGGTTGAATGCTGTTGAAATGCGATCTCTCAGGCGGATTTGTGGTAAATCGATTTACAATAGGTGCACAAATGTCGAGATCCATGAACTATGTAAGGCTGAGACAAGCATTATCGACAGAAGCAAGAAAAGGGTGCTGCGCCGGTTTGGACTTGTAGAGCGAATGGACAGCGAAAGAACGGCTTAAAGGATCTAAGATGACAATGTTGATGGATGCAGAAAACGAGGAAGACCGAGAAATACATGGCACCTGGAACTCAATTGGTTGCCAACAAAAAAGCGACTGATGTATTATTTTTTTTTATTTTTTTTTATTAAAATTTTTAAACAGTCGAATGCCCAAATACTTCATTAATAAGACAGGAGTAAATGAAAAAAAAGTAAGTTTATTACTTGAAACAAGGATAAAGTATAGTTTCCTTTAAAAAAAAACAGAATTCTAAAATCGCATTATGTATAAAGGTTTAAAAATGTATGAATAGATGCCCGAATGTATGAAGAATGAAAAGAGTTTGAATGAATTAAAAAATAAATTTTGTGTTTACTATAAAATGATGTAAATATTTCATTAAAGTAAATGTAAATATTAGTTCATATACTTATTATGATATTAGCTAGCTTAAAAAATAATCAAAAATAAAAAATGCTTCGTGAATAGCTTGTAAAAAAATATTTTAATTTCACCACTCGGGTTCCCCCCGGCATTACAGAGTAGACACGGGCAGTGCTGCAACATATTAGGGTGGGTCCGCAAATTTATACCTAGACAGGTAGACCGGGTGAATGTTTAGCAGGAGGCTCGAAAAGGCGGCGATGCTTGAAAACGCTCCTCGCGAGAGCCAAATCTGAATGCAAAAGGCCACTTACTGACCGGTTGAATAAAAAACAAGCCACAGCAGACACGGATGGCAGAATTTCCAATGAAAATTTGCAAACACGATTTCCGGAACAATTTTTTTAACATTTCGGATTCAAGTCATTTTAAAATGAGCTAAAAACACAACATTTTCAAACGATTCACTTTAGATGCACCGAAAAAGTTCAGCATTTAAAACAACATTAAATGTGTGGAAAAAGTATAGACGATAGGTGCACAAATGTCAAGATCCGTGCATTACGTAAGCCAGCGACAAGCGTCATAGACAAAATCAAGAAAGGACTCCTGCGTTGGTTTGCACATAGAGCGAATGGACGGCGAAAGAACGGCTTTAAGGATTACGCAAATGTCGATTGATGCAGAAAACAAGGAACACCCAGAAAGTCATGGCTTGTCCACATTCAATAAATACATGAATATAGACATGTCAAAATTTGGAATAATCGTCGTGCGTGCATGAGAAGAATCTGGTGTATGTAATGCAAAGAAAGCGAAGTATGTGTGCAAATACATACTATAGTGGCATTCTATCCTCTCTGAAACGGCGTAAAAAGGGTTATTTGTTTAAAAAATAAAACGTTTTCGTCAAAATAGAAAAAAAATACAATATGGAAGTTTATACATCGTATGAATAAAATGGATTAAAAGTTATGTTGCTATTGTTTGGGAGAACAGTTTAAAGAATTGAATATTATGAGAGTATCGTCAATAGTTTTCCTAAATCTTTCAATAACTTCAGGATCTATGAAATATTGGAGCGAAAAAGGCTACCCTAGTCTTAATAAATATTTTATGTCAACGATGTCTGAAATCGAACCTGGGACCTCTTGCATGATAGGTAAACGCTCTGATTAATTGACAAATTATTTTACCCACTAAAAATTAAAAACAATAGGTAAATATCACATACTACGAAAACCGATAAAAATATATGAAATAGATCATAATTAATTGTATTTTCAAAATCTATATGAATATTGTAGAGAAATATTTTTACGTAGATATTTTTTTTCAAATACGTCACTAGAAAAACGTGACATGTTCGGCCTTGATTGTAATGACGCGACGTCAAGATTTGAGACAATGTTCTGAATGAATTCGAATAGTCAGGAATAAATAAACATGAATCGTGACGTACGTAAAAATGTATTTTTTTACATAAATTTAAATTTTATGTACAGCCATTTGACATAATCCAGAATCCCGTATAGCATAATGTATAAAGGTTTAAAAAAAAATTAGAGAGATGCCTAAGTATATGAAGAATGAAAATAGTTTGAATAAATTTAAAAAGAAAGGTTATACTCGTATTTGCAGTAAGATAGTGTAAATAGATATGTTATTAAAGTAAGTGTCAATATTAATTTATCTACTAATTGTAACATTATAATAGGAAATAAATAAATAAAGGCAACTACAACGTCAAAAAGACTTTTTGTGATGTTAGTTTTCATATTATATCTTAATTAAACGTTACTGTAAATGGGGTCTAGATTTTTAACCAGTCATGTGCTCTGTAGAGATATAATCTAGATTCCATTTGTAAACGATTTTTATAAATTAAAAACACTTTAATAAAATTATTTGTGCAGTGTAAATAATGGTCAGATTTTTTAACGTCCGTGCGATATATAGCTGCAAGACGTGTTGTTATCTAGCTCTTATATCATTTTACAATTGAAGCTTAGTGGAAATGGGGGACTAGAATCCCAACCGCCTATATGCTCTGTAGCTGCGAGACGTGTTGGGAGGCTTATTGTATGGCGACATTTGCACAAAAATGACGCTGTATAAATTATCCTAAAGAATTAAAAAGTAGCAGAATACCGAATATAAGAGCGAATGAAGGTGTTATTTTATCAATAGTTATGGAGAAAGCAGCCAGTCCACAATAAAAAAAAAAGATATTGAGTTTATCGGGTGCAGTAAGGTCAATTTTATGTTTTGCTAAAAACAGCCAGACCGCTTGCATACAAAAAACTGTATTAATCACCTCCTGAAAATGGTGTCAATCGCGGTATTTCTTAATTTTCAAAAAACACCCACAGCACTAGAAAAATTTTGCGTAACTTTAAAAACTGGTCAAATACATAATTTAATTCTTGTTTGTAATGTGAAAAAAAACTAGTGTGTTCATCGTTTATCATTTGTGAAAGTAGAAAACATTTCAACTGTTGTGTAGATTTGATTATTCACTCTTTTCACAAAAGTGCTATTATCTGTTTCACTTTTTTATGGCTGGCTGCTTTCTGCATAACTGGTGTTCAAAGCAATAACCCCTGATATCTCTGCTTATTATTTTCGTCACATCGTCACATGACACTTTTATGCACTTATGTCTTCAATTATGTGATTTTAAAATTATTTACATTGGAACTTTTGTTTCATTTCACATTAAATTTAATAAAATAAAAAAAATGCATTTTTTTATCATTCGGTTCTGGTTGAGTTAGACAAATTGCGGGAGTGAATAATACTGGAGTAAGTATTTCAGACGAATGTTTTGCATGGAATAGAAGAAATTATCTGAATTGAAAATTTATGAATGGAAAAAAAGTAAAAGATTTTTTTTGTCTGTATCGGGGTGTATATTATAATATATGAAGGAAAATTTGAAAAGAAACATAGATTTGGTATCTCAATCTTTTTTATTTTTTCCTATTAACATAAAAAACTTTCAAGTGCAGACTTAATTTTGGATTTCAATTCAATTGGATATTTTGTTTTTCTAAAATTATTCTAAGCAAATTACGCCTAGTCAGGCACACAAACAAAAGTACATACAGTATACAGTTTGTAGGCCTGGAAAATCTATTTTATATCTAGACTTTGAGCATATTACAACAGAGACGGAGAATTTTTAGAGAAGGGAATATGAAATACTAGGCATTAATTAGGGCTTGTGACCTGTCACTGGCTTGTTTAAGTGCTTGTCTATATTACACCTATTATCCACAAATTCAAACAATGATTTGCAATCCATTTTTATAATACTAAAATATGATGTATTTAGGTTTTTTTCTTATAACTGTATTTTGTATCTACTCGGAGAAGGTCCGGGCCAATAAAAAATACCACATCGTTTGTGAAATAAAACCAGAATCCTGGACGAGTGTTTTTGACTGATTTGCAGTCGCTGGTCCTGTGGCATGGAGTGCTCCAAGCAGAAGTGCGAAACTATGAAAGTGGTGGAGTTTTGTTTCGGAGAAAACTCAAAACCATTTGTTTAAATCATTTGAATTTATCCGTGGCATGTGATAACAAAGTAAAATTGTGATATTTATATTCTAAATATAAAGTTGAAATTAAATAAATACTCATAAAATCACTTTGTTAAGCACGCTTGAAATATTATATCTCAAAAATGGCGCTTAATAAGTTATCCGTTATAACAATAAGATTCACCATAGGGTGAAAACAGGGGTAGGTACAATGGTGTTGATAATAAGATACTCTTGGAAGAGCATATAAGGCTCTCTAAGACAAAAACTATTATATTGTCGAGAGAGGAGTGTTTAGGACTGAATTTTCTTTAGTAGGAGGGATTTAAGTGGGAAACTCCTTGATGATTCTTGACAAATGACTTCCTTTTTATTTTTTTATTAAAAGTAAACCTAATGTTTGTGTTTGCTGTTTATCATATTGATGTGTCATATATTTTTTTTTTTATAATTATTATATTTTTGATCCTGTATAATATTTTTCGTGATAAACACGATTTTTTGGAGCCAGACAACAAAACTTCAGAGAAACATTCCTCACAGTAAGCTTTAAAAAAAAACCTTTCAAAAAATTACCAACAAGTTATTAACATTTTTTTATTTTTTTTTAATAAAAACGTATTTGACCAACGAAGCAATACGCACCAGACGCGAACAAGTGAAGCGGCTGGGTAGGAGAGTGGTAGGGGTTTGTGTAGAGACTGGTTGTCCAAAAAATTAAGGATTCACTGCATTTTGAGATCATAATTTTTATTTTTTATTATTATAATGACATTTTGGAAAAGTTTTATGAAGATTTTTTTAAAGCTAACCTCTTTAGGAATGTTCCTCTGAAGTTTCACGGTCTGGCGCTGAAAAACCGAGGATGTCTGTGTTAACTAATTATTTGTCCCAACTCAACAAAGGGCATTATTTTGGTCCCATGGATTTGGGGTTTATGTCAAAAAAGTGTTTAATAAACTTTGAGTAAATATATAAATAAATATTTTGGACTTCTTGGAACTATTTGGAATAGTTCCCCGATTTTTTGTAGATATTTTCGCCACTAAAACAGTGTAAGATGAAGATGGATTGACAAAGTTTATATTATGTTTATCGTGTTTATAAATATAATATGCACCATTATTTTATTGCCCTTGTTTGTCTTTGCTACGTAGTTTTATCATATTTTTATTCAGTTTCTCGTATAAATGTTTCTCTATCTAACTGTTGTAATTGTCTTAGGCCGTATATATAGCATATCATAAATAAATAAATAAAACAGTATTTTAAGGATACTTTTTTATTCGTTGTTAAGGTTCTAAAGAACACAAAATTTAATAACGCTGCAAGAACAAACGGCGAGAAAGAGGTGACCTAATAGAGGCATACAAGATACTCAACAGTCACTATAGCTGCCCAAATTTGGATCCCATGTTCAAACTTAAACAATATGCTCATCTTCGAGGCCACAGTCTTAGGCTAGAGAAAATGAAATTCAATCTAAATTCATGGAAGCATTTCCTAAGCAAAAGGGTTGTTGATGGTTAGAATAAGCTGCCACAAAAGCCGATCTCAATGTGTTGTATCAATGGGTTTAAAAATGGACAAGATTTGTTTCGGAAACGTTAAAGTGCGCCAGCCAACTTACTTTCGTTATAAAAGATTTATACATTCATTTATTTCACAGAAACAAACAGTCAACAATCATAAAATAACACAATAAAGAGATGGTTTAAAGACAGATCAGCGAAATTTCTAAATAAAAATTATACATATAAAATTGTGGTACAAAAAAAGGGTGCGTTTGTGTGAATTTGTATGAGAGTTAGTGAAGAGTTGTGAGGGTGTGTATTTGTGTGGGAGTAAGTGTTCAGGTGTGTATAAGCGAAAGCATCATTAAATAGCAAGTAGGAGCGTATCGCAGTCATAAAAAATGAGTTTCAATTTATTTTAAATAAATTAAGGGGCATTTTGAATACGAGCATATCAATAGATAAAAAAAAGAATTATAGTTTGAGGAAGAATGATAGAGGAAACAGTATTGTGCATAGTTATAGCTACAGATTGGCAGATGGAATAAATACTTATTTCTTGTCATCCGAAAGGGGATATTTAAATTATTTTTGGAGATTAGGTTAAAAAAAGTTTACTTTATTATTTATGTTAATAGCATAATTCAGATGTAGTGCATCTTTTTTTAAGGGTATAAAATAGCACATCAGCTTTTAACTGCTCCCTTAAAATTAGTTTAATAATATACCGACCTACCTATTACAATACTATTCATAAAAGTGATCGATTATAACCAAACATCTTTATTTCTAATGCAAGAACTAAAGCTGTTTTCGTCCCGTCCATTCTACCTCATAACGTATGAATTGCGTTCCTGGAAATTGAGGCTGGCAAAAAATTAAGGATTTTACGTCAGACGGGGGGTGCTTTTACGCAGAAAGAAGGACGACCTAAACTTAATACAGAATTTATCTGAAGCTATTAAATACAAGGGAAAATATTTTGAATGCAAAGTGCCATTCAGAGTGCCCACGCAAATCTGAAAGGACTTTATCAATTGGATGTTTCGTTTCCTTAAATTTTTACAGGTTTGAGAATGTTTGACTGACAGATTCTTCATCAGAACCAGGCTTGTTGAGAACGTGAGTCGGTTGTATACTATACAGCATCTCAAGAGGAGTTTGGATTTTAATTTGAAGTGAGGAATGTCTGAGGTAACTCAGAATCAAATGTGAATGAAAAGGTTTGAAGAGTCCTTACACTCAATTAAATTACCTATCTGGTAAGGAGAGAGTACTCATTCAACTTATAACACTCGATTTATTTTCTATCAAGACAAAAACATTTAGAAATATTATTTTATAAAATTCACATGTTGTACGCAAAATATTACATGGGTTTATTTATCGCTGTGTGAATACAGATACTGGAGTTTCGTATTATTTTTTAATGGCAATCTGATTATTATTACTATTTATTTTAATAGCTTATTTGGGAAGGCCAACAGACATGCGGTAACTTATAAAAGTCAAACATCACACAATTAAATAATATCTAAAAGTCCAATTACAGGCTTTTTAGAAATTAAAATATTTTAGTCATGTAAAATTTTAAGACATCTCGTGTTTTTATTTTTTATTATTAAATTAAATAAAACGAAAAAAGGATAACGTTTCAGGCCTGGAACACTCGAGCAATAGCCTGATATGATCCAACATTGCCACCCGAGAACAACTCTCCGAAGGGATTCTGCGTTATCGGGGTAGCCTTGTCATTTTGTACAGAAAGATATAATTTATTATTTTTTTACATGTGAGAATATAAAAAAAAGACTCAATACACAGAGATACTTAACAAAATTTTCAGAAATTTTTAAACACTAAGTATTCATTTTTTTATTTAATTTCTGTATACCTTTATTATTTATATCTATTATAAAACGCACAATTAAAAATCAAAAACATGGCATAAACTAAACGATTGTAGAGCAGGAGATTCAGTATTGGTTTGGGTGAATGAGACAATCCATATTACTTCTACCCCGTTCCATTATCCATCTTTTTATAGCCTTTTTAAACATTTTCTCGTTACTTTTTGTTTTAATAGACAGTGGAAGTAGGTTATACGTTTTTTTTTTTATTTTTTATTTTTTTATTTATTAATAAAACATATAAGACATGAATATCATGATATTATATTCCCAGGAGTTGTACGAGAAAACTCATTTGGGACGGTACATAAAAAAAATAGTACATTTCTTGTAACAATACATAGTATACATTTAAACAATAAAAATTTTAACAAATTTTAACAATCTATGAACTTAATATTAAAAAAGGAAAGAAAACATTTAAACAATCTGTGAACTTAATATTAAAGAAGAAAATAAAAACATTCAAACAATCTGTGAACTTAATATTAAAAAAGAAAAGAAAAACATTTAAACATTCTGTGAAATTAATATTAAAAAAGAAAATAAAAACATTTAAACATTCTGTGAACTTAATATTAAAAAAAGAAAAGAAAAACATTTAAACCTAAAACACAATATATAGACTATTCACAGAAACTGAGCTAAAAACTATCACTTTCAAAAAGATTCAAGAAATAGGTCTTCATTTCTGGTCTTTGAGATTTACCACTCGACATTTCATTTTTAAGGTCATCAGGCAGTTTATTAAATTGTATACGACCAATGTATTCCAGAGACCTTTTGCCGAACTTCGTGGAACAAAATTTAGAAATGTGAAGATTTTTTGCATGTCGTGTATTATAGTTGTGAATTTCATGATTAAATGTAAGTTTTAAATTTGTGTGAGCAGAAAAGTTTATGATGTTTGAAATAGTGTTAGTGATGTCATACAGTGCCATTACCTTGAAAGGAAGTATTTTTGTGTTACGATAAATATCCTTGACATGGGAATCCCATTTCAAACCAAGAATGCTTCTCAGAGCTCGGTTTTGAAGAACTTGAATCTCAGAAATCTGGTTTTTGTTAGCGAAACCCCAAATACAGCATAAATAGGATAGGTGAGAATGTATCATAGCGTAATAGACGGCAAACAAAACAGAGTGAGGAAGCAGACCACGAAGTCTATGCAAAACGCCAGTTCATATTGTACTATTTTTGATTTAACATGTTCATATTGGTATTTCCATGAAAGTTGAGAGTCAATATATAGTCCTAAGTATTTAGTAACATTGGTCTTTTCAATATAGCCAAATAATAATTCAATTGCATAATACTCAAATTCTCTTTGCCCAAAAGAAGTGTTAGTTTGTATTTGTTTAAATTGTCTTTGTGCAGAGGATCTAGTGATTATATTATTTGTATATGTTGTATTCAGAGGCGGTTCCTTAGTATGTGCATAAGTGCAGTGCACTGCCAAGTAAAAATTTGTGAAAATAAATTAGTAATTTTATTAGAAACAGGGATTCGTTGCAATATAATACACGTAAACATCATAATATTCAATACTAGCGCCAAAAGATCTAGCGAAATCGACTCTAGCGGACGATTTTCTCATCTTGTCTACGCATGCGCAATCGTCCCAGTGCATATTCTGTTTTGCACAAAATTTTACCCTGAATTTGTAAGAACTATATTATATCTCCTAAAATCGTCGTTTGAGCAAGACAGACAATGATTCATACCGATGAATTTCGCGTTAGAGAGAGAAGATAATATACATATTCCGGGCATTGCCGACGCATGCGCAGATTTGAAATTCGTTTGAAATGTCACTTTGAACATGCGTAATGACATGATATTAGTACAAATTTAGCTAACTATAACGTGCGTATTATGTTGGGCGCATTTAGCGTTTCTAGTTCCGATGCGCGGGCCGTCATACTAGTGCTCGTTTATCACGTCAGACCTACCATATTATTATAATATTATTGAACTTAATAATATACAAGTGGACAACATGTAAAAAAATGCACTGCCAATGTTTTCGGTCAGGAGCCGCCAGTGGTTGTATTGTTGGGATATGTTTTTCATTTGAGCGAAAATAGTTTTTAATCTATAAGTAAGTGTATGTAGTTTTAACGTATAGTTGCTTTGGTGTCATAAGTTTTAATTTGTGGAATATTTCTTCAGTAGATGTATGTAGGTACTAGGACTCTTAGTATTATTTTAATTATGAAATCTTGTGCAACAAAAACACGATTTAAACTGTCACTAGCACTGCCCTATTCGATTATACCGCATTCCAAAATTAATTGGCACAATGCAAAATAAATCTTAAAGAAGTTTTTACTTGCATTTTGCAATAATTGCATTTTAAATTGTTTAGTACATATCCGTTTGTCTTTCAAGTTTATTCGTTATATTCAATCTACCGTTTCTACTTAAAAAATATATTAATAATTACTCCTCAGTATTTTACATTATCTGCCCGATGGCCTATAATTGATTGGACATGATCAATTTGCCGAAATTATTCGAACACTTCAGAAAAGAACTGGATTTTTTTTAAAGCCACCAGATTTGCATATCCGACAGGATCTTTAAAAGGGCTATTTATAGTAACGAGAAGCTCTATTCGGTATAGAGAAGAAAAATATCCTGTACTACAACATAACAATATTTTAAAAAAACAGGTTTGCTAGTGAAAATTCTAAATGTAAATTCATAATTGGGTCTCAAATTCATAACTGTGGTCCCGTGGCTTTAAAGTAGTGTCTCGGACTCACGGCTCAATAGTCCGTGGTTCGAATCCCACTCTACCCCAGTTGGGGTTGGGATTCCTATTTTCTAATAGTCAGTTATTTACAACTCGTTGAAAATGGCCCTCAAAATTGAATATTTGGGTTTATCATTAGAACGCAAATATTTCTTATTTATTAAAAAAACAAAATATTAATCCTTTATTATCAGACGTTCTAATTAATAATTACTAGCCCTTCCGATAATAATTAAGAACTTGAGCCACAACAATTCATTTACGTATTTGAACTCATTAAAATGACATTCTATTAACTCATGTACCTACGAGTATTTACCACAAAATACTGTAAAAACGTCCTCCGGACAAAAATAGTTCAATTCAATTATAATTAGAAATGCTTTATCCTACTTATTTTCTTATAAATACATTAAATTTTAAAGTAAAGATACCAGTCTCAAAGATGTCGCAAAAGCGATAAAATTGGTATTGCAAATTTGTGGATTGTACAACTAGTCTTTCATTTCTGTAATACATAATTCGAATGAAATGCTACCGGTAAACAACACATTCCCAAGTAATGTTAACTTTATTAATTATACCTACCAATCTACCTCTCTTTTCCAATCAACAAATCAATTATCTACGTATACAGTATGGTCCACGTAAGAACATACGAAGTACATACCGCACATCCGATAAAATAGAGTCATAACTCAAAAATATCTTAATTTTATTTGAGTTTAAAGGTGTAGAATAAACACTTATGCTTTCTTTCAAAATGAGGGTTGCAGCTTATTTTTCGCCTTGCTTGTTATGTGCGATACTTACATTTAGTGCTAAGTGTATGTTTCTTCTATTTACTCTAACGATAATGTGAGGATCAGTAGGTCAATCATAAATGATTATCGACGTGCTAATAAGTGACGTGATAACAATTTCTCACCATGGTTGTTTGTCGTATTCGTGATCACAATGGAACATCCGTGAAACCTATCGATTGGGATTATTATATGTTTTTATATTGTCACACTTCAACCCAATGTTTGGCGATACCTAATATTAAATGTCAAAATGTTTAAGTTACAAAGTATAGTTTTATAAAGTTTTATTTGTTTGTTTACAATTTATTATGCTATTTATTGCATTAAGCCAGCGGTTGGCAAGCCAAATGTCAAGAAAATCCGTCGCCATAGTAATTGTTTGTAATGTATTGTTCACTCTTGTATTTGATACTCCTTACTATTTTTCGTATGCAATATATTGTATTATTTTTTATAATAAACGCCGATTTTTCGGCAATGCACTGTACTAATTTACGAGGAAAACAAAAGACAAACCGACACGAGCGATGACTTAGAGATTACACACGCGTTTACTTATGACCACGATAACTTAAGCATGTTCATTATTGTTCATTGTAATCGCTCATATGCTTAGCATGTTTTTAAGTCAAATCGAAAAATTTATATTTTTTAGCTTTTACAATACCAAGTAGCTTAAATGATACAGAATATGTACGACACATAAGAATTAATTTTAAAGGTAAAAAAAAAACGGCAAAACTCCTTGAAAAATACACAGTTTTAAATATCAACATATTACAACAGAGATGAAGAACACCTCAGAGAAGGGAGTATAGAAATCTAGGCATCTACGGGGCTTATGACTTACGGTTTTCAGTCAATGTGAGAAATTCTGTTTTTGGAAACTTTGTAATGGTATTTGAAAGGGGAAGTGAGGTTACTGACTGCATAATAAATGTAAACAACGAATGTCTTGAACAAGTAGAAGAATTTGTGTATCTGGGAAGCATGTTTGCAAGGAGAGTGAATGCGGGCAACAAAATGAACGGCGCACGTAATTAGTAGCATAGTTATTGCTTATAAAAATATATCAATCTAAGCTAAACTGGCAGTGCACAACGCAGTTTTAGTCCTAACATTTATGTATGAAAGTGAAACATGGAACTGACAGAGGAAGGATAAAAGCCGAGTGAATGCGATCTCACGAAGACGAATGTCTGGTAAATCAATGTATGACAGGGTTACGAATGACGAAATCAAGCGAGAGTGTAAATCTGAGTCAAGTATAGTTGATAAGATTAAGAAAGGGTCTCTAAGATGGTTTGGTCACTAAAGAACGAATGGACGACAAAAGAATGGTAAAACAAGTATATATGGCGAAAATGGACGGTAATGTAAGACGATGATGACCAAGGAAGATGTGGCATGATCAGATAAACCAAAATCTTAAGGCTGGTCATGTCAAAAGCAGACAGAACCGAAGGGCATGTATGACAAGATGTACGAATGTGTTGCGTGTGGCGGTCCATTCTCTCCCTGGAAATGACGTGATGGCAGTTTTCTAAATATTTTTTTTTATATGTGAGTTGCATTATTTTTTACCCTGCTTATAATATACAAGGTTTATAATTCAAAAAGAGGATTTTTCTGCTATTATATTACATTACTTTAGCTAAACTGTTGGAATCAGGATGGATATTCTAATGTGGGCCAATCATGAACTTCTCAGCATTTGCTCATGTGAAGAGAAAACCACTTAAAACTCTTTAGAAGAAGCCGGCCTGTTGGCAGTTGTCAACCGGCCTTCCGTTCTACTAGAAGAGTGTTCGGCATTTTGTTCCCTACTTTAAGTTTATTTTACCAATTGCCTGCACTATATTGATCATGTATGATACCATCTAAAACAAATTATGTTTGCGGGTAGTCAAAGATTGCTTAGTAAGCTAGACGTATCTTCACTTAATCCTCTTAATGTCAATGGTACCAATATTCAATACAGGAAATCCGTAAAAAATCTAGTAGTACAAATGGATGAACATCTACGCTGGTGAGCTCATACTAATGAATTTAGCCTCAAAATATTTTTCAGTCTATACTCACTAAGAAAGTTGCAAAAATTCTTACCAATTAATACTAAATGCACCCTTTTACAAGCATTACTACTACCCATACTAGATTACGCTGATGTTTCCATGACTGATTTAAGCTGTAAGCAACTCGATAAACTTGAACGACTTCAGAATACATGCATGAGGTACATTTTTGGTCTTTGGAAATATGACCACATTTCTGATTATCGCAACTGAAATGGCTCAAAATTAGACAGCGGAGAGACTATCACTCCCTCTCACTTCTGTTTCATTTACTGCATAGTCCTAACGCTCCTATATCCCTGCGTAAAAATTTCAACGCTTATCAGTTCATGGTCTACCTCTTCGTTCTTATACTCAAGGCACTCTCTTAATACCCATTTACAATTCCTCTTTCATCTCTAACTCATATAGTGTCCATGCGGCTCGACTGTGGAATCATCTCCCATCCACCATCAAAGTTGTTACTACATTTTCTCTGTTTAAATCACGTCTAAAGAAACATCTCCTTTCTCTTCTTTAATCTCTCCTCCTTTCTTTTTTCCTCTTTTTTCCCTTTTCCCATTGAGTAATAGTTTTGATTTAATGTAATTTATAAACAAATACGTTTATTTCTATTTTTACATCTTTATAATCTTTATTTTCTATTGAATATGTTCTGTAACTTGAATTATAAAAATAAAACTTTTATTGTATTGGTTGGTTAGAAGAAATTGCCATTTGGCAATAAGCCCGCCAAAAAGTTTAATAAATAAATACCTCTCGTGTGAGTGTGTGATAGTAGTAGTAGTAGTAGTAGTAGAAAACTTCCCTTTTTTAAGTTATCACTCTAATTTATCTGATGTTCGATTTGTAGTCCTGGCAAAGTAACTTTCTCTCATACTAAAGTTCATCAGGTAGAGAAACACATATTATAATATGTTCGCAGTTCGCACTGAATGGGGAATATGGTAGTTTGCCTATTCCTTCCCGATCCACTTGTGCCTGAGTTACCATTCAAGTTTCTATTAGTGGCTCGCCGCTAAATAGATTGGTTATGCGACCGACAGCCCCCAATCATTGCCCCCCCATGCCTCTCCGACGGGCACGGAGAGGGCGTGAGGGTAGGTAACCAATTTACTTGCAGATCTACTCACACACTCCTCTTCAACACTTACTCTTGTCTCTAACACTCACTCAAGGCATACCTCTCAGCAATAAAATTGTAATTTTCCAATATGTATTTTTGTATTATTTTATTTAATACTCACTCTTATTAGGAATCTTTTTTTATTAATCCTATTCTTATTATGGTATAGAGTAAGTTTATTGAAATCTTATCTCAATTGTCATTTCAATTATGTTTTAAGTGTTTTTTTTTATTTATTCATATTGTTTTTCTTACAAACTATAATTAATAATAAAAATATTGTGACCTCACTGGGGTTACCCGTGCCGAGAACATTTAACATTATACTTTTTTTTTTTAATATTTTTACATTTGAGAATAAACAAAGAAGACTAACTTAATAAACAGAAATAATTAACAAAATGTTAAGACAGTTTTAAACACTGCGTATTTATGTTTATAATTAATTTATGTAAATCTATATTATTTATATGACAAAATGCAAAATGAAAGAAAAAAAACCTAACATAAGCTATACACTTGTGGAGTAGTTGATTCAGTATTGGTTTGGGCGATATCTATTATTTTTATATTGATTTTAATGATACTGTTATTTTGTTTTTTTTCAATACTACTATTATTTTATGAAAACAAAATGCCACCTATATAACGCCTGCATAACACCCATTCTTCTCTTCATTTGCTCAACGTGTCCAAACCAACGCAGAACTCCCTCCTTAATTGTATCGATATTGCTTAACTCAGCCTTACATATTTGGATGGATCTCGACATTTGTGCGCATATCAAAAATAGTTTTACCTCACATTCCTCTAAGAAATCCTCTCTTCGGTCCCATACATGCTCAAATAAGTATATAACTATTGTAAAAATCAACGGCACATCATTATTTATTTAATTAATAAACTAGGTTTAATCTAGACAATCACGGGTCATAGGCTCTGTAATATGATATTCCGTTCTCTTAAGTGTTCTCCATCCCTGTTGCAATATTTTTATGGTCTAGATGTAATATAGGTTTCTCAGGACTACATATATTGTAATGTATAAACCTATGTATAGCGTGTCTAACTAGGTGTTATAAAGAAAATCCTACTTATTCGCTGTCCATTACTCTAAATAATATATTAAAGATAAAAAACACGATTTACAACAGATAACTGATCAAATATTATTCATGCTATAGGCATTAACTTTGTGATCAAACTTTTTAATTAATGTTGGTAAATAGTAGTATATAGTTACTTACCGACATTTCATGTCTACCGATTTCGGGATGTTACAATATACGATAGCAACCTTTTTAAAAAAAAAAAAATATTTTGTTCATTAACGCCCAAGGCATTTACAAAAAATAAAAATAAAATACATGCTAACATACTAAATAATAAGCACAGAATATACAGAAAAAATAAGTGAAATTAGTTAGAAAGGATATAATAAAAAGTTTTGCAAAGTAAAAAAAACAATAATAACAAAGGTATGCAAGAAAAAATAGCATATAAACAAAAAATGCAAAGATATAAGCTTATGAAATAAATTCTGTAAAGCAAACAAAGTAAATAAAGTGTTACGGTAAGCAAGAAAGACAAATTTAAGTTAAATTAATAAACAAGCAAGCATATATTATTGCGAAAAAAGAAGAAATATTTTTATTTTATTTATCTGTTTGATTGAAATTTCATTTATCGTGAAACCCCCCCCCCCCCTCCCTATGACACGTATTCTGCAACGTGTCGCTGAATATTATTAACATAATTTAAGTGCATGTTCGGACATGATAGTGTTTGCATCCCCTTTAACTCTGCATGAAATTTATGTATTTTCTCGTAAACACCATGAACACTACGGTGATGGTAAAGATGAAAGTGTATTTTACTATTTGCATATCGGTGTAGTGAGTGTCCTGACGAAGAGACAGGTACGTCTCGATACCGGTAGACATAAAAAGTCAGCAAGGGGTATATACTAATATTTACTGACTTAAGATAACTGATCAATTTATTTTTTGGTGGAGAGGTTTTGCACTAAAATTAATTAAGTATGTACTGTGTAGTAACAGTACTATGTAATCGAATAGAAACATGCGCATGGCAGTCTGATCCTTGGTGGGGTCTCGCATGTAAACATGCGCGTAGCATAAATCGAGTACTCTACTCCTTTTTCTGTGACCGGGCGGACAAAGAACACAATCGGCAACAGAACCAAAATCATTAAAGTACATGTTCCGACTCGATGGCTGCTCTAACGAACAATTCTTGAAAGGAAAATCGAACGGAGATAAGTCCGCCTCGTAATGTAATGATTTGAAATTTTCCTACCTTGCGTGAGGTTCAATTCCTGGCAGGGCGGACGTGAAATATTGGTTTTAAAGATGGTCCAATATTCATCTTTCTAGAACTGGTACCGGAAGCGGTATAATGATGACTTTACCTGTAAATAGGAAAAAAAAAAAATATTATTTATATTTAAAGCATTAACTTTGTGGGCAAACGTGTTACTAAATGTTATTAAATATTTGTATATAACCACTAATGGACTTTTCTGGGTTTGTTTTCGAGATAAAATATTCTCATAACCTAATCAGTGCATGTAAGGGTAACTTATTTAAATACATTGCATGTGGGTTTTATATTTTCGTGCAACAACTATGATGAAGTTTGCTATGGTGGGTTTTGCATGTTGGTTTAATTTATTTATGAATTTATTTTTACTTTTACCTTAGAGTATATACATATAACACTCTAAAACTTTTACATTTTTTTATTTTTTTATACAGAACAATGTCCCCTTAATGGGGTGTCCCGTGCCGAGGGAAACATTTTAAAAAATGTGAAACATGCCTAAGATTAGCTATTTAACAAAGTTAACATAATAATAACAATAAAAAAAAGTTATTAATCCAATTAACCTAATTATCATCTAACGTAATTATGCAGAAAGCAGCCAGTCTATAATAAATATATAAAATATATAACATTGCTGCTGTCTTCATTATTATCCAAATACGTATATGTGTATATCATCAGTGTCATACGTATTATTTTAAAACTTTTCTGCATTCCGTTTTTCGACATGTACAAATTTTTAGTATTCATATTTTTTTTTTTATTTAATAGCATAATTATACATTTTTACAATTTAAAAAAAAATTCCACTTGTTATATTTTTACTAAAACTAAAATCCCACCAAGCCACTTTTTGTAGCTTGTTGGTGTATTATTATTTAGTATATTGTTTTGATTATTTTGTATATTGTTTTGATTAGTTTGTATATTGTTTTAATATGTTAATATCGGTTATCATACGTATTATTATATAACTTTTCTGTATTCCATTTTTCGGCATGTGTAAATTTTTATTATTTATATTTTTCTATTATTATTTTGTATGTTGTTTTGATTATTTTGTATATTGTTTTAATGTGTCAATAAATATTTTTGATTTACATATCAAAGAATCCCGAATTAACACGGAATTTTCTTACAAATCGGGACATAAAAACATATAATGGTGTCTATGGTAAAATTGTGTATTTTGTGCATTAAATAAAAATAAAATAAAAGTCTACAATTTTGAAAATGAGATTTTAGTGTTATTGAGTGCAGTAAGGTCTATTCTACCGAGATTAGAGCACGGCCATCGGCAGCAAATATATGTTATTATGGCTTGTTTAAACATCTGGGATCTAAATTGCTCACTAGAAAAACTAAGACCATTATTTACAAAACTATCTTCAGACCGGTCATTGCATATGGTGCCGGATGCTGGGTTATGACCAAAAGAGATGAAAATATAGTATTAGTATTTGAAAGAACAGTTTTAAAAAAGATGTTTGGTGCTGTCAACCAAAACGGAGTGTGGAGGAAACGGTTTAATCATGAATTAGAGGCACTGTATGGCGAACCCAACATTGCACAATTCATCAAAATAAGAAGATTACAGTGATTGGGCCATGTGCACAGAATAAATGATAATTGCACCCCAAAATATATTTTTTATGCCACTCCGGAAGGCAGACGAAGTAGAGGCAGACCAAAATTAAGATGTATCGATTATGTGGAAAGTAACATTAGAGCGATTGGCCTGATAAACTGCAGAAAAGCCGCAAGGTGCAGGGACGAAAGGAGACAAATTTTGAAGAAGGCCGGGGCCCACAACAGGCTGTAGCGCCACTGATGATAAAGGTTAATTTTTATTTTTTGCTAAAAACTGCCACGTCGCTTTCGTACAAAAAACTCTCATAATCACCTTCTGAAAATAATCACAAAAATGGCATTTTTCAATTTGTAGAAAACACCCATAGCACTAGAAAAATTTTATGGTGCTTTAAAAACCATAAAAATGGGTCAAATATGTAATGAGATTGTTGTTTGTTATATTAAAAAACTAATTTATTCGCTGTTTATCATTTGTCAAAAGTCGAAAACATTCCAACTCTTGTGTAGATTCGATTATTCACCCTTTTCACAAAAGTCCTATTATCTCAGTTTCAATTTTCTATAGTTGGCTGCTTTCTGCATTTGATTGGTGTTCTGACAAAGAGACGGGCTCGTCACAAAACCGGTAGACATAGAAAAGTCGGTAAAGCTAGGGTTTCTTAGGACAGCGGTGCCCGTATCTTAACGGCCGTAGTAAACGGTGATGCGGTGGACAGCCGGCGTAACGGTGACTAGAAGATGGTTTCCTAGGAAAACAGTGTTGACAACATTTATTACACCGTTTTTCTAGAAAACCACTCTCTAGTCACTGTTAGGACGGCTGTCACCGCATCACCGTTCACTACGGCTGTTAAGATAAGGAAATCGCTGTCCTGGAAAACCCTAGCTTAAGTGGTTATAAACAAAATTTAAAAAAATTTAATAAGAACAAGATACGCTACAATTTGATTGCCAATGCAGTTCCTAATGCACCATTGAGTGAGGAAAAAAAAAACTAAAAACATGTTTTTATTTCAATTATTTGCATTGAAAAATTTGACGGTGGTAATTGAATATCAACTCAATACAATTAAAAGTAAATAAATTAGTATTAGCGTTTATTGTAGTGAGCGGTGAGGGGAGCAGCGAACATAGGGCTCTCTGTGTATCCAAAGTTAATACCATTTATAAAAGTCAATACAAATCAGTATTCCCTTTATTTACCCCCACTTGAACGCCTACGGCAGAATACTCAATGCGATAAAGCAATTTTTTCTGTAAATATTAAATTAACTAACTAATTTATGAGTAGGCATTATTAGTAATGAGAATTATTTTCAACACATTTTTATTATTATTATAGTCAATTATTTATCAAATCGGTCTCACGATAATAACTAGATATTTAATTAGTGGTAGAGTGGATAACGCGTTACTTTAAGATTTTTAGTACCCATTTACCCTAATGCAATGAGGAAGTTAAGTGGTTTTTTGTTTGTTTTTTATTTGTTAATTGACTATCAAACTAAACCAAAAATTATTTTTTTTGTAATTTATTTTTTTATATTCTTTATTTAGGAAAAACAACAGTTATTATATAAGAATATGTACACACATTCAGTTAAAGTTTTTCACAAATATACTGAGAAAATATGTTACACAGTAAAAAGAAAAAATAATATAATCTATAATTGATTTATTGGATTCAAAACATTCTCATTTTTTTTTTTTATCAGAACTCTTTGTGCTCTTTTTAGGCATTTTAAGGGTAATCTCCTCAACAAACCCCCTCCTTTTTCCTGTTTTATCCTAATCTTTTCTTATCCTTTTCATCTCTCCTATCTCTTTGGGAACGAAATCATTCGTATTTCATTTAACGCTCTCGTATGATATTATTTAAATATTATAATAAGCTCCTACATACTTTTATTTTTAATCTGTTCTCTAGTATGTCAACAAAAAGTATTATAAAGTTGTGAAAAACTTTAATTGGGCTAATACAGTATATTATAATATGAATTGTTTATAATTTTACTGTTGTTTTTCCAAATAAATCAAATAATAAAAGATAAAAAATATTACAAGAGAAAAAAAGAGCAAGAAGGGATAAAGAAATAGAGTGGAGGAGAAGAAAAGAGGAACTTTCATAATAAAGTTGCCCGATTCAAAATTTTAATATAATAATAACATGAAAAAAAATATTGGAACGTAAACTTATTACACTCTGACAAATGTTTCATTTTTCATTTATACATCGTATTATCGGCGCAATGATTTTTACAAGTTTTGTATTTCTGAAATAACTCTTCGTCAGTTGTTCTTTAAATATATTTAAACTAGGTATAGGTATATTGACGGATAAAATTTTAAAAAACTCATAACAAAGTTTTATTTATTAATTTAACTATTTTTTTAAAAAAAGGAATAACCAGCTAAGCCTCTTTTTTAGAGGCTTGTCGGCAGGTGGGAAATAAGATATGGAAGGAAGTTATGAAAAATATACCACAACACCCAGACCAATTGAGAAAAAATCTTTCTACGATTTTTTTCTTGCAACTGGCAGGAATCGAACCCGCCACGCTAGTTTCACGGTTAGCTGTCTTACGCCACGGCGCCTGTTTTTGCAATGCTCAGAGTTTATTTACTTCAAGTCCCGACTGACTAGGAATTCGTTACCTTTTTGTTACATATGTGTTTTCATTGGATGATGCTTAAACAATTCAAATCAATACTTTAAGTAATAAAAATTTGATCAGGATTTAATAAATTACAAAATACGAAAAATGTTAAACAATAACAAGGCATTAAAACAATAACAAAACACTTTTAAGACATATTCAGTATTTTATATAGAAACAATTCTCAGGATATTAAAAGAATGATTAGAATTTGTATAATAACAATAATATCAGTGTTTTAATTTTTTAATTAAAAATAGTTTATTCAACTAAAAACGAGAAAATAATTCAAATAAAAAAGTTCATCAACTTCGATAACAAACAAATAAATAAATGTTACGTCAACAGATTTTGTTGAAATAACCTGCTAAGCCTCTATGAAAGAGGCTTGTCAGCAGCAAATAAAAAAGGATTCAATTAAAACAGAGAATTGAACCCGTGGCTCTAGTTTCACAGTTCACCGTCTAACCAACTGCGAGCTGCTTCAAATATAAGATGACGTGACAAATCCAACAATAATATGAATATTCAACACTCGATTTATTCAACAAAAAACAACAGATAAGAGAATTGATAATACAGACGTTCAATCATAGGCAGAACCTGTGAGTGCGTAAAATAATTATTATTCCCTTAATATTTATTATTTCTGTGTTGAAATATCAAGCAATCTTGGATGATTATTTTACTTCAATCATATATTGATTGAACTCATGTTTCAATCAACGCGATAATATCGCGCTGTTTCGCAAAAAGTAATCACCGACTTCAAAGATTTTCGGCACATTCAATCAGCATCGAATAATGGGGTAGTGCAGCTAACTCAGTCATCAAATCAAACAGTGATTTTAGGGTTTGAAGGGGAGGAATCTATCCCTCCGTTTTCTGTTCCCCAGTCCAAATAGTTTTACTGACGTGAGGGTTGAAGGAGGTGTATGTTTACAAATGTAATTTGCATATATTTCGTGGAGTATTTACTAACATCAACATAATATCATATGATCAGATTTTGGCGTTAATTGTTTGTTCCATTAACATATTTGACTAAGTAAGATTATCAAAGAATCATTTAGTCAAGTTCATAGTCTATTAATTATATATAATTTTTTATGTTTGTTTTTTTATTCAGTTGTTTATGAGCTTAGCGTATATATATATATTATTCTATTTGAATAATGAAAACAGAGATATTGAAGAGATCTGAGGTATAAGAATGACGTATTAAGCTATGGTTTCTTAAGAGAGCGGGTCTGTAATCTAGCGGCCGTCACGTGGCGGTGGATGGCGTCATTCAAACGTTGTATGTACAAATTAATGAATAGCCCTGGTTTTTTTTAAGATAGTGTCGATTGTAAGCAGAACGTCAAACATCGGTGCTGCCATTTACAGGACGGCCGTCGTAGCGGTGCAAACGGTTTTCCTCGTGTAGCGGTGAACATTTTTCCCTGCCAAAGCTGACAAAATAAGTGCAAACGTGACGTAGACAAGCGAAATCGACAAAATATTTATTGATTTTAGAAATCATGAAATTTTGTGTAATGTGAAGAGTAAAGACTATATTTTTTTTTATTATTATTTTTATACAAATCTTGAATGTATTGTTTATTGTTTGTGAACCGAAATTAAATAAACAAATAATGAAAACCCGGTAAAAATAGAAGTTGTTGATAAATATCGGGACAAAACTTGAAATATCGAGTGTGTAAAAAAAATATGTATACCGATAAAATTATACGATTTTCAAGCATGCAAAGGTTGCACAAATTTAAAATTGTTCAAAAGGATCTTCCTATCGGTTTTATTTCAAACATTTCAAAATTCACTTTAAATAAAATACTTTCTACCACATATGGTATTTCATAAAATACTGCAGACTTTTCTGAACTTTCTGCTGAACTACCTGTTCAATCGATTTTTTTAAATTTTTCGTTTATTTTTTTTATCAACGCTCACGAATTAATACATTCATTTTACATTTTTTGTTTTTTTGTTTTCATACTCTTGCTGATAATAATTTATCTGAGTTTATCTGAAAAGTTTATCTGAGTTTGTCTTCCATGTCGATCTTTCCAGGAATCGAACCCGGAACTTCAAGCATCGTAGACAATGCGCCAATCTTTGCACTACAAGGCGTATTTGTACTCCACTCGACTTACTTTTCCAGGATTTTACCTGACAGCAGCGATCGCGTTGAAAACACTCGTCCAGGGCTCTGGTTTTATTTCACACATAGAACTGTATTCTTCATTCGTTCGGGCACAAAAATTAAAGGCAATTTTTGATTTGTTGTCATGGCTTACAATAATTTTAAAATGATTTACCTAAAGCAACTTTATTTATAAAATTATCAATATTTTCTAAACATCTTTCTCGTAAATGCGAAGTTATTTTGACTTAAAAGGCCATAAATAAAAAAAAACTATGTTTTAATTAAGTGTAAAATTCAATATAATTTGGAATGCAGTACACTGTGCCAAACTTCCATAGCCAAAAAGTTCATTAAAACCGCATACGAGTGCATAATGGCACTCTAGTATGATATTTATTTCAAGATTTAACATATTTATTAAATAGTGTCAAAATTAGCAATTACATATATTTTTTAATCAATAATGTTATGTATACGATGGTAAAAAAAAATGTTAATACGGATCCATAGAATTAAGAATAGTCCAGAAGGTAGAAAGCGTAGAATCATATTTGAATACATCGGATTGTGTCCAAAAATCTCCCCAGTTTGCCCTATTTTCGCCGCGTACATTCGTGAAGTCACCACGTAATGTTGCCAGATGGGAAAAAATATGATCATAACACAAATGTAACGTTAAAAAAAATCAATTAGTTAATTTTTCTAAAATTTTATTGTGCACGCGGAAATATTGATTGACACAAAAGAGTAAATAAGTAAAGGGTCATTTTACAAGAGCAGTTGAATTAATTAACTTTGAACTTAAAATATAAAACAAATTTAAAAACCGGGTTGTGGTCCCGTGGCTAGTGTCTCGGACTCACGGATCAAAGGTTCATGGTTCGAATCCCATTCTACCCCAACTTGATTTCCATTTTCTAATAGTGAGTTATTTACAACTCGTTGAAAATGGCCCTCAAAATTATATACTTGCGCAAATTGTAAGAACGTAAATATTTCTTATTAAAAATATATATATATATATGTGTTATACATAAAATGGATATTTTTGTATCATCTTAAAAATATTTGATGTTTTAAAGATAATGTCGGTCAAATGTCCACCACGCCGTTGTTTAATCCGAGGCCCAATTTGAATTAGTTCTCTCATTAGATGAGCAAAGTAGGGTAAAAAAATACTACCCTGGCAACACTGACGAAATTAGCATTTTGTTTTCTTCGGCAATCTGACAGGTGAAAAAATAATTCTTTTTTTAAGAAATGCATTTGCTAATTACACATAAAATGTGATCCTATCCTGTTTTTTTAGGATCCCGGCAGTATTTCTGCACTTCAAAACGACACATGGCATAATTGAATTCAAATTGGGAGTTGCGTACTGAGCGACGTCTTCAAAGAAACTAATAGGTCAAAACGTAAAACTACGCTTTTAAGAGTAGTTTAGTCGCTTTCTGTTTGATGCGCGTATGCGGTTTCTGGACTATTCTTTATTCTGTCTACGGATCACTCTTGATGCTCTCTGGATTTTGGTTCCTTGGGTTTTCAGAAGCACCATCCACCGCATTTTAACGGATAAGTTGCGATATCGGAAGCCGTGTTCAAAATAGGTGCCGCGTATGCTGACACAAGACCACAAAAAGCAACGAGTTAATTCTTCTCGCAAATTTCTTCGCAGCTTTGCAGAAGAAAATGACAACTTCTTGGACTTGATTGTCACGGGTGAAAAAACCTTGGCATTTCGCTTTGCGCCTGAGACAAAAAAATACAAACAAGAGAAAGATGAGGTCCAACGCTTCCTGAAGGACAAAGCGGAAAGTTGGTAAGACACGAGCATTGCAAAACTGCCACAGCGTCTAAAAAATACACCGACCAAAATGGCAATTACGTAAAAAAAAAACATTATTAAACCTTAAAAATGATGCAACTATTATTTATTTATTATAAACAGAGTCTAAGCCAGTTACAACAGTTAAGACCGATCATCTTACCTTCATGTAACAAAAATGATCAAGATACGCTATGGTCAGTGTACCAATGCAGTGCCCTATTCACCATTAGATGCGGAAAGGGAATGATTTTGGTCTAAAATATACATCAATAGTTCATAAGTGGTATTGAGTATTGACTTTCGAATGTCAAAATCTTTAAGGTATTTTTTGTGAATCATAAGTTATTTTTCTCATAAATTTTATATATGAATCACTTACTTGATGGTTATTCATTATAATAAAATAAATCAAACAACTTTGTTTTTGACCACTATTTTTTTTCCGCCGACCAGTTTCAGAATAAACAAGCTTCTTCGTCAAGGTTTACGTAACTAATTAATTTTTTTTTTTTTTTTTATTATATTGAAAACATACTATACATAATTATATACAATATTCTCAAGGAGTTTTTTTTTTTAAAAAACTCATTTAGGGACATACAGATAACAAATTTATTTAAAGACGTTTTTATATTTTAAACTATAATATTATTTACAAAAGCAGAAAAATTAAAATTATGATATACTACAAATTAAAAAGGGTATGAAAAATACTCAAAAATAACAAAATAAACAGAATACTAGGCATGGAAATAAATTCAAAATAATGTTTACATTATGCAATCTGGGAAAGAAAATTGAAAAAGTTTAAAAATTACATGTATGTATATATACATACTGAACTAGTACAAAATAAAATCATTTTTTTTAATTAACAAAATATGCGCACACCCAATACAGGTTAATTTTTTTTTATCAAAAACGTATTGAAATTATGTATACAAGCCAAAAAAAGTATATAAAAAGAAAAAAACACAAATAACATTTAAATAGTATTAAAAATTATATATACAAGCAAAAACGGTAAAATATTGAAAATTATTTCCGATTTTATTTTATTTAGTTAAGCTTTTAAAAACTTTTACAAAGAAGCTTGTTTGCTTGGAAACCGGTAGATGGAAAAAAAATAATGGTTAAAAACAAAGTTGTCCTATTTTTTTCATTCTGATGCTTTTAGACTTGTGGCACTCTTGACGGGGGGGTGCGATTTCATATTTCTCTCATCTTCTCTGCATACGTAACAATCCAGAAATCCACACTACACGCGCGAATTAGGAATAATCAGGGCTTGTCAATCTTGCGTCTTGCCACCCCCGCTTGAGTGATGGTCAGGTTAATGAGCCAGAAGCCTCCGATAAAGCGGCCCGAGTGTCACGCTATATAAATGGACCTCGGCCCGGGCTTGTTTACACCATTAGCCCGGTGACTGTTATAAATGCGGCCAGCAGTTGGGCAACCTCTGGATTAATTAACCACCACGATAAAACGGCGGCCGATCCCAGCGACTTGACAGAAATTAACGCCATTGTAAGAGAAGTAAATTATGGAAGAAATTGGCAATGGGATGACCTTACCCGTATTATTTTATATCATAGAAACTAAGCAACAAGTCAGCTGATGTTTCCTATGTCCGGGTGGAACAAAGAATACAATCATGTGTAGTAAAGTAGACACTTTATACCTAGTCTCAAAAATTAGTTTTAATTCCCCTTTATTCAGATGCAAATTATTTTTTTCTAGATCATTTACCCTGCACAGCACAATAACCAAGAACCACGGACCCCTGATCCGTGAGTGCGCAACACTAGCCACGGGACCATGGGACCACAACCCGATTCATAATTTAAAATCATTCTTTATTTTGGATTTGAAGAGTTAGTCTCTTTTCGAGCCCAAGAGTTTTTTTTTTATTTTTTTAAGTAATCAGTATTAAAATTGTTTTTTGCCCCAAAATTGAAGAACCCCGATTCACGTGGTGAATTACACAGAACACCTATACAAAGTAGATTAAAAAGACTTGGCCATTATATATTTAAATATGTAAAAAAAAACATCATTTATTTATCAAAAATTGCCTCTGGTTCAATTATTGAGTATCCTGAATTATTATCCAAGATCTATATTAATATTCCTCCAAAAGTTCTTCAAAATAACCTTTTTCTTCATACTGCTCTTGTTTCATCTAATTAATATCTAGGCAAAAGTCATGTTCAAGTTCAAATTAACATTCAATTAATATTTATGGCGAACTTTCAATAATTTTAATGTCATAACTAAAATCATTCAACATAGATCTAATAATGAACGCGCGGCGTTGGCTCTTCAAATAATCGAAAGGTTTTTTTTCTTTTGGATTTAGTTCACTGTTAATTTAATGTTTGACAATATATTTTAACTTACTTAGTTGCTACTTGTGAAAACTTGTAATTGGTTTATTTGCTATTTATTTTGTTTTTTATTTATAGAAATTGTAGCTGTCGATTATCAAAAAAAAAATTTTTTTTTGAAAATAAGTAAAGAACTGCACCACGGGGGCCGCCAAAAATGTATTACGTTTAATATAAAAGGTAAGTACCTGTATTAAATAAAAAATAAATTTATTCTGAGAAACGACAATTATTTCAGGTAAATTTTCCAGCCTAGTAACTCACAGAGAAAACAAACGGTTCCATCCAAAGCACCATTTTCTTGACATTCAATCAGAAAAATGAATTTGTTCAGTTTGACTGTCATTTCAGTCTAAGGGAACAAAATGTCTGGAGCAGTCACATCGCTAGGGAACTTGATCAGGTCTTTTGTTCGGGAACCTAGCTCCTGTCAATGACCTCATTGGGGTGGCTACCCCTTCTAAATGCTGAGTAAATATTATGAACCACTTAGCAAATAAATCATTTGCGGAAACGAAGTTATGGAACTGACCATTTTAGGGTACATTCATTTTTGTTTGACGTAGCTGAGAAACGGTGATAGGTATATATATTTAATATGAGCATTCTTAAGGTTAAATAAATTTTGCAACAAAGATAGGAAATATTTTTAAAATGGGATTATGGCAGTCCAGAGAATTAAAGAACTCGTAATTTGTCATTAATAACTTTGATGGCCGCTTTTTAACTGATTAACGTACACGATTCTAATTTTAAATGCATTATAGAGACTGATTATGTTCCCAGGGCTAGTGTCGTGGACTCCAGATTTAGAAGTCCGAGGTTTAAACCCCACTCTACTAAAACTTGTTTCTGATCTAGCACAATTTTTTAAAAGCTAAAGGAAATAATGTCAAAATTAAAATTTTAATGACGAAATAATAACGGAAATATTTAACGGACATAAATTAATTCAACTAAAACTCAAATCCCACTTTTCACTTTCACCAGTAGTTATGCAAATACATAAAACCAATGTGCCGATAATACGTGTAGTGATTGTAGATTTTTTAAAGTTTAATTTTGTGGGATTCCCTTTTGAAAATCCTACAAGATTAAATAAAATAATTTAAACAGTGGATGTTTGTTAAATCTTCTGATGGCATGCATTTTATAAACACTTTGATTTTGTATTTTTTTGCTATTATGATTTGTATGTAAGTGTAATTAGTCACCCGAAGAAGTGACTGGTGCGAAACTGGTTGACATAAAAAAGCCGGTTAGTAAGTGATTTTGTACAACTTAATTGGTTTGAGTAATAGGTTTGTTTGAATGGGAATAGATCACTGTGATGAATAACTGATGAATGACCAATATGTATGTAACAATGTTTGATTATGTCCAAATTCTTGCAGACTGGCTGGATTTCCTCCCTAGGGAGTTGTTCGTATTTAAATTTATTTCAACAGATAGGGAAAAAGTTTTCGAGAAGGGATATGGAAGTCTAGGCATTTACAGGGCTTATGACCATGTTACACAGTGTGTAAAGTGGCCACTTAAACCAGCCAATGAGAGGTCATAAGCCCTGTAAATGCCTAGACTTCCATATTCCCTTCTCGAAAACTTTTTCCCTCTCTGTTGAAATAAATTTAAATACGAACAACTCCCTAGGGAGGAAATCCAGCCAGTCTGCAAGCATTTGGACATAATCAAACGTTGTTGAATTACTACCTGGTAAAATAAGAAGTATAAAAATTGGAAAATTGTTTCCAGGCGTTGCCTAGTAGGTGATTTGGTTCAGCCGGATGAATCTCACCCACGTGATAAAGGTTTCTGCTCTTTTACTTCACAAAAGTCAACAGATGGAAGAGTTGAGGAAATGTGGATGTTCAAACATGGGCAGAATGGTGAATGTTACACAGTGTGTAAAGTGGCCACTTAAACCAGCCAATGACAGGTCATAAGCCCTGTAAATGCCTAGACTTCCATATTACCTTCTCGAAAACTTTTTCCCTCTCTGTTGAAATAAATTTAAATATGAATGTATAGACATAGATGTATAATATACAAAAAATGTAATGTAATATGAATATAAGCATGATATTTATAAACTCAATATGTACATGTGAATAATGATATGTATTTTTAATTAATTTGACGATTGTAGTCTTCATTTCTATACGTATATCTATTGTATATGTGTGTGTGTGCGATTATAAATGTACGTATGTGTGTATATGAAAGCGTTACAAGTGCCCCGACTCAACACAAAATTTCTAACGAGTCGGGGTAGCAAGTTCACAAGCTCACGTGGCTCATTCCTGGTTGTGTCACTATAAACAGTATCTCAGTTATCCAAAAAAACTTTTTTAATTTGTATTCAAAATAACTAAAATTACAAATGTTTTGAACGCGCATAATTCATAAAAACGTTTTTACCTCTTTAGAGGGGGTGTTCGTTTAACATTTATTATTTTTTCATATGCATAAGTACGTATTTTATACTTTATTTTATTATCTGAAAAAGGGTTCCTTAAACTAAGATAATATATTCTAAAAGATACATTATTTTATATTGTCTGGAATTCAGGATAGAGTGGGTTTCATGTGTTTTAAAAAATTAAAACTAAAATATTTTAATATTTCATCCCTATTTATGTATAATGTTTTTAATAAATAAATAAAATATTTACTAACATGAAAATATACAAAAATCTAATGAAGATTCAACCAATTGCTTAAATCTATTAAAAAAATATATTAGAGGGTATCGTGTTCTGATTTTTTTCAATTCAGTAGGTTCTTTTTTAAAGTAAAAATAAATGTTCACAAAATGGGTCCCTTTTTCTGTCATCTTTAATGGAAATCCACCCGTAGTGTTATAAAAACGTAAAACAAAAGACAGCAAAATAGAATATCACGTTTGATTAATATGAATAGGGGGTTTAACCCTTGGGAAATATATCAATGAGGTTTTTCTACCCTTTGTTGAGAATATTAATTATTTTTATGTGCATGTTCTAATGCGGATGTGGAGTTTTCAAATGTGATTGCTGTTTTTTTAAATATTTTTTTGGCTTCTCACATTTTAAGAACGAGATCCTTGTTAAAAGCAATGAAATTTTTGTATTTTTTTATTTTAAAAATCTTTTATATGTAAATTAGGTAAAATTTTAATAACATGTAGGCATATTTATGTTATAAGTATAGTAATTTAGCTCGTTTAAAGGTAGTAAAAAACTTTTTTTACCTTTTAATTTGTTCATTATGTGTTCATAACAATTTATAAGCTGAACTACAATTAGAGATTAACAAATTACAACAGGGATGGAGAATACCTTAAATAAGGTAATATGGAAGGCATTTACAGGGCTTATGACCTGTCATTGGCTGGTTTTAATGGCCACTTTACACATTGTGTAACATTCACCATTTTGCCTAAGTTTAAACATCCATATTTCTTCAATTCTTCCATTTGTTGATTTAAGTGAAGTTAAAGAGCAGAAACCTTTATTGTTGTGAAGAGATTTATCTGACTGAATTATTTCACATACTAGGCAACGACTGAAAAAAAATAATCAATTTTTAAACTTCTTCTTGGACCAGTTGGTTTCTTTACAATTAATTTAAACATAGGCAAAATGGTAAATGTTACACAGTGTATAAAGTGGCCACTAAAACCAGCCAATGACAGGTCATAAACCCTGTAAATGCCTAGACTTCCATATTACCTTAATTAAGGTATTCTCCATCCCTGTTGTAATTTGTTAATCTTAATGACTCCCGAGGGGGTGAAATCCAGTCTTTTGTCTACGAACATTTGGACAAACTCAAATATTGTTATTAGAGATTGTGAACCGTTATAAATTTATAGTATAAATATAAATTTAATGCTAAAGTAGTACATACTAGACTGCGTTTTTATATTTATATATTTATTTTTGCAATAATTTGGTTTTGATAATTTACATTGCTAGTTTTACTTTGATTTTTTTTAAATAAAATATAAAGTAACAACATGTAAACAAAAAGACATCCATAATAAAACAAAAGAAAAGAAACAAAAAACAAAACATAATACCACATCAAAAAAGAAGCAACCTCTTGTGCTCATATTTTATAAGTATTTCATTTGTTATTTTGGAATTATTTACGACAATTTCATTTCAATAATTTATATCGAAAATTTTATTTTTATTTGTATTTTATTAATGTTTACATGTATATGACAGTATTTGAATTTTTTTTACAATACTTTGTATAATATAGTTGTGGAAGCTAGAAATTTGTATAATATGGTTGACCAATTCTAAATTTACTGACAATAATAACATAATCAATTTTATTAACTACCTTTGATTTAAAATCTTCTCCTTATGTTGATTTTTCAAATTTTAAATATTACTTGGAATACCTGTTATTCTTCCTTTTTTCTCTGCTGCATTGACATGTTTTTATACTTTTAAACTAATTTTAATTACTTATATTATATATGTAAATAAAATCAATATATTGCTGCTCTTACTATGAGTCATTAATTTTGAAGATGTTTTTAAATTGATTAAAATTTATTTTCTTTTTTAAAGATTCTTCAAAGATTCGTCTCATCGTTTCTTTGAATCCCTAAAAATATGTGTATGTATATTTATATTTTTCCTTTTTAAAAAAATGTTGTTATTATTTTATTTTATTTTTACATCTGAGCCTGTTTTTCATTCATTATTTTAATTCTTAACTTTTAATTACTTTTACAAATTTTCTTCATTTTTTTCTTTAATATTATTTTTAAACAACTTCTATTTATGTTTTTTTTTCTTCTCTTTTTTGTACTTTAATTAATAGCCTTACATATAATTACTTTATACAATGGAAACTTCACTGGTCCATTAGAGTTAAGGCTAACTGTGTTAAATATAAAACTTTGTAAATGTACTGTATGTTTCCTAAACAAAAGAAAATAAAAATAAAATAAATAAATAACCATATTAAAAGGTACATAAACTAACTACGCACTGAAAATGTTTTATTTTAGAGTGTTAAAAAAATTTATTGAATGGAATAATTTTTTTAAATACTCAAGTTATTGTTATTCCTTGTTAAGACAATTTTTAATTAATTAAAACAAAGTATTTTTATTGTATAGTTTTTTCGATTTGTAGTTTATTTAAAGACATGTAAAAAATAGTTTTTTCAGTATGATTTAGAAATCTTAGTTACGATGAATAATTATCTTAAGTGATGTAGTATTCCTATTTGTTTCATTGTTCCGAATATTCTTATTGCATAAAATTTTATTTTTAAATTTTACGTTAAAAATGCGTTATTAAAAAAAAGTTGTTTTGTATGTAAAACGCGTTTGTTCGCGTTTCACTTTAAACAAGCAGAAATCACACTAGACTACGTACAGACTAGAAAGTAGGAACTTTAGTCAACATTAGGCCAACTAAGTGTACAAAAAGACAATCAACATTAGTGCAAGTTGAACAGAAGATTCCGAGGGGAATCCGAATATATCCTTTACACCCACCGCCAGGAAGAGCGGATATTCCGCGTGGGTATACATTACACAAGTATAATTTGATGGAACTCATGGGGGGCTTTTGTAGAACTCGCCGTGGAAAATAATCAGTCTAAAAGCGGAAGTTAGGAACAAAGGCGAGAGCGGGCGTCGTTCCATTACAATTATGTAGAATTCGGTACGAATGCTAACCTGCTTTCTGTGTACCGATGATTGTCACCGTATCAATATTTCCATACTGATTCAGTTCGGTAAGAAAACAGGATGTAGGCAAAGAAGCGGATGTGACCTTGCTGAAAAAAACCTTTAATGCTCTGAATAACTAATTTATTTACTGCTTTCATTGAGCGTCGCGATGCCGTTATTTCGTTTTCAATTTCATTATATTTTTTTTATTAAAATGACATATCTTTCATTACAGTTTACAAATAAACGGGTCGAAACAAGTAGGTCCAAATTTCATTTTTATTATTAATCTCTTGTGTAAACTTTCGAGGTTTTAGATTCATTTCAAAGTTCAAAAATACACTAGATTAATCAATGTTAAAATTTATAATCGTCTATGTTTGTGTATTTTATGGATTTAACCTCAAGGAATAAATAAATCAAATAATTTAAGTTACTTACAATTGTTGGTTTATTACACACGAAAATACAGAGATTAAACAAAGAATACTTTTAAGTGAATATGAATACTGGTGAAGACAGAGAAGGGCAAGTGACGTATTACGCGCCCTTATATAAGTCCATTGGGCACTACGGCCATTGACAACAACACATCCTCGTCTCTCAGTCTCTGGTCTGCACACAACTATTAAGTATCTACAAGAACCATATTTTTGTGTAAGTGACTGTAGATTTCAATAAATAAATAAACAATTTTTTTTAAAATTAAATAATTAATGGTCATGAGCTAAAATTTATCATTTTTTTACGTCATTACATCCCCAGTATTAATTCAAATTACGTTTAATACTACGCAATATGTTAGATTAAAAAATCAAATGAACTTATCTCAATAAATACTAGAAACAAAAAGTCACAAAATAGAAAGAAAAATCTAAAACTTCACACGCTTTCAATATTTCATGCTGTCCCTGTTTTTGAAAGGATATTTTTTTAAATCCCCCGTACCGGTTTTGTCTCGTTCGGTTTCCCACCAGCAGGCATCATCAGAATGAAATAAAATGCAGTTATTTGACAGATCTCACTAAAATGCACGCCCATTTAATTAAATCACTTTCTCCTCGTGTGATTGACAGCCTGAGCTATTTACTCTCCCGGTTTCCTGGTACAGTACGGGATCCCATATCTTCCCAGCAGATCTGCAGGAATAGTTGGTGATAACCCGCGGATTCCCCATGAAGACCCCATGGATATCTCATGGGTGCCCCATGGAGATTTCACATTGATATCTGCCGTACAACGCGGGGTGCCTGGTTACAGGGGTTAGGGTGGATGTGATGATCAAAATATATGATCTGAGGCAATTCTAAAAAAACGCAAAAAACATATTAGCTATATTATTATTTAGCCATAAGGTACACAATATTCCCAGTGGTTTTAGTTTATTTGCGTATTGTTTAGACAGAAAAAAAACTGCCGTTATGAATCTTACTTTATATACTATTTAATATACAACACATGCTCATTTTAAATATATCGTCCAAATCCACACAACACGTCAAAAATGAGTGGATTGTGTAGTATATTTTTATAATTAATAGAATTGAGATGTTCATTTTTATCATTAAAAGATACCGCAAAAGAAAATTGAGTGGAATGGTCTCGTGGCGTACTGGTTAGCAGGGGCAAATAGTCCAAATAAGCGATTATTCATAGCTTACCATTTAATGCTTTTTTTTATTTCAGTAAAATGGCTACCATATAACCATAAACATGTTATATGTGAAGCGTTATATGTGAAGCGCTTATGGTGGTCTTAGCATATCCCGCCATCGCTCGAACAACGGTGAATGGATCCACCCTGCAGTGGCTTGGAGAAGCGCGTTATTAGAGCTTTTCAGGCGTTCCCATAGACTCCAGACTCTTTGGCAAAGTAGGACAGCGAAGGTGTTTACCCATCCAGCTGTAAATATTTCGGAGGCACTGCAGTGCCTAGACAGTCCGAAAAATTGCCTGTATGAATTATTATACGTGACCCTTAATTTATTCCATGCTGCATGCGTATAATTGTTCTTAATTGTACTTAAAATATTTGACTTTCTATGAAAATGTTTTAGAGTGACTATGTTTATGAGAAAATAAATAAAATAATTTTTATTTATTTATTTCTCATAAACATAGTATCCCTACAAAAAATCTATGAAGTGCGCCCAGCGCCCAGCCCGTTCTCAGAGAACGGTGAAGCTAGTCGATTATCTCACCTTATTGCTCCATACAAAAAATTCCCTGTATTCTACTTCTTTAACCTAGTTGAGTTTTTTCAGTATTAAAACAAGCTTGCGGATTACAAATATTATTTGAAGATTTTCTATTTGAAAACTAGTATTTCGAACAATATTTCTGAAGGACTATTTTTCTTTGATAGGACAACATTGACATATTATGTATCACAAACGACACGTGGCGTTTCAAGAGACCGTTTTTGACATTATTAATTTTAAAAGGAATTGGTCAGTGCTCAGTGTTGACATTTCAATCATAACGGAAATATCTGCTGAATGTCATTTTGGTATTTTTTAAAAAAACTTTTGTAAAAGAGTTGCATTAAAATAGTGTTAAGTAATGCTACTTATACCGCAAAGTTAATAATAATTGTTGCATTACTCAATTTCCACAAAATCACAGAAATAATGCCATTTATAGTTTTATAACTTATATATTATGTGCTTATACGAGTATGTGGGTACAAATGAATCATAACTTTTTGTAGATTATCTATAAAATAAATCACTGCTCACCACTGCTGGTTAGTGTGCTCGCCACTGCCATTAAATATGTATAAAAATAAATATAAAAAAAACGAAGAATATATATGTTTTGAGACAAAAGAATTTTATTGTATTTATTTAATATACTTATATTTTGATCGGGTTGTGGTCCCGTGGCTAGTGTCTCGGACTCACGGGCCAAAGGGCCGTGGTTCGAATCCCACTCTACTCCAACTTGATTCCATTTTCTAATAGTGAGTTATTTACAACTCGTTGAAAATGGCCCTCAAAATTAAATATTTGGGTAAATCATAAGAACGCAAATATTTCTTTTTTAAGAAAAAAAATATATATATATATATATATTTAAATTATTTTCCTTTTCAAATTTTATTTGCACACATTGTTTTATTATTTTTTTTTATTTCTAAATATGTTTTTTAAACAAAACTTCTGTGTTATATATATAGTATTTATGTAAAATAATACTTTTATATTCAATTTTTAAGTTTTTCACATCACATAATTGAAATGTTTATATTATTTTTAAAATGTATCTTTTTAAGGTAAAAGGCACTGCGTGCCGTGTATGTTAATAAATAAATATATAATAATAATAAATGCTATAAAAATAAATCCACCCTGTATGATGTAATCGTGCCATGTGGATTTTTATGATCGTATAAAATCGGAAATACAGTATAGTTCATTTTATAAAATGGCGAAAATCCACACGGCACGATAAAATAACACGGCGTATATTGATATTTATCGTATCATATTTTTTTTTGTATTTATTTAATGGCAGGCAAATTCAAAAACCAACACACTATGTGGTCAAATAATCTTTACTAGATTTTCTTTTGCAGTATTTACACTTAAGAGTAGCCACTGAACAAATTTGAAACAAATACTAAATAATAAAATAAATGTCCTTCAAAAACCCCTTCGGATACATGGAACAGATCAACATCAAAAGCGATGTTGTTCAGCATAGCTGTAGCCCTTCACAGGCATAAAGCTCGGGTTTCCTAGGACAGCGGTGCCCGTATTTTAACGGCCGTAGTGAACATTAATGCGGTTGACAGCCGTCTTAACGGTGACTATAGAGTGGTTTCTTATAAAAATGGTGTTGATAACACCGTTAAAAAATAAAACCACTCTCTAGTCACCACTACGACGGCTGTCCACCGCATCACCGTTCACTGCGGCCGTTAAAATACGGGCACCGCTGTCCTAGGAAACCCTAGCTTAAGGCAAGCTTATCTAAAATGACATGAAACTAAATATACTATAGTAAATGATCGCTGTTCTGCGGCACTTATTGAAAGAAAAAATCAGCCAATGACAGGTCACAAGCCCTGTAAATGCCTTGGCTACCATATTACCTTCTAAAAAATGTTTTCCCTCTCTGTTGCAACTGCGACAAAATTAAATATATAAGGAATTTTCTGAAAATGATGTCCTATGTCGAGGAAAAGACAGTGTTCTCTTCTGAGAAGAACCATATTCAGAAAGATAAATGAAACTCTCAACAAGATATTTTGGAGCGCAAGATTAGTGAAAAATGTTATTTCTTTTTCACTTTGGTCAACAATTTTATGTATTAAGAACCAACAATCTAATTTATTATAAAACGAGACTTAACCAGTACCTATGGGTAAGCCTCTCCCCTAATCTGATGTTGCACCGACATCTAAATAAACATTAGCATATTTAATACACACGGGACGATTCAATTTTAAATGCCTTCCCTGTCAGAAAGGGGAGTTTGTTTAACATTGTATATTTTATTTTACCATATTAAATTTTAATTGAAAATAAAACAAGAATTGCCTTCTTTAAATATTCTTCCAAGCACTTTCCAAATATTTCCATTAAGTCTTCAATAAGTTATATTACAACAATATATTTTTTTATTTTTTTTTTTTTATTTATTTTTATTAAAGAAGGTAAAAACATGAACAGAAAAATATAAAAGGAAAAATAATGAAACCCACTAAACCGCGAAACCGGCATGTCAGCAGGTTTCTTATTTTTCCTTTACAAAGAGAAACGTTAGAGAAATTATATATTTTAAAAAAGTAATATAAACATTATTTAGAACTAAAAGCAAACCTAATTTTCACACAAAATTTAAATAGATGACATTAAATGATAATCAATTTAAAGCTTTGTTACACATTAACCATTTAATTATTTTTTTCTTAAAAGCTTTGTCAACATTTTCTTTTAAAATCATCTTAGGGATCTTATTAAAATTTTTAGTAATTGTATAATGAAGTGTTCTTTGGCCATACTTGTTTACAAAGCTCGGTACTGACAAGCTTTCACGTTGTGCTAGCCTTGTATTATGTGAATGTAAATACCTTTTTCTGGTAGTTACTATCCAATCGGTATCTAGTAACAAAATAATTAGATATTAGAAAATGGGAAGTAAGTTGTGATAAAGTAGGATTTTAATCACGGACCTCTGATACTTGATTTTTCGTCAATACACGCACGCGATCATCTCAAAATTGATATAATAAAATACAGTAACATCAACATAACATGGCAAAAAAACCGGTCATTAGTTATGTAAATGCCTGGACTTCCATATTACGGTGGCCTCCGTGGTGAAGTGGTTAAGACACTTGACAGTTCAATTCCCGGTGAGAACACAAAAATTAAATATGATTTTTCTCAAGCTTAAGTGTACCGTGCTCTAATTCACCACTTTAATTGGGCCTGAAGGCCTGTTGTTGATTTTTATTAAATTACCTTCTCGAAAATGTTCTCCATCTTTATTGTAAAAATAAGTTTTTTTAAATATTTTATGATTATTGAATTCCCAATGTATTCCTTATTGGTAAAACCCGTACCAACAAAGACATTTTACAATTTTAGTTTAATTTCACTTGTTTATTATTTACTCTTGAAGTTTGGAGGAAGCTTGGCCATATTAATATGTTTTTTACTTCCCGTTTGTAATTGGGATATTTTGGCAACTACGTTGATAGTGAAATCCAGTCTTTTTCTGCAAACATTTGGATAATCTTTTCAACCTTCCTCATAAGACGTGACGTCACAGAGCATGTGGCATGTAACCCCGGACCGGAGGCGGGGATGACGTAACTCCGTGCGGATGCCAGGGGATGATGGGGGGAGGGGGGGGAGTGCGCACGTCCGCCGATTATCTGGGAAATAATTCACACATGACGAACCATTAGCCATTCAGGCATTTTGGTCGCGACGCGAAGTTAATGTTACACCAGCCATATTGGCTAAAAATCTGTCGATACGGCCGAGAGGGGATGTTTTGATTTATTTCGTTTGACCTCACGTTTTTTGACATCGGAAAATAAACATTATATGAACCATTCAGGCAGATATTTTATTTAATTTTTAAAAAAATCTGTGTAACAGAAGTATGTAAATATTTATTATTTATTTTATTTTATTTGGAATACAAACACTTATACGTCATCATCGTCATCAGTGGCGCTTCAGCCCGTTGTGGGCCTTGGCCTCCTCCAGAATATGTCTCCATTCCTCCCTGCACCATGCGTCTCTTCTTCAGTTCATCAAGTCATTTGCTTTCTTGTTACTTTTGACACTATCCAACCATCTAAAGTTGGGTCCACTTTTGCTTTACAAGCCTTCCGGAGTGGTATAAAGAGTTTTATTGGGGGTACGATTATCATTCACCCTGTGCACACGGCCCAACCATTAAAATCTTCTTATGTTTGTAAATTCTGCAACGTTGTATTAACCATACATACATGTCGGGCCTTTTTACGTTTTCTAGTTTTTTTCTCAGTATGCATAAGTAGTATTTGAAAAAAAAATTACATAATATGGCCCGCCCTGCAATTAGATGTATTCCATATAACTTTACGATATAAAGCAAAGATTTAAACTATAAAAAAGATGTATTTAAAATTTTATTCAAGATATCAATTTAAAATAAAAAAAATGTAATGACAAAATGAAAAGGTAGCGGCACGGGAAAACAATAATAGTAACAAGAAGTGGTAGAGTATGAATGAAGGAAAATGGAAGGGTAAATTTGCATTTTACTAACGAAAATAGTGAAAATATTGATGACAATCAATAAGAAAAGGAAATCAACAATATTTTGAGTTTATCCAAATTTTTGTAGACAAGGACTGGATTCAACTCCCTGGGGAGTTGTTTATATTAAAATATTACAACAGAGTCGAAGAACATTTAAGAGAAGGTAATATGGAAGTCTAGGCATCTACAGGGCTTATGACCTGTCAATGGCTGGTTTAAGTAGCCACTTTACACACTGTGTAACATTCACCATTCTGCCTATATTTGAACATCCATATTCCTTCAATTCTTTCATCTGTTGATGTTTGTGAAGTTAAAGAGCCATTGACAGGTCATAAGCCCTGTAGATGCCTAGACTTCCATATTACCTTCTCTTAAATGTTTTTCATCTCTGTTGTAATATTTTAAGAAAAGGATATGTTTTAAAAATATTAAATAATTTTACACGCAGCTCAATTATTCAAAACGAAAAATCATAGAAGTTGGTGTGTCAAGTTTTAGTTAAAGGTAATATAAATCTCATTGGGGTATTTTTTTTCATATTTATACTAATATCTGAGCGAGCACCCGATAACAAACTGTTTATAAAACTTTCTTGTTTTAGATGTTTTTTTCCTAGTTGCAGTATTATTGACCTTGCTTATAATGGACAAGTTTTATATTATTTCACAAGTGCATTTTATTTCCTGACTTTTAACATATAAGAAGTATTGGGAAAGCTGTGGACCTTTATAGGAACGTCTCTGCACTTGCTTAGTGAAAAAAATAACACAGAAAACTCATTCAAAAGAAGCCGGACTATTTTAAAACATCAGTAGGCTTTCCGTTTCACTTAAAGAGATCACAGCATTTTGTGTCCTGTTATTATTTATTGTCCTTATTACCTGTACTGTCCTAACCATGAAAATATTTCTTCTTATGATAAATCATTGTGACTTATTACGGAATGGACTTTAGATCCTCACCAGCCCTTCAGCATCGCGCCTCCAGGTTGTGTCTTTCGACGCTGAAAAGGGGACAATGCATCAGCAAGTGGGGTACATCTTGAGGGGTTTCATCATCACATGGAAAACAATCGATCTCGGAAAGCTTAAATGGTGCAGATGGTATATAATCCCGCCATTACTGGAGAGGTTTTGTGTGAGTCCAAAGCTCATAAGTTGCTTTGTACTGAAATTGGAAGCATCAAAAATAGAATTTCCATTAATTGTTTACATACATAAGCCCTGTAAATTCCTAGACTTCCATATTCCCTTCCCAAAAATGTTTGCCCTCTCTGTTGCAACAAATTTAAATATTAATAACTCCCTAGAGAAGAAATCCAGCCAGTCTGAAATCATTTGGACATACTCAAAACATTGTTGAATTAACTACCTGGTAAAAAAAGCATAAAAATTGGAAAATTGTTTTCAGGCGTTGCCTAGTAGGCGAATTGGTTCAGCCGGATGAATCTCACCCACAGGATAAAGGTTTCAGCTCTTTTACTTCACAAAAGTCAATAGATGGAAGAGTTGAGGAAATGTGGATGTTCAATCATAAACAGAATAGTGAATGTTACACTGTGTGTAAAATAGCCACTTAAACCAGCCAATGACAGGTCATAAGCCCTGTAAATGCCAAGACTTCCATATTCACTTCTCAAAAATTTTTTTTCTCTGCAACAAATTTAAATACATAATTATGCATTAAAAATAAATGTTGGCGCAAATATTTCAATTTTGGAAGCCAATGATTACATCGAATTGTAAAAAGCTCAATATTAGAAAATGGAAAATCGTATAGTTGTCAACTGTCAGGCTGTAAAAATCCTGAAAAATGAAACCGAAAGAATATGAGTCCGCCTCGTGGTGTAGTAGTAAGGACATTTGTCTATCATGTGCTTCAGGTTCGATTTCTCGCAAGGTTGACGTGAAGTATTTATTTAATTTTAAGTTATTGATAAAGGTCAACTATTTAAAAATCTGCTGACGAATTGCTGCAAGATTTTCAATGATTGGTTTTGCACTAAAATAATTCGTAGTCTTGAAGCGTCCAACCAATGATTTTACCTTTACGTAAAAAAAATGCTGTATTAGTACAGTGTCGTATGCACTTTAAGTTAAGGGCGAACGAAATATCATGATAATGAACTAAAAAAATAAGTTATTCGCAAGTCAATCATGTTTTAAGTATATCCGTGTTTGTAGACGAACTGGATTTACTCCGTAGGGAGTAATTAAGATCTTAATTTATTGCAGCAGAGAGGGAAAACATTTTTAAGAAGGGTATATTGAAGTCGAGGCATTTACAGGCCTATAAGCCATGTAAGTGCCTAGATTTTTATATGCTCTTGAAAATGTTTGCTCTCTCAATTTGTTTTTTCACACACTTTTTTGGTTTGTAAAATACTTCCGCCGTTGAATGATTTTTAATACTAACATATTATAACAGATATTACGAACATCCATATTTCTTCTATAACATAAGCAAAATAACCAGTCAATGGCAAATCGTAAGTCTAAACTTCTATTTTTTTTTTCTGAAAATGTTTTCCATCTCTGTTGTAATATGTAAGTCTTAAAAACTCCCCACGGAGTGAAATCCAGTTGAAAAATTTAAAATATTGTTGATGTTTCATAATATTCATTTTTAAGTAGGTATGTTACATTTTTAAATTTATTTATTTATCAAAAGCATACAAAAATAACATATAAACTATCAAGTCCTACTGAACTGCATAAAATGCAGTTCGTCAGCAGGAGCTTATAGATAAGTTCTAATATATATATACATAATCTTATCTGTTAAATTCTATAAACATATAAAAACTCTTATTACTATGGAAAAAAAGAAAAATATGTACTTCGAAATCAAGGAATTTGACCAAATAAAAAAGAAAAACACAAAAAAATCAATCTAACAATAGTGGTGTAGCGTTTAAGATGCTTGACTCACATGGAAGTTGAAACACCAAAATTTAATTTGTACACAACTGTCTTTCATTTTTTTTATTTTTCGAAACAACTCGTCCGTTAACGCTTATATCTACCCTGCAATGCATCAATAAGCATATGGCTGATAAAACAGCCGCACAGTCCCCTACGATTTGGGGTATGGCGGGGCCAAGCGGAGCCTGCTTCCTGATCAAATCGCCGATCAAAAAATTCAAATTCCGAGCAGACTGTCCCCAGTGGCTTATGCAACATTAACTGCCCGAATAATGTATGAGAAATGGCCGATGGCTGTTCAGATTGCAAAATAGAATTCGGTAAATTTTTGGAAAATTTCCAACTTATGTTTTCAAAAACAAAATGCACATTTCTACACTAATATTAAAATAAAGACACAGAAACTTATCAACTCTGAAATTTGAATTCTTACTTTGGGCGTCAGTTGTGATGTAATAGCTAAGACGCTTAACTAACGAACGGAATGTTACTGGTTCGATTCCCGATGAGAACACAGAAGTTCAAAATTTGATTTATCTCAAACTTTTTTTAAATATGTATTGTTTCTTTTTTCGTATTTCTTTTAAGTTAACAGTACGTGTTTTAATTCATTTTTTTAGTGTTATATTTTCTCAGTTTTTAAAATTGTTAAATTCTTTATTTTTTATTTTTTTGCATTTTTTGTTTCTTTTTTATGTTATTTTGTATACTTACCAAATACAAGAGCCAGACTCTTTTTTTGCAAGTTCAACCTTAAGTGTTCCATTTTTTTACTAAATGTATTGTTTATTTATTATAATACAGGTTTTTATTAATAAAAAAATAAAATAAAAAAATAAATAGAATAAAATTATTTTTTTAAATCCCACATAGGCATATAGCCTGTGCGTGGGTATACCGATTCAATCAGTTTAACGTGACGTCACGATTTTATTAACAAAATTACACAAAAATAATAGTACATACATGCACATACACGTATTCACCCTCAACACACACATATATACGCATCCACATATATAAAAATACACAATATAAATACTTTAGTCCAAAAAACCAAAAAGTACCATATTTTGCTAGCACTTAAGCTAAGTAATAAAAATATTAAAAATTCATAACTAATTTTTTTGCATATTTTCAACGGTGTGATTGGATTAAACTTTTTATGTCTCTCTCTCTCTCTCTCTGGCATTATAAGGATATACATTGTATAGTCTAGGAGCAAAGAAGAGTACATGACTCGATTTTGCACCACTGTTATTAGGCATTCTTGTAATGGTGTAAAAAAAAACATCTAATAAAAATTCAATTTGCAAACGTGTTACATTAAACAAAACAAGAAATATTTTGAGCTACAGGAATTAAAAATACAAAAATCTAAGGTCTAATAATCTTTTTCCATAATTTATATAAATAATAAAAAAATATGGACTTTATTTTTTTAAATAAGAGCGACATATCAAATCTTCTTATCTATTTCGACTTTTGTGATGTCATAGCCACTAGTGGTATGAAGGGAGAATAAAAATCTACGCGTTCACTTCCTAAACCATTTCCTTAAACCAGCCAATGGCCGTTCATGAGCCCTTTAAATGCCTAAGCTCCCATATTCCATTCTCTAAAATGTTTTTCCACTTTATTGCGACAAATTTTAATCCTTATTACTCCTTAGGGAATCTAACCATGTCTACAAACATTAGGGCATACTTAACATATCATTTATTTAACTCACTCGTATTTAAAGAGGTATGAAACTTGGAAATGATGCTCAGGCGTTGCCTAGTTGGTGAAATAATTCAGATGAATCACACCCATATCAATAAAGGTAGAAGAAAAAACATATGGAAGAGTTGAAGAAATATGGATGCTTAAACAACGGCTTTGTTCAGCGGAACCAGAAAATGATAGGCCATAAGCCCTGTAAATACCTAGACTTATATATCCCCGTCTAAAAAATGTTTTCCCTCTCTGTTACGATAAATTTCAATAGTATTAATATTTTAGATGTCGAATAATATTTCATACCTATCAATTTTGATAAACTTTCTAGGTGTAAATCAAGTTTGCTTAGTCCAATTCAACGATCGGAAAATCATTATTTGTTTAATAAATTTCTTTTTTAAATCTGCATATTTTATTATCATTAAAAGCCGGATTATAAATTAATGCAATGATCTTTAAATCGGGAGGCCTTAAAACTTTCACACCGTTTCGGCTGTCCCCGTGTCCCATGAGATCTGAGCCCCAATTTCGACGAACCTAATCCTATGAAACCCACGAAGAGTATGCGTCGATTGATTTCCAAATCAAATATCACAACATGTCAGGCGCACGTGGCGGTCACGTGGGCGGCGCATGGCGGCCGCATGTGCGCACGCAACCGGAGCGGCGCACTTAACAAGATATCGGCTTCTGCGCAACCCTGCTGTTCATCAATCGGTAGATTACTTGACAGGGTTGCGAAAAAAATATTAACAAAAATAATGCTTACTAGCATAATTAATAATTAAAGCTATGAACCTGTCCTTCAAATACATCATCATTTTTCTATTCATAGCGCACTACATTGGTACTCCAATTACAGCGTTTTTTATTTTTCACAATTTTCATCTGAGAGTAACCATCGAGTCAAAAACATTTTACACACAGAACTGTATTTCTCATTCGCTCAATATATGTAAGAAATCTGAAAAAAACACAATGCTAAAAAAATGGTTTTAGAATTTGAAAGAAAAATATTAAGGAAGATATTTGGTGCTGTCAACCGAAACGGAGTGTGGAGAAAATGGTTTAATCATGAATTAGAGGCACTGTATGGCAAACCCAACAGTGCACAATTCATACGAATAAAAAGATGACAATGGTTGGGCCATGTGCACAAAATGAATGATTATCGTACCAAAATTAAAATGGCTGGATAATGTGGAAAGTGACATTAGAAAAATTGGCCCGATGAACTGGAGAAGAGCCGCAGGGCGCAGGGAGGAATGGAGACAGATTCTAGAGGAGGTCACTCTGATGATGAGGTAATCTTTAAAAAAAATTGAATAACATTATTTCAATTGGAATAAAATTAAATGTAATTAATTTAGCGCAATCATATTATTTTCATTGGAAGTAAGGAAGGAAATATAAAAATGCAGTAAAAAAATCATTTGCCTACCGAACCAATAGGCAGAAAATATGGTTTCTCAAGTGATTTATTTTTCAGAAGAGCAAAAAAACGTTATTAAGAAGCCAATTATTTAGCTACAGAACTCATATTTTGCAAAATGGGTTATTATTTACAGATAATTTCATTTGTGTCACAACATTTAAGTAATTTGTACAAATGATTGAAATATTCTAGAAACACTGCTTGAACCATTAAATATGGGACAGAAATGAGTCTAATACTATTTGTATTATTTGATGAATTATAGAAATGAGTCTACTTGTATTACTGAAACCGTCTTGTAACTCTGAAAATATGACACAAATGCACATCCCTATTTAATTAAAACCAAAGTTTAATAAGCATAAAGTGTTTATGTTTTAAGTAGTCTAAATACCATTAATGCAGGCATGTACAAGAAACATGTTTGCATATCAATCACAAAATGAACAAAAATCCAGTTATACTCATCAAAAATATTGAACGTTCATGTTAAAAGTAGTTTAAAAAAAAATAAAAAATACCTCCCTCGTTACAGAGACTTACCTAGAGGGGCAGGTAATTACGAAACCAATATCCGACTAAAAATACGAGCATTCGACTGTTTTTTACTCTTATAAAATTAAGCAAACGTATTTACAAAGAATATTTCTTTGTCCAGGCGGATGAAAGATATAGTTGTGTGTGAAATAGAACCTGAAATCTGTATGAAGATTACTGACTCTACGGCTGCTTTCTGGAAAAAAATCTGAATAAACGAATCGACTTGAAATAAGTCAGCCTTGTGTTATGTAGTTGTCACCGACGTGAAATACTGATATTAAATGTTGTGTAAACTGTAATATTTCATTGTTCCTGGACGGGCACCTCAAGCGTAGGACTGATCACACCTTCATGTAACAGAATATGATGGAAATATGCGACATTTGATTTACAAATGCAGTACCCTATGCGCAACTGGGTGTAGAAAGGGGGATAATGATAAAACATTGTCACTTATTATGTAGTTTCCTAAAAAAATATTAAATATTGTTTTATTTCATTTTTCAAATTTATTTCAAAATTACTTATTTTGAATTATTGCCTTATTTAGATTGTTGCATTCACTGGAAATTTTCGTTAACTAAAAACCTTTTTTAAAAATATATTTAAAAAACAGTTGACCTCGCGCCCTTATACGAGTATATTATAATCCCCTCGTGCTAAGATAATGAGTTGCACACTATCGAAATAAGTTCAACAAATTTTCTATTACAAAGTTTATCGAAAGCCATCTTTTAAATCCACAGTAATATTATTATGGTGTATACCTAGATACCTTATTATATCGATCTGTGATTAAAATATTTAAAATAAGGTTTCACACTATTTTTTTTTTTTAATGCAACACGTTACATATGTGTAAATTAAAATATTAAAGACCAATTTGTGTTCTCTAAAGAATAAGCCATTTTCATGTGAAATATTGAAAAATGGATATTGACTTGGGAAATACACCATAGCAGGAGAGTGCTTCAAAACATCGGATATTTATATTTATATTGTTTTTATTATTACCATAATATGTTGCGCACATACTGCTGTGCAATTGTTTTTTATGCCACCAAGCCACTATAGCTTGTTGGAGATTAAATTTGTTCTTACTTATATAATGTTATCTACATTTATAAAAACAACGAATTAACACATGTAATTAACAGCCGGAGAGATCAGAATGTTCATGTACATACAAATAATAATAATAATATTTTTCCAAATGAATTATCCTTTTTTTTTAAATACAAGAAAACATATGACAAATTAAAATATTCACACATAAGCTACTATTCATATATAAACTTTTGATCGAGTAGCCACTATCTTATTTTACTCTTTTTACATTGTGTGTTTAATTTAAGTTCTTTCGGCAATAAATTAAAAATGCTAGGTACCAAATATTTGAGAGTTCTATTACCATACTTATGACATATTTTTGGTACTACCAAACCATCACTATACGTGGAGCGTGTATTATGGTTATATTTGAGAAGAAATTTGAATGTATTACTATTAAATTGTTCTAAAATTATGCAAAACCATAGTAATCATCGAACATGCAGAGTTTTAAGTGTTTTGTACGGGAGAACATTATCAATTCTCTGTTATTTATATTAAAATAATGTTCATTTTTAAATATGTACACTTCAAAGTTCCGCTATGTTGTATCCCAACTCAACACATGACTTTTGGTGTCACAAAGTTTGGAATACTATGTACTGTTGTAATGAATAACAAGTCAAAATAAATTTAAATAAATAAAGTAAAAAATCTAAAAAACAGTGCTGCATCGGATTAAAAATTTGTGAAGAGCAAATAAATAGTGAAAAAACTCCTAAAAAGATTTGCGATACGAATGTTGATGGATGCAGAAAACGAAAAAGGCCGAGAAAAAACGGCGTGACCAAATACAACAAATATTTTAAAAAGACATATGTAGAAAGTCTAGATACTCGACGCGCCTACACGAAGAAATAATAAATATTTGCAAAGATAAAGTGGTGTGGCGTTCTATTCCCTGTGTCCATTTCTACGGAAAAACAGCGTGATGGTTTATTTGTTGTTGTATAAAACCTTTATTGATACTTATATGGGTGAGATTCATTCAACCTTCTACCCAACGAGTGCAAATAATTTTGTTCAACACCTTTGACCATTAGTTAGTTTAATCGTGAATATTTTAAGTAACGTAGGTACTTGGTATACGTTTGTAGACAAGAAATATGGAAATAAGTATATCGAAGAAATTAATATGGATTGTCAACAGCGGCAGAATGGTAAATCTGTAAATTTGTTGCAAGAGAAAATTTTTTTGAGGGGGGAATATATATGTCTCCCAGGAATGTTCTTCATCTCTGTTATAATTTAAATCTTAATCAACTCACCAAGGGGTAAATTGCAGATTTGGTATACGAAGGTTTGGATTTAATTATTTAAAAACTTCGCAAATATTGACGAATGACGCTCGATAAATCACCAGTCAAAATGGTAACACTGGCGTCATAAGCACCGAGCAATTAATTCTTCATACTTCATGAACGCCTAATCCAGCGTCGCAATACATTACGCTCCAGGGGCGCCCAACGCTCGAGGCGGGGCCCGCTAGGGTCCCCGCGAAGGCCACGTGGCGGAATATTCCACCCGGGACACGATCCCAGACCGATGTTGGTCAAATAAGAGCGTACGGCCACCCCGCCCACGCAGTTTTTTACCCCTGATTTAAACCCATATAACGTATTAAAATATTCAATAATCAGAGATGGCTGGGGACTTGTCATACCTTTTTCAAATATATATTTTTGGACAAATTCATAATATTGTTGATGAAACCAACTGGTCCAAGAAAATATATAAAAATTAAAATATGTTTTTAGGCCTTGGCGTTATCTAATAATTGGCTGACATAATTCAGTCAGACGAATCTCACCCGTATTATTAAATGATTCAGCTGACAAAAATCAACGGATAGTTCTGTTAATACTGCAAAGAATTTTCAATGTTCAGATATATAGACACCTTACATATACCATTTTTTGGTTTAATCGTGAATATTTTGAGTTACATATACATACTTGGCATACGTTTGTAGACAAGTAATATAGACATTTAGAAATACACAGCTCTCAAAAGCAAAAAAGGCAACTATTTGCGAAAGTCATAGATTGAGATATGGCACTTTTGTGTATTTATTTATTTATTAACGGACATTGTCCATGTATACAATTTATAAGGTTTAAATATTACAATAAAAGAATAGTTTAAAACATTTAAAGAAAAAAGGAAGAAGCATTGACAAACATAAGAGACATCGAGATAAGATCTGGACTATTTATTTAGTGCTCGTTTAAATCGTTGTGAACTTAAACCAAAAAAGTCCAGATCCTGTCTTGAAATAACAATACGACAAAGGCGGGTCATTGGAGAATTTAGGCCATAGTTTGTTCTATGCTGATCGATGAACAGTACTTCATTGTTTCTCAATCTACGAGTTGGAATATTGAATTTTACTTGTCCCAGTAATGATGGAACATCGATTATACCATTTAGTATGCCGAACATATATATGGAGTCAATATTAGTTCTACGTTTTTGTAGACTAGAAATATTTAACATTGACTCTATTTCAGCATAATAATAATTATCTCTCTCTAGTCCAAGCATCCACGCTATTTTTCGAAGCAAGCGATGTTGGACTGATTCAATGTGATTTATGCGATTGACATAGAATGGAGACCAGACCACTGAGGCATATTCAAGAAGAGGGCGAACAGTTGAGCAATAAAGAGTTTTGATTGTTCGGACATTAGTAAAATCAGAGGATATTCTGTTAATGAAGGCAAGTAATTTCAGTGATTTATTTACTGTATTATCTATATGCTCGTTGTATGTCAGTTTATAGTCCAAAACAACTCCTAAATCTGTGATGGACTTGACTACATCAATTTTGGAGTTTTCTAATAGGTACTCGAAGGAAATTTGTTTTTTGTTCTATGAAATGACATTATTTTGCATTTTTTAATATTTAGTTCTAATTTATTGACTTTACACCATCGGTTAAAACAGTTAATGTCTGATTGAAGAAGAAAACAGTCTTGTAAAGTTTGAATTATTTTGAGAATTTTGCTGTCGTCCGCGAAGAGCCAAAAACGAGAGTAAGAGAATGATTTAGCAACATCATTAATAAACAAATTGAAAAGCAGGGGTGCCAAATGAGCACCCTGAGGTACACCCGATGTAACATCAATACTGGTTGATAAATAGTTATTTATCCGAACATTTTGGGTCCTACTAGTTAGATACGATTTAATAAATGATAGTAATGGATCTCTTATTCCCAAGGCATGTAATTTATACATGAGAATTTTATTATTTACTTTGTCAAATGCTCTAGAAAAATCTGTATAAAGAACATCAATCTGCTGACCATTTTCGAGTGCTTTGACAATAACCTGGGTATAATCTACCAGGTTAGAGGTGGTTGATCTGGCAGATCTAAATCCATGCTGTTCATCGATCAGTATATTCTTAAACATGGGCGTGATTTTGCTAGCAATTATAGCTTCAAACATTTTAGAGATACAAGATGATGTTGAAATATTTATCAACAATATGCATTTTTTTCAAATCTGTTAAGAATCTGTCATATGTATGTGTCATATCCACAGTGTGTTTTTACTTGTGGATCTCTAAATAATGCGTTTTTGCTTAGATTATCAGTGCTTTTTTGAAAACTCAAAAGAAAATTAAGTTGTTTTTCGTACTGAAATATTATTTTACTGCTTTTTGCTTTAAATAAGTTGGTTTAAATTTTTTTATATAACATTACTTCATAATATGTTATTCGTTTTGTGTTTTTTGTCAAAAAGCTTTTCTTGTGAGAGCAGTATAGATGTTTAAACATAAGGAATATGGTAAATGTTTAACAGTTTGAAAAGTGGGCACTGTGACAGCTTTCTAAAAGCCTAGACTTAAATATTCATTTTATTAAAATGTTTTCCATCTCCGTTATATTATTATTTTAATATAAATTTTCATTGTTACTCTATTGACTCTCGAATTTTAAATTTTAAAAAATTCAAATTTATAAAATTAGAGAAGAATAAATTTAAAAAAAACAACAAAAGTACAAAGTACCTGCCTAAAACATATATTGTACATTCTTTAATGTGCAATTCGCGACTAAGCTCTTCTTAGACTTGCGTTTTCTCATATTTTTTGTTAATATAATTGTAAATTACTTATATATCGCCACTCTTATTTGGAGCTGGCTAGTAATGTGTACGCCTGGTCGTCTTACTTTCATGTCACTTAACTGATCAAGATACACATGGGGCCCTATTTACTCAAAGCATCACATTGCCAGCCATCATACAAAATGGCAAAAAAAAATTCATTTTTCGAAAGGTTTACATACTATCACCTACTTTTGCGTTAATGAAATTGAATATTCAAACGAAAATCGCCCGTCAATCTCACTCCGAAGTTAATAGTTTTAAAATGTCAACGTGCGCATTGATTTAATACATCCACCCCTCTGGAAACATCCCCCAAGCGTAGGGTGGGGTGAGCGAAATCAGCCCCCAACTCCGCCGACACGCGGCCGTTTTAATTTGCGGGCGAAGCTCACATCACCGCAACATTTCGCTTTTAATTTCATCATCAGGACCTTTGGTTTCGCACTTCAAGGATGGGGGTCGAGACAGCCCTTATATCACAAGTGGTATGCGATGGTTGAAGATTCAATTTGAGAATATATTAAAATGCAGCGTGATTCATGAAGAAAAAACATTCACGTCTTCTTTTGCATTATAAATTTTACTATTTAATTTTATGACCTAGAAAACCAGTACAGTTTTTAAATAATATTTTACTAGTTTTCTTATTAAGGCCCAAGACACGAACTAGCAGGTAGCGGACGGTAGGAATTCAATGTACTTATTATAAAACAAAATACAATTCAAACCAACATGCGTCCTGTTCAAAGTTTGTCTCCGAACTGACCAATAAATTTTGAAATGCCAAAGCGCGCTGTGAGTCAAAACTTGCAATACCTTAAATGGAGCAAAATAAAATTCGCACGGAGTCAGGCGGCTCTAGTGTTTCGAAAAATACCAAAACTTGATTGAATTACAGTGAAAATTGAATTACTTTGAGGTGGTTTTAATGCATTCAGAGTATTTATTAATTTATTTTATCTGGGATTATAAAACTATTTAACTTTCTTAATAAAATATCTGTAACAGGCGCACGGAGCATGACATAATTTTTACGTAAGTTCCTGCATTTGAGTCACTTAATGTGAACAGTTCCACCATCAGTTATGTTGCTTCTGTTGGATGGCAAGAAGTGATGTTTCTAATGTCTGATCCTTAAAGATAAGAAAAATTCGTCTTAAAACAAATGCATACGTTTATAAATAAAAGCTTTGTTTGCAAGTGAATTAATAATCATATCAGATTTCAGTTTCTGTGCTTTATAGTGATGTTTAGTTATAAAAGAAATTTAACAATGCTTGGATTATTCGCTGTGCACTATTAAGACATTTTACTGGAAAAATCATCATCATTCCATGTCCGCTCCTTTGTTGGAGCATTTGGTGCCCACAAAGAGCATCCATGCATCTCTATCGGCTGCCAGCTCCTGTGCGTCCTTTTGAGTCAGGTTCGCGTCCCATAGTTTTGACATAGCTGCCGACGAACAGTCAGTGGACGTCCAAGACGTCAAGGCGTGGTTCGAGGCTCTCAGGATGCATTTGCAGTATATGGCCCACCCAACCGTGTTGCCTCCGCTTGATGACATTGGTCACCGGAGTTTGCTGCGTCCATTCTTTTATTACTTGATTCTTTACAAAGTCAAACCACCGCATACCTTAGATTCTTCTGAGACAACTTTTCTCAAAACTCAGTATTTTAGTAGGAATAATCAACGTGCGTGCATGAGAAGATGTATGAATGTAGAGGAAGCGAGGTTTGCATGCAAAGATAGAGTGATATGGCGTACTATCCTATTTGCCTACGCCTTTGGATAAACGGCGTGATGGTTTGTTTGTTTAGATATATTAGTACAATGAAAAACAAAAATAACAATATTTATAGAAAAAAAGTGATTGCATAGAAAAAATAAATAAGAACATTAAAAATAAATCTAGAAGAAATAACAATTTAAACCCAAACATGTGTTGGTCACCAATCAGCTTTCATCAACCCCTCAACTCGCCGCGACCAATTTCAAGTCAAATATGGCAATACAGCGTTCATAGCCAAACCGACAAATACGATTTTTCTTATTTGAATTCTTAGGATCATTAATACTTTTTTTTCTTTTTTTTTTATGGGAGTTGCTTTATTATTTACCTTGCTTATAATAAGGTTAATATATAAAATGGTGGATTTTTCTGCCATGAAATTTCTTTAAATGTATCTAAACTGTTAGGATCAGGAGGGATATACTTATGTGGACCAATCGGGAACTTCTCAGCATTTGCTCATGTGGAGAGGAAATCACTCAAAACTCTTCAGGAGAAGCCGGCCTGTTGGTAGTAGTCAACAGGCCTTCCGTTCCATAGAGTAGTGTTCGGCATTTTCTTCCCTACTTTGATTTATTTTACCAATTGCCTGCACTATATTGACCATGTATGATATTACCTCATTAATACGTTTGTATTCGATAGATAAACAATTGGTGCATAATTATTACATTGCAGTTTGTAAGAAAATCGATTTTTCCTAAATAAATACCGGGGTGAAAAATAATAATCCATCACAGTGACCTTCGTTTTATTCGAGTTTTAATCTGAGTGTTTTTTGGTTACATCGATGCAAAGCGATTCGCCACGGACTGCGGTACTGTTAGGGTAAACTTGTATTTATAAGTTTGTTGAGTGCCTTTTCAGATACTCGGATACAGGATTAAAATATAAAATAACACAATGTCGTCACGGTATGTTACGTCCCTCTATCCCCACTCCGCGAACTTTAGGCTAACCACGCTTTATTCTGGATACAATACAACATTTATCAATAAATAATAAAAAGTTTGCAAAGTAAACTTTTCGTTCGGAGAACACAGCTCTGAGTGCAAAGAATTATAACTTTGGTCTTGCGTATTTGACTCGGTGACTGCAGGTAAAAATCAATAAAATTGAGGAGCAAGTCTACCTCATCGTGTAGTGGTTGGCGCCTTCGCCTATTATTCTTGAAATCTTGGGTTCGATTCCTGGCAGGGTGGACGTGAAATATTGGTTTTATAGACACTGGCAACACCAAGTATCAGGCCTATCTACACACCGCACAACAAAGTCATTAACTGCCCCGAAATGGAAATGTTAATCAGACTCTTTTCGCTCAGCGCTGGTACCAGTTGACCGACACGACACAGTTCAACACGACTAGATTGAATCAGTATTGTCTGCATTTTTCTTGATTATATTAAAATCATTGTTATAGTTAACCAAGTTACAACATTGTGTAATATATAAGCGAGTCATTTATTTTAATAAACGCCACCTATGTAATAAAACTTCTGGTAAGTCCAATTCAATATCCATACACCAGTTCACCATGGCGCAGTTGGTTAGACGGCCAACTTTAAAACTGGAGTTGCGGGTTTGATTTCCGACAGTTGCAAGAAAAAAATCCTTTGTTTTTTTTCCAATTGGTGTATTTTTTATAACCTCTTTCCATATCTCATCTTTCTTACATGCTGACAAGCTTTTAAATAATTGAGGTATAGTGGATTATTGCTTTAAAAAAAAAAAAAAAAAAGATAATTGCTGGGTTAGTCCTTTAAACACTGGTATTTATCATATTTTAGATTTGAAAAAGATTTCGCCTTTGTTATTGTTTTTTTCTTCCAACACCATTTCACATTGTTTCATATATAATTATGTTAATTGAGTTTTTTAGTGCGTTTATGACCGATTTAAACTATGCATCTATCAACCAACATAAATTTTTAGAGCATAGACTTCTATATTCCCTTCTCAAAATGTTTTTTTTCTATGTTGCGATGAATTTAGATAAATTTCTAGTTTTTATTTCCAACCATCGGCAGTACTGCCAGGTCACCCTTTTCCATCCCTCCCACCCAACCATCGGTGGCTGCAAAGAGATCATGAATATTTAGAGCGTTGTTATGACGTGTCATACTGCGCTATTACTGTGGATATTATCCAAGTAAAAAAATAATAAACACCGCTTGCATTTTCTACGCATAGGGAATAGGACTGTCTATTTACGCAATACTTCACACCGCCCTTCTAAAGGGGTACTTTTTTTAATATTTCGTAGTAATAACAAAAAAAATACGTTTCATGAGATCATGCGGAAATAATTTATTTTAATATACCGGTTAGTTCAATTCTAACGATTATTATGCCCCGTTTATTATTAACACTTGTCGGTACGTAATGAATATTTTTTTACTATTTATTTTTTTATATATCTTTTAAATAATTTCATTTTACTGTATTTTTTAGTAAAAAAAACAATATATGTCTGAGGTTGCTCCTCGTTGATCAGTAGGCTATAAGACATGATTTTCAAAATACCGTAGTAAGCTAGAGTTTTTTTGACTCTTGGTTTGGTTTGGTCTCATTATTTTCGTTTATTTATTTTTTCCACATTATTAACAATAATTAATAGTAAAAATGATGTGACCTTACAGGGGTTACCCGTGCTGACTACATTTACATTTTTTTTTAAAATATATTTACATGTGAGAATGCACAAAGAAGATTTAATAGACATAGAGAAATATTCAGACAGTTTTTAACATTAGGTACGTATTTATGTTTATATTTAATTTATGTATACCTATATCATTTATGTTATAAAACACGCAATAAAAGAACAAAAACATAACACAAACTTTACATTTGTGGAGCAGGTGATTAAATATTGGTTTGGATGAATGAGACAATCCATTTTACTTCTACCTAGCTCCACTATCCATTTTTCAAATCAAATCAGAGGGGAAATTTGATAAAATAAAATTTGATGAAATTCTGTTTTCTTCAATCTACAAATCATTGCTATAAAATCACTTTTACTATAAAGATATTTTAAAGATAAATACCCTTTCTAAGAAAACAATATGAAAGTCTAGGCTTTTACAAGGTCTATGAACTGTCATTAGTAGGCCCGTCATTGACCATGCAGAGGCCTTTGGACATATAGAGGTTGAGGTTTTTAGTTTTTTTAGTTTAGTTTTTTTTCCTTCAATATAGGTTTATTTTATACGCATATAGAAAGTCAATCTATAAATAAATAAATAAATCATTTAGAATGTATAGTCCATTTAAAATTTCGAGGTCCCCATCAGGCCGGGAGCCCTGGGTTTGGGCCTTACGTGCCCTTACGTAAAAGATGGCCCTGATCATTAGGAGGTTTAAGTGATAATTTAACACACTGGGTAACAACACTCAAAATGTTTTTTTAATAAGTTTATTCATCTTTTTTTTAAGAATAATAATAATTTTTATTATTTTAATATGGTATTTATTGGTCAAAACGTATTATTACGTTATTTATTAAAAAAAATGTCGTTCATTTCAATAATAATTAAAAACCTTATTAGAACTTTTTTGCATAAAGAAATCATCATTATGTTTTAGATTTACTTAAGTCTTAAAAACACGGAAATGATTAAAAGGTTAAGTGTTAGTGTAAACAAGTAAGTAAAATTTAATTGAACATTATAAATGGAATATTTTTGTTTCCATTAAAAAAACAGTCAAAAACAGAAACTCCAAAATGTCGTAGGAAATAAAATCAAAATTTCGCAATTGGAATTTCTGGTTGTAATTTATTTGTCATCCAGAAATTCCCTATTTTTCATCGTGGGCAGTGGCGCATGGGGGAAGGTGATAAAAAAAACAAATGGTAGGAAAAACAAACATTTTGGGAGAGTAATTCATACAGCCAGCGACCCGCGGCGGTGGTGGCGACCAGTTCAAATGTAGCGAGAAATGGGGGGCCATGAAATATTGATGACCGCACCTCCCTCGCCCGGCGCTGCCCGACTCCGTCCGGTTTTATTCCACTCAGTCCGGTCTTGTCCACTCCCACACTAATACCGTTTGTTTCTTGTAAATATACTTAATGTATATAATTTTTATACAAATACCTTATATACGAGTACATGAAATACAAGTACTTAGATAACTTAAAGTTAACTTAAACTGAAGGCAGCCAAGAAAGATTTGGCATGATCAGATTCATCAAAATAATTTACCTGGTTAGTTAAAAAGTCTTCATAAATGGCATTCATTAGAATACATAGAAAAACTATACAGTCATATTTTTTGGAAAATTTAAATCATGATGTGGGACTTGTAAATTGTATGTTTGTACGAGTTCTTAAGATACTATAAAAGCATTAAGAAAAATACTAAATATCAGATACAAAGTAACCGTACATAAAAACCACAATATGTCAAATCCTTAGAACAAACATTGTTATTATTAGAACCAATGGATCCTAATACAAATATTTTGCTATTCCAAACCCAGTTTTTGATATATACATATTATTAAATAGGGACAAATCACAACTGAGATGAATAATATTTTACAGAAAAGAATACAAAGTTGATAACCTGTCATTGGTTGGTCAAAATGGCACTGTTTTAATATACATATTTTTCAATTTATTTATTTTTGTAAAGTTAAAGAGCTGAAACCTTGATTGATTCAGGTGATATTCGTGCGACTGATATGTTTTACCTACATAACAAATAGAAGAAAACTAAATAGATGTGTTATTTTTATTTAAAATATTAAATTCAATACTTTACTCTTCCCAACTATTACAAATAATTAACTTGTGAGTTCCGGGCCGGGTTACCTGATTTAATAAACTATTCTTTGTAAATGTATCTACAACAAACTACAGTGCACACTCTCTAATAAGGAGAATTCATGCGTTTTCAAATAAATACGCAAATGATATAAATATATTTAATGTAACACTTTTGAATTTTAAAATGCAGTGTATAAATTTAAAAATACAGCGCGTGCATGAGAAAATGTACGATTGAAGAGGAAGCAAAGTATGTATGCAAATTCAGAGAGATATGGCGTCTTATCCTCTCTATCTCTCTACCTACCTCCACAGAGAAACGGCTTGATAATTTGTTAGCTTGTTACATTTTAAGTTGCAAAAAAAACAGGGTATATATTTTAGGAAACAAAAGTATGATTGTTGTTAAACAAACTAGTATAGAAACTGTCCAATAAGTAAAACGATGTTTTTTTAGTGATACAAACTCCGGCGTACAGCACAGACTGAATAAAGTTGGGAGAGTATTTTTCGATTGACAGAGTTTATCGAACAATGGGACAACTTTAAGGGGCCCTTTCTCTATGGCTCGCTCTGGTGACGTCCAACTTTCAGCACATTCAAAATCTGAACGAGTAGTAAACTACCATTTATTTGTACCTTTCATTTTAAATAATATTTCAAATTAAAGGTACAAATATTAAAGAAATCATTTTGGCAGTAATCCCAGGTAAAAACTGTGAGCGTTTTTTTACATAGGCGTTGCATTATTGCATGTTTGTACGCTGATGATTCCATGATTATTGCTAGCAACAAAGAGGACGAGCAATTCTTGGTAACAAAAGTCTACGTTGTTGTGTAAAAGGGAAGCCATTTGCTGTTCAATTTTGATCAATCGAATGGAACTGTTTTTAAAAGAGATATAAGTATGTCTTAATATGATATCGCAATAGGAGTTATCCTTAAACAGGTAGATGAATTTGTGTACCGGGAAAGAACTTTTACTAGGGTTGGAAATACTGAGAAAGATGTCAAAAGGAAATAGAAACCATATCTGAAATATTGTTTTTATATAATTGATTGAATAATAAAGTAGACTCTTTAAATCTACTCCCTAAAATTAATTTGAGTATCCCCTTTCGCGTGACACAAATTAAATATTTATTCCATCTGCCGGTCTGTAGCACTAATTATGCGTAACACTCTTTCCTTTATTGTTCTTGTTTGATTTTTTTTATTTCTTTCAAATTTATATCCATTATTTTATTTAACGTGCCCTTTATTTAACGTTATTACAACTTTTATTACGACTCTTTCTATCTGACTGCGGTACACTTCCACTTGATTTTTAATGATCCACACACTTACATACACTCAAACACTTACTCTCATAAAAATACGCGCAAAAACAGAACCTTTTACATATTAGTTGGTTTATTCCTTTTTTTTCGTGTACTTCAAATGGTTTTTATTATTGTTTGTCCTTTTATTTATTTACATACATAAGTTTATAGTACATTATTTGAGACATAAGTCTCAACTCCATGGGACTAAACTATGTTGATATGCCATGTATTTTTTAATGATATTTTTGTTTTGCATAATATATGTATACGGTGATACGTATATTGTATAAGTGTTATGCACATAGTATATTCATCTCAACTCAACACCGGACTTTGATTTCGTGGAGTGAGGATTTGTGTCTCAATAAATGCTACATATATAGTGATTAAAATAAAATAAATAAGTATATCTATTATGTAGACGCATGCACACATTTAAAAATGTGGCATAATTTGATATTTATTTATTTATTCATATTTTTTCTCTTACAAACTGTAATTAATAATAAAAATAATGTGATTTCACTGGGGTTAACCGTGCCAAAGACACTTAACAATATACTTTTTTGAAATGTTTTTAAATTTAAGGATAAACAAAAAAGACTAACTGAATAAACGGAGATAATCATCAAGATATTCACAGTTTTTAAAACTAGGTATATATGTACATTTATATTATTTATATTACAAAACGCACAATGAAAATAACAAAAACCTAACATAAGCTATACACTTGTGGAGCGGTTGATTCAATATTGGTGTGGGCGAATGAGACAATCCATTTTACTTCTACCTAGCTCCACTATCCATTTTTTATAGCCTTTTTAAGCATTTTTTTCGTTACTAACTGTTTTAATAGATAGTGGAAGTAGTTTAAAGGTTTTAATTAAATAATACTCAAAATCTCTTTGTCCAAAAGTGGTTTTAGTTTGTATTTGTTTAACTTTGTGTTGACGATCAAGTGATTATTTTATTATGTGATGTATTGTAGGAGTTATCTCTTTCATTTGAGTAAGAAAAGTTTTTGAATCTGTAAGTGAGTATTGCTTTAGCGTATAACTGTTTTGGTGTCATAAGTTGTGATTTGTAGAATATTTCTTCAGTAGATGTCTGTATCGGGACTCTGAGTAATATTTTAATAATGGATTTTTGTGCAACAAATACACTATTTAAAACTGTCTCACTCGCACCACCCCAACCAATTATACCGTACTCCAAAATTGATGCATTGATCCAAGATTGACCATATATATGATTGTTATTTAGGAACATTGCAGTTTTTTCTTTCAACCTTATATTGAATATGTAATTCAATCATTGTTGACTGTATTTTTCTTCAAAATAAATAAAGGAGGTTAAGTGCCTTGATGATTTTATATAAATATACTTAATTTTGTGTTTAAACTAACGATTTAGAAGATGATGCCAAAGCTATGAAAGCAGTCAATGGTTAATCCTATTTTTTTGGTTTAAGTATAAAATATTCTATATTTCAAACGATGAACGTCCACCGAAAAATTTTGATAGCAAAAATTAATGTATTTGTCATAATTAAAAGCATTTTTTTACTATTTTGAAGTATCTGAATTTGTTATACAAAATAAATTATTGATTCTGTTATGTATTGAACATCAGCTCTCTGACTTCTTAAAAATCAACACAAGGAATAATTGAAGAAATATGGATGTTTAAACATAGGCATAGTGAATATTCCACAATTTGTAAAGTGACCACATAAACCTTTCTTTGTTGACATTTTACATTGTAAATGTTGAATGTTAATTAATTTTAAAAAGTTTTACAAATCTGTTCAGTTAAAATTACTGAAAAGTTCTTAGAGTGGGTAACTAAAGCAACATAAACGAATTGAATATATTTAAATGAATAAACGTTGTTATTCAGCACTTATCGAAATAAAAAATCAGTCAATGACTGGTCATAAGCACTGTAAATGCCTAAACTTCCATACTTCATTCTCTAAAACGTTCTCCTTCTCAGTTTTAATATATAATTAAATAAATACTTTTCAATCGTAAATAAAAGTGGTGTTAGTGCACCGTGCTTCCTTTTGTATCGTGTTAATTGGAAATATATCAGTCTTCATTCCTTTGAGGGGTTGAATCAAATAAGGGAAGCGTGATTAGTAAACACTTGTTTATATTTACTACACGAATCCACGAATCCTTTTTCATGGTACAAAACACACGTAAAATAGTTTACAAGACAAACAATATTATTAACATAAAAGTAATAAACCACAGTCAGTTTTTTGGTACAATGTTTGTCGAAAAGAAGAGTACAAGAGGACTTGGGTTCGATTTCCGCCATGGTTGACATGAAATATTACCAATACAGTACCCCATGCACCGTTAGGTGTGGAAAGGGAATAATAAATTAATGAAATATTTGTAAAAAAAAACAGATATCGTACATACTCATGTGATTTTTAAACTTTTCCTAAAAAACAAAAAAAAATAATTAAATAGTATGTTTTAATGTGCTTTGTTTACTTGGGTTCAAGTAATAATACTTTTATCCTGTTTTATTCAAGTATAAAAATAAATGCATTATTAAATTAATCATCATCATCATTCCATGTCCGCTCATTATCTCAAGACCGTAGAAAAAAATCCGACCTTCTAGTCCTATTTAAAATTCTCAACTCACTCTTTGATCCGCCTGAACTACTGAGCTCAATAAAATTAAATATCCCAACTAGAAACCTCAGACAAAACTTACTCTTTCATACCGATAACCATAGAACTAACTATGGTTTTCATTCCCTTATGCCCAGAGTTCTTAGGTCTGCTAACAAACATAGCAGTCTTAATTTCTTTGATAACAAGTTGTCTTCTTTCAATTGTCAACACCTCTCTCCCGCTTCCACTCCGACTAAGTCTACTATATTCCATTGTGACTATATTTTATAATAATTTCCTTTGCGTACATATTGCCTTAAAAATGCCCATTGGGCGTATATTTAAATAAATAAATAAATTACCAACAAGTGCGGCCATTGTGATTGAGCTGTGGGTGAGGAAGATGGGAGACATCTAAACATCAACATAAATAAGACATGAATATTAAATAGTTTATTTATATTATTTTATTTTTATATTTTATCATATATAGGTACATTTTTTGTAAACATTGCCTAGCTAACAAAGGTATATACTGCTGTTACACAGCTGTTTTTGCTTCCCCCATATGTAATTTCATATTTTTAGAATGAAAATGACTACAATAAGCACGAATAGTTTATTTTGAAATGCAAGTAAAGGAATCCAAAATCGTTTCGCATAATGGCAAGAACCATGAAAAATGCGAGCCATTTTCTTATTGTTTCCAACTCGACACACCACTTAGTTCTAATGTTGTCTTACAACAGCCACATTTCACATCCCTGCACTTTGCTGTGCTCCTAATACACCCACGTATAAAATGCTTCGTTACACGGAAAAGCACCACAACTCAAGATAGACAAAAACAAACAAAAACAAAATTCACAGACAAACATTTAAACACAGACGCAGAACCTCTGAGAATAAAATAATTCAGTCTAGGCATTTACAGGTCTTACGACCTATAACTGGCTTGTTGAAGTGATCACTTTACAAATTGTGTTACTTAATGAACTCCCTTGAGGGCTGAATCTAGTTAATTTTTTCAAAAAATTGCTACACATGCATACTAAGATTTGTTTATTTTCCTTATGTACCTTAAATAAAACTAGAATTTCTTAATTTGTTGTATTTATTCTGTATTATTTACATAATTAAAATAAAATGTAAGACATCACTACATTGTTACTCAACAGGACATATTTCCTATTTCTATATCGAACATATTCATAAGGTGTAAATTAAGTATTAAACAAACACTGACTTCATAAATTACTAACGAAAATAATTGAAGACATGAGTTGATAAAGGTGTTGTAAAAAAAATGAAAAAACAGAGATATTTGGGGTTTAAGTTGTGAACATCAGCACAATTATTAATAAAATAACACCTTCAGTCGTTCTCAGAATCGGTTTTCTGCTACTTTTTGGTGATGAAGTTAGACGTTTGTGAAAGGGCTGTACTTTATTTACATAACATTTTTTTAAGTTGCGACTTAACGTTTTCATCCACTCAGGTCTTCAATTATAAAAATATGGACAAAAACGGACAAACTAAATTGAAAAAAAAAACAAAATCGAAAAAAAATATGCTTATTTTGAGGATTATTAAATTGAAGAAGTTATTGCAATTCGATAACAATAACAATAAATTAACACGTAAAAAGAATAAAACGGCATTCCGTTCTTTCTAACATACAAACCTTGTTTCTTTTACATTAATTTACTTCTTGTTCACCGATTTTTCCAACTAATTAGGAAATTATTTTTCATACCAATCTGAAATAAAATTTATAATTTTAATAAATGCATGGAAAACACGTATGGAAAAATTTGTAAATAAATACCATTGAAAAATCCGGTCATATTTTTTTGTCTTTGTCACTTTCTTAAAATCAGAATGAAATATCAATTTTCTATTATTGTTATCAAAAAAAAAATTCACTTTGTGGTATGACATTGTACACTTATATGATTATAAATTTGTATAAACCACTTTAATTTAGAGTTATACTTCGACTCAACTCTAAACTAAATTACTCTTACTCTAAATTAAAGTGGTTTATACAAATTTATAAAAATATAAGTGTATTCATTTTCTATTCAATTCAACATATTAAAAACATACAGTTAGGTTTTTTAAATCTTTGATTTTCTTCGCCAACAAAAATATAAACCGGGTTGTGATCCTGTGGCTAGTGTCACGGACTCACGTATCAGAGGTCCGTTGAAGTTAAAATTCGTTGATAATGGCCGCAAAAACTGAAATATTTGGGTGGTAAATCATAAGGACGAAAATATTTCTTATTTTATTAAAAAAATATTTGTCTGTATTTGTAAGATAATCTTAAAATTTTCATTTATTACTCGCATTTTTTGTTATACCTAAATATTTTTTCAGTATTATGGTATGTCTTACTAATGAACTAGTATCAAAGAAGGAATACGATTTTTTTTAAACCGGTATCAGTATGTGTCACTCAAGAAATTACGTCATTTTCTAACTAAAAAAGAATTTCATACTTCGAGTTTCAACTTAATGTCCAAAAATTTTAATAATGTCATCATCAACATTCCCTTTTCGCACCTAATGGTGCATAGGGCATTGAATTGGTACACCAATTGCAGCATATCTCGATAAATTTTGTTACATGAAGGTAAGGTGATCAGTCTTACGCTTCAAGTACCAGTCCAGGGACTATGAAATATTCTAGTGTAAAAACACCCTTTTAAAATAGATATTTCATGTTAGCCATGCCATGGGAATCGAACCCGAGCTTCGAGTTTCAACTTAATGTCCAAAAAATTTAATAATGTCATCATCAACATTCCCTTTTCGCACCTAATGGTACATAGGGCATTGAATTAGTACACCAATCGCAGCATATCTCGATAAATTTTGTTACATGAAGGTAAGGTGATCAGTCTTACGCTTCAAGTACCAGTCCAGGGACTATGAAATATTCTAGTGTAAAAACACCCTTTTAAAATAGATATTTCATGTTAGCCATGCCATGGGAATCAAACTCTCGAATGGTAGGCAAGCGCACTGACCATTACACCACGAGACCGGCCAAAAAATAAATAATGCGTTAACAGAAAAATTCGTTTATTTTTGCTTGATGTGTGATCGATGGGTAATTTCAGAAATTAAAAGTTTTTTTACTAACATTATTTGAAAACACATTTGAATTTTATTTATTTATTAATGGACATTGTCCATGTATACAATTTATAAGGTTTAAATATTACAATAAAAGAATAGTTTAAAACATTTAAAAAAAAAAAAGAAGCATTGACAAACATAAGGGACATCGAGACAAGATCTGGACTATTTATTTAGTGTTCGTTTAAATCGTTGTAAACTTAAACCAAAAAAGTCCAGATCTTGTCTTGAGTTAACAATACGACAAAGGCGGGTCATTGGAGAATTTAGGCCATAGTTTGTTCTATGCTGATCGATGAACAGTACTTCATTGTTTCTCAATCTACGAGTCGGAATATTGAATTTTACTTGTCCCAGTAATGATGGAACATCGATTATACCATTTAGTATGCCGAACATATATATGGAGTCAATATTAGTTCTACGTTTTTGTAGACTAGAAATATTTAACATTGACTCTATTTCAGCATAAGAATAATTATCTCTCTCTAGTCCGAGCATCCACGCTATTTTTCGAAGCAAGCGATGTTGGACTGATTCAATGTGATTTATGCGATTGACATAGAATGGAGACCAGACCACGGAGGCATATTCTAGAAGAGGGCGAACAGTTGAGCAATAAAGGGTTTTGATTGTACGGACATGAGTAAAATCAGAGGATATTCTGTCAATGAAGCTAAGTAATTTCAGTGATTTATTTATTGTATTATCTATATCTATATATTTTGGGGACATTTACAACTAGACTTAAATAACTTAACTTGTTACGCTATGGTAAAACGGAATAATATTAAAACCGAATAAACTAAGGAATCCCGATCGGTTACCACCCATTCGCCGTTTTTTTTTCTGTAAATAAAATATATTCGAGTTAATTTGTTTTTCCGTTGAGATTTCGACACGACATGTATATTTGGTACATATTTACCTACCTCTTTCTTTATTTACTTTTTTCAATCCGTTCCTTCGCGTTACTTAATACACCCCAAGTCTATATTAGCAGGGGATGTTATACTTTTCCGAGGGAAAATAAAATAAAGAAAACATAACCGTAGCTATTTGCATTCTACTAATGGCGGCAATGCTGGAAGATTGCGTTGGGAAATCAAGAAATGGGTAGATGGAAAGAGATGTGAAGAACTGTAGATTAAAGATATTAAGATAAATGCCTTTAACAAAGCTGTTAAGTTAAGAACTACGATTGATAAAGAAAGAGTACACTTTAAAAATGGGACTATGAAAATCTAGGCATTATTAGGATTTACGTTGGAAAAGCGATTTGATGAACAGGTAGTTGTATAAATAGGAATATTTGAGTTTTTCTTTCCATCTTTACCCTCTTCTCTCTTCATAGTATAGTGTAGATATTTAGTCAATTTATTAAATATATATATGAATAGAAAAATTGTTAATATACCTGCGATATCAATAATGTTTTAAGTGCCCCCAAATGTTTATAGATAGGCTTTAATTTTTAGGCGGGAATTAATTAGGTTTTCGATTTGAATTATTTATTGAAGATTCTATTGTAATGATCAAATAACTTATATTTACATATAAGTTATTAATTTAAAAATATTTGGTACACTTCCACTTATTTTTTTGACCAATTAGCGCTTTTACCCTCTAATGGGCATCTTCAGACTGGTGAATATTATACAGTGTAAATAAACACCAGTCTGAAGATGCCCATAAGAGGCTGAAAGCGCTTATTGCTTAAACAAATAAGTGGTAGTGTACCAAGTATATTTAAATAAACAGATATTTGAACACAGTTTTTCTGTCACTATCTCGCCGATGCCTTCCCCAATAGTATACAAAAAAGACAACTGTACATCGGACTGATTATTCCTAGTTGAAATCGGCTAATTCAAGGTCTCGCAGTCCCGTTTTCCGCACCCCATAACTACACGGATTTTTTTTTCGTAAATAAATTTTCTGTGTGATGGCAGATAAAACAAGGGTTTTTATAAATATGCTCCTAGCTCCTAAAGACAATTTACGCGTGAAATCAATGGTAAATATCTATAGGGGCTAAATAAATTATTGCTCTAGTGCTATAACCCGGGCAGAAAATACAAGAATACATTTGTATTAAGATAAGCCAGACCGCGTATCCTCTAAACATTATCGTCATTATTTCAATCTCAACCAACACATGAAGAAATGTTCAAATTTGAAAATTGGCAAAATCTTGAGTGTTGAACTCATCTGATCATCATATGCCCTGTAAATACCAACGCTTCTTTATTTTTCTACGATTACAGTTTTAAAACTTAATTAGTAAAAAAATTATATCCGCAGTTTTAGAGATTATTGATTTTTAATAAATTGCACACGGCAATGATTTTAGGTAGAGATGTACATAAAAAGTTAAGCTTGTTTACATAATATGTACATAGCAACTTGCATTTACTTACGATGACGTTATTATGCATGTACACAATAAGTGAAAACATTTATATTTTTGACTACGCCAGAATAACATATTTAAGTGTATTCAAATAAAGTGAGCGATATAATTTTTTAATATGGAGGTGGTACGATAAATGTTAATAAATTAAGATAATCTCTCTTTAAGACTCGTTTAAAATGCGGAAAACTTTTATTAAATTTTCTCTGCCATTTTTACATCTTACAAAAACATCCCAATCTTCCCTACCCCGCCCCCGCTCCGCCCCTGCCCTGTCCCGAGAGAGCGATAGGCGCAGATATAAAAAATACGCTTTAAATGGCGTCGTTAAAGAGGAAAGAAAAGAAAATAAAGTGTTTTTAAAATGAGTTAAGAAAAATAAAATCCGGATGATGATGGCTAACGGTTGTGCCGTAGGGGGTGAGAAGGGGTGGGGGCAAGTCGGAGAGGGGGCAAATATGTTTTGGGAAATATTTCCCGCTTTTAGCGCATTTGCTGTTTTATTATTCCCAAGGGTTGTGATCTCGGGTAATTTGATCGTGTAAATACAATTTGCAAGAAATAAATACAGAGGGATCTTTTTAACGTTTGAGATGATTTTGTTTCTAGTGTTTTGCAGGTAAAGCAAGTTTGTGGCCCCAAGAGTGTTTAGTGTCCAGGATGAACATATTTAGTTCTCTAAAATGAAAGCCATTTTCAGGAGAAGTGTAAAAGTTTGGATTTTGTCTAAGAGAAGAAACCATTGCAGGAGACTGCTGCTAGACATTGTCTAGATTTATATACAATGAAACGTGCTGACCAAATATTTGCTTATGCTTAGAGTAATATCCTAATAGAGTTGCCCATACGAAGAAAAATAATTCTGTAAATAATTACATCTTTTTCTAATAAAAAATAATTTCATAATTGAGGACTGTTTTAACAAAGTGAAATATATACAAAATGTACATTTTTCAGGAGAAGGTTTTTCATGTTAAAGATCAAACTATTACGATTTTAAATTAAATAAAAATTACATTTTATAGATTTATAAAATCCTTTCACACATACAAAAATCAACAATGTAGAATCAGTAGAATTATTTATGAAAATGTTCTAAATTTACGAATTTTCACAAAAAAAATATCTACATATTTTTGAAATATGAATGAATAGAAAATTGATTTTTGTAGGAAATAATTTTAAACTGATTTTTTGTAAAATTATATGTCTACTGTTATATCTACGTACCTATGTAAATATACACATTTAGGTATTTACCTCCTACATATTTTTTACATCCATAATAGCACAAATAAAATGATAACAAAATATTTTTCAAATAATATTATTTTATTATTATTATTATACAGTAGGCCAGAAGATTTTTCACATCTCCTTTTTTCTTGGCCGAAATCGTGTTTTGTTTGTGATTTTTTTAGATTTTAAAAAACTTAACACCCAAAAAAACGTGTAGTTATTTCGCTTTGTGAAAACTCTATGGAGTAAAGATATTTCGTTTTGTTAAAATTCACGACATTTAAACCGCTACAACTTCGCACATATATCCTTTTGTTAAAATTTTATTTCACCAATCGATAGAGCTCACATGGAAGAACCTATTTTAATACAAAAACGCATTTGGTTTTTTTGTAGAAACTTCACTTTGTGAAAACGGTCCTCAATTCAAGTTTCAGCTGAATATACCGCGAAGTTAGCTACAGATTACAGCAATACAACGGGCCGTAGGTACTTGGGTTGAGAATTGTAAGCGCAAACCAAAACCGTCCATTATACGTTTGTTGTTAAATTAAAAACCAAACCAAAAAAATTCAACGCTTTTGTTTTATGCAATAGAGCTTAAGGACTTCTCTAGAGAATTATTACTCTCGAGTGTTTATGTAATAATTTTTATTTTTAGTAGGTATTCTTTAATAATGTGCATGCGTCCACTTTCCATTATGTTGTATCTCAAATCAATACATGCATCTTTACATGAATAAATACATATTTATACTTTTACATTTAAGTTGTACATTATGTCCTGTGCTCTATGTGTGAAATATAACCGAATCTCTGAGCGAGTGTTTTTGACTTGACGGCTACTCTCAGATAAAAATCCTGAAAAAAGAAACAGAGTAGAGATAAATCCACCTCGTAATGTATTTGTTGGCGCGTTCGCCTTTTGTGCTTAAGGAGGTTCTATTTTAAGTAGATATTATTAGACTCTCAAGAATTTATTTTTTTTGTAAATATTATATTTTTAATACAAAAAATGAATTTAACAAAGACGTACTTAATTTGTCTAAATTTTTGTAGACAAGGACTGAATTAAATGCTGCTGCTGTTAATATTAACATATTGGAACAGAGATAAAAAAAGTTTTTGAAAAGGAAATATATAAGTCTTGGCATCTTATGGCTTATAACTTGTCATTGGCTAGTTTAAGTGGCCATTTTACACACTGTGTAACATGCGCAATTTTGCCTATATTTAAACTTCTCAATTCTTTCAATTATTTCATCTGTTGATGTTTGATCCCAGTCAGTGAAGAATTCATTTCCCTCTCTTCTCAACCCAATGAAGTACATATTATGTACTTCTGGATTACTTTCTTTCGGCACAAAGATCCTTAGGCTACCAGATTTCAGAGAGTTCCTTCAGGCAGCTTTTCTCGTTTGACAACGAGCAAATTTTTCGTGTATGTGGGCACCGCTAAGGAGACTGATGTCCTCAGATGCGGTGTGCGATATGTGCTGGGCAAGCTGTTGATGTTTGGGAAGTTAAAGAGCTGAAACCAAATTTTAAAAATATTTTCTGGCCTAGTACGTAGATGAAATAATTTAATCAGATGAATCTCACCCGTAACAATAAAAGTGCTAGTTTTCCTGAGATGATGAGGTCCAACTGTTTCTCCATCTCTTGGGTGGTCTTCCAGGCGGACGTTGTCCAGATGGGATTTCATTGGCTGCAGTGTACACAAGTCTGTCACTGCTCATTCTGTTCACATGGTACTTCCAGTATCATTTAGGAGCGATTTCCCATTAATGAACCTTTATACCTTCATTTCAGCAGTTCTGAGTAGCTCTTTGGTACGAACAGTGTCAGCCCGCGCTTCCACAGCATACGTCACGATGGGCCTCACATATGTCTTGTATATTCTGACCTTACTATCGGTTCGCATATCCTTATTTCTCCATAATACATTCCTCCGACACCCCGACACAGTTGATGCCTTGTTGACCTGTCCTCGGACTTCAGTGTCCAAATCGCCATGACTTAAGATTTCTACTCCCAAATTTCTGAAACTCGTGACCTGTTCCACTTGCTTGTTGTTAAATAGTCAGCTTACACCTTATTGTTTGTCTCTACACTGTAAGACTTTTTGTTTTGCTGACTGATATTGACATGTTTAGAATTTGTGATACAAGGTGGAATTCATACAACATTATTTGTAGGTCATCCTCAGATTCGGCCATTATGGCTGTGACATCTGCATAGCATATCATATTATTTCTATAATAAACTTAAATAATACATATACTTATTTCATTTACATTATTCATTGACAATTCTTGATAGAATTCCATTTTCATGATGTAATAACTTATATTTACATTTAAGTTATTAATTTTAAAAAATACTTGATACACTTCCACTTATTTATTTTGATCAATAAGAGCTTTCACTCTCTAATGGGCATGTTCAGACTAGTCTGTAATAAGTGGAAGTGTACCAAGTATTTTTTAAATTAATAACTTAAATGTAAATATAAGTTATTACATCATTAAAACATATACTTTTATAACAAACAATGACAATGATTATTATCAAAAACGATTTTAAAAAAATTGTTAAGTATAACGTTATTGATCAACAATAACATCTTCATTCCACCAGCTTAGTTTATGGGTCAATATTTATATTCTTGTGCCGTTTATAGTAGGTTCTTATTTCTTGCGCCCTCTCCGGGCTATCATATTGCTCCCCGCAATATGCCTCCAATATTCCAAGCTAGAAATATCCTTTTTTGCTGCCTTATCCTTTATCTAAACAGCTTTTTGCAATAGTTGAGCGCTCGATGGGGTCCCGGCCTCCCCGGGGGCAGGAGTAGGGGGTGGGAAATATGGCGAAGGGAAGCACCGGCCATTTGCCCCGGTTTTCAGAAACTCAAAGCATTATCCGACAAGGAAAGGGGTGCTAAAGGTCAGAAAGTGATTTTTTCGAGCAAACAAACTCCCGTTTAATTTTTTAACAGTGTTTAGGTTCTCAAATTTCAACCTTCTTAGAAAAAATACTTTTATTTTCAAATCATGTACAGTGCATTAAAATCTTTGATGAACTTTGCTTATGTTTGCGTGACAGAACGTTTACATTTAAAATATTGCGGGGTATGTTCCAATTGTTGAAGACAATAAGGTACTGGATTTTAACCTTCTTAGGTATTTTGTTTTGTTGGAACGATATTAGTATGTTATATTATATTAACAAGCTTTTAAAATTCCGTTCATCTCCCATGTCTTAGAATTGTGTTGTCTCTGTTGAGACATAATATGTACATATTGGGGTATTAGAAGCAAACAATAGAAATGTCCACCAAAAACGGAAAATTTGCTATCGATGCCCCAAAATACAGATTTTATTTATTTATTTTATTTATTCATATTTTTCGCTTACAAACTATAAATTAATAATAAAAATAATGTGACCTCACTGGGGTTTCCCGTGCCGAGGACACTTAACAATTTAGTTTTTTTTTATTACATTTGAGAATAAACAAAGAAGACTCACTTAAAAAACAAACATAATTAACAAATATTCAGACAGTTTTAAAAACAAGGTATTTATATACATCTATATTATTTATATTACAAAACACACAATGAAAACAACAAAAATCTAACATAAGCCATACAGTTGTGGAGCAGTTGATTCAGCATTGGTATGGGCGAATGAGACAATCCATTTTACTTCTACCTAGCTCCACTATCCATTTTTTTATAGCCTTTTTAAACATTTTCTCATTACTAATTGCTTTAATAGATAGAGGAAGTAGGTTATAGATTTTAATTGAATAATACTCAAAATCCCTTTGTCTGAAAGTGGTATTAGTTTAAGTTGTTTATGTGTTGAGGATCTAGTGATTATATTATTATATTATTTCATTTATACCACTTGACTCCGCAATATTAGCATTCTCTATTGAGTTGGTGAAGCATAATTAGAAATCTCACAATTCTTTCTTCAACGTTTTTCACAAATATCTCAGTAACTCCTTCAATGGAGATTTTTAAGTTTTCTTTCAATATCCTCATATATCCAGGTAACTTCAAAATCAGCATTTGTGAATTACCCGTTAAAAACACATATTTTCATCCTCCTCCATGAATGCTACAAATAGACAAGATAGCATTTATAGCAATATACAAATATGTATTTTTAGTGGGTAACTAAAAAGTACAGAAAGGGGTGCTGCGTTGGTTTGGACATGTAGAGCGAAAGAACGGCTAAAAGGATCTACGATGCAAATGTTGATGGATGCAGAAAACGAGGAAGACCGAGAAAGACATGGCACGATCAAGTCCATCAAATGCTTGAAGATGGACATGTCAAAAGTAGGAATAATCGACGTGCGTGCATGAGAAGATGTATGAACATTTCTCTACATAGAGGAAGCGAGGTCTGTATGCCAAGATAGAGTGTTATGGCGTTCTATCCTCTCTGCCTACCCCTACGGGGAAACGGCATGATGGTTTGTTTGTTTGTTTGAACTAAAAAGTGCTGATTTTGAAGGTACCTAGTTTTAATAATTACCCAACGGTATTGTAGTTTGCCTACTTACACTGTCGGCCTCGTGGTGTAATGGTCAGCGCATTTGCCTACCATGCGAGAGGTCTCGTATTCGTATAAAATGACTCGCTTACAGTCTGTATTGAATGCCGCAGCGAGACTTATTTTTGGAATCTCAAGTTCAGTCATATTACACCACTACTTCGGGAATTACACTGGCTACGTTTACCACAGAGGGTGGAATACAAACTCTGTTGGCTTATGTATAAGTCAATGCACAACTCTGCTCCAGAATGTCTAAGGGAACTCTGTATTCTAGATAAACTAGCTGACAGACGTCTTACGCTTAGATCAGCTACATTAACGTCGAAAGGAAAAGTTATTATACCTCTACGCAAACAGCGCATTAAATTTGGCGAACGCGCATTTGCAGTCGCAGGCCCTACGGCATGGAATGCTCTCCCAGCAGAGGTCCAAAACTGTGAGAGTGAAGTGATGTTTCGAAAGAAACTCAAAACCCGCTTGTTCTCTAAATCATTTGAATAAATTTTTAGCATGTGGTGACAAAGTACATTATTTTTCTTAAATTAAAAACATATAACAACAGAGATGAAAAACATTTAGAGAAGGTAATATAGAAGTCTAAGCATCTACAGGGCTTATGACCTATCAATGGCTGGTTTAAGTGGCCACTTTACACACTGTAACATTCACCATTCTGCCAATGATTGAACATCCATATTTCTTCAGTTCTACCATTCGTTGATTTTAGTGAAACTTCAGTGAAGCTCTTTAACTAAAGAGCTGAAACCTTTATTGTTGTGAAAAGATTCATCTGACTGATCTATTTCACATACTAGGCAACGCCCGAAAACAATATCCCAATTTTTAGACTACTTCTTGGACCAGTTGGTTTTATTACAATATTTGAGTTTGTCCAAATTTTTTTAGACAAAAGACTGGATTTTACGCCCTCGGGAGTCATTAAGATCAACAAATTACAACAGGGATGGAGAATACCTTAAAAAGGGACAGGTCATAAGCCCTGTAGATGCCTAGACTTCTATATTACCTTCTCTTAAATGTTCTTCATCTCTGTTGTAATATGTTAATATAAACAGATCCCCATGGAGTTGAATCCAGTCCTTGTCTACAAAAATTTGGACAAACTCAAAATATTGTTGTTAAATTGAAAAGTTAAAATTAATGTATATCTTTATATAATCACTTTGTAAAGCGCCCTTGAGGTATTATATTACGAAAATAGCGCTGTATAAGTTATCCATAATTATTATTATTTTTATGGTTGACATGAAATATTGATTTAAATGGGTGTTTTCACTCCAGAATATTTCAAAGACCCTGGGCTGGTACCCGAAGCGTAAGACTGATCATCTTACCTTCGTGTCGTAAAAAATTTATCGAGATAGCGCCCTGTACACCATTAGATGCGGAAAGGGAATGATGATGATGACTAATATGAACGAAAAGTTTATTTATTTTATGTTTATTTGGTTCACCGAGAGATACGAACACAATAAGCTTATTACGAAAGCACTGTAGGAACCCTCGTTATTTTATTATTGTAGTATTAATGCAGAAATACAACAGTAATAACAAATCTTAATCACTACTCCGTGGCAAGTGATCAAGACGCTTGACTTACGCAAGAAAAGTTTCGGGTTAAATTCCTGGTGAGAACACAAAAAATTAATATGATTTTTCTCAACCATAGGTGTTCTGTGTTGTAATTCACCACTGTAATTGGGCCTCCTGGCCTGTTGCGGAGCAAAAAAAAAAGGCGGTACATGGTAATACGCCAGCTTTTTCTAAGGATAAACTTACTGATATATTAATCCACGTTATATAATACAAATATATGCAATATACCGTTACACTTCCTTTATATATCTACCGGCTTCAGACGTACCCCTCATCGTCGGGATTTAGACTACATTAACATGTAAATATTAATAAACACCGTCACCAATATAATTTTTTTGAAATCGTAAATTTTTAATAAGACAATTCATTGGTATTTAAATACCTGCACCCGAACTTCAAAATACTGCAGTTAATTTTTTTTTTAAATAAATGTTTCATTTCGACCTTGCAAGAAATCAAACCCATGCATGAATAGTTTTAATTGATATTCTAAAATGTATTTTATAGCCCTCAGTTATTGAAGTTTTTTACCAATTAAAAATACAATTTAATACTAAGATAAACGCTTGTAGTAAATGAACAAATAAAGGTTGCATTTAAATAGTTACAATAATAATGTATTATGAAGCTATTTATTTCATCCACTATTACAAAAAAAAACATTAGGATAATTGTTCATTTTTAAAGAATGTTATGTAATAATAGTAACTATGTAATAGAGGGCCAATAATCCTTTGTTACTATCCACAGTTTTTAAATTTTTTTAAATCATTGCTAAGCCAAAGTGGAAAAAATTATGCACAAAAACATTAATCATAGAAATTTGATAGGGAAAAAATTATAAATAACTAAATTAAAATTAGGAGCATGATTCAAAAAATAATCTAGCTCTGAAACCTTTCTGAATAATCTTTACTTACTTACATAGAAAAGTTATTTATTTAATTTATTAATAACATTGTACATACATTTATTAGAGACAGAGACACAGTTTATAGTGACACAATCAGGAATGACCTATGCTTCAGAATCTGCCTTGACTTGACTGTCTGGGCACTTGTAATGCATTCATAACCATGCATACACGCATTTATACATATACGAGTATATTCCTTAATAATGGGCCTCCAATAAAAAAAGGGATGAAAAACATTGAAAGAATAGAACAAACGTTTAAAAGGATGGGAGGGTATGTTTCTACATGCAAAATTTAAAAATACAGACAGAAAAATAACTTTTATTAAATTAATTTTAGTAAATATTTGTATATAACTACTCCTGATTTTTCCACGTCTAAAGAAAGTGTTTGACCATAAATTTAATGCTTGAAACGTTAAAAATAATATTTTATTTAATAAATGCATGTGCTAAAACAATGAAAAATTGTAACGGAATCTATCTTTCAAATTTGTTTCAAAATCGGATTTCTATGTGTGTATGAGATATATTATTTTTCAAAGGTGCTTTAAAATCATTTTATTTTTATACAAACAAATGTATTGTCAATAAAAAAAAGGTAATCATAATTGTTTAAAATCATTGATAACATGTTGAATTTTTGTGGTTTATTCATCATCATTATCACCACATCCGATAGTGCATAGGGTACTGCAATGATTTTTATTTTATAGGGTATTTGTTTTCAATTAATTATTTTAAGCATTAAGTAAGGATAGAGTGGGATTCGAATCTCGGACCTCTGATCAGTGAATCCACAAAACTAGCCACGAGACTTCAACCCAATTCTTCATATCATATATGATTTTTGACTCAAAGAGCTGAAATACTCAACATAATAAAAATTTATATTTTTATATTAAAATAAATTTAAAAAAAATATATTCTTAAACCAAATTCAGCGTATTTCGATAAGATAAGGTGATAAGTTTTACACTATAGAAATATAATACTGCAAAATCACTTTTTTTATTAGTAAACCTTTATTTAACATAAAACAATACATAAAAAAATAAAAAATAGAACAATTTAGGTTGAACTTGCCAAAAAAGAGTCAGTAACACAACCAAGAACGACTCATGCCTGTAAACCTGCCCCGACTCGTTAGAAAATGCATGTCCAGTCGGGACTCTTACAGTGCATTAATAAACATACATACATGCACATATATACACACACATACACATATATTCACACACATATTATTTATACATAAATATTAAGTTTATGCATATCATACTCATCATCATTCCTTTTCCGCTCTTAATGGTGCATAGGGCACGGTATTGGTCCACCAACCGCAGCGTATCTTGATCATTTTTGTTTTATTAATGTGGGATTATCAGTTTTACGCTTCAGGTACCAGTCCAGAGACTATTAAATATACTAGTGTACTGGACTTGAACTTGGTTCTTGAACTTTGCAACAATGGTGATAAACTCATAAAGGTAATAAACCAAAATCAGTGATCGAACATCCCATTTCCAAGATAAACAAAAACGATCTTTTTCCGAGTACCTTAGCCTTGTACATGACACATCAGAAAGGCTACTAAATACAGGGGTCCAAATATATGTAATAAAAATTTAAAAAAATATTCTAGTGTACAAATACCCTTTTAAGTAAATATTTCATATCAACCATGTAGGGAATTGAACCAGAGAACTAATGGTAGATAAACACTATTATATGATTACACCACGAGACCGACCGATATATCATATTACATATATTATATTACTCATTATTTTCATTTCTTTTAGATAATACAACATTTTAAAATCACTCGTCCGGTATTCTGATCATATAAATTAAGTTAACGTTATAAAGTTTTTATTTGAATCACTTACTTGTGGTTATTTATTTTGTTATAAGTTAAAGTTATTTATACAGTACGTAAGTCACTTGCGCACCTGTTCCAGTGCTCGGGGCCGCCTCTAGAGTATTAGAGAGAGTGGCGAAGTTATGGTACTGTAAGCTTTACCTCCAAGTAGAGTTATGTAACAGGGGGTACTAAAATAGACGTGGGAAGAGCTACTGGTAGTGCACAAAACTATATGGGTACGTGTGTGCGTGACATACGTAGACGAGGGTAGCTACACAAAAAACTTTTAAATATTTTTTATGGTTTTTTTTAATACTCAAAACCGGTCACACTTGTGAAAATAGAGACAAAAGGTGTCTGTTCATTTTTTTATTAAAATTTTCTACTTACTACCGGATTCACATTTCAGTTATATAAAGTAGCGAGTTAACTTAGCGATTTTACTTGACTTTTTGAGTATATAACAGTCTAAATATTAGTTCATCTTTTAAGTTGTATTTTTCATTTTAGACCCCGCGACGTTTACGTATATTATGTGAATATAGAAATACAGATTGTAAAGTACGCCAGCACCTAGCTTTTTCAGTGTAATGTTTCAGTGCAAAACTTATAATTCGCAATTTAATTGGACTAAATAATAAAATAAATACCGATTGAAGTCATTTTTACAACTCGATTTCCATTTTTCCAGCACAAATTATTTACGACTTTTGGAAATGGTCGGAAATGGTCTGGTTTAAATATTTCAGTAATTAATTAAGAGGTCAAGTATTTATCTTTATCTTTAAAAAAATAATAAATCTGATGATTTTTATTAATAAACTAATAAACGTTGAAATGCTAGCAGCTCAAGATTTTTTAAACCATTTTGTTGTCATGAAATCATAACATATTTAATTTTTTCCACGGTTTAAGGGTTAACTTCAAATTTACCAATCGGCCGATAGTTCTGTTGGATCGGGCCTTATCCTCGCCCGCTTTGCGAATTAAGCTATTCGATTGGTTGTGGGTGCGCAGATAATCCAATAGTCGGCCGATTGCTTTACAAAACAATACTTCAATAAAAAAATAAAGTATTCTTTAGCTGATATATTTTTCTTGATGTTCACATAAGAGTAACCTTTAACACATTTGTATAAAGTGCCGGTCACTCTTTAATCTTTTTAGTTTATGATTTGATATTGACGTTTCTATGATAAACGCCATTACTGCAGGCGCGCACGCACCGCCCAGCGCCGAAACTTGTGTAAAGCTAACTGAGATCATCGATTATTGAACAGTCGGTGAATCTGCACGCTCTTATAGCACGCCATACTGATCAACTGGCCGAAGTTGGCAGACTTTTTAATAGAGCGGGAATCTGGCAGCTTATCAAACTTTTTAATCAGCCAATTAAAAATCGTTGGATGTTTTCACTTATGCTTATTAAGAAACAGATCTAACTGTTGCCCGATCAAAAGTCTGTAGTTTGTGAGGAGTCTAAAGGTTATGTAATCTATAAGGCTTACAATAAAATCGAATTAAAAATCGAAGAATAATGTTGGACCAGTTATTTTTATTCAAATTAATAAATAATAAAATTGATTCTCCAAACCTACTTGAAAGACTTCCATTCCATGTGCCATCTAGACCGAAAAGACAAAATCTTTTGTTTTACACTGAAAACGCGTCAACAAACTATTTTAAACAATCTACAATACCTAGAATATGCGACCAATATAACAATATATTTGCCGAGGCTGATATTTTTTGTGACAATGTATGTAAATTTAGGTCAAAAATTATACACATTTTGAGAGAAGCAGACATTTAACTTTATTATTATTATTTATTTATTTTTTTCATTTCGTTTCTTTTACATTTATTATATTGAGCATAATTTAAATTATTGTATTAAGTGTAAACAATTTTTTCGGTGTGTGCATGAGTTTCTTACACTAATATACAAAAAAATTGGCAATATATGTGTACATACTGTTTGTTTACCTAATAAAATAAATAAACAATAAAAAATACATATTTTAGTTTTCATCACCCGTCTCGGATTTTATGATCAATGCAATGTTAAGCAATTTACGCTACAGTTTTATCTTGATTCGTAATATCAATTACAATACATACATGTTTATTTTGGTTTATTAAATATTATCCGTTTTCTGACAACCCTGTTCAAATCAGAGGCAACACTCCGCGTGGACTGGTGAAAATAGGAGTGAGCGATAAAGGAGTTTAAAATTCAGACAGGGTTGTGTATCCTTTCACTGAGATAAGCTGCTTAGGGTAGGGTGGATGAAAGGACAACCATAATAAGTTTCCAACTAAACATAAACACATGGGTACTGCCGGAAGTATGTAGGTGGTATGTGAGACTCATCCTTACATACTCACCTCATGTTCAGATTCATAATTTCATCGAAACTACAACTTAAGTCACCTCGCTCTTTTTTATCTATTTAACTCTATCTATTTAATTAGCTTAATTGACATTCAATCATTTTGAAGAACAAATTAATATAGTCTTGCTTATAATTTACAAAATATTCAAATTTTCTAGCCATTTTAAAAAGTCAGAAACTGTACGAATAAATATTGTTATCAAACTGTGGACAGATAAAAAGGAACACTGCGCATTTGCCTAATAATGTTTTATTTTTTTCATATTGTCTGCAACAATTTGTTTTCAAATTAATAAAAATAATTGTATAATTAAAATAAAAAAACTGCAATAGTGTAAAATTCATACTTTGACCTGGAGGATTCAAATTTGCGATTCTCCTACCGAAAAGCCACCTTCTTCAATAATTTTGATTGGGTACCTTTTTTTTTTAAATCGCATTAAACCGTAGTTCATCTTAATATTTCATTTAATGGGTGTCAGTGCAGTATTTACTTTTTGTTGATTTTTTTAATGCACGCATTTTTTTAAAAGTCATTATCATCATTCCCTTCCCGCACTTAATGGTGCATAGGGCTCTGCATTGTTAGGTATACCGATCGCAGCATATCTTGATTTTTAACTCATTTATGAAGGCATGATGATCAGTCTTATATTTATTTCAAATATATTGTGTGATGTAAAAAAAAATTTCATCAATCATAATTTTTCGCTTTCGGTTATCAGATCAACGATTCTGTAAATAGTGAAATAAGTAGTATTAACTTTATATTTATTTGCTTATGGGTTTTTTATTCCACATTATTTAAGACATAAGTCCCAACTCCACGGGGCTTAAAGTCCTGCGTTGAGTTGGGACCAGAAATTAGTTTACACAGACACATGCGGATATCATCAGAAATATTATTTAAGATCGAAAACACAAAACCATTTTTAAAAAAAACAAAATATAAGGCACAATAAGTAAAGTATATAAGTTTATTCGGTTCAATTATAGGTACTGCCTATTAAGAATAACCCTCACTAATTTATGACCAATGAAAATGCATCTAACCTCTTTTGTTATAGAGAACCTTTTACCTTTAGAAATGCTTCTGGCATTTAAGGTAACACTCCACACAGTCCACACTTCGCATAGAAATCTAAATTTGGCCAATTATTCATGCACTTAGAGTTCTAAAAAATTTTAATAACGGTAAATATTGCATGTTGTCCTATTAACGTGTGCCTCAAGACTAATATTATTTTTATTATAATTAGTATTGTTTTCGAAATAACGTGATAACGTCGGATTTCTGGCACAAGTCGGTAACCACATTTAACTAGTTGTAAGATAGTACACCTTTCAAGTTAACAGTTTACCCCAAATCAACAATTCATATAAAATTGCAGCTTGAATATTGTAAAATATTCTTTATTGTATATATGAAATAATGTTTTTTTACTGTTTAAACAAAGATTATTTGATGTAATTTATGAAAACATCTACTTTTTAAAAAATTTGAAATAGCCAACTTGTGTCAGAAACCTGACGATAATTGTATTTTTTTTCGACGTCGTCAATCCAATATCAATTTACCAATAAACTGTTTATTTTGTATTAAAAAAACATATTATTCTAACGTATTTTTTTTTACATCCTCTTCTAAGGAGAGCATGTGGACAACACCAGACACCTCCAGGAGATCCTATTGCTAGCCAGCACTCTCGCCTTCTTCCACGTGAATCCCGCGTCCCTTAATTTAGCCGAATAAAGCAGAAAGATCATCATCAACGGCCTTCTAGGACAGCGGGAACCCGCAGGTGTGAAGAAGAGGCAACTAAGATTAAGGCTTCTTTAAAGCAGCCGCTGCACGTGTCCCAGCCAAGTCCACCACCGCACCCTCAAGACGTTCACTATAGGAGGCTGATGCGTCCAATCTTGGATACTTATGTAAGTTATGAAATCTTACAACTTATAGTCTCCTCAAGCACTCACTCTTAAAAGTCAGAAGATTGGTGTTTTTGGTTTTTGGAAAGGTGCCAGGATTTGTCGAAAATATTATGCGTAATTATTATTGATGTAATATTTAGAAAATCTAATTGAATATAACATGGCTGGTTGATTGCACTCATTGCAGCGCATAATCATTTTAAATAAATAATAATATTTTTTATTTAATTCTGATAACGAAATGTAAAAAAAACTATGGTTCACAATTACCTCCGCAAAAAGTTTAATTTTGTGAATGTAGGTTAAGACAGATTGACAGAACTTAGCACATACATACATACGTACATAGAATAAAGAATAGTCCAGAAGGAGCGTAGAATCATATTTGAATACATCGGACCGTGTCCAATAATTCCCCCACTCCGCTTTACTTTCGCCGCTTACATTCGTGAAGCCGCCGGGTAATGTTACTTGATGGGAAAAAAAAAATCATAACACAAATTTGAGTTTAAAAAAAGTAATCTGTTGATTTCTCTAAAATTGCATTGTGCACGCGGAAACATTGATTGACACAACAGAGTAGATAAGTAAAGGGTGATTTAATAAGAGTAATTGAACTAATGAACTTTGAACTTAAAATATAAAACAAATTTTATTTGACATAAAACGGATATGTTTATACCATGTTAAATAATATTTGTTGTTTTTAAGATAATGTCGTTCAAATGTCCCCACGGCGTTGTTTAATCTGAGGTCTAATTTTCATAAATTCTTTCATTAGATGAGCAAAGTAGAGTTTAAAAAATTACTACCCTGGCAACACTAACGAAATTTCCATTTCGTTTCTTCGACAATCTGACAGATGGATAAATAATTTAATTTTTAAGTAATGCATTTGTTATATACACATTCATTTGCAAATTACAGATGAAATGTGATTGCATCCTGTTTCTTTAAGATCCTAGCAGTATTTCTAAACTTTAAGGGGACACAACACGGCATAGTTGAATTCAAATCAGGAGTTGCGTACTGAGCGACGTCTACAAATAAACTAATGGGTCAAAACGTAAACCTACTCATTTATGAGTAGTTGAGTCGCCTTCTGTTTGATGTGCATATGCGGTCTCTGGACTATTCTTAATTCTATGCATACCTATGTAGGTAGTGAATGATTGACGTACAATGCTATCTTCAATTTTCGATTAAAAGTCCATATCTTTGAACTATCAAAACCAAGTATTATCGTGTACGCTTAAGATATAAATACGAATTTGTAAACAAATTTAGCTGCGATATACCCCTTGAATTACGAACAAAACTTTTAATGACATCTCGTTTCTGTCACTCTGTGGAACCTCTCCTTAACGCGGCATACAACTTGGCCCACGCGAGCGCTAAGCCCTTTATTTATTGTGGTCAAAATGGCGCCTGCTAATGCGGGGCGCGGTGCGGTTGTAATTATTGCCGCTGTAATCTCCAGCCGGCCCTGTGCTCAGGCGATAATGACACAAAAACCCTTTACCGTAAACCTCACTTTTGTCTGGCAATGATTGTTTTTCCGTTTGGGTCGTTTGTTTAGCGAGGAGCTTTGTTGGTTCGGCGCACGTAATTATAAAATATTTCAGTGTGGGTTTTGTGAACGACTATTAGTTTTTTGAAAAATGTACGTTTGTGCATTTAAGTCGAGAATTATGCTTATTTCATTTACCAAGCCATGAAATAAAGAGTTAGTTTCAAATTAATTTAAACACCTACTTGAATATCAAAAGAAATCTTATTTAAAAATAGAGTATGTTTTTTTTCGTCAGTGTGCTTCTTTTTTACTAAATGAAAATTGAAGTATTCATTATTGACCTAGTTTTAAATGTAGGTATTTAAGTATACGTTCACAAATTCGCAAATTCACGCATTTATACTGGCTCAGTATCATGCATAGAAGAAACATTCACATTCTATCACTTCTACACAATATTTTAAAGCTTACTCTTCGTTCAAGTAACGAGAGAACCCTTTCAATACCCATTCACCGGTCTAATTTCTGCTTCCTATTTCACAGTAGTAGCTGCTCGATTATAGAATAATCTACTCACTTATGACAGAAATTCATTATTTACATTCAAATCGCGTGTGAAATGTCACTTCTTGAAAATTGAGTTTTTCCTTCCTCCTCCCTCTTTCTTTCTTTATTTACCCCCTCTTCTCTTTATAGTATAGTAAAGATATTTAGCCCATTTTTATTTCTTAAAAAATACACATGTTTATAAATATTTTGTTCCATAATTAAAATATTGTAATATATCAACAATTTGTTCAAATACCACTGATTTTCTCAAATCAAACGGTTTAGGTAGGTAGTAAAAAATTGCCTTAAGACAAAAAAAATTTGAAGCATCTAAACTATCATCAAAATTTACATTTTAATAACTATAAAGCAGCTGCAGTACATCACAAAATCGATACACTGTGAACTGAAAGAATCATCAATGACCGTCTTCCTTTACAAAGTAGTTAATAACAACTTAAATTGCCTACAACTGCTTCAGAAAATTAAAATTTGCATAGCTCGACGTACAATTTGGCTTCAACAATTGTTTCTTGTTGGTATTTCAAGCATAAATAACAATAATAATGCATCTTTTCCCAGAATCCTAAATTATTAAAGCAACGCTGTTTCTCGCTCTAAATAACCATTAGGTAAATGCTCGAACCCGTATTGCAAATAATAATTAAAATTTAATATAGTTAAAAAGGTTTTTCGTGCTTTTTTGTTTTATATGCTTTCAGATTATAATACATTTTATTTATTTTCTCTTGTTTGAAAGAAGAAAAGAGAAAAGGCTGATCCGGGGTAACTCCGTATGGATACACTGACAAAAGGATTTTTTAAGACAGTCACCGAAAAAAAATCTTTTCCCATGTCATTATTGTTATTTTTTTACAAAAGGAGTTATACGGAGTGGCTTTCTCAGATACGATTGTTTTTTTTACATTGTATTTACTTATATAATAGGTATTGCAAAATTATAGGCCAATTGAAACTTTAATTGGCCTACAATTTTGGTTTATTTGTTCATCTGTTGATGTTTATGAAGTTAAAGAGCTGAAATCTTTATTTATGCGGGTGAGATTCATCTAATTGAATTATTATGTTAATATTAACAGCTCCCCGAGAGGTTGAATTCAGTCTTTGTTTACAAAAATTTGGACAAACTCAAAATATTGTTGATAAATCCGCCTGATCCATGAAGACGTATCATCATCATCATTCCCTTTCCGCACCTGATGGTGCATAAGGCACTGCATTAGTACTCCAATCGCAGTGTATCTTAATCATGTTTATTGCACGAAGGTAAGATGATCAATCTTACGCTTCAGTTACCAGATTAGAGACACTAAAATATTCTAGTGTAAAAACACCTTTTTAAATAAATGTCGATTCATGTCAACCATGTCGGGAATCGAACCTGAGACCTCTTGCATAGAAGGCAAACGCGCTGACTACTGCACCACGAGGTCGATGGCCAAGGCCGAAGAAGTATAGAAATTCAAAAAAATAAAAAGTTCAGGCGTTGCCTTGTATGTAGGTGAAAAAATTCAATTAGATAAATCTCACCCGCATAAAAAAAGGTTTCAGCTCTTTAATTTCACAAACATCAACAAACGAAAGAATTGAAGCAGTATAGATGTTCAAAAATAGGCAAAATGGTGAATGTAACACGATGTGTAAAGTGTCCACTTAAACCAGCCAACGACAGGTCTTAAGCCCTGTAGATGCCTAGACTTTTATATTACCTTCTCTTAAATGTTTTTCATATGTGTTGTAATATGTTGTTGTTGTTGTTTATTAATGATGTCGCTAAATCATTCTCTTACTCTCGTTTTTGGCTCTTCGCGGACGACAACAAAATTCTCAAAATAATTCAAACTTTACAAGACTGCTTTCTTCTTCAATCAGACATTAACTCTTTTAACCGATGGTGTAAAGTCAATAAATTAGAACTAAATATTAAAAAATGCAAAATAATGTCATTTTATAGAACAAAACAACCAATTTCCTTCGAGTACCTATTAGAAAACTCCAAAATTGATGTAGTCAAGTCCATCAGAGATTTAGGAGTTGTTTTGGACTATAAACTGACATACAACGAGCATATAGATAATACAGTAAATAAATCACTGAAATTACTTGGCTTCATTAACAGAATATCCTCTGATTTTACTAATGTCCGTACAATCAAAACTCTGTATTGCTCAACGGTTCGCCCTCTTCTTGAATATGCCTCAGTGGTCTAGTCTCCATTCTATGTCAATCGCATTAATCACATTGAATCAGTCCAACATCGCTTGCTTCGAAAAATAGCGTGGATGCTTGGACTAGAGAGAGATAATTATTCTTATGCTGAAATGTAGTCAATGTTAAATATTTCTAGTCTACAAAAACGTAGAACTAATATTGACTCCATATATATGTTCGGCATACTAAATGGTATAATCGATGTTCCATCATTACTGGGACAAGTAAAATTCAATATTCCGACTCGTAGATTGAGAAACAATGAAGTACTGTTCATCGATCAGCATAGAACAAACTATGGCCTAAATTCTCCAATGACCCGCCTTTGTCGTATCGTTAACTCAAGACAGGATCTGGACTTTTTTGGTTTAAGTTTACAACGATTTAAACGAGCACTAAATAAATAGTCCAGATCTTGTCTCGATGTCCCTTATGTTTGTCAATGCTTCTTTCTTTTTTCTTTAAATGTTTTAAACTATTCTTTTATTGTAATATTTAAACCTTATAAATTGTATACATGGACAATGTCCGTTAATAAATAAATAAATAAATAAATATGTAAATCATTAAATATGATAAGTGTCGTATATAAATATTAAGAAAAAACATGATAAGTGTCATAAAATAAATAAAAAAACAACTTTATTTTTCAGCACTTGTGCTTCAAATATAAATTTTACAATAAAAATAACATAGAATCAAATTCAGAACATGTGCGCATGAGACAAAATCTTGGGGATTTCACCAAGAAAGCCATCAAGTTTTTAGTGACACTCGAGACATATAAAAAGTACCTACTGAAAAAAACAATTCTTAAACAAATTTTTCTAACGTTGCTTCTAGAACTCTTTTAAATAAATAAAAAAAATTGCAAAACTAATTATTTGATTCAATTTTAATATTACCTCAGATCACTGATTCGTTACTTCATTTTCCTTAAACGTAAATTTAAAACCTCTTTTGTGTGCGTAAATCACAAATATTACTTATTTTTCGTAATATTTATAGATTCGCACAAAAATCATAGACGAAGAACAGTTAAATAAATGGTTTGAAACAAAAGGAAAATGTTCAGTTCTCGTATTTGCGTTTTCCAACTTAAAAGCGCCATTATGGAGTTAAGAGTCTCCATTACAGCGAGCTATCGAGCACACAGTTAAATCTCGAAAGCAACTGTCATTAAAATAAAAAATACCGAACCGCAGTGCCTGAAAAACAACAAAAGGGTGGGAAAATTGGCACGGATAAGTTTGTCAGCGTTTCCAAAATGGTTCCTATTTTAAAAACTACGATTGAGAAAAAAAAAAAACACTTAAGCTTGTTTTCAGACATTACTTTTTGTTTCGACATTTGCATTGAATTACATTTTAAATTTAAAATAAATAAAACACTATAATTCACGCTAATATGTTGTATGTATTCAAAAAAATCAACAGATATGGTATAGTTATATGCAGAATTATAATAAATACAGTTATAAATAAATTGTTTTTTTTTATTTTTTTTTTATTTTATTTTATTTTATTTAGAAAACATACAGTCATACAAAATAAGTACTAAAAAAAACAATTTTTTAACATAAAAAGACCAATTAAGTTTTCATAAATTAAAAAGATATAAACATTAAATGTGACAAAAAATAAAAAATAAATAAGAATTTTAAGTGAAAAAAGGATAATTGTTGACATTTGCGTTTTCCATGGAGGTAATAAATTAAAATAAATAAAAATACCGAATGCACACTCCGAGCCATCCACGCACACACATGAACGCACATATAAAACATACACAAACATATACATTACATGCGGCACATATACATAGCATAAACCACTCAAGATGTACATTCAGCAACTATCCCAAATAATCGACCCCATGAAGAAATTTTCTGTACAAATGCAACGTGCAGTTAAAAATGTCTACATCAATACTGAGTCCGTTATAATTTCTACAGGTACGTCTAATGAATTTGTATTTCATATCTAAAACATTTTTCTATTTGAGGTGTGTCATTTAACATGTACATGTTTATAAATGTATTTAAACAATAATTGTTACTTATAAGTCGACGAAAGGCCAGTTGCGTAATAAAAACAAATTAAATTAAGTTTATACTTTAATAATTCTTGCGGTTTTGTCAAAATGAGTTTTTTTTATCATTTGCATTATAAAAGGCCAGAAAGCCCAATACTGTGATGGATTATTTATTTAACACTTTATATACATGTACTATTTATATACCTACATAAAAGGGCGAACATATTGCCTTGACAATTTCTTCCTACCTATCCAACACAGAACAACCAGGATTGAGAAAACTCACTTTGAGTTTTTGTGTTCTCACCGGGAATCGAACCCGTTACTTTCTATGCATCAGTCAAGCGTCTAAACCACTGCACCCCGGAGGCCACCGAGTTATTTTATTTTACATTTTCTGGTGAACTCTTTTGTCCATTTTGAAGAAAACGCAACAATTATTTAAGTTTAAAGTTTATTTAACTTAACTATTTTTATGTAACTGGTCTGAAGTAGAAAGGTCCTGGCAATGGGGTAATGAACCTTCATTTTACTATTATTATTTTATTTTCATTTCACAAACAGTAAAAGATATCACAATATAAATGTTTTTATTTTGATAACGTATATATCATTTTTTATATGCCCCTTTATTTATCATTTCTGGCCGTGATACGATCCCACTTACTTTTTAATGATACTCACACTTACACACACCCGAACACTTACTCCTACACTAATACACATAAACACACAGCTACACTTCCTCTCATACAAATACGCATAAACGCACCCTTTTGTTGTAACACAATTTAATAATATGTATGATTCTTATTTAGAAACTTTGCTGGCCTGTCTTTAAACTGTATTTTTTTAATGTTAGTATATCATTGTCGACTGTTTGATTGTAATATGTTAATAATTTTATTCTCTTCTCGTTTACAACTCTGTATTTAAAGCAACCCTTAGAATTTTTATATTTTATTAGCGTATCTCAAAAAAAAAGTTTTTCTTTCTGGGTATACATTATTTATTCATGTCATCTTTTTAATTTTGTACGTATTCTTAAAATATGTTTTCTTACTAGTTATATGTAGGAATATATATTTAAATGTATTAAATGCTTTATTTTATTTCTTACTTTATATATTTCATCGATGTATCATATTTGTTAACTCTTAAAATACTGTGGTAAATAATCATTTTGCGCGCGGTGATGTAATATCGTGTAACCACTAATAAAAGACGGAATATTCTAAAGTTCAGACATTTTGAAAAAATTAAAAGCATGGAGACTACTGTTTAATAATCTATTTTCCATATTTTATGGGAATAAACATATAATTTAGCCTTGTTATAGCAAAATCAATTAAAAATCACAAATACGCCGCTCATGTTACGCGCGTGCATCCCCCATCAATGCCATCAACCGACTGAAGAATAAATCTGTTTAGACAACACCCGCCGCAGAACAGCGTCTCTGTCTTCCTTGTTATGACTCCTATCTTCGTGTTCTCTCTTGTACAAGGTATCTGTATTTCTGTATAGATGTGTTGCTGAATTAGCGAACATTCATTTTTCGCGTAGCGAGAATAAAAAAAAATGTATTTACATTTAGCATAGTTATATAAATTTTACTAATTTTACAAATCGGGTGTGAAAATGTCCATTTGAAGATTACAAAAAATACGAATTCATCATTTTAAAAAATAAGAGAGATATATCAAATCTTGTGTCCTATATCGACTAGTTTGTCATCATAGCCACATAAAAATTAAAGCCCTTCGGGTGTTCATGTGAATTAAATAAAGAAAATGGTGCTAAACCTAGATTGCGTTGCACACTGTCACGGTTTGACATTCGCTGTCAATAATCAAAAGCAAAACTAAAACACGCTGACATTTTAATTCACTTATTTTCGCAAACTCCGCGGCTCTCTGTGTTTTTTTTATTTCCTCGAAGCATTTGACGGATCTTCAAAAGGCAGTAGGTTGGGCTGGAGCACTAGCGAGAGCAAGAGCGCACTAGAGCGGGTACAGCACAATTTGCTGGTGAGAAGTTTTGTTCCTAGTTTCTGATACGAGACGCACTTAACGCACTCAACGTGGCGCTTTTACTGTTTTAAAAAAATATGTCATATTTTTTATGAGAAATAAAAAAAACGGAAAACTGCTTTTAAATTGTAATCATTTAAAAGAATTTGGCTTTTGATTTCCGGGGGTCTTTTTCATAGAATTATACTATAATATACCAGAAGTTTACAAACATCATACTGTATCCAAAAGTCTACCATACGCTCCTGGTCCCCCTTACCCGACATCCCGCCTGCGCGCATGCGTGAAGTGGCCGCGTAATGTTGCCAGATCGTGAACAATATGTTATCATTACACAAAAATAAGAATATTTTGTGTAATGTTATGTTATGTTTTACCACAAAAATATTTTACTGGCTGGACTATAAAAAAAAGTTACTTTCATTAGGCAAACGTAAAAAAATTAAATAATAATAATATAGTAATAAAGTAAATTAATCCCGTTTAATATAATTCTAAAGCTTCTTTTAATAAAATTTGACTACCCTGGCAATACTTGCAAAATGTCCACCTTGTTTTATTTTACAAGCTGACAGACGCAAACGGTAGAATAATCGAACTGTTAAATAATATTGTTTTTGAATTTGCTACTTACTACTTACACAAAATGTGATCCCACCGTATTTCTTTTTAATCCCAGCAGTATTTTAACACGTACAAACGACACAACACGGCATAATTAAATTTTAATTAGCAGTTGCGTACTAAGCAACGTTTACAGAGTAACTAGTGGCCTAAACGTAAAACTACTCATTTATGAGTAGTTTAGTCGGCTTCAGTTTTATGCGCGTACGCGGTTTCTGAACTATAACAATTCTATGATTTTTTTCATTGCTTTACTCTAGAATTTATTGCAAGCGTTTTAAGACAAAATTGTTTTGTGTGTGTACGTATATTTTTACTTAATAATAAATTAAGCATTTCGAATGATTTATTGAATCGTCATTAACTATGTAAAAAATAACATTTAAATAAAATATTAACATAAATGAAGTCCGTTTTTTTTAAATATAAAGCACTAATAATAAAAAAGAATTAAAGTTATACAGAAAGACAGATGCTCGGTGTATGTCTAAGAGAGTAAGAAATGAAGAAATAAGGTGCCAAAACGGAGTCGTGGATATCATGGATCGTGCGGCGAAATTGATATGGCAGTGGGCAGGACACTTAGCGAGACAAAACGATGGCAGGTAGACACCCAGAATAATAAAGTGGAGACCATGGGCAAACAAGAGAAGTGTTGGAAGGCCACGGAAAAGATGGGTCGACGACATTGCCTCTATTGCCGGTAAAATGTAGATGATGAAAGCAGCTGATAGGAAGGAATAGAGACGTTTGGAAGAGGCCTTTATCCAGCAGTGGAGATAACAAGACTGAAGAAGAAGATGAAGAAAAAGTATTTTGATAGAAAAATTCTTACTCGACAAGATATTGTGTTTACTTTAAAGTAACATTTACATTTTTTTAATTACATGCCTTCAAAATGGAATGTCAAGTAGATGAACGTGAGCATTTTTGCCAACTCATTCTGTTCGCGTTCAATCAAAGGAAAAAAGCTGCCAAAGCTGCTCGTGATATTTGTCCGGTGTACAGTGAAGATGCTATGAATTATTGACTAATTTGTTGTAAATTAGTCAATAATTCATAGCATCTTATTTTAGAATACTTAAATTTAATTAAACTTAATTAATTTTAGAGTCCCAGCAACGCAGACTAGAAACCAATCTCTATTTAAAATTTCTAAATGTTCCACTATTTTTTTTCAAAATTCATTTGTAAACAGAACCTGCAATATGTGTAGTCAGAAATTAAATTGTGTTGATATTAATAACATATCTTTAACTTCCTTTAAAAATGACATTTCCAAAAAAAAGTTATAATGTTGCGCCTTGAATCCGCAGCCTATAATATGCAGGATATGTGCAGTTCTGTATGTAGGCACATAATAAATGTACACTGTATGGCCTACTATACTCTAATATACTAATGTGCAACTGTGTGACCAATAGTCAAAAGAAGGTTTATTTTTTACAATATGTATTACATTTACATTTTTAGTAATATTGTTAGTTTTGTATGATTAGTTATTTTATGTAATGTATAATTTTTATGTGACAACATTTACAATAAAAATATTATGTGGAAGCCTCTTATTGGACTGATATATGATATGTATCTATAGTATAGTTGTATCTTATAAATGTATGTTGGCTTTCCAATGAAATAAAATAATTTAAAAAAATATTTTTTTGTTGTCTCCTTTTTCTCTTCTCTTAGAAAAAACGTACGTAACTTATGTTAACCCCCAATATATTTAATTAAATATTTTGTTATGAGAACACTAGAATTTATTTTGTAGTAATACTATAAATAGTTTCGTACCTTAATTGGCTCTTATCTCTATCAGTGCCTAGATTTTTTATTTCTGCATGTTTAGTTGATAACTACACCTGTATACGAAAAGATCTGTGCGTTCCGAAACCATATTGGTAGTAGTGATTCAAAATGGATTCATGTCGGCTCATAACAGTGTTAAATATCATTTAAGTTTTTTTTTTCAATTCATCTCTTAATACCACGACATATTTTTAACTTCCTTATTTGCACCCAGTGGTGTATAGAAAACTACACTGGTACTCTAATTGCAGCGTATCTCAATCGTTTTCATTACATGAAACGTAAGTCGTCCAGTCTTACGTCTAGGCTCGACCCCAATGAAAACTGTGCCTTTAAAACAAAACGAATCACATCAGCCCTTTTCAAGAATTGAACCCGAGACGTCATGGAAAGCAAACGTGCCAGCTACTTCAATACAAGGCTGCCTTTTTTTAAAAATAAGTATTAGCGTTCTTATAATTTACTGAAACATTTCAATTTTGGTGGCCATTTTCAGCGAGTTGTAAATAACTCACTATTAGAAATTGGAAATTAAGTCGGGGTAGAGTGGGGTTCGAACCTCGGACCTTTGATCCGTGAGTCTGCAACACAAGTCACGGGACTACAACCCAATAAAAACTTATCTCCACTCGATGTCGATTTAAGAATTTTTACCTAAGAATTGCCATCGGAGTCGTAATCGCTCGCCCAGGGTTCTGGGTCTATTCCACTTCTTTTACAAACTATATTCTTCATTATCCTGGACACGGAAAAACGTACGTCAGTAATTTTTCTCACTTTTTACCCAATTTGATCGTAATTTTTGCACTACATGAGGCTCAATTATTGGTGAGTTACAGTACGAAACAACCATGCTTTAAATAATTTAAAATAAATATTTTTTCTAGAGATATCATCGAGAGTCGAACCGGATAGGGTTGTAGTCCTGTGACTAGTGTATTGGACGCAAGGATCAAAAGTCCGTGGTTCGAATCCCACTCTACCCCAACTTGATCCCCATTTTCTAAAAGTGAGTAATTTACAACTCGTTAAAAATAGCCCTCAAAATTAAACATTTAGGTAAATCATAAGAACTGAAAACCCGGAACCGAATGCATGCATCAAGAGTTTAAGTATTTTTGATTAATTGTTTCTTGGTTATACAACTTTCAGTTGTCATTAAATAATAATTTAAGATATTACCCTCTTCGACCAATAAGTCAGAAGCTCTTGTGTTGAAGTTTTTATAAGACGATAAGTTACAAATTTAAGCACGAGACCACAGTCATCGGGAGATAAACGTTATTGAAAAAAGCTGCTTGGTATAAAGCTCGCAATTTGTGTGACACTTGGCTTTTAATGATGCGTTATTCATTCTCAGACCTTTTTTTATTATTTTTATGTATCGTGGTAATGTCCTGAGGCTTAACCCAGGAAGCTAACGACGTACTTATGCAGCACTGTGTGCAACCTGAATAGGGAGGCATAATGCAAAATATTATTTTAATTGTGCAAGAATATGAGGCGAGACGTCGTACTGTGCTATTTCTGGTACCTAGATGAGAAAATAGATTAAATCCGAAATATTTTGCACTCGAAATAAAATTTCAATACCCTTTTCATCGAAATATTTTAATAAATAAACAAAATAGACATTTGACCGACATTATCTTCAAAACATCAAATATTATTTAATATGATATAAAAACATTTCATTAATAAAAATAAAACAGTTCATTAATTCGATTACACTTTTTTTTAATTTTAGAGAAATTAACGGATTGTTTTTTTTTTACTTTACATTTGTGTTATGATTTTTTTCCCCCATCGAGCAATATTACGCTGCATCCTCACGAATGCGCGCGGCGAAAGTGGGGCATAGTGGGGGAATAATTTGACACAGTCCGATGTATTCAAATATGATTCTACGCTTCTTCTGGACTATTCTTAATTCTATGCGTTTACATATGCACACCAAAGCAGCACTTCTTGATTTTGTCGATAATGCTTGTCTCAGCCTTACATAACCGATCTCGACATCTGTGCACCTACCATAGTTAGTTTTACCACACATTCGCCTCAGAGATCTCGTTTTGACAACATTAAACTTTCTATCATCCTTCATTTCTTTATTTCGCTTCTATGCATAAGGGTTTAGCACCAGGGCTCCATTGTGAACTGCTTTTATGTTTATTTTACGTAAATGCTCCATGAGCATAAACAAACTAAATAATATTTCATTTAATATTTGTCATTTTCTTATCTTTATGACTTTAAACTGGGTTGTAAACGGAAAACAATAATCAGAAATTCCTATAAAAGCTCGGGTATTGTTTAGTCATTCCACACAAAGCATCGCTTAAAGAGTTTATGGGTCTTCAACATAGAAATTCACTGATTTTACATGTTCTGAAATAATACTACGCAATAAACATTCCAGTTAATTCTGACATGTCATGAAAATCTACTTATAGATAACCGAACAGTTTTTTAAATACTTTCAGGCCGGATGTTCATTCAAATGGTATACACGTAAATTAAAAACGGCGAGTTTGTTTTTTATTTACTTGTATCCTTAAAACCATCATATTTTTTTCTCACGATGGAAGTCGGCATTGCATAGGAAAGTTCATTTTTTAGTTTGACAACTGGCTTTTGGCTGTTTTTTGTTTGTTTTGAAGCGATTGCCTGCCTTCCTTCTAAATAATGTTTTAGGCATGTTTCAAACGTGTTTTAGTAAAATCATACTGCTTGAATTATATAAGCATTTATTCTAAGATTATAAAACACGCGTTTTTAGTTAATTTCGTCGATTTATTTATATATGAAGCGTTATGCGCGGAAAAGATGTCCCTCACCTTATAATAAATTATCCTATTTTTTGTATAGAAAAGTACCAACTCAAAACACAACTGGGAGAAAATCTGGCGATATGTAATTAAAATAGTACGATATTTTGAAATACAGCAATCTAGTCGTCTTCATTGGAGAAATGGACGTTATATGCATTTTCAAAATACTTAATACTATAATAAGCGGTGCCCCATCTCTGTTGCAATCAATTACTTTTAATGTTCCCAACCGTGTCACCAGAAGTCAAAATCTACTATTTATCAAATCTTTTAAGAGCAGCATTTGTTTTCATGCCCCAATGTCCAGAATGCGAATTTGACCAATTCGTCCCACAATTTGGGATTCCTTGGGATAGATCTTCGCTCTTTTCATAAATCTCTTCACCACAGTGTAGGATAAAGATGAATTGGCATGGCTTAGTTAGAAATTTTATATGCTGATGGTGATCTTGAAAACATAAGGGACCATTATTTTATTGCCATAGCTTGTCTTTACTTCATAATTTTATGTTCTTTTTGTTCCGTTTTTTGAACATATATTTCTTTATATAACTATTGGAATTGGCTAAGGTCGTATATATAATAAATAAATATATAACTTACCCGAAATCAGCAGCAAAATTTGTAGGACTTTTAGAGAAAATTGTGATTAACGATTAACGAAAATACGTGACGATTATGATGATAGAAAAAAAAGTAATAAGTTAAAGATGAGGTATTAAGAAGTCAAATGAAATCATATAATTATTTATAAAAACGCGAGAGATTACAAAAATTTCAAGTTTATTTCAAGTACAGTATACAAGTGTGTATTAAATTTTCTAAAATACAGATATTAGATAGTTGCTAAAAAAAAACTGCTAGTGGTTCGTCAGATAAGGCGCGAAAAACCGTGGATTAAGGCAGATTAACTTAAGCCCGTAGGGCCGAATAACTAAGCCCGTTGGACCGAATAACTAAGCCCGGAGGGTCGACCGACTGGGGCCCGAAGATAAAATTGAAGTTATTAATTCGATAGTCTAAATAAATTCGTGATCTTTGTTTACCCGCTGGTGTATCGACCCCGTCTTGATTAGATTAAATTGCCGTCAGCCTAGTTGCCCACTGCTGCCGCATTACAATGGTCCATATATCTCCGAGTGTCAGCCCCCATTCACGGCTACTTGTGTTCGTGCTTTATGGACACGTTAAGTGGAGCCAGCCGCAGACTCCTGGCCTGCTGATGAGGAAGGAGGAAGGACGAGGAAGGACCATTGTCAAGAAAGAGGACTACTAACAATCATAAACAATCCAAAATAATAAATTTAACCTCTAAATATCTTACCTGGTATATATTACTTAGACACTCCTCTATTCCTTTCCTTTTTTGTTGGTCTTTTTTTCTTTTTCCTTTTTCCTTTTTCCATCATCATCAAATCCTTATAAATATATCCGATGGTACGTGGAGCACAGCATATTAAAGAAACAAAATTGCTAATTTTGGTTGTCTTTGGAGAATGCAAATGCAAATTTTTAAAGCACCACTAGATAAAGAATATTTTTTTTTGTTCACTGATATTATTAAATATGATTTTTTTGTCATAAATTGAGAGATTATCTACTTGCGTAGTGGCACATTATCTTCTTATGCCTAAACCAATACGCTGCATCATCACTGGCTGTTGCTATGTTATTAAATTATTTTACCGTTAATACATTTATACTCTCTTCTTAGTTGCTCAGGTTGTAAATATTTTTCAACGCCACCTCTTTTGCTAACAAAATATTTAAAAAATAATGATAATAATTAAGTAATATTATATAATAGTAATTTTAACACGCTTTTTCTACTCCTTTTGCTAGTACTGGGTACATGTATTTTGTACATTTTAAAAACGTTTTCATTCTTGTAATTATTTATTTTTTTAATATTCTATTTCATACTCATTCAGCTTGTATTAAGTACATACTTGTAACTTTCAAACTCCATAATTATTGTTTCTTTGTTATTCTTTTATAGATTGTAATATGTATACATAATATCGAATTTATTCCCTTACCTCATAAGCTTGCATTGTGTTTATTTTGTAATTATTGGAACTTTTTCATAATATTTTAATTTAAAGTGAATCTTAATTTCTATTCTGCTTTAGAAAATAATATTATAGTTTTAAAATATAAATACGTGTGTAAATAAATATTGTTATCTGCATGTTTCTAAATGAGTTTTTTACAGAAACTCCATGCAAATATTAAATGAAATTATGTTTAGTATGTTATCAATTCAATTTTTTTTTAATAAAAAAAACTAATGGTACAATTTTACATCCCTGTACGACGAGTTTTGAGGCTCAGTTTTCATCCTCATTGGTAATCTTACCATTTCACCTAGTTTAATATGTAAGGTATTGTTGGTTAAACTATATTTTATGTTTTATTTGATTCAACCCTTCAATTATTTCATGAATGAAAATTGCCCCGCATAAATATCTTTACAGAATTCTGTCTTCCTGAATCATTTCTCTCATCCCCTCCCAATTTTCCACTTCTTTTTTCCTCTCTTTTTGAAGACTCGTCATCATCAAATTCTTGTCTGCATCCAGTGGTGCATAGGGTACTGCATTACAGATGACTTAGATACCCCGCATTTACTTACGTATCTCGGTCATCCATTACAGATACAGATTACAAAGTCTTACACTTAAGGCCCTAGGCCAAGGCAGAATATTGATATGTAAAACTTATTTATTAAAAAATATTTCATATCAACCTTCCGTTGAATCGAACCCGGAACATCAAACGTGAGGCAAATTGAACGAAGTTATGCAGAAAGCAACCAGACCACCATTTTGAAAAAATGAAACATTAGTGTTATCGGATGCAGAAGGTCAATTCTATGTTTTGCTAAAAACAGCCAGGCCGTTTTCATACAATAAACTGTAGTTATCCCCTTCTAAAAATAGTGTCGATCTCAAAAAGGGTATTTCTCAATTTACAGAAAACACCCACCGCTTAATAAAAATCTTACGGTACTTTAAAAATAGTCATATTCGCTAATTAGATACTTGTTTGGAATATTAAAAAAAACGAATGTGTTAATTGTTTGGCATTTGCCTAAGTCAAAAATATTCCAACTGTTGTGTAGATTTGATTATTCACTCTTTTCACAAACGTGCTATTATTTCAATTAAATTTTTCTATGACTAGCTGTTTTTTGCATAACTACGTTCAATTATTCTCCACTCGATCCTTTTTTAGGATTTAACCATCAAGTAGAAAACACTCGTCCGTTCTGGTTATATTTAACATAGAACCTCTGGTTTTTCGTCCGCCACTAGTTTAAAATCGCCACCATCCAAAAGATTTATGGGTAAGAACTATGGGCTAAAGAAACGTATATACAAAAAATAAAATGCAAGTTTACATCTTTAGTATTCTTGGCACCGTTTTCTGGCAGGATGTAAATAAAATGGCTTCTGATATAATTTGGCAAGCGATGCATGCGCAGTCGGACAGCGGGCGACAAAAGCTGATTTCACGCAGCCTCCAGATAAATGCTTGCGTTTTGTGATTCAGATATGGACATACTCGTATATGTATATTCATGTTGACTTTATCATTTTTACTTTTCGGAATAATTTAGGGAAAATAACTTCGCTTCCATTTACTTATATTCTAATTTGTACTGATATTGCAACAGAAAGGGAAAACATTTCTGAAAAGGGAATATTGAAGTCAAGCAATTTGGAAAGGCTTATGAGCTCTGAATGGCCAGATTATTGTACTTTTTTTATTTTATTTCATTTGGAAAACATACATAAAACTACATGCATATTTATAGTAAACAACTGATAAATTGTTTAACTCAGAACCAATAACAGATTTGCACAAATTATAGAAAGTTAGTTAAAAATATACCTAGGTTCAATACGTGTATAGTTTATACATTAAAAAATATTTTTTTTAATATTTAAAATAAAGCGGGATTAGGACAGAGATACATAAGGAGAGGATAAGGAGGGGAAAAAAGATGTATATGTTTATTATAGTGGTGTCTATCAAGTTACATAATGCATTTTAAGTGTCAATTTTATATCTAACAGAGTGATATTTGTATAGTTTAGGTGTTTAAATTTGGTATCGACACTGAAAAAGTCCTAAAAAAAAACGTTTTTGACAAACGACGTTTTACTGATTGTGTATCACTCTAAATACTGTGTAACTTCTGCACCATTCTGCCTACGTTTGACCATACACATATCCTCAATTTTTTCATATGTTGACTTTTGTAAAGCAAAGGTGCTGAAACAACAAGTCACAATGACTTATTTGAACCGTCGGAAAAAAGGGCTCATTTTATTAATGTTTTACTGACCGACCGAAGTTTCGGCCAATTAAACGAGTTTTAGCCGTGGTTTCGGTTTCGGACAAAAATAGGCCCAGCCGAAATCTGCGGCCGGTATATGTCGGATTACGTTCAGTTGTCTTCGGGTGGATCTCATAGCTCGCGCAAAATCAGTCCGATTTATTTACCTTAAACGAACCAATCGGGAAAACTGACAAAGAAATACCTCTGATGTCACACGCAAAGTTATTTTAGAAATACAAAATTTTGAAAAATCATAGCGCTGATAATACGATACATAATTTATTTTCTTTTTCAAATTTGGCTTAGTTCAATAGTCTATTGACAAAGAAAAACATTAAAAAAAACACTGAAATTCCTCTTTTTCATTTACTGCTTTCAATACTACTCAATTTTATTTCAGTAACTCAATCTTTATTCTTAACTTTCACTAAACTTAGTCTTTATTATTACTTAAATTGATTTTACACACTTATTTTATATAATTTATGAAATTTGGTGGAGTTCTATAATTGAGAATATATATAAAGATCGTTAGTAATGCTTACTTAAAAAATGTGTATATTTTATGTATTTTTGTTGAACTTCCAAAAAAATAAAAAAACACTCCTATCGTCCTCAGAGCAGAAATACAAAAAAAAAACATTTTATTATCGTACATACCAAAAAAAAAAATTTTTTCCCCACTTTGAAACTGCATAAGATATATTTTTTTATAAGATGCAGTTTTTTATAACTACAAGATAGCATGGCATAAATTCATACGATTACATTACGTATGAACAATTGGTAAGTATTTGTATCCTAAATACCTCGATCAATCAACTACCATCGTATCCACAATGTACATGTATGTGAAGAGGATCTCTGAGTATCTGAGAGTAATCCTGCGATACGTCACGTCGGGTTTGGTCTGCAGAAGATCGTCTGTCCCTTCTTGCAGCCACCTAATTGGTAATTCATGCGGATTGAACTCATTCACGCCCAGCCACGATAAAATTAAGCCCAAAATTTGTAAATTATTCGATTGCGGATTATTTTGGCATAAATTTGTGGATAGAAAAAAATTCATTTAAAATTTATATTTAAAAAAAAATAAAATTTTTATAGTTATTTGTAAGGGATTTATTTATTTATTTGACACTTTATATACATATACAATATATATATATATACATATAAGGGCGGGCATATTGCCTTAAGGCAATTTCTTCCTACCTACCTAAACCGTTCAGTTTAAGAAAATTATAAAAACATGGACATATTGAATCTTACAATTTTATACAAAAATTAAAAGCTAAGATTGACAAAAATAAATAAATAAATATATATATATAAAATTAACACTACACTATAAAGAGAGGGGAGGGAATGGGAAGGAAAGAAGAAGGATAAAGGAACAATTTAAATATTTGGGTAGTGGCATTTCAATCTTGACTTAAATGTAAATAAAGAAAGGGCGTCTCTAACATTAGTGGATAGATTATTCCACAATCGAGCGGCTACTACTGTGAAAGAGGAGGCAAGAAAATTAGAACTATAATAGGGATCATGTCGAATTGTGCATTTTTTTCTTTTGCGAACATATTTTATTTGCATATTTGTTTATTTAAAACTCTATATATATACAATACGAAATATAATATTTAAAATAAACCAATTATATGTTATTTTATTAATTGATTTTAACTAAAATAGTTGTTTTATTTCTAGAATCAATGGAATCTTCAACCTGAAAATATACCTTATATTGCACTCAATTGCAGTCTAACCATGGTGTGGCGTCTGTCAGAAAAAAATATTTTATAAATTCTCCAATCGTCAGACTATACAGGTTTGGAAACGGGTACGAATACGGTCTCCGTGGTGTAGTGGTCAAGACGCTTGACTCACACACGGAAGGTTCCGGGTTCGATTCTTGGTTAGAACACAAAAAAAATCAATGTGATTTTTCTCAAGCCTGGGTGTTCTGTGATGTAATTCACCACTGTAATTGGGCCTCCTGGCCTGTTATGGTGCAAAAAAAATTGTTATTATTTTTTTTTTTGATATGTTACGTTTTCCATTTTCAGTTTAAAGAGTAAATAAAATAAAACCAAAATAACTTACATTATTTGATTGCTGTAAAATTTTTATTTTGTAAAATCACTGGGGTCTAAAACTCTTATAACTTTTCAAAGACATTTAATTATCTTAGTGAGAATTTTTTCTAGGGATTTAAATCCCAAGTTTTTGAATCCGTTTAATTTTTAAGACGTATTATTTATTTAAAAAAATTACAACAGAAATGGGGAAAATTTTAGAGAAGGTAATATGGAAGTCTAAGCATTGACAAGGCTTATGACCTTTCATTGGCTGGTTAACGTGGCCATTTTACACACTGTGTAACATTCACCATTTTGCCTATATTCAAATATTTTTATTTGTTTTATGCTTCCATCTGTTGATTTGAGTGAAGTCAAAGAGCTGAAACCTTAATTGTTGTGAAGAGATTCATCTAATCAAATTTTTTATTTTATTTTTTAATATTATTTTGACTTCCAGTATTGAAAGTGTTAATTCTCGTGAGAAACTAAGGAGGATGTAACATCAGGTCTGATGTACTGGAACTTACTTGCCACAAACTTAGGCCACTTCATTTAACTAAAGAAGATGCGATCAGTTTTACTCCTCGGGACTCAACTTACAGATGCTTATTCCAGATTATTTTGTTTGCATCTGGAAGACATCTTGATGCAACCTGGGGTGCTATTCTGAATCTTCTCGGGAGAGTAAACAGCGGTTAATTTGTGGATTTTTATTTTTTTAAATAACACTACACTTTGCTTCAAAAACTGCTGACACAAAACATTTATTTATTTTCCTATAAAATGCAAAAATTTTAATACAATTTATTTCTTTAATTTTTTTGGAAGCTTATAAATTTTCACGGTAATGCATATATATTCCTTCATTGAATGAATTAATTTTTTCGCCTAAGGATTTTTCCTTAGACTTTTAAAAAAAAACCCCTTGTTAAAAATATTCTTACCAAATATTTATTTATTTATTTATTTATTTTTTCACATTGTAAACAACGATTAATAGTTAAAATAACCCGAGGGTTACCCGTACCGAGGACAATTAACAATATACTTTTTCTTATTTATTAAACTTCTTAGTTTTGTTTTATTTATCTTTTTAAATGATGTTTATTCATGGTAAACTTAAACTTAGGTTTAATTTGTGTAATTGTGTCGAAATTATTTACTAAGAAATTTAATTTTTAAAAAAATTACCTACATAAAGCATAAATATTTTTGACAAATACAATATCGTTAAGAGTCTGTTTTTTCAATCAATATGATACTATAGACATATAGACCTTTTAATATCCCGTGGATGTTTCTTCGACACAATTTTAATAATAATATTTAAAAAATCGTCTTTTTTTGGAATATGTCTCCTTATTTCCATATTTATTTATTTCATTATATAAACGCCCGGAAAGCTTGCACAAGTATTTTACATATAGAAAAGGATACGAAATTAATAAATAAAATGTAGTATTTCGTTCATTATATCACCCGTCGATGGGAGGAGTGCTCTCCCGAAATTGTAGTAGTGTTCTTGTAAAAGATTAAAAATTGTGTAACACTAATAACAAAGTTTTATTTTCATAATAATTTATGGTGAAGTGTTACGAAGTGAATGCCGATTCAATAAAAAATAAAGTTTAAATAAATAAATAAACGCTATGCTAGCCAAGTGGTATCTAAGGACTTAAAGTAATCATTCAAGTACCAAAAATGTTTTATGAAAATAAACTAACTTCACACTCATTCAAAAATTGTTCAAGAGCTGCTAATCCTATTTCAAGTTGGTAACGAAATAAAAATAAAAATCACATAATAAAATCTTGCTCCCTCTTATTGGCCAAGGGCAATGGGGTTAATAAAACAAATTTAGTCGAGGCGAAAACAAATCGAATGATTCGATTAGGTTTAACTGCGGAGTAAGTACTGCCAACCCTGGGACAGGGGGGTAAAACAATCCATACACCCTATCCGCCCCTGCCTCGGGAAATACACTCTACGCAGGGGCGGACAGGGCACTCGGAGATAATAGAACACCCGTGTGTAATTCTAAGTAAATTATATTCAAGGGGATGAATAATCTGATACAGCTCGGCATTGGATTGCCTTTCAATTTATTTTATTTGATCTTCTAATGCTGTGTTACGTTAAACAATATTACGTTTATTAGCATGACATAGTTTAGACAAATACTGCAATCAATAAAATGCACATTTACATAAATAGCGTATCATTTTCACAACAAAACCCCACAAAAACCCTTTTTGTGGCTCGTTGGCGAAGATTTATATTGATAATAGCTTATTACTCAATTGTACAATCTTTGTTACAATATGGTATTTTAGGATGGGGTGGTGAATATGCCAATATATTAAACCCTCTTAAAATAGTACAAAGATTAATTATTAAAGTCATTTTAAAGAAACCCTCAACACTCAAAACGGAAAGTGTATATAAAATATTTAAGGTTCATACAGTAAACACTCTTTATAAAATAAATTATATTATACAAATTTATAAAGAAGAAAAAATAAAAGAATTTGAGATGAATAAGTCACTCAGATACCAACATTATATTAAAATTCTTAAATTCCATACAAGTCATGGTCAAAATAACTTTGTCTTTAAAGGTGTAAAAAATTATTATAACCTTCCCAATAAACTTAAAACTATTAAAAATAATATATCAATAAATAAATTTTAAATTAATCAAAATAAATTTTTTGAACACGTCTAAAAACAACATTAAATTTTAATCAGTATGAATGTATTATTGTTTTTTCTTTATATATCCTATGTTTTAATTTTTCTTTCTCGTGTACTCGTATTTAAAATTATATAAACTCTTTAGTCGTTAGTCTCTTTTTTTGGAGAGTTACAGTGATAACATTTACTAGATGTGTAAAAGTAGATATGTTTAGAATTTTACAAAAACATATACTTTTTATGAAATTTATTAATAAAAAATAAAATAAAATAACAAATTTGTAATAATATTAATATATTAAAAAATATATGAAAAACACCTAAGACAAGGATATATGAAAAACTAGGCCTTTACAAGGCTCATGACCTGTCATTGGCTGGTTCATGTGTTCACTTTACACACTGTGCAACATCCACCATTCTATCTTTGTTCGAATATCCATATTCCTTCAATGAGGAACTTCAGCCCGACGGGAAATTGGATACTTAAATGTTCTCTTGCGCGCGGTAAAAATTGAAGCATTAAATTGTGCGGCTAAGTTTCTTAAAAATGCATGAAAAAAAAACATTGTAATAAAACGAACTACTTCGAATGACGTCACTGATTCTCATGAATCAACATATGATATGAGAATTATGGAAGATTTCTGGTTTGCTTGCCGTGGACGGACCAATGGGAAGAACTAATTGAAAATAAGCGGAAAAGAACCTCTGACGTCACACGCGGTGATATAATTATTATTTTTTTTAAATTGGCTTAGTATAATAGTCTATTAACAATAAAATAAACTTTCTCATTTATCCATCGCCATCGGTTGACTTATGTGAAGTAATGTGTTCTCTATCAATATTGTAGTAAATGTTAATGGCTCCCCAGGGGGTTGAATGCAATCTTTGTCTACAAAAATTTGGAGAAACTCAAAATATTGTTAATAGTTATGTAACCTAATTTAAAAAAAATATTATGTAAGTAGACGTTTTTATGACTGTAAATACCTATACTTCCATATTCCCTAGTCTGTATATCCGTCTGTCTAGATAAAACTTAATCCAGTACCTACTTGTGTACAAACATTTGGAGGTACAGAGTCACAAGTATAAGTTGGCGGTGCGCGGTGGTATAGACATGAACCATTTTTTTAATAATATTTATCTATGGCCTTCTTTGCTTTCATCGTTGTTGTGATTTAAAAAAAAAGGTTATTTGACGCTAGCAAACCCCAAAGTAATACCCTGTAGCCAAGCCGAAAGTCATAAAAAGTAGTATGAAATAGACTATTCTAAAAGTTAAAGCATTTTGTAAAAGGGAACTATCCATTTGAAAAGGTGAATACTCGAGTTGCTGCTTTGATCAGTAGGTGTTGTCATCAGTGGCCCTACAGCCCGTTGTGGGTCCTGGCTTCCTCCAGAATTTGTCTCCATTCATCCCTGCACCGCGCGGCTTCTCCAGTTGGTAAGGCCAATCGCTCTAATGTTCGTAATTTTGGTCTGCCTCTGTTTCGTCTGCCTTCCGGAGAGGTATAAAGAATCTTTTTTGGGGTACGGTTATCATTCATTCTTTGCACATGGACCAACCATTGTAATCTTCTTATTTTGATGAATCGTGCAATGTTGGGTTCGCCATACAGTGCCTCTAATTCATGATTAAACCGTCTCCTCTACACTCCGTTTTGGTTGATAGCACCAAATATCTTCCTTTATATTTTTCTTTCGAATACTAATACCATATTTTCATCTCTTTTGGTCATAACCAAGCATTTGGCACCATATGTTATGACCGTTCTGAGGAGAGTTTTGTCATATCTTAAGATTAATTACCCTATTTTTTCAAAGATGTTTTTTTATAGATATATTTTGTGTAGTAAGTAAAAATGAAAATAAATATATTTGATTGAATGTGCTTTATAAATTAAATTAATCCATATTTTTTTATAAAACTAAAGTTTTTTTGTAAGTGTGTCTTAACGGTATGTTCAGATAATTGCTTTTCAAAAACAGCAACTCCTGGGAAGAAGAGGAAGAGAAAAAAAACAAAAAAAAAATGACAACTTTATTACTGTGCCATTTAGACAAAAAATTCAAGAGTTTTATTTTATTATTTAGTATTCAAGATATGTCAGGCATCCATTTGCTTGATCACATTTATTTAATTTTTATACTTTATTAATTTATTTTTTTACTCTATCCTGTATTTTATGTATACAAAAAATAAAATTATATTTAAAGAAACAAAAAGCTTATTTTCTGGAGATGAAGGCATTTTTAGATATTCCTTTAAAATTTCCAGAAGACACGTTTTTCATTCAATATACATTTTGCATATGTGTATTTTTTTATTTTTTTTAGAAATTTCATACGATATCTGGAAACATTTTAGTCTGGCAACCCCAAAATATACTTCAGCGTCCTTCGATCGCGCCAACTTATATTTGTGGGTCTGTACTCAAAATATTGTTCCAGCGAGGCAAAATTATTATTAACAAAAATATTTAAAATATAAAAGAATAAATAAGTTAATAAAAAATATTTCGAGTTTGTATAAACGCATGTGGACAAGGACTGTATTTCACTCGCTAGGGAGTGTTCTAAGGATAACGAATTACATTAGAGATGGAGAATATTTTTGGAAATTCCCTTTTCGACAGGTTAGAGATTTCATACACAAGAGTTCTTATTGTCAATCAAAGAGCGGAGTTAGGAAAAGCTCAGTCAACAAAGAGTACTTTGCAATAGTTTTGATTATGCAATAAAATTCAAGATAGTATGTTATGGTATTTTTATTTTGGGGTCAAATTATATCATTTGTTTGATCTCTTACATAAAAGAGTACGGTCTAATTTCAAGTTGTATAAATTGATCATACATTTTTAAGTCAAGTTGATTTCATTCATATAATCTAGTTAATCTTGCTTTTTAATAAATAAACGTATACCGATGAGTAGAGAGGGGTGGAAAATGTAAAAATAAGTAGACGGGGAACATACTGAGTTGGGGGATGAAGAGAAACTTCAGGGGTGCACAAACACTACCGCTAGTGGTAATGTGTGGGAACAATTTCATTAGCCGAAAGATGTAGCTGGTTAGCCCACCATTAAGTCTTATTACAGGGGTTGGTTTGAGGCTTGCAGTAACTAAAAAACAATATGACTACCTGCGTGTTTAATTTTGAGTAGAAAATTTAAAATTATCGTTAATTTATCAATAGTGTATTGGCTAAATTGATGTTTGTGAAGTTAAAGAGATGAAACCTTTATTTATGCGGGTGAGATTCATCTAATTGAACTATTTCACCTACATACTAGGCAACGCCTGAAAATGTTATTTTTGGCGTTTGGCGTTTAACAGATGAAAGAATTGAAGGAATATAGATGGTCAAATATAGGCAGAATGGTGAATGTTACACAGTGTGTAAAGTGGCCACTTAAACCAGCCATTGACAGGTCATAAGCCCTGTAGATGTCTAGACTTCTATATTACCTTATCTTAAATGTTCTTCATCTCTGTTGTAATATGTTAATATAAACAGCTCCCCAGGGAGTTGAATCCAGTCCTTGTCTACGAAAATTTGGACATCTCAAAATATTGATATTCTCACTAAATTTAGTAAATACCTGTTCTGAGATAGACAGCATTTCTTTTTTTATATATATATTTAAAATACAGCATATTTTTTACCAGAGATGTCACAAGAAAATTAATACAAAATTGAATCTAATATATACGATGATTAAAAAAAAATATACAACTAAAAAATTGTAGTTTGATAAGTTATCGACTTTTTCAGGTGGTGAACTGTGGTTTTAATACCAACTGCAGTGGTGTTATGATCAGTAGTTGAGGTACAGCAGATACAATGGGGTCAATTGTTTTAGCAAAAATGTGCTCGATACAAGTTTCTGCATCATGTGTCACATTAATTAATGATATAAATCCACAGTGCATAAGAAGATTAGTGTTTTTAATTTCAACAGATTTTCCGCTTAGAATATTTATGTCGATATCTCCGGCCAAGACAATTTGTTTTGAATGTTCGTTTTCTTCTAGGATCTGCTCGAGATATTGTAAAAAGGGTGCATTGTTTGCATTGTTTGCATAGCTGTGGCTACATAGAAAAATATGTAATAATAGTTAAACGTAGTAATGTAGAAAGCAGCCAGCCCACATTTTTGAATAAATGATATATTGGTGTTATCAAATTCAAAAGGGTCAATTCTATGTTCTGCTTAAAACAGCCAGGTCGTTGTCATACAAAAACTGTAATAATCACCTTCTGAAAATTTCATGATGTCAAAATGTCATGTTTGTATCAGGTTTCATTTAATTTTAGATCTGGCTGTCATAAAAATCATAAAATCTGGTAAAATACATAGTTAAACTCTTTTTTATATATTTAAAAAACGAGTGCATGAATTATTATATTATTCAACAAATTAAAAAACATTTCAACTGTTTTGTAGATTTGGTTACTCGCTCTTTTCACAAAAGTGCTATTATCTTAGACTCAGTTTTTTTATGACTGACTGCTTTCTGCATAACTACGTTCAATTTATGCTTAAAGGATGTTCTAGATATTTGAAACAATTTATTTATCTATGTCATTCGCATTCGTGACGTCTTCAAAACTGGATTTTTCATCATTCAAATCTATTTTTACCTTCAAAATTATGAAGGATATGGAATTATAATTAACATTTTGGATAATTAATATAATTGACAGTAAATGTGAACTTATTTTTTATTAAGACAATAGTTTTTTTTTATTACCCGATAGCTGTATTGAGAGTTTATTTACCAAGTTCAGGATATGAGTATACAATGCAGCACTTCTGTATAAAATCCCATCTACAGCTTTCAGTATTGCATTGCAGATCTTTTACGTATTGGTCCGATTACTTCAACGTCTTAAATTATCTGTTAACCTAATATTGAACATTTTCCTACACATATTTCTTGTTTTGAATATAAAAGTAGTCTCCATCATTGTCTAGGCATTTTCAGAGTTAAATCAGACTACTGCTGAGTAATATTTATTTCATCAAATTAGATAACCGTATTTAAATACAATTCACTACAAAATAAAAGAATTTAACAATTTATATATCTCTTATATGAAAATGCATTTGACGCAACTAATCACTGTCGGTACATATTTGGAATGAATGTGTGTAGTATATAAGTTAGCTCTAAAAATTAATCGTATTCGGATTGGCATTAAAGAAGTTTTTGTTGTGGATTTTTCAAAATAATGATTTAAAGAATTTTTGAACAAAAATAATTGTATTGAAGGGGTTTTCTTTGTTAACAATGAGTAAGTACATTAATTAAGTAATTCAGCATCGACTTTACTGTTGTGCATCTGTTTTTTTTTTCTCAGGATTATTCTTGGAGCCTTTTTTGTAATATGGTGATTTTGTTTCAAATGATGTTTAATTATGTCCAAATGCTTGCAGACTGGCTGGATTTCCTCCCTAGGGAGTTGTTCAAATTTAAATTTATTTCAACAGAGAGGGAAAATGTTTTTGAGAAGGGAATATGGAAGTCTAGGCATTTACAGGGCTTATGACCTGTCATTGGCTGGTTTAAGTGGCCACTTTACACACTGTGTAACATTCACAATTCTGCCCATGTTTGAACATCCACATTTCCTCAGCTCTTCCATCTGTTGACTTTTGTGAAGTAAAAGAGCTGTAACCTTTATCACGCGGGTGAGATTCATCCGGCTGAACCAAATCACCTACTAGGCAACGCCTGAAAACAATTTTCCAATTTTTATACTTCTTCTTTTACCAGGTAGTAATTCAACAATGTTTGATTATGTCCAAATGCTTGCAGACTGGCTGGATTTCCTCCCTAGGGAGTTGTTCATATTTAAATTTATTTCAACAGAGAGGGAAAATGTTTTTGAGAAGGGAATATAGAAGTCTAGGCATTTACAGGGCTTATGGCCTGTCATTGGCTGGTTTAAGTGGCCACTTTACACACTGTGTAACATTCATCATTCTGCCCATGTTTGAACATCCACATATCCTCAACTCTTTGATCTATGCAATATTTTTCGTTATAGCTTTCAAGTGTACATATTGTATTGTTTAAAAATGTCAATAATTAGTAAATATTTTAATAACAATTAGACATATTTTAATATTAGGACATTCATTATGTTTGTATTATTTTATGACTAAATAATAAAAAAAGATTTTTAAGTCATTATTGTCATTTAGAAGTAATTCGTTCCAGAAAAATACTTCTGAAGACCACAAGGCTGTTATTCAGTTAGTTGTCTTAAATTACTTCTCCTTCACAAACTTTAGTATTATAATTATTATAGCAAGTGAATTTTTTTTTTTTTATATTTTTGAGTTTGATGTGGGTTTTCAATTTATTTTTTTAGTAATGGAAAAATAACAAATTTTAATGTTGCTATTCCCTGACTGTTCAAATTTGTATCATTGTTTTTCTTATGTAAAGAATTTAACAAAATAAAAATACAAGAAAATTTTGTAATCGTTTTCAATCTTAAAATAACAAAATTGGAAGAGAAAAGTTCAAAAACTCTTCTAAATCGATGTGAAGGGAACAAAGCTATAACAATGATTGAAACATTTTCACAAATCACTGAGCACACGGACAGGCAATTGGATTGAATAATAATTGAGAAACTATCCCTTAACGAAGTAAGTATTTTTTAATTTGGATTTTTTTAGGTTGTCACTTAATGAAGTTCTGCACAAAATGAGTGTTGCTCCTCCACCCACTACTCATCCTACGACCCTGCTTCGTCTTGTATTCAAGTCACGCTTCGTCTGTTTCTACAATTGAATCTGTCCTTTAAAATCTAATAGCCATTTCGCTGCTGGCTCCGAGCTGAGTGGCCCAATAAACTTACACAATGTGATCCGAAAATAATATCTGTATACAGTTTTTATTTTAAAAGAACCCAAGATTTTTTTAATGGTATTAGCATTACCATTGAGATAATTTTGTTTATATGATTAATTACGTGAAGCACTGTTCACTAAAAAAAATATTTACTGTAAATGCACGTATCCTTTTTTCCTGCATTTCGAGGTAAGTTTACAATGTAAAGCAATAAGAACTTATTTGTTATATTATAACGTATCAGTAACTAAACTAAAAAAAAAACACATTTTTCAATAAAATGTATTTAATAATATATCCACCTCAACCTTTTTTACACATTACAAAAATTAAATCATAAAATATTGAAAACATTAATTTAATAATGCGTAATAAGTAATATAATTATACTCGTACAATCCGTTTCTGGAATTCGATAGATCGCACTTTTTTGTTTGAATGACATTCGTTTTCGTTTTGTTCGGTTTCATTTTGACAATTTACAAGTGTCATTCGTTTAAAAAATGTCTTAACAAGGCGAAACAATTTTAACGAAGTTTTTAAATTAAATATAAATATTTTTATAGTTTTTAAATTAAAAAATTAAAGTGTTCAGTAGACCCAAATCAGTTTTTAATTTCTTATATAATCAGTTGTTATATGGAGTTCTACAAAACAAACACCAAATTAATCAATTACTAGCATTTTAAAAAAAATATTCAATTGAACTTAAATACATGAGAATAAAATTAAATCTAATATTTATATTCGATAATTTTAAAGAAAATATTTAGTCCAGCGGGTTCTCCGAAATCGACTAAATATAAATTACCCTTAGACAAATATATACAACATTTAATTTTAAGAAAGAGTTGAAACATAATTAGATCATTAAGCAAGACTTGCACACATATAATTTTAATAAGATGAAAAAATACAGTGATTATCAGGCGATCATTTCCTAACCTCACGTTGTTACACAGTGATTCGAGGGAGTTTTTTACACAGTATGTTATAAACAATGGATATAGAGGCCTACACAAGCTTTCCTGATATTGTAGCGTGAGTAGGATATTTGCCGCTACAAGATTATTTAACTATGATGAACTGCTGCGGCACCAGATAGCAGGCCTCAGAGAACGGCTGAGTGAAAGTCCTATCATCATAATCAGTCGATTGGTGGACCATTGCTGGGAATCGAGGTTATGGAAGCATTGGAGCAAGGCGTTTAACTGCCGTTTTTCCTTATTCTGTTACCTGTAGTATTAAAAAAAAATATTTTTCTCTTTTAAGGTATATTATCTTAAAATCGATTTTGGTTTCTTATTATTTGTTTATATCTATTTTACAATAATCCGAATTATGCTATTCTTTATCTTCAGATTATTTATACTCTGTATTAGTTATATGGATTCAATAATGTTTTGAGTATATCCAAATGCTTGCAGATTAGCTGAACTTTCTCCTTAGGAAGTTATTCATATTAAAAAATATAAAAGATAAAAGAAGTTTGGAAAATTGAAAATTGTTTTCAGGCGTTGCCTAGTTAGTTAATTGATTCAGCTGGATGAGTCGAAAAAGGTTTCACCTCTTTTACTTCACAAAAGTCACCAGATGGAAAAGTTGAGGAAATGTGGAGGTTCAAACATAGGCAGAATAGTGAATGTTACTCAGTGTGTAAATTGGCCACTTAAACCAGCCAATGACAAATCAAAAGTCTTGTTAATGCCTAGACTCTCATATTCCCTTCTCAAAAATGTTTTTCCTCTCTGTTGCAACAATTTTAGGGTTATATTTATTTATTTATTTATTTACACCTTTTATCAAAAATATAATTTTACGTTCACTTTGCCTAGCTAACAAGATTACATACCCCGTTTCAAGCTAGGCAATTACATTCTAATATATGATAATAGTTAAAAATAGACCAATAAAATATAAACTTACTCGTATACACATTTTGATACATATACATACACACATATACACATGTACATACACGCACACGTTCATACACCCATGCGCATACACATACATACATTCATAAAACATAGACAATGTATGGATGGTTAAGTATCACACTACCCGCCAAATCGAGTAAAAAGAAGAAAAAAAATATATAATTAAGGTTAACGACTATCTTTAAATGTATGTAAATGTATTCAATTTTATTAAATAAAAATTATATGATGAAGTAATTTTTGGTTATTCCTGTATTTCCTGGATAGAGATCCAGGACGGTGCCCCTCTCCAGCCCAGAGTAGAGGACACACTCGGCATATATTAGACCAGGAGCAGGCAATGAATAACTAGTGATCGAATCTGTCACACTTCACCTACTCTCCAGGTCCTAGGAGGTTATGCAACCCTGGTACCCGATAGGAATACCAAGGTACTAAAATCCATACAAAATCGGACATGTTTCGGATTTTTTTGAAATGTTGAGCATCACAATCCGAAACTACAAGACCCCTGTTAGTTTGCGACAAATATATGATAATAATTATTATAATAATCATGGTTTATCAACAAAAATAATAATTACTTCATCTACTACAAACACAGTGAGGTAATAGATTTTTCTGGATCATGTCTAGTCTACCAACTAGGTACAACCCGTTTTAAGGCAGACATTTTTATCCAAAATTAACAATAACATTATTACCTACTAGTTAATTAACTATTCAGTTGTACAATATTAATTTATACCATTTATTATGTCAGAATGTTGTTGAGTAAATTTTCCGATTTTTCTCGACCTAAACCCAGTAACCATTTTTTTACAAATTGATTCGATTGAATCCGGGTCATGGTTTTGCAATGTTTGGATACCATATTAAATATTTTGGGACCCAGAAACCTGAAATTTCTTTGCCCGAATTCAGAATTTGTGGTAGACTCCATGACCCATCATCTAGTTTGACTTCTGGTAGTGTGGGAGTGTTTCTTTTGGGATTTGATAGAATAATTTGCTTTCACGAACATTATTATTCTAAAAATATATAACTCCCATATATCTAAGATTTTAAATTCCTCAAATAACTTGACGCTGGGGTACCTGAAAGGCTTTTTAAAAATTATTTTAATTACTGATTTTTTAGCAGATTCGAGAGGTTTCAATATCGATTTATTAGTGCCTCCCCATCCTATTATGCCATAAGTTATAATTAAGTTACATAAAATAAAACATAGTTATTTGAGTTATATGTATATATATTACAATATTTTGTGTTTGTTTAAATTTTTGAAGACATAAGACTTGATTTCACCCCTTAAGGAGTCATTAAGATTAACAAATTTCAATAAGGATGGAGAACATTTAAGAGAAAGGAATATGTAAGTCTCGGTATTTACAGGGCTTATGACTAGTCATTGGCTGGTTATGGGGCCACTTTACACATTGTGTAACATTCAGCATTTTGCCAATATTTAAACATCAATATTTCTTCAATTCTTCCGTCTGTTAATTTTTGTGAAGTCAAAGAGGTGAAACCTTTATTGTTATGAATAGATTAGGCAAGGTCAGGAAATAATTTTTCCAATTTTTAAACATTTATTTAAACCAGTAGGTTTTATTACAATGTTTTGAGTTTGTTCAAATATTTGACTTGAGAGGACGCACATGAAATGGCAGATGACAGGGATTCCTGAAAGCTCTTTATTGACACTATCTGTTTTTAAATAGAGAGCCGACATCTTTATTTTCGGAATCTCTAAGTTTAGTCATATCAATCCACTAATTCAGAACCTACACTGGCTACGTTTTCCACAGAGGGTCGAATACAAACTCTGTTGGCTTATGTGTAAGTCACTGCACAACTCTGCTCCGGAATATCTAAGGGAACTATGCATTCCAGATGAACTAGCTGACAGGCGTCTCACGCTTAGATCAGCTACGTCTACGGCGAGAGGAAAAACTATTATACCTCTACGCAAACAGCGCACTAAATTTAGTGAGCGCGCATTTGCTGTCGCAGGCCCTATGGCATGGAATGCTCTCCCAGTAGAGGTGCGAGGCTGTAAAAGTGAAGTGATGTTTCGGAAAAAACTTAAAACCCACTTGTTCTCTAAATCATTTGAATAAATCCGTAGCATTTGACAACAAAATAAATTGTTTTAGTTAAATTACTAATTAAAAAGCTTCAATTAAATTAATTTAACAATAGAATCACTATGTAAAGCGCCCTTGACGTATTTTATTACGAAAATGGCGCTTTATAAGTTATCCAAATTAATAATAATCGAATGATGAAAATGGTTAATTTTCAAACCAACAGAAAAGCAGTATATTTTATTCATATTTATTTTTAAAAAATTTACAAGTAATTCAAACAGATCAAGTCAAAGAAGGAATCGTGTGTTAGAAATACCACATTGTAAAACGAGGCTCGTACAGAGACATGCATATTTTATAGGCCCAAAAATTTTTTATTCTTTTTGTACTGATAATATTTCATTGATTTCAAACTTTCAAAATTTTCCTTCTTTTAAAAAACATGCACTATCCTACATTCAAACTAAAGATATGAACTCTTTTTTTCTATGATTTATTTTGTTGCCATTTAATAATAAGGAATATATTTGTGTTTTTTAAAATATGTTTTATTTCCTTTTTTAATTACTATAAAAAATAAAAAAAAACAAATTATCTTTTACAGAATATTTGATTTTTTCTTATGTTATACAAAAATATTATAACTGTCAGTTGTTTATTATAGGAGCAAAAATTCGTTGACATTTTCTTGTATACCCACGAACAGGCCATGCCTTTGTTGGATTTTTTGTTTTCTATTAAAATGCATTTCGTTGATATGTGATTATGCTTTATTTCTTTAATACTCTGTTTTATTATTATGTTTATTGTAAGAAAACAAAAAATAAATAAATAAAAAAAATATTACCCTTTCACAATAAATGTTCTCCACCATTGTTGAAATATATGTTAAATTACAATATTTCGTATTATTGTGTTCGACTGCGGTGCACACCTACCGTGACAAAATATTTGAAGGCACCCCAGATCCGAGGGGCGAAATTTAATTTCATTCACCACTTTTGGCGCCAAACAAAGCCGTAGGATTCCCATATAATCCTGCGCTGATCTCCCTTTTCGAAAATCGAATTCCTCCGCAACACCCCCACCCCCTATACTCAGCCTTCTCCCGCCAAATTCTTCGTCTACACCCAGTCCTCAAACAAGCCAAAACTATTTACCAGCGCTTCTACACTATTATTATTTTATTTTGGAAATCAACAGTTCTACATACATATTTATAGTAAACAAACAGATATAGTGTATAAACTGAGAACCAATAACAGATTTCCACAAAGTATACAAATTTAGTTAAGAAAATATATTACATATTAAATAAATACATAAAAGTTTAAATGGATAACTTACATAGCAGCATTTTCGTAACATAATAATAATAATAAAAAAATTGTTAAATATTCAAAATTAAAAGTTTTATACTTTGCACAGTCGATGCAGAGAATGTATTAGGTACTAACATAAGTTTCATCCGTTTTTTTTCGAATTTAAAAATTAGCATCAAAAGTTTATAAAAATGATCAATTGAAAAATTTGATCTACAAGATATTGTGTTTGCTTTAAAGTTACATTTTACATTTGATTTTGTTACAAGCCTTTAAAATGGAAGGTCAAGTAGACGAATGTGAGCATTTTTGACACTTCTTTCTGTTTGCGTTCAATCGAGAAAATAAAGCTACCAAAGCTGCTCGTGATATTTGCGCAGTGTACTGTGAAGATTCTATAAATGCTTGACTATTTTTTGTAAATCAATGAAGGACAATACATTGTTGCTTAATTTGTTTAACTCTTCATTTGAAAACTTATGTTCATATCCAAAATATGATTGAATTAAAAAACTATTAGGATTTTTTATTATTATTTAAAGTATTCTTTTATAAGTACAATGCATGTCCACCGAGTTTATTGCGTGGGTTGTGAAAAAGACGGGAAACTTAAACATAACCAAAACGGTAAATAATTACTACGCATTTAATAAATTTATGAATTGAACTGGCCAATAGGCGTCATAAACAAACGGTAAAAATGTTTCGACTTTAATTTTTTTTCTTTATAAAAAATAATTTTAATATTAAATATAATATTTAAATAAATTTGTGGTTTTCTTTTACATTCATTCAAATATTTTAAAGTCTTTGTTTATTAATTTGTGCTTAGTCACTAATAGTTTTCAGAAAGTTTTCAAATAAAATTTGCAAAGAAACGGGAACAAAAATCGTATGCTCAATATATTAAAACAGAGGTGAAGAGCATTTTACAAAAGGAAATACAGAAGTTTAGACATTTACAGGGCTAATGACATGTCATTGGCCGCTAAACACACTGTGTAGCATTCACCATTCTGCCTATATTAATCGAAGGAACATTGATGTTCCTTCGATTATTCCATCTGTTCATTTTTTTTACCACAGATCTGAAACTCTTATCGATGCGTGTAAGATTCATCTGACTGAATTATTTCACCTTAATTACTAAGCAACGCCTAAATGATTTTAAAAATAATTCTTCTTAGATCAGTTGGTTTATCAACAAGGTAGCCACTTTAAACAGCCAATGACGGCTCATAAGCCACGTAAATGTTATTTATCTCTGTTGTAATTTATTCAACTCAATAAGTCCCCTAGGCTGGTATTCTAAACGTAATTATAGCGCGGTATAGCGCGTTTTTACGTACTAAATACGCATTTAGCGCGCTGCAAACGCGTTCGGAATACTAGCCCTGGGGGTTAAATCCTGTCCACGACTAGAAAAATTTTGACCAACTCAAAATATTATTTGGTTTACAGAAAGACACACAGTTAAATCATCATTATTCCCTTTTCATACCTAATGGTGCATAGGGCGCTGCATTGGTACACCACGTCGGAAATCGAGCTCATGACCAATGGCATCATAGGCAAAAGCACTGACTATTTTATTACGAGACGGACAAATTAATAAAGGCTATTAAATATTGTGTGCAGGGCAACAGACTGTGCAGGGTTAATGAGCGGTATATTTATTTTTAGTATAAACATTTCAAAACAATTTTGAGCACCGCTGTCACACGGAAGCTCGGCTTGGCGTCGTGATGTTTCGGCGCCCTTAAAACCACCTTGCTCGCACCGCCATAAGCTTCACGTGTACCTAATTCCACCGGCAGGTGGCGACGGCAGCGAGAAACGGAAGTCCCCATTGGCAAAACGATCCTTGTAAAACGAAGATGTCTCAAACTGCAACCCGCTTGATTTATAACGCAAGGGTACTAACGAAACTCGCCTGCCAAACACTCGACATACCTAGTTATTGTAGACGCTCGAATTTGCGGGTTTTGCTGGTTCGCGGATTTTGAAGTTGCAATTGCGTTATCTTAATATACTAACTGCAACCCGCTTGATTTATAACGCAAGGGTACTAACGAAACTCGCCTGCCAAACACTCGACATACCTATTTATTGTAGACGCTCGAATTTGCGGGTTTTGCTGGTTCGCGGATTTTGAAGTTGCAATTGCGTTATCTTAATATACTAAGCCACCAAACTCCAATACAAATCACTGCAATTACTTACCTTATAATGGTGTTCTTCTAACCTTTTTAATCATTTTTCTCTCGCGGCAGGCTCTATAAGACGTCGTGAAGTAAACTAGGCACTTGTAGTTTTCTTGATTATTTACGCATGCGATAAAACGCCACAGCGAATAGAAAAACTTATTGATAACTAGAATACCTTGTAGCGGTCGCGCTGTGAATATCAAATCACATCCACATTCGATGACAGTCCAGGTGTCCAGGGTCAGAGAAAAAATGATTGTACCCACAGTGGCATAATTACAATATTTTCACTAGGGTTCAGTAGAAAGCAGAAAATAAATTTGACCACATAACCGAGTATCGCACGCAACTACACTGGCTCAGTATCAGGCATAGAAGAAACATTCACATTCTATCGCTTCTTCACAATATCTTAAATAATCCCACTTTGCCTGTTTATCTGAGAGAGCTCTTCCAACCTCTTTCACAACACGGACTATCTCTTCGCTCTAGTAACGAGAGAACCCTTTTAATACCCTGTCACCGCTCTTATTTTCTTGCCTTCTGTAGGAAATAGTAGCTGCTCGATTGTGGAATAATCTACCCACTAATGTTAGAGACGCCCCTTCTTTATTTACATTTAAGTCAAGATTGAAATGTCACTATCTCAATATTTAAATTGTTCCTTTATCCTTCTTCTTTCCTTCCCATTCCCTTTCCTCTCTTCATAGTGTAGTGTTATTTATTTATTTTTATTTTGTTAATCTTTGTTTCAATATGTCCATGTATTTTTAATTTTCTCAAACTGAACGGTTTGGGTAGGTAGGAATAAATTGCCTTAAGGCAAAATGCCCGCCCTTATATGTATATTTATTTATTTGTATATGTATATAAAGTGTTGAATAATAAATAAAAGCAATAAATTGAATGCATCAACATATTCAATATGTGATACACAAAAAACAAAGTAAATGTGGCGCAACTAAATAGAATAAAATACATGCCCTGGCGAATGAAGAATACAGTTCTGTGAGTGCACCAAAACCAGAACCCTGGACAAGTGTTTTCATCGCGTTGACTACTCTTAGGAATAATTCCTGAAAAAAAACGAGTGTAGATAAGATCATCTCGTAGTGTAGCGGTTGGCGCGTTTGTCTATCGTAGTTAAGGGCCCGGGTTCGATTCCTGGCGGGGAGGATGTTTAATATTGGTTTTATTTATTTATTTACCGACGTATCAAATCCATTTAACAGTGGTAAATACATTTCTTTATAATATAAACAGGTACAATTGAAATAAAATACAACCAAGGAAAATGATATCTTTGACATATTATTTATTTAGGAACTTATTCAGTCCATTTAACAATGGTATATACATTTCTTTATAATATTCGTATACACAGGTAAGTACAATTGAACAAAAACACAAAGGAAATTAAAGCTGGGACGAAAAATATAATAATAATTCATTCTTCAAGACGAGGTCTGGTCTACCTAAGTAATTGTTTAATTCTAGAAAGACTTACACTACAAGTTCAGATCTTGTCTCGAGTTTACAATGCGACACAGTTGGAAAATTGGTGTATGCAAGCCTGTTCTGATCAAGGAACAGCACATTATCATTTCGCAACCGGTGGATCGGAACATTGAATACCACTTGTTCCAGTAATAATGGTACATCAATAAAGCCATTTAGTAAACTAAACATAAATATGGAGTCAATGTAATTTCTATGTTTTTGTAGACTCGAAATTCTTAACATTGACTCCATTTCTCCGTAAGTGTAGGGAAATTCTTGTAAAAAATATACTCGTTTATGGGTCTAATGGGAAACTGACCATATAATGATTGTGCGATGCGCGTGACAGCCCTCTAGCGCACTCCTTGACGTCATGCCACAACATTAGCGGCCATTATAATACCGTCCCCCCACCCCGTCACACAGTATATGACGTCACTGTCCGTTACGCTCACCTCCCCATGGCAAGGCTCAGCTTGTCTACGATCGTAGAAACTATAGCGTTACGCTTCGCCAGATGTTCTAAACATAGGTAATTATTAATAAGCGTAATATAATTTTCTTTCACCCTGTTCTTTTTTCAGATTTCAATTCGAAACTATAACAATTATTTCATGTATTCTTTGAATATTTAATGCAAAACCATGACCCGGATTCAATTTTTGAATTTATAAAAAAATGGTTACTGGGTTTAGGTCGAGAAAAATCGGAAAATTTACTCAAAATACATTCCTAAATAATAAATTAATATTGCATGACTGTATAGTAAATTTAATTTAAACCTTTAATTTAGACCTCCGAATGCGCATTACTCAATGTTACGTCTTCTCGGTACTTTTTTACGGCGTCGAAACGTGGACACTCATCCAAAACACTTCAAAAAAGATCGAAGCCTTTGAAATGTGGTGCTACAGGAGGATATTAAAAATCTCCTGGGTGGATAGAGTCCGAAACGATGATGTTCTCCGACGGATGGAAAAAGATAAAGAGGCACTGAAGACTATAAAGAAAAGAAAACTTGAGTACTTTGGGCATGTGATGAGAGGCGAAAAATATAAAATTTTACAGGTCATTCTACAGGGAAAGATTGAAGGGAGACGCAGTGCAGGTAGAAGGCGCATCTCTTGGCTTAAAAACTTGCGCGACTGGTTCCATTGCAGCACTCAGTCCTTGTTCAGGGCAGCTGCCAATAAAGTAAGAATCGCAATGATGATTTCCAACCTCCATCGGGGAGAGGAACCATAAGAAGAAGAAGTATAGTAAATTAACAAGTATGTGGTATTGATTATTTTTCTCATAAAAATGTCTGCCTTAAAACAGGTTGTACCTTGTTAGGCAGACTAGACATGATCCAGAAAAATCTATAACCCAAGTGTGTATGTAGTGATAAAGTAATTGTTATTTTTGTTAATAAACTATGATTTAAGTTTGTAAGTGAAAATTCTTGATGGAAGTTCATTGTAATTTATTATATAAATAAAAGCCGAGTGATACTTTAATCCACAAATTTGGAATATCCAGTGACCGGTTTCATCACTTTCGCGACATCTTTGAGACTGGTATCTGTATTAAGGAGTTCAATGTATGTATACAAAACAGAGGTAAGGATAGATAATTCAAAGTTATATGAAAGTAAATTAAATAAAGTTATTTTTATCTTAAGGATCATTATCAATTTTTTTTCGGGTAAACTAATGAGTGTATATAATGCTATTTTAATGAGTTTAAGTTTTTTTTTTATAAATTTATTTATTTATTTAAAAAAATAATAATTGGTCACTGGATATTCCAAATTTGTGGATTAAAGTATCACTCGTCTTTTATTTATATAATGAACCATGATTATTATTATTATTTATAAAGAAACACTTATTTTTTATTTCGTAGTTTTTATTTGTAAACATTTTTCTTAATAGAATGGTGGTTGTGTTTGGATAAGGCCGTTATAAAAAAACAAAGAAAATTTAGTTGATGAAAATTCATTGTAGTTGGGCATTACAATGGAATTCCACCAAGAATAATTGTCGAATAACATAAATCGAAATTCAAAGCATTTCAATTTTATGAATCATACATACTTCTAGAAACTTTTATAGAAATTATTAATCAAGAAACTTTTTATAGAAACACTTTATAGGCAATAGGAAAATATAACTTTTTTCAAATTTTTAATTAACAACTGTCTATACACATATTTTTTTGTACTTATTAGTAGCATAAAAAATAAATTTCCGTGACAACGGTTTATTGCATTGGCCACGCCCCTTATACGTCACGATTAGGTTAAATTTTGAAGTTTGTTTGTGACCGTTAAAATTTAAATAGAACATAATTACTATTTAGCTAAGCCAATAAAAATATAATAAAATATTTGATTCCTTAAATGATTTTGTCGGTAATGCGTGGATCTCGACATTTGTACACCTGTCGTACATAGTTTTCTCCAAATTTGCCTGCGATATCGCATTTCGACACCATTTTGCCTATTTTCATCCTCAAATTTTCCAATTCCATTCTCCGCTTTCATACACAAGTGTCGGCACCAGGACTCCGTAGTAAACGGCTAATTTTGCCTCCTGCGACAAATGTTTTTTTGCCAACAAGGTCATATCCAAATTCATAAAAAAAACCTAGAAATAAACACAACTTAAAGAAGCCTATTGGTCCAGTAAATAAATGCCTCAGCTTTCTTCTTCCCTTCGCAAAAGTGATTTGCATCTGGGTTAAAAACAACAATGTCGACAAACTCCCTTCATCATCATACCCTTGACAGCAGTCAAGGGTATGAGGGAGCACCTGATGGTGAAAATATCATTGTATAAGTACATCATCTTACGCTTTATTTCACGTCCAAAATTATAAAATGAATGAACTAAGGAAATATAAGAATTGATGAACATTTTCATTTACTTTTTTTATATTTAGCTAATTAAACAGCCCTGTTTTACGTAAAGCCTTATTGAGGTTACAGCTAGCAGTATTGAAATGCCATTTGCAGGTCGATGGCTTTTGTATCTGTTGTGATTATGTGAATAGAAACAGTATACCAACATTAATGCACTTATTGAATTACGTATAACATCAATAATACACCCACATATTTACCACTCGCTCACGTTTACAAGTAAAATATCATCACGTTGTTACATTTTGATAAAAAAAAATGAAATTTTATAGTATTTGTTATTTAATTTCTTATTTTTATGGAATGGCATTACTCAGTCATTTGGAAAGACCTAAAACATTATTATAATAATAATAATGTTTGGATAATTTATATAGCGCCATTTTTGTGAAAATCACCTCAAGGGCGCTGTACAGTAAATAAATATTCCAACACGTCTTGCAGCTACAGAGCGCATGGACGGTTAGGATTCTAGTTCCTCGTCTCCAATTATGATATTTTACAATTATGATATATATGAGCTAGGTAACAGAACGTCTTGCAGCTACAGAGCGCATGGACAGTTAGAAATCTAGCCCCTATTTACATTTTAATTTTTTTATTTTTTATTTGACAATGAAGTTTAGAGTTTAAGTGATATTTTTAAAACGAAATAAAAAGCAAATTTATTTTTAATTTATATATCCTAAAAACTCTAATTTCCCTTAATTTTACAACAAAAATTTATGTTGGAATTTCTTTTCTTTCCTAGGTCCACTTTCTGTCTCCTTCCAAACTCAATACATAATCCCCCAGTCCTCGTCAGATAACATGTAAAACATAAGTATTTTTAATTTATATGTTTATGTGCAAGCTCTATACCCACTTAAATATACCTATCATTTGAAAATAAATATAACTACATAGCTGTATTTAAAAAATATATATATATAAGTACAAATTTCAAACAATTTTTCTTCTGACCAGTCGTTTTTGTCGGCTGGAAGTTATTGCTTTGAACAATAACCCCGACAATGTGCATAAAGTTTATCTATATATATATATAATTCCTCTGTACGTGTGATGTCACTGAACTCCTTCTTAACGGTTTAACCGATTTTAGAGCAGTTTTCAGAGAAATATAGATCTTTGCACTATGCGTGCTCGTAGATATTAAAATCTTCAATTTAATATGTAAAAACGAAGTAAGGAGCATTATTTTTTATTCATCTATCTACCAGGGTTGCATTCGAGGAGAATACAATTACAAAAAAAAAGAAATATGTTGTGTTTAAAAAAAGTTTATTTTTGAATGTTTACAAACAACACTCACTTTTTACGGATCTCTATCAGATTCTTTCCTTACATTCCTTATAATTTTATCTCATTTATTTCTTTTAACTGGATTTTTGGTGATACTAGAATAACATTAACTGACATTTACATTTACATTTTCATTTAACATGCATTTCAAAAAAACTCTAATTTATGAATAAAGTGCTTCATTTTTGGTGAGAAGAGCCGAGTTTGACATTTGTAAAAAGAATTCCAAATTTGAAAATCATTTATTTTTGGAATTCAACCATAAACAAGTACCTAGGTACCTACTTGTCAATTAAAGTGTTTTTCCAAGCGAATACCAGTCAAGCCAACGTTTGGGCAGGACAATGTCTGTCGGGTCCACTAGTTCTAAATAAATAATCAACTCTTTGGAAAACACTATTTTAAATTTAGTTTTTTGTCACTTTTTTTTCATTTTTCATTAATTTATAAAATCTTATTCTGTCAATTTAGTTATAATATTTAAATTTTTCAAAGTATTATGACTTTTAGGTCCACTTCAAGTTAAGTTTTCTCGCTTTCCAAATTATATTTTGCAATGTTTTTTTTACGCATATCTAATTTATACTTTAGATTGTCATCTTATTATTCATACAATATAAACAAATAAAAGCTATGGGAAATTACATAAAAACATTTCCCTAAAATTCTGCAAATCATTACTGCGACTAATTTAAATGACTTACGCACTCATACACTATATATTTACTAAATACGCCTACGCTACTCACTTTAATCACTCGCACGCAATAATAAAATCACAAACCCCACACTTTGTCCTTTCAAAAGAAAATATGGCTAAAAAAAACACTATTTGTAACGAGAAAATTCATCTTTTTTGACAAAATCTACAAACATCGAATTTAGCCATAAGTTTTTTTTTTTTTTAAATACTTAATACATTTCCACTTAACATGTAACAACAGGGATGAAGAAAATTTAAGAGAAGGTAATATAAAAGTCTAGGCATCTACAGGGCTTATGACCTGTCAATGGCTGGTTTAAGTGGCCAATTTACACACTGTGTAACATTCACAATTCTGCCCATATTCGAATATCTATATTCCTTCAATTCATGCGGGTGAGATTTATCTAATTAAATTATTTCACCTACATACTAGGCAACGCCATAAAATCTTATTTTTTCAATTTCATTACTTCTTCATGACCCGAATGGATTTATCAACAATACCCGCATAAATTAAGATTTCAGCTCTTTAACTTAACAAACATCAACAGATTAAAGAATTAAAGGAATATAGATGTTCGAATATGGGCAAAATGGTAAAGGTTACACAGTGTGTAAAGTGGCCACTTAAACCAGCCATTGACAGGTCATAAGCCCTGTAGATGCCTAGACTTCTATATTACCTTCTCTGAAATGTTCTTCATCTCTGTTTTAATATGTTAATATAAACAGCTCCCCAGGGAGTTGAATCCTTGTCTACATTTCCACTTATTTATTTGACCAATTAGCGCTTTTACCCTTTTACCCTCTAACATCTTCAGACTGCGCTAATAAGTTCAATAACAGGTGTTAATTGGTCAAGTAAATAAGTAATGATTAAGATAAAATTATCAATAACCCTTTTTGGTTTCGATTCAATTTTATTTTATTTTGACCGACGAGCGCTTTCGCATAAGAAGGCGTCTTCAGGACTGGTAAATTGCTTAGAGTGTTTTTTATTTTTTGAAATTTTTGTACCGTACGTTTAAGTTAAAAAAGGTTGTAAACAATTTACCAGTTTAAAGATGCCTTCTTAGGCGACAGCGCTCGTTAGTCAAAATAAAGTAAAAGTAAAACTGAACCGAGAAGTTTTATTAATAATATTATTCATTTTTTTTTCTAAATCATTGACTATTTATTTTATTTATTTACTTAAGTTAGTTAATATTACATTGTATATTAACTAATATATTTACAATTATAACAAATACTTATTAAATATTTCTTACATAACTACATTATTACAATAAACATAACATTTTTTTTTTAAATCCGTAAGTTTTCTTTCATTCTTCATACTTTCAGGCATCTCATCATACAGTTTTAACCCTTTATACATTAAGCTATTTTGTGATTTTGTTTTTGTCTTAAGTAGTAGTAGTAGACTATGGAGTTTTATCAAGTTATATCTACAAAAAACATCAATATAACTAAATAACTAACACTTAATTAAATAAATAAGTTATGAAAATAACAGTAATTACCTCATTTTAATTTATTTCCATAAAGAATATAGAATTTTGGTTGTTTTTTTAACAAAAAACTATTTTTCAATAAACAACTAATTTGAACCAATTTTTAAAAATTGTTTAGGTATCATATCAGCAGCGCTACGATTTATTATAGTTGTGTATTTTTTTAATTACTCCGCGTGTGACGTCACAACTTCTCCTCCCCTTCTTCTCGATAAGTTCTGCCAATTGGTCAGTTGGCTTACCGTAAACCGGAAATCTATGACAATTCTCTTATCACTGGTTGATTCAGAAGAACTTGTGACGTCGTTCAAAGTAGTTCTTTTTTATTATTTTTTCATACATTTTCAAGAAGCTTCGCCGTACAATTAAATGCTCCAAGTTTTAGCGCGAAAAGGAAAACATTTTTTCATATTCAGTTTCCCGTAGGGCTAAACTTCCTCGTTGTCATTAAATAGCATAGTTTGGAAAAGTTTTATTAAAATGTAGTTACATTACAATAAGTATTTATTGAATTCAGATTCTGTGTAATATAATAAAATAATAACATGAGCATAAATCAAAAACTTTTCATAACCAACATGTTTAATAAAGTTTTAAATGTATCCAAACGTTTGAAGACAAAAGCTGAATTCCATAACCTGGGCGGTTATCAAGAATATTGATTATAGTTTTTTCAGGTGTTGCCAAATAGGTAAAATAATTCATCCAAGGGAATCTCAGACGCATGAATAAAGATTTCAGCATATTTACTACTACTACTACTACTATAACCATCACGCCATTTCCCCGTAGGAGTAGGCAGAGAGAATGGACCGCCACACATGTCTATCCTGGCATACAATCCTAGCCTCTTCCACATTCATACATCTTGTCATACATGCCTTTCGGTTCTGTCTGCTTTTGACATGGCCAGACTTAAGATATTTGATTTATCTGATTATGCCACGTCTTCCTTGGTCGTCCGCGTCTCACGTTGCCGTTCATTTTCGACATTTATACTTGTTTTACAATTTTTTCGTCGTCCATTTGTTCTACTTGACCAAACCATCTCAGATCTTATAATTATACTTGACTCAGGTGTACACTCTCGCTTGATTTCATCATTCGTAACGCTGTCATACATTGATTTACCACACATCGCTAAGAGATCGCATTTCAACCGCGTTTACTCGGCTTTTATCCTTCCTCTGTCAGTTCCATGTTTCACTTCCATACATAAGTGTTGGGACTAAAACTCCGTTGTGCCCTGCTTTTTAGCTTCGATTGACATACTTTTATTAGAAATTACTGTGCTTAGTGCGCCGTTCATTTTTGCATTCACTCTCCTTTCAACATATTTTTCTACTCTTCCATCTCTTAAAAACATGCTTCCCAGATACACAAATTTTTATATTTGTTCAAGATATTCGATGTTTACATTTATTGTTTTATTTTTGCACTACAAACGGGGCCAGGAGGCCCAATCACACTAGTGAATTACATGACAGAACGGGAATCGAACCCGCAATCTTTTGTGTGTTAGTCAAGCGTCTCGACCACTACACCACGGAGGGCGTCTTATGCAGTCAGTAACCTCGCATATTTGATTCACAAAAGTCAACAGATGGAGGCATTCAGTTAATATGGGTGTCAAACATAGACAAAATAGTGAATATTATTTTGTTCGTAAAGTGATCACTTTACGCGCCTGTTATGCCTAAACTTCTTTATCCTTTCTCAAAAATCTTATCTATCTCGATTAAAACGTCTGTACGTGTAAAAAAAATATTGATAAAAGATATATAAGGTTTAAATGTTTTATTGTTTATTGTTTACGTATGTTGGTACCACACTCATATTTTACGTTATATAAAAATGATATAAGTTATTCATAGCCCCCAAGTTAACCCTCTCGCTTCTAGATTTTATAGCAGGCGGTGATCAAAGTTGCAAATTACTCGAAAACAAGCGAAAACTTCCAAGTGTGTTGGCATTAACGAAACTTTATCAACTTGTCGGCATCTTATTGTCTCTTAACTGGGAAGACGTAATCCAAAACGGATAATGAATTTCATACGACTTCCTTTCTTGAGAAAAGGGTTGCAAGTTGCTTTAATACCCGACTTAACCCTCTACCCCCTACTAGCGACGAGCTGGGAGTTATCCAAAGGCATATCCCATTTACGATATAATATAATATCATTTTATGACACAGGGGACGAATTTTTATGACACGCCTTTGAGATAAGTAATTTTATCGACAGAAAATTTTACACGGATTTTTCAACTTTTTTACTTTTTAGAAACATAAAATATTTTTTTACATTCAAGTTTTGAAAAAATTGCGTTTTGAATGTATGTATAAGTTAAGGTTTTCTTTTTAATATTTATACTTAACATTAATCATGCTTTTTTAATGTATTATGTAAGTTACTCGAATTATTTTTTGATCTCAATAATTTTAGATTAAATAAGATGAAAGAATTGAAGGAATATAGATGTTCAAATATAGGCAGAATGGTGAATGTTACACAGTGTGTAAATTGGCCACTTTAACCAACCATTGACTGGTCATAAGCCCTGTAGATGCCTTGACTTCTATATTACCTTATCTAAAATGTTCTTCATCTCTGTTGTAATATGTTAATATAAACCCCAGTGAGTTGAATCCAGTCCTTGTCTACAAAAATTTGGACAAACTCAAAATATTGTTGAATATTACATAAGTTGCATATTCTATAAATGCACAAATTTTTGTTTAACATAAGCAAGTTTAAAGACTTTTTTACTACATAATTTAAAGTATTGTATATCTGGAAAACAACCAAATCTTTTTTTTACTAATTAAAATTTATTTAAGTTGTGGCCGTAAAAAATCTCTTTGGATTTTCCGATTCGCTCAACTGTTTTTTTCATTTTCATTTTAATGCAGTAGCCACGTCGCGCAGTGGCCCAGTTGGTTAGATGGCCAACGATGAAACTGGCATGGCGTCGCGGGTACGATTCCCACCGGAAAAAAAACAGAAAAATGTTTTTGTCAATTGGTCTAAGTGTTGTGGTCTATTTTGACATTGTACTTTATTTAGAGGTCAAGCCTTAAAAATAGGGGATTCGATGTTATTTCCTTTTATGTCTTTAAATTATTGTGTAAAAATATTATGGATTAACTGAATTCCATTTGTATTCAAGGTATTGTACAATTAAATTGACTTTGTTATTATAAAAAAATTAAATTCAATAAATCAAATCTAGATAAAAGCCACATTATTTGTGTAACGTGGTTAGATTTAACGAGTTACATAACTCGTCATCGCCCCTAACGGACCTTTAACTAAAGTTATTTAACTACATCTAATAAATAGGGGTTAAAATATAAGACAAGACACGTTACTTCTACTGCCGCATACCTTTTTACAGAGAGGCAAGATGATCAGTAATAATTTATTTTACGCTTCACTTTAGTGGGTAACTGTTACTCTTTGCAACTCATTTTGTAATGACCTTATTGAAATATCAATCAAGACCTCATGCATGGTAGCTAGACGCCTCCACCAATGAATGACAAATTAGAGTTAGAGATAGGCAAAAAGTAAGCTTGTTTTACTCGTCATTTATCCGGCTATCCCCGCACTAAAAGGCAAATTGATCGTCTTGAGACGTGATGGACACACAAAAAAACAAACGAAGATACTTTGGTATTTTTAATGTTAGTGTTTATTAGTAGATTTCTTGTAAAATGCAATTAACACAAATATGATTTCATTCGTTGTGCTTTCAAGTTAACATAAAATCTTAAAAACGGGATATTGTTTTCCTTTATTAACTTAAATTTAAACTCTCAGATATAGAATATGATATACAGTCGCGTAAATTATGTATTTCCTTCGTCTGATTTACATGATTCGTTAAAGCATAAAGGACGATATCATTTATGGTGGCTTGATAACTTTTGTTCCTGGTTGAACAATAGTTTCGAATGTCGAATCAGTTTCGAATATTTAAACAAGCCCGACTAACGTGCGGGGAGGTCGTGAACTTTGCACGAATTCCTTGGCGCGTACAAAGGTGAACGGGAAATTTCCCACAAGCAAATCTTAATTTTCTCCTCTGGCCCCAGGGAACCGAAAGTGTTCGCGGAGCCGGGAAAATGGCGGCGAACACGTGTTAATTTGGCGAAGATGATGCGAATCACGATTTGCACAAGTCTTCAAGTCTCGTGGCTAACAAGCTGTGAACACCGAGGAACATTTCACACACATATTCACGGATATGTCTTCAGCCTAGAAGGATAAGTTTCTGACGTTCGAAAATGAGCAATACGAGGATAGAGGAAATTCAAATTTCTCTTTATTTCGTTTTTAAATTACAATTTTGTTGAATGTAATCTCTTTTCTTTGCTTAAATGGTATACCTCGACTGCTTGTTTGAAATAGTATGATTAATTTGTTTTTTTTTTATATGCTAACGAGTCATAGCGAATCAACAAGGCAACGCTATAAATTACCAAAATTTAACTGCCAATGTGCTGGCAATCATTTATGGCAATTATGTATGGCAAAATATACTAATTGCTTTCTAGCTTTACATTAATAAATGTATTTAAGATAAACATATTCTTTCATACCAAATATTTCCATGAGTGTAACCATCGCATAGGTTAGCAAATTTGGTTCACACCTATTTTTCCTAATATTTTATATTTAGGATTTTTAAATCCATCCTTTTTTAGCTTTTGAAATATCATTTTTTATATTAAAAAACACCGAAAAAATCATGCAATGAAGAGTTAAAATTAAATATGAAATTTTGGTAAATATTTCAATGAAATAACCACTTACCAGTTTATCAATATTTACCGGTTTTGAAACGTATCCGTCTCTTCGCCAGGAAACTATTTACGCTAACATGCAATTACCACTATACATCTTATCCATAGTAGAACAGAAAATAATTTTGGTGGCTTTTGACCGGTATGAGGTCAGGATTTTTTTTCAATTCACGGTTTACGTTTTGTCTATGTCTGGGCGAATGAAGAACACAGTTATGTGTGTGAAACAGAACACAAATTGTTTAGTGTTTAGCGTGTTTTTCTTCCTTGCTTGAAGCCCCATATTCAATTCCTGGTAGAGTGGACGCGAAGTATTGATTTTAATGGTGGTTCTACACTGAAGTTTTTCATTGTTTATATACCTGCACCTGAAGCTTAAGACTGATCACCGTACTTTCCACGCCCTCCTTCCACGCCTACCTTCAAAGCCCTATGCACCACTGGTTGTGGTTGTGAAAATAATAATGATGATAGATATGCACGTGTATTATAATATATTTTTCAAATAAATAAAAAAATACAAAAATTATGTTTGAAGCGTAACTTTGTATTTATTCATTATAAAATTAAATTAAAATAATCACTTTTTATAATAAAAAATATTACAACAGAGATAAAAAATATTTAAAAAACGGTAATATAAAAGTTTAGGCATCCACAGGTCTTATGACCAGTCATTGACTGGTTTATGTTGCCAGTTTACACACTGTTTAAAATTAACCATTCTGTCTATATTTAAACATCTTTATTCCTTCGATTCTTCCATCTGCTGATGTTTGTGAAGCTAAAGAGCTGAAACCTTTATTGTTGCGGGTGAGATTCATATTATTGTCATATTTCACCTACATACGAGGCAACGCTTGAAAATATTTTTTTTACTTCTTCTTAGACTAGGTGGATTTATCAATAATATTTTGAGTTTGTCCAAATTTTTGTAGACAAGGACTAGATTTAACTCCCGAGGGAGATAAACATATAATCATAATACAAAAGAGGATATTTACATATTACAACAGAGATTAATGGATGTTCCCTTTTCAGAAATGTTCTTCATCTATGTTGTAATATATAAATATAAACATCTCCCTAGACGGTTGAATACAGTCCTTGTCTACAAAAAGTTGATCAAACTCACAACATTGTTGATTATCTATTATTTATTTATTTACCGTCTGTCTCATCTTCAATTATACGTCTGTAAAGGAGCGTGCGTAGTTCTGAAAATGGTGGCTGGTCAAATAAATAGTAAGTGATAAAAAATAATGTGTTTTAATATATATTTTAATAATAATAAAATATAAAGCCATTTCTCACTGACTTCAAACCATAAAGTGATCATGGGTTTGGCATATCAAAACGATGAAATAGGACAGCGTGTAGCTAAATATTATGTATTCTTTACGTTTATTCAATACCTCCAGTATATAGACACACCCTTAAATTATATGAGAATTCTCCTTTACCCCGTCTGGCGTCTTGCAGCGACTTTGAGAAATAGGGTGGATTTTCTTGTCCGTATTATATTGTGTATATTCGAGATAAAACATTTAAGTTAAATTAAAGAAAACTTACAAATTACATTTTAGAACCAAACCAGAAAGTTTTTGAAGCACTGAAGTAACTTCTTTCCACGTTTTATTTATTAATTCACATCTCAAATCCAAACAGAAAATAAGGTTGAATGTCAATTTAATGATAATAAAAGGCAATTACAAAGATATAGATGCTAACTAACTAACTAACTAACCATCACGCCATTTCCCCGGAGGGGCAGGCAGAGAGGATAGAACGCCACATCACTCTGTCCTGGCACACTTCCTTTGCTTCCTTCACATTCATACATCTTCTCATGCACGCACGTCGATTATTCCGACTTTTCACATGACCACTTTCAAGAATTTGTTGTACTTGATCATGCCATGTCTTTCTCGGCCTTCCTCGACTTCTACAACCAGACACATTCGCATCATAAATCTTTTTAGCCGTTTTTTCATCATTCATTCGCTCCACATGACCAAACCATCGCAAAAGACCTTTCTTAATTTTGTCGATAATGCTTAACTCAGCCTTGCATTCTGCTCTAATTTCGACATTAGGGCACCTATCATACATTGTTTTGTCGCACATTCGCCTGAGGGATCGCATTTCAACAGCATTCAGTCTACTTTCGTTCCTTTTTTTCCAACTCCATGCTTCGCTTCCATACATTAGGGTTGGTACCAGAACTCCATTATGAACTGCTAATTTAGCCTCTTGCGATAGACACTTATTTGCTACGACAGACTTTAAGGCACCATTAACTCTGTTACCGGCCCTCCTTTCAATATCCTTGTCCATATTTCCATCTCTAGTAAACATACTACCCAGATATACAAATTCTTCGACCTGTTTCAAACTATCTCAATTTACTACAATCTTACATTCAGTCATAGTTACATTTCTTTCAAAGACCATGACGTTCGACTTTTGCACATTCATTAGCAAATCACTCTCCTTGCACACTTCGTAAACCTTTGTGACCAAGGATTGCAGTTCCTCTTCGCTGTCAGCTAGGAGGACTAGGAGGATATAGATGCATTTAATCAAATATAAATTAATAATGATTTAAAAATGAGAAAATTATAACACCGGCTTTTTTATAAATATTTTATTATTTTCATTAATTAACACTTTGAGTATATACATTTTAATGTTAATTTTTTTTTTTTTTTTAATCATGTTAAAATTTCAGGTTTTAAAAAATTGTTTGAAAGTTTAAATCTATAATTATTTTGAACAAATTTATTTGTTGCAACAGAGAGAAAAAAAGTCATTTTGAGACGAAAATACGGATGTCTAGGTATTTACAGAATTTATTACCTGAAATTGGCTCCCTTGGGAGGAAGTCCAGCCTATCTACAAACATTTGGATGTACTCAAAACATTCTATATTACATGGTTGAATGAATTTTGTGATTTTTTTTTATTTATGAGAAGATTGCGAAGTGTAATAGATATAAAAAATGGTGTTCTTATCTATAAAACAATAAAAACACAATATGTGGGCATAAATTACTGTTCTTACATTCTTTTTTTATGCGATGAAGGTGAAATTAAAAATATACAAATTCTTCAAAAAAAGGCAGTAAGGATTATACTCAAAAGAATTGTGTATTTGTATGTGGAAAGAATGCACAAAAAAGTGACTTGCTCACAGTAAAGCAGCAAATAAAATATAATGTAGCAATATTTACACATCAAATAATTAAGGGGAAAAATAAAATAAATAAATTTAACCAACAATGTCATGTATATGAAACAAGGGATTAAAAATGATAAGCTTACCAATGAGGAGAAAAACAGAATCTCAAAACTCATAGTACATGGGATTGAAGCTGTACAATGAGTTACCTCAAGAGATAAAAGAGAAGGAATTGAACTATTCAAAATTAATGAAAAAAAATGTTCTTGAGAAATTTTGAAAAAAACAGTAATGTTAATAAAAAACTATAGTTGTTCTTAAGATGCATAAAAAAATCATTTAATTTATAAAATTTTGCGTTTTATTCACAAAAATTACATTATTCATAACTTCATAATCATCAACAAACACAAAGAAAGGTGATGAGATTAGTCTTAAGCTTCGGGTGTCTAAGGATAATGAAATACTGTGTAAACCTCCCTTCCAAAGAATCGAACCCCGGACCTCAAGCATGATAAGCGAATGCGCCAACCACCACGCTACGAGTCTGATTTATCCTCACTCGATTTTATTTTCAGGATTTTTTCCGGAGAGTGGCCATCGAGTCGGAAACGCTCGTTTATGTTTCTGGTTCTATTTTTCACTCATAACTGTATTCTTTAACGGCTGGGTTACGCAATTTAACTCTTATAGAATTTTACTTAGAAAGACAAATATTAACAGGGACGAAAGAATTATTTTTGATAATCAGAAACGTGGAAGTTTGTGTAATATTTTTTTTGCTTTACGTGCTTTGCCAATCTATGGACCATAAAACATAACTGTAAAAAACATCTCATATCCAACGGAATGTATTAAGTCTACCCTATCAGAAATCGAAACCACAGTCATGGTTGCCAAACGCACTAACCTGAACACTCGACTTTTTCCGCTCGATTTCATTTATCAGGATTTTTACTTAAAAGCTGCCATCGAGTCGAAAACGCTCGTCCGGGATTCTGTTTCTATTACACACAAAAAACTCTTCCACAGAAGTAGCTGCTTGATTGTGGAATAATCTACTCACTAATGTTTGAGACGCCCCTTCTTTATTTACATTTAAATCAAGATGTAAATGTCACTATCTAAATATTTGAGTTGTTCCTTTCTCTTTCGTTTTTCCTTCACACATCCTCTCCTCTGTTCATAGTAGTCTTAATTTTATTTTAGTTTATTTTTCTTTTTAAGTTTGTATAAAATTATTAGATTTAGTACAATTCCTTATAATATGTCCATGTACTTGTATTTTTCTCAAACGGAACGATTGGGGTAGGTAGGAAGAAATTGCCTTAAGGTTATATGCCCGCTCTTATATGTATGTATATAAAGTATTAACATAAATAAGTAAATAAACTTTGTTTTCAATCCGCCTAGATGCAGACCAAATATATATAAAACATTATTTATAACTAATTAAAAGTTATACATTTGACTATCTCAGCTTTGTAAATTTACCTCTTTTATATTCATGTAAATATGTTTTACATTATTACAACTAAACAATTAAGACATCGCAACTGTTGGGAAAATCAGGCATAAAGATTGGCCAGCTAGGATTGAAAAAACTCAAATCATAATAAAACATTCAAGTTTTGTGCGTAAAAATCATTGATGGAAGTTCATTGAAATTAATTATAGAAATAAAAGACGAGTAATACTTTAACTCACACATCGCTTTCGCGACATCTTTGTTTTAAAAAACAATGGATTTATACAAAACAGTAAGAATAGAGGATTCTAAGTTAATTTGATTGAGTTATTTTTGTGCGAAGAACCGTTCACTGTTTTTTTTCTCCAAAAATGTGGATTAAAGTATCAATCACTCTTCTTTTATTTTTATAAAAAAATTTAATTCATAATACATTTTTTGAATGTTTTACTAGTTGTTGTGATCATATAAAATATTTTAACTAGCAGATATTTACTATTATCATAATTTACCGTCAAAGAAAATGTTAAATAAGTCGTGATAGAACGGGGTTTGAACCTCGAACCTACTGATGAAAATTCTGCAACACGTGCATGCAAGCCGTCTCCGTATATAGATAAAACCATTTAATACCATAGAAAATAAAATACATTTATTTAAGCTCAGTGGTCTTTGGAAAACCTGAAAACCCGTCATAATCTCGAAATTACATTTTCCATTGAGTGACGCAATAAAATACTTTTCAATTCACGGGGGTGCAGTCATCATGAAAATAAATTGAATTTTAAAATAAATCTGTCAGCGCCAGTGTTCCAATGCCAACAGAACTTAGACACTAAAGGAATAACGATAAACTTCCACTGTCTCTCTTCCTCTTGTAAAATTTAGTGCTCTGTAGCATCTATAGGCCCCATAATTAATTAGAGAGCTTAGTTTTAAGGCTAGGAAGGGGAGGAAGCCAGGAGTAAGAAGAAGAGAGTAGTGGGAGGGGGGACTGGAAGATGGCAGCTTAAGTTACCAGAGTTGCCAAGAAACTGGGGAGACTCATAAATCTAAAGTTTGGAAGGGATGAAATTAGTGAGAATAATGCATCGCTCCCTACAGCCATTTTTAAACAGCCATACATTATGTATATATATATTTATTATAATGTTGTGTACTTTATGTGTTTATGGTATCGCTGATGATTTCCAATAAGAAACAATTATTTATGTACACCTTTAACTTTTAGACATATTATTTATTTCATTTTTTACGAAACAGTTTGTTTACATAATATATCGTTCGTTTTTGGTCCTTACTAGCTAGAAGTTTCCTGTGTTTATCAGCACTTTTTCATAGTTACATAAAAATTAAAATATTTAAAAAATTACATCTGCTGTGAAACAAAGTACGAAATTTTTATTACAAGAAGTCAAGACAGTTGTGCGCGTTCAAAAAAACAAGAAATTTTGCAGCAAAAATGTATATATTCCTAACTTTTGATAATATGGAATCAAAAATTATCAATTATAAAATAAATCAATTCTGAATCAAGTTTGAGATATTTCGATGAACTGTATTTTTTTTAAATAAATAATAACTCAATAATTGAAACTCATAATAAAATATGTTTTTTTTTTCTATTTGAACACCTCACTGTCGAGGAATTCATTTACATTAATTATATTATGCTCCTTGTTATAATAGTTAGTATTGAAATAAAGTATTTGAATACATACACACGCATTCATGTATACATACATATACAAACAAATACATAAATAGTAAAAAAATATACGTTCAAAACAAAAGTACTGTGGTACTATCCGTACTTAATATTATAAATGCGAAAGTTTGTTTGTCTGTTTCTTTCACATTGCAACGGAGCAACGGATCAATCTCTTATTTTTTTCATTAAGATAGCCGGAGAGCTGAGAAGTGTCATTCGCTACTTTTCATCCCAAAAAAAATATCACTCACAGTGGAAAAATGAATTAATATTAAAATAGAATAACTACGAGTATGCTCGTCGCCATAGCCTAACGACTGGTCGTTTTTTTGCGATGCGAAAGTTGGAAGACCGGCAATCTATACATGCTATTTTTTATCTTGAAAACGACAAAACGCATTTATTTACTGATTTCTACCTTATACCACGCGAGCAAAGACGCGGGTAAAAGCTAGTTCGTTATGTATATACATGTATATAGCGAGCTCATTGGTGTTAGGATAGTGGTTTGAAATCCATTATATTGGCAAGAAATTTTTTTTTTGTATATTTTGAATATGTGCCACTCCCCAAAGATTTAGTTTCTGTGGGTATCTCAATAATAAATTTTAGAAAACATTAAAACTATTATTTTAATTATTAACTTTCTTTACGCCGCTAGACGACAGTGTGAGTGAAGTCAACAATCGAAACATGCACATCCGATAAATTAATGATATTAAAATATTTGATAAATGGTCTACGTAGGTACCAATTTCAGTAATTTTCATTATAGGAAGTTCTGTTTCTTAATCTCAGTTGGCAACACACGCACAGTAATTTCCCTCCAAAACAGCGGGAGTCGTGGCAAGATGGCGGCTTGTGGAATTACTTTGGCGGGAGGAAGGAAGGACGTGGATTTTCTTAAGTAATTGCTGCGGTAATAACAGCGGAGGGCAATAAAATAATAAGGAAGTGTCCCGTCTTATCGTGAGTCATAAATATTATGGTAGGCAGTTCAGGACATTCCTAAAATGGCTCCATTTTGGTGACGCCGATGCTGACGTCCGCGTCCTGTGTAATTATGTCTTGCATTTTACATAATAAAATAAAATAAATATGTAACGATTGAGAAACATAAAACAAGAGCAATTTTGTTAAACATAGAATGCCTGAAATGTATTTAAAGCTGAAAGTTAATTACTTTGTGATCGTTTGCAGACTCTTTTAAATACTTTTTATAAGTTATGCTTTATTTTGCGTAAAAACACTCTAAAAATCATTTGTTTTTCCTTAAAGACATTCAATTAACTTCTTCTTCTTTTTTTTCGACAATCGCTCTCTTAAGTGGAGCATGTGGACATCACCAGTTGCCTCCAGGAGACCCTATCGCCAGTCAGCATTTTTGCCTCTTCCCACTTCAATCCAGTGCCCCTTAATTCCGCCGAATAAAATCTAAAGATCGTAAATTATTATGAAAATAAAACTTTGTTATTAGTGTTACACAATTTTTATTATTTTACAAGAACATTACAACAGTTTCGGGAGAGCACTCCTCCCATCGACGGGTGATATAAAACTAATATAGTAAACACAGAATATTGTTCACAATGTCATAGAACTTAAACAAAAAATAAACAATTAATCAGTGAAACTTAGAGCGGGGGTGTTTTTGAAAAAAGTGTGTGGGTGAAAGAATAAAAATTGTGTAATACTAATAACAAAGTTTTATTTTCATAATAATTTATTATGAAGTGTTACGAAGTGAATGCCGATTCAATTAACAATATTCTAAAGATCGTTTTTGACGGCCTTAGCAAGGATAAATTTTTTTTTTTGATAACATTAAGCATAGTTACACAAATTTTACTTTCCAAATTAGGTGTGAAAATATCAATTTAAAGATTACAAAAAATGGGAGTTCGTCATTTAATAAAATAAGATAGATATATCAAGTCTTCTGTGCTATGTCGACTAGTGTGACATCACAGCCACACAAGAGTTAAACAATATTTCTTTGCACATATATTTCAGGTCTTTGGGGGAATTTTTCGTTAAAATATTCTCTTAAATTTTTTACATATACTAAGAAATAATGTATGCCAACTTATTATTTTTATACAAAACTATTTTATTTTTTACTTTTTATTATCATTGGCATATGTATAAATTAATATTTTATATTTTGTAATGTACATATAATATATGCAAATTGAATCATAATACACGGTTTGGGTATAATGAATGTCGGCCTCGTGGCGTAGTGGTCAGCGCGTTTGCCTACCATGCAAGAGGTTTCGGGTTCAATTTCCGAGAGGGTTGATATTAAATATTTATTTAAAAATGTGTTTTTACACTAGAATATTTCATAGTACCTGGACTGGTACCTGAAGCGTAAGACCAATAATCTTACTTTCATGAAAAAAAAAATTTAAATGATCAAGATGCACTGCGATTGATGTACTAATGCAGTTCCCTATGCACCATTAGGTGCGGAAAGGGAATGATGATGATGATTACTACCAAAATATGTAATATGTATGGTAGATCTCTTAATTATTTTAGTCAAAATTATTTCAAAAGAATTTAAATTTAATATGTTGTGTAGCAAGAGCAAAATAAGTAATTATCTACTCAACAATGTTTGATTATGTCCAAATGCTTGCAGACTGGCTGGATTTCCTCCCTAGGGAGTTGTTCATATTTAAATTTATTTCAACAGAGAGGGAAAAAGTTTTCGAGAAGAAATTTGGAAGTCTAGGCATTTACAGGGCTTATGACCTGTCATTGGCTGGTTTAAGTGGCCACTTTACACACTGTGTAACATTCACCATCCTGCCCATGTTTGAACATCCACATTTCCTCAACTCTTCCATCTGTTGACTTTTGTGAAGTGAAAGAGCTGAAACCTTTATCACGTGGGTGAGATTCATCCGGCTGAACCAAATCACCTACTAGGCAACGCCTGGAAACAATTTTCCAATTTTTATACTTCTTCTTTTACCAGGTAGTAATTCAACAATGTTTGATTATGTCCAAAGATGGCTCAGTTCCATACAGAGATAACTAGAAATTGCTTGTTTTGAGTAATGGCTGACCAAAGTTTTGACAGCCCGAAATTGTTTTAACAAATAATTATTTTCATCACCTTAAGTGTAGTATATATGAATATATTTATTTAAAAAATGTACACAATGGTTACTAGTTTTAGGATTAAAGGTTTTATACAAATTATCATAACGTTTTAATTAGTTATGGAGCTGAGAGATTGTTATGTTAATTTATTACCGTATGAAAACATTTGTCTTTTATGAGAAAATTAATAGTTTATTAGAGTTATACCTTTGGAGAATTGAAAGAGGATGTTTTGTTTTAATATAATGAATAGTGTAACTTAAAACATATTTTTTTTAGCTATCCCTCTATGGAACTGAGCCATCTACGTATATATGAATAGTGATTTAACTAGTTTATATGAGTATGTTCTTATTTTTTTTATATTAAAAAAAAATATATCTGTTTGTATATCACTGATCTTTCCGTTGTTAATTATTTTCTTTTTTTTTCGTTTTTTAATTTAAATTTTTATTAGTTATTCCACCAACGAGCCACAAAAAATTGATTTATTGGATTCTACTAATTTGAAATTAAAATACATTTTTTTTTTTAAATAATGTTTTTTATGTTAATATAAGGATTGGATTATGAATAATAAATTATGTTTCTTTTGTCAATGAAACTAATTGACTTATTTCACTATTATTGAAAAATGTACTGTGGTTTAATGGTTTACGGTCCAACTTGCTAGGTGTTTCCTGTGTTTAAACAGGATATTTTTGTTACATTTGTTTTTTCACTAGAGAAAAAAAATATTTTAATTTGTAGTAATAATATTAGCAATTGAAACATAAATATTTACAAAATACATAAAAATAAATAGATATTATTGAAATGCAAGCAAATAAAATATTATGTCAAAGAGATTTACAAAAATAATTTCTCTCTAAATTAATTAATCCTTTGGTACTTTGTAAGTTCTCGTTAATTAAAATTTCAATTCAGTTTTCAATAAGGTGAATCCAATCAAACAACTTTGAGATTTAATCTAAAACACAACTAATGATCACCCTTAAGGCACTATACGCTACGGAGTGGTGAATCGGCCAAGGATCTGTAATAAATAATAATTATCAATCGACGCTTCGATGTTGAATTAAACTATTCAATTTCATACAAGTGAAGTAAAAAATAAGTCATCCTTCTTCAAAGGGGATTAAAAATATGAAACTACAATTTGAATTATGAATGAATCATTTTAAGTTAATATTATTTGTATAATTTATATAATCGACTGAAACAAAATTTTCAGTCGAAACTGAAACCTATACCAAATTTCGGGTTCAGTTCTAGTTTCAGCTGAAACGGAAATCAAAGTTCATTTTAATAAGTTTAAAGTCACATTAAAGCTTAAAAAAATAGACTGTTTTATCGTTAAATCTTACGAGATCATTAGGTAATATAAGAGTTCAATAAAATATACGATGACATAAAATAGAGAAATTTAATGATATTTGTATATTACCACTTACTGATTTTTCTATGTCTACCGGTTTCGAGACGTACCCGTCTCTTCGTCAGAACACCAATTAAACCAACAGGCAAACCAACATGCAAAACCCACTATTCACCTTCACCATAGTTGTTGCAGAAAAATATAAAACCAACACAACATGCATTTTAATGAACACATGTACTGATTAGGAAAAACATGCACTGATTAAATTATGAAAATATTCTCTTGTTTGAGAATTAATGAAAAAGTAGAGGGAATGGAGAGAGGGGATAAGCTTAATAGGTTTTACAGAGTGACCATTACAGTGGAACCTCGTATAAAGGACTATATTGGAAGTTTGTTTGATTATTGATCAAACGAATATTATTTTTTTAAGTTTCATATTATGGTTTTATATTTTTGTGCAACAACTATGGTGAAGGTGTATAGTGGGTTTTGCATGTTGATTTGCATGTTGGTTTAATTGGTTTCCTGGCGGAGAGACGGGTACGTCTCGAAACCGGTAGACATAGAAAAGTCGGTAAGTGGTTATATACAAATATTTAATAACATTTAGTCAAATGTTTGACTACAAAGTTAATGCTTTAAATATTAATAATAAATTTGATCAGTTCATTTGTTTATTGTTAGCGTTTTTTGGTCCGATGTTATGTTATACATAATACTATGTAACAGTTCTTCAATGTACGCAATGGGAACTTTAACTTATAAGCTATAAAGCAATTACAAAAATATAAATATGAAGGATCTTAGAACTAATACTCGTAACTATGGTCAACAAATCACAAAAACAGTATTTTGTGGTTTTTTGACAATTGTTAGTATTTTTTTTATATGATTTATTGTTTTAGCATTTACTTTGTGGAAAAACATTTAGAATTTATTTAAAATAAAACACTTTGTAAATTTACCAGACAAGAGTTTAATACATTAAAACACTGTTTTATTTACATTAAAACATGTGTTTATTAAAATAAAATACATAAATAACAGTCTTCACATATATGCAATATGTGGCTAGTCAGTAACAAAAACATAATTTTGATATAAATGAAATGTACCTAAATATATATATATATATATATATATTCAGGTTAAAAATATTAATTGAGAGTAAAATGTTAAATAAGTATTTCAATTACAATTTTCATCCATATTATTCAGGTGCACGTGTGTTTGTGAAGGTGTCATGGCGCATTTTTCTATCTTGTAAACACGTGAAAAGTCAACGAATTATTTATAAGCACCCACAATTTTAATTAATAATTATCTCGCTTTATAAAGGAGGCGTTAGTTCAGTACGCCAGGTAAGGACAGCCCTCGAGGGTGCATCGTAGTCTAAGGGAATGCGAAATTAAAATGATTTCAAACTTTTTGATGTTTACTCCCTTACTTCATTTTTATATTTCATTTTATTTTTGTTTATTCAGATAAAAAATATTATCTTCCAATTTTAGTTCTTAATTAATTTTTTTATGTAAATTTAATACATACATTTACAGTGACGTTTCCCATTACGTAAAAGAAGAAACAATTCTTGTATCCATAATGGGGAGTGATTTAAAGATTAATGTATTAATTTAATTACCCCTAAACAGTAAATGAGATACTAGATTTTTAATCTAGACACTAAGGTAGTTTATAACTAGCCAATGACATTTTAAAGCCTTGATAATACTTTGAATTTCTGTATCCTTTTTTGGAAAATTTTCTTTTCTTTTGAAATACATCAATCTATCCACACTCGCTGATACATAGGTACAGCGAAAACTAGAATATAAATTAAGGTAAGATGATCAGTTCTACGTTTCAGTTATCAATACAGGGATGACGGAATACTGCAGTGTTAAATCACAAATCAATGCAAACGACGATACAAGACGTACCTCACTTAATTTGGCGGTGTCATGAATTTGATAAAGAACGATACGAGTTAAAAATTGAATGCAGGAAAGAAGGCATTCAGCTTAGTAAAATTGATGAAGCAATAAAACATAAGTATTTACTATACCGAATAACATTGTATCTTGCAGGGGCAAACCGTTTATAGAAGCGATTATGCGCAGCTTACCATTATTTTTGACTGGACATAATAATGTTTTACTGTAACTTCATTTACAGAAAAACAAATAAATAATAACTTTTTATTTAAAATCATTTCCACCGTTTGTATTTTTATCCTAATATAAATATTAATATTTATAAAGCGCACCCAGCGCCTGCGATGAGCCAAAAAGCTAGCCGATTATTCCAGCTTATTTTTTCATTTAAATAAGTATACCATATTTTGAATGTCTTAACCCCCCCAGTGCGGGTTTTTTTTCCTAGATTAAACTTGCAGATTACACAAATTATTTTAAGATTCTTGATTTGGAAAACAGTATTTAAACATTTTTTCATAAAGGTTATTTTTCTTTGAGATGGCATTTTTGACATAAGACCATAATTACTTTCATGCATCATTTTTCACGACATATGGCGCTCGAGACGGCCGTTTTTAGCGCCATTTAATTTTTAGAACAATTCGGCCAGTTGATATTTCGATTGAATACTTAATATCGACTGAATTCACAGTAATATTTTTTAAAAGGTGTTTTATTCGTTTTTTATTAAAATAATAAAATGTCTACATTAAATAATATATCACGAAGTTACGTGGTTTAAGTTGATTTCATGGATGAGAGTTGTTGTATCACACAGAACCGCATATAATATCAATTTATTGTATATATTACTCACATTACATTATGTACCTTCATGTAGGTTCAAATATTTGAAATTTTTTAATGGCTTACCCGTAAATAAAATCACCATTCGCCACTGGTATCTTGTAAATATATCTAAAACAATACGAAGACCTAACGAAATCGAAGATGGACACTAGGCCTACAACGAGGGGAAATGCAACGGAAGGTCTGTTAACTAGTGCTAGCGTCCGTATTACCTTATCAGATAAACGTTCTGAAGAACACCAAGGGTTAACAAAACTTTTTTCTGATGAGAAAGGACGGCAGAAAATATTAGTTCAGTTCATACCAAGAGATATTGAGCTCCCTGGATAGTACATTATAATTTCAATTTGAATTTAAAACTTAAGTTTAAATCCGATCAACATAGGTATTCAAATAAGTAAAAAAAATATCACTTCTGCAAAAACGTCGTGAAATAGCTGATATAATTTATCAATTAAAAATTGCCTCTCGTTTGATTGACTGTCCTGAACTACTATGCAAACCCTCTATTAATGTTCCTTCCAAAGTTCTAAGAAATAACCTTCTTTTTTATATTCCTCTTGTTTTACCTATTATAAGCAAAATTCATATTTATGGCGAACTCTTAATAATTTTAAAGTAATAACAGAATCATTGAACATAGATATATTTGCGAACAATCGTAGTGACGTGCGGCGTTTGCTTTCGAAATAATTTGCCTATTTTTTTCATTTCTTTAGGATTTACATTAGATTACTGTTCATTTTATGTTCGAAAATCTTTTTTTTTTGCACCACAACAGGCCAGGAGGCCCAATTACAGTGGTGAATTACATCACAGAACACCCAGGCTTGAGAAAAATCACATTATAATTTTTGTGTTCTCACCGGATATCAAACCTGGAACTCCCGTGCGTGGGTTAAGCGTCTTGACCACTACACCACTTTTTTAACTTACTGTGATGCTACTTGTGAAAACCTGTAATTGGCTTATTTGTAATTAGTTTTGTTTTATATGTAACATAAATATAGCTGTTGGTTATCCAAATAAAGAATCAAATAAAAAAACACAAAATAAAATATACATATATTTATTTATATTTTATATTAGGTAGGTACACATTTCGGAGAATGGAGAATGATACACACTGCGTTAATTGATAACTTAAGCGCCCCAATAATAAGTCATAAGCCATGTAAATGCATATACATATTTCCACATCCAAATAATTCCTTTTTTTAAAACATTTTTCATACATATTTTTTCTCTGGGCGGGGACGTAGTGAGTTACGATACCGCCTTGTGACCAAGTGAGTTTGGGTTCTAGTACCGGGGCCAGGGGGCCAGGGACTGGCGTCGAGGGTCCAATTAGCAGGCAGAGAGCGCGCTCAGCGGGGAAATCAAATTAGGAACAACTTTTTTTTCTTAAATTCCATCCAGATCTAAAGAATTTCCTGTAAAAATTACGTACTAATTTTCATATTTTCATCATCATCATCAACATTTCTTTTCCGCGTGATATATAGGGCACTGCATTGGTACACCGATCGCCGCGTATCTTGATCGTTTTTGTTGCATGATGGTAAGATAATCAGTCTTACGGTCCAATAGGGAAATATCACATTCTATGAATACCGATAAAAATATGTAAAATGGACTTCAAAATGAATATGGATATTGTCATCAATATGGATAAATTTTTTCATACAGAAATGTAAAAAATAAATTTAATAAAAATACGTTGCAAGAAAAACGCGACGTTTTTGGCCTTGGTTGTTGTGACGTTAAGATTTGTGATAATGTTTAAAACAAATTTTAATAGCCAGGAACAAATAAACATGAATCGTGACGTATTAGGGATGTGGCCAATGGAATGACCGTTTTTGCGGGAATTCGAAATTACAAATTTAAAAATATTTTTATGCCACTAATAATCAGCATTTTTTATTTATTTTACTAGACAGTATTTCATAGACCTTTATTACTTGAAAAATGTGTTTAAAATGTTATATTTCTCTTTTACCAGTCCATTGACAGTGAAAAAATTGATCGGAACCAGCATGAACACGATCACAATACTAGAGAAAAGAACAAAATTAGACTTCCATTTAGGAAAAAGGCAAAGTCACAAAATTCAATTTTATTTTATTACGAAATGGAAAAAAATATTTATGTATAAAAAACATATCAAAATTTAAAATAATGGTCAAGACATTTGTGATAAACAATTTATAAATTAAATATATTTGCAATGTTATTATTAGAATACACATAACAATATGTATGATATGTGTGCCCTACTTTAAGATTTAAATATAAAAAAAAAATTAAAAAATATTCTAAGCTAAAAACACCCTTTTAATTTTTAATTTTTTTTTGTTTATTTTTCCATACTGTTACATATTATGCATGTATTAAATTACATATTTAAATCAATCATATCAACCATGTTGGGAATCGAACCCGAAACCTCTTGCATGTTAGGCAAACGCGCTGACCATTTTATCAAGAGGCTGACAGTATACAAATATGTTAAATATTTTAAAAAACGCAAATAGTACCTACACAGAAAATTTCATTATAGTACTCTTTCTTGAAAAAAAAATAAGCTCATTCGGTTTAATTTTGTTGTGCGTAAATCGGGAATACGAGACATGGATTTTGTCGATTTGACCTGCGTGAGAGTGACAGAAAAACTGTGTTCAAATACATCAAACTTCTCTGACACCGCATATCCTCTTCATGTATTTGATATTTAACTAACTATTTGTGTACGTACGCTTTGGCAACTTTATTCGGCGGTGTGTACAAGTGTCACTTAAGAATACTCCCTCCGAAGTCATCATCTGTAAGCGCGCGTACTCCGGGAGCACTGAGAGTGGGAATAACGCCTAGTTGTCACCGCCATCACCCACCGAGTAACCACTTGTAGTTCTTTAATTAAAGGTGTTGGACATTGTAAAGTGGCGCAACTTTGCATCTCCCGCGGGTTATGTTAAACTTATCGTGGCTTTTATCTTCCGGAGAAGAAGAGCGCTTCCAGGGGTGGAGTCTAGGCAGGGTGGAAATGTATTTCTTTACAACTGCAAAATGTGCGGGCTTCCCAAAGCCAAGTTGCCCACTTGAACAAGAAAGATGGCGCTACCATTCATCGACACGTCGCGTCGGATAAATTCTAAAAAAATATGTAACTATTTAACAAAGTTATTTTATACATTTAAAATTTCAAACACAAAAATTCTAGTGTAAATATTTTAATGCATAATTTTTAAGCATTTTATTTTGTTCATTCGCAAAAATGAAAGGAAATAATTTATTTAATAATACTTGTGTTTCCAAATGTTTGCAGACAAATACTTCATTTTCTTTCCTAGAAACGACAGAAATTTCTAGTTTTTTTTATTATTATTAATCTACTTTATGTTTTTCACCATAACTGCAAATAATTACTGTTATTTATCTTTTATTTCTTTATCCCTTTTCTTACTGTGCCGAAAATACGACGCATTACGGTTCTGTGTAGTCATTTCACTCGCAAAATATGAGAGATTATAAATCGAGAAAATTGAACATTCATAGGCAATTAATTCAATTATTCATAGTTGAAGTAAAAGTGATAATAATTTTGACCTAATTGTAAAAAAACATGAAAACTCATTAGCTCATGCTCGCAGCGCGGGTGAAAAAGCTGCCCCTGATGAAACTCAGAGAGCTACTAACTTGCGTCTGGCGAAAATACTGACAACTTTGGTATTTGTGCGTTTTAAATTTTCTCTCTCGCTTCCGAATAAACATACATATATTATCGTGAGACGTAAAGAAGGTGTGAGGCAATCATGTATTTGGTACTTTTTTACCCATACTCTGCATAGTCATTATTATTTTTATTTTATTATTTATTTTATTCATTTAATTTAATTAATTTATCTCTGATTTTTGATTTTTTAAAAATCTGTTTCTAATAAGTATTTAAAACATTTTTAAAAAAATAACCGATACGTATATAACGGAGAAATACCAAAAAGCTTAACCCAGAATTAGTTATTTTTATAAAGATTTTAAAGTTATTAGATGCGATGTGTACTAGCTACACATCACCGAAAATAAACAGTTAAAAGATTTTTAGGGGAAATTCAATATTATCATGACCTCAAGCTAAACAGAACTTCAAAACAATGTCTATAATACCTTTTTTAAATACCTGTAAATAAAGCATTTTGCAATATTTCAACTGTGGTGTGTACTTTTTTTAGTTTCTGTTTAAATATTGGACTTCCCGCCTAATCCAGCTGGAAAAAAAATATTTTATTTAATAAATGTTTAACTGTTTTATGCCAACAGACATTTTGTTTAGTATGAGCTCAGTTTATAGAGAATCCAGATAAACGTCCCCCTGATTAATACGTGATTTTGTGTGAAATGCAGAAAGCATTGATTAAAAATAAAGAAACAATGAATTTATTTCAAATTCTTTTTAATAGTTAAATATTCTTCTAAAAATCGCAAAAATGAAACTGAATATGAAAAAGCTGTTATTCTGAATTAGAAAATATCTCCGAGGAAAGTAACGAAACGGTGGATAAAAAAATAGATACAGCGAAACGGTATTTACCATTACATTTAATTTTTCAGCTTTCAGTTTCAGGATAGCATGACCCGCCTGAAATCCACCCTCAAATATTATAAAAAGAATGCGACGCACTTGTAATCAAGCTCAAACACCGACGAATAAAAGAGGTGTGACGCTGTGATGAATGGTTTACCCACCTGAAAAAGCTGTGTCTGAATAAACTTAAAATATTCCCAAAAAGGGTAACGAAATAGCAAATTAGAAAAAGATCCACTTAAACCCTTTATAGGACACCTTGAAAAAAGTATTACATACATTTACCACCAGAATTGAAGTCTATTTTATTTTGTTTTGTATAAATAATAAGTCGCATGTCACATGAGTATCGTAATACCGTACACTGGTAGATCATTCGATAATGCCATATTGTTTATTACATTTTTAAAAATAACATAAATTAAGATAAATAATTCAATCAGATGAATCTCATTACAACAATAAAGGTTTCAGCTCAATTACTTCACTAAAATCAACAGATAGAAGAATTCATGTTGGATGGTAAAATGGTGAATGTTACAGAGTGTGTAAAGTGGCCACATAAACCAGACAACGACAGGTCATAAACCTGTAAACGCCTAGACTTCCATATTCCCTTCTCTAATATGTTCTTTATCCCTGTTGTATTTTTAAAAATATTTAATCAGGTTTGAAAAACGTAAATCAACACAAGAAAAAAAAATGACCTATAAATTAGTATTAAATAATTTCACCAAATTTAGTTCAACTAAAAATCGATCAAACGGTTGAAGTATTTATAATCATATTCATTAGACAGGGGCCATGGTGCAGTTGGTTAGACGGGCGACTGTGAAACTGGCGTCGCGAGTTCGTTTCTCGCCAGTGATAAGAAAAACCCACAAAAATCTTTTTTTTTAAATTGATGTAGGTCTTGTGGTGTATTTTTCATAACCTTATTCCAAACTCCCTCTTTCCTACCTGCTGGCAAGCCTATAAATCAGGCCTGGCCAACCCAAATTGCACCCCAGGCTGCATTGGCGACCTAAAATTTTCCCGAGAGCCGCACATACAGACATTATACAAAAATAATTACATTTTTTTATTACAACGAATTTCCGATACTTACTTACTGATTTTTTAGAAGTATTATAAAAATATTGAAAGCGGAAGTAATCTAAAAGTACAGTTAGGGTATTAAGAAAAAAACAATACTGCAACCAGATGTGAAAAGAAAATACACATTGAACAAACATAACAATGTATTTGTGTAGTAATAAACATTTTTAACAATTTCGACAATCAAAATTATTAATGAAGATACGTAAATAAAACAATATTGCAAATTTTATTTGAAATAAAACCAATTATCAATGACAACTTCTTTCAGTGTGAGATTTGAGTTTATTTTCACTTACCTAATTTTTCTAAATCTATTTTTTCATAGTTGAAGTCGCACACCTTAATTGTTTTTCCAAATTATGTCTGTTATTGACGCCCTATTTTAATTTTCATTATTTATTTCTTTTATTTTCTTTTATTTTCTTTTATTTAGGAAACACACAGTACAGTTACAAAGTTTAATATTTTACACAATTAGACTTAATTCTAATGGACCAGTGAAGTTTCCATATTAAAAAGCAATTATATGTAAGGTTAATTATGAAAGTATAAAAAGAGAAGAAAAAAGAAAAACATAGATGAAAGTTGTTTAAAAATTAAAATTTAAGTGAAAAAAAGATATTTTAAAGTTTGTAGTTTGTAGTGAGTATTTACAAATGGAAATAATATTAAAAATGAAGAAAATTTGTAAGAGTAATTAAAAATTAAGAATTGAAATAAAGAATGAAAAACATGCTCAGGTGTAAAAATAAAATAAAAAAGTAATAACATTTTTTTAAAAAAGGGAAAAACATAAATATATTTCTTTTAAGGGATTCAAAGAAACGATGAGAAGAATCTTTAAATGAAATGTAAGACAATAAATTTAAGTCAATTTAAAAAACATCTTTAAAATTTTTGACACATTATAGTAAGAGCAGCAATATATTGATTTTATTTACATATGTAATATAAGTAATTAAAAGTAGTTTAAAAGTAGTTTTATTTTGGAAAAAAAGCATTACTAACGTTTGTAGATCCAAAAACACTAATATTTTTTTGGGCAAAACATCTTATGTTAGATTTTTTTTGTTGTTATGTACTTACTATAAAATTATATTCTTGGATTCGTGAGGTATATATTTTTTAGTCCAATATTGCATCGTACCTTGATCAATTCCATAAAAAAGGTTTCTGAAACGGTGAATATATCAACACTAAATAGAGAACTGAGCATCTTAAATGCTTTATTATAATTTTCTGATTCTAAAAGAAAATACATGACCGTGGGCGGCACGTGAGGGCGCCGCGAGCCGCAGGTTAGCCAGGGCTGCTCTAAATGGAGGCTTAGCGGGTTATTCCTTTTCAAAACAAATTATACCATGTTCGCTCCTTAGATGCAATATACGATATTTATAAAATATCTCAAGGCCTGTCGTTGGCTAACTCACATGCGTCCTCCTGTAGCAAGTCCGCGTCCCGTAGGGGTATCGTAGATACAAATTTACGGGGAATCAAAATAAACAGTAACCCTGTAATTGTTTAACATATTTTTTTTTTTTTTATTACTTTAGTTTTATTTTTAACAATATCTGGCATCGTTTGTCACCTAAATCAACAACTCCATTATTTTCAATTTGATAGCTCGTTACGCCAAAAACACTTATTAAATAAAAATTCAGAATCACATTTACGATTTTTTTACAAAAGCCCATAAAATAGAAGAAACTTTAAATTTGTTAGTTGCAATAAGAAAATTATATCGGGGCACGATAATTCAAAATAAATTGTTATGTTTACTAAAATTACACACATTATTATTGTTATTAATACATTATATGGAAAACAAAGTATTAAAACATATTTTGTCTCAATAACCTATCAAATAATAGTTTGTCATCGGGTGCTCAAACATTAGTTTTAATAAATAATTTAATAAAAAAGTACAGACATAATACTGTATACGTATCAAATAATGAACATATACTATTTTGTTTTTGATGCTTTGAAAAATACTATTTAGAAGACAGAAAAGAAAAAACTCAACAAAACCAAATAAAAGTAGTTTAATTTTATTTTTTACAAGTAAGAAAATGGAGTAAAATAATTCAGTTAAAATTCTAAAATTAAATCGTATTTTGATATTTTAATTTGAAGTTATGTTATTAAGCAAGTTTAGTATATAAATTTTACTATTGAGGGATTTGTTGATTTTTGTAACTGCCACTCACCTCCAACTAAAGGAAAATTCCTTCCCTAACTACTCACGCGCAGGTAGTAAATTAACACGAGTATATTATAAGCTTTTCAGATACCTAACTTCGGGTATGAGAGAAGAATCAGATTGGAATTGGCAAGGTGTTAAGTTAGACTTTCAAACATACATAAATTCTTTTTTCGGATAATTATCACATATTTACCTGTCGTTATTCGTTTTTGAGATTACTTATAAACTCTATCATCTAATATAGTTAATCCCATAATTGATCAGATGTAGAAAAAAATTAACCAAAATATGCAATACTTTTCATAAATCTTGGCTTAGAGGTCAGCACACACTAGGAAACCTAACTCTTTTGCTGGTTTTGATATCAGTTTTTATAGTTATTATTATAAAATTTATAAAAAAAAACAAAATGCGATTGTTAAATATGGTATAGTTGATTATATCGGTACCTCAGAGGCAGACGGATGCATACCAAATGTCAAATGTTTAACAAAAGCCTAAATAATCTCCTTTCTGTAACTGATTTATAGCATTATTTTGTATTTTCAGTAACTTAATACATTGGTTCTTTCATTATAAGACTAACAGTTCTTCAAAATCAATGGACATGATCATAAACTGGATACGAAAATCGAAATGTCATTTCATCAAATTCTGGATTTGCATCCGTCTGCCTCTGGAGGTACAGGTATTTATAAAATATTAATTCTAAATTAGTTTTGAATATTTAAAGTCTTAGTTATTCTTTTTATTTCTTCGGGTAAATCATTGTATAATTATTAGAGGTGGTAAAAAAAATGTGACTGCTGTTTTAAAACAGTTACCCGCCCGAAAACCCTTAAATAGTTTTACAACAGTAAATTAAATCGTTTAAAAAAAACAATAACGAAATCACCAAGCGCAGAAGCAAATTTTTAAAAACATTCGCTTTGCGAGAAAAAAAACGCCCCGCACACCCGCGCAGTCCTTTGCCCTTGTCCATCCGTATTCTTATAACGAAATTTAGCACGAAGTCTTTACCGTTATAAAAGAACACCAAAAACTGAAGGTGTTTCCACCACGGAGTAGCAAATTAAACTGAAACAGTGTCATAACCAGTTGTAACCTTTAAGACATTAAAAAAAACGGGAAAATTTCACCTATTAGAAAAAAACAGTGAGCCAACACCGTTTAGAAACAACTACGTTTCAAGAAACCCTGTTTTAATTTTGCTGGGTGCTATTTTTATCCATACAATATTATCAGAATTTACATACTGTAATGAGACACTTTATCAGCTCACAATTTCTTTAAAATACCGACCCTGCCGTTCGATCCTTTTCGATAATAGTTCATATTTAGCACCTCATAAACACATATTTCTTGAATAATTAATAATATATTTCAAAAGAGGTTTTATATTTTTTGTGACAACTCATTGGCAAATTAATGTAAAATGAATACCAAGTTTACTAAGTGGCTAAATTTACGTGTAAGCTTCTTTAAATAATATAAAAAAGCCCGCCCAATTTACACGTGCTTTACATCTTTTACGCTGATAATTCTTGTATATTATACAATATTGATGATTTAGCGTAGGTAATTTATTATAAATGTTAAATTAATATTCATTTATATATAAAACGCATATAATCCGAATGAAAATATAAATATCGGAATAAATTAAATGACATTTTGTGAACTTAAAGGTCTTTATTTGCATTTAAGAAACGTTTTAAGCTAAAAAATATTATTGGTATTCCAAAAAATAAGGGTGCTTTAAATTACACTAAATATTAAAAATAAAAAAAACTTTTGGGAAATTAGTAATTTTTTGTTTCTTAATTAACAAAAATTGAGCAACGGAAAAAGCTTTCACATTTTTAATTTTTTAAATTTGATTTAAAACATAATTCTTTAAGCAATAAGAGAAATGGCTAAAAGAGTTTTAATTTATACATTGAGTTACCCGAAGAGATAAAAGAAAAAGGTACTCTTAAAATATTCTTTATTGGATTTTTTTAAAACCCTTTCTTGATATTTTTTATATAACGCGTGATGTAAATGAAATATTTATACTTTGTTATTAAGATCTTATTTGTGTTTTTGTTTTGAAAGTTATAGTACCTTCCATAAATTACGAAAAATATATTGAGTCAGATGTTCTGAATTCAATTAGCTATAATTTTCTTGAAAAATAAAGCCGCAATTTTAATAATGATATCAAATATTTATTACATATTGCTATTGAATTATAATTTAAAGCATTAAACACCAAATCGAAATCCCTTCTTCTCATAAACAATGATGGTTAAGCATGTTATGAAACAAAATGCCAGAGAAACTTAAATCAAATGGGTTACCCCGCATTATTCTTAAAATATGTTTATTGCGTAAAGAGAAAATCATTTTTAAGACACGGATTGCTCTTCGTTCATAATTTTATTGCGGCAATTATAATTACGTATTATTGGCAGGCATAGTATTATTTCTAAGTTCGCCCCTGTGAATAAGTACAAATTTTCTAGAAGTGTGGGCACAGGGGTGGAACAAGGATAGAAAGCGCCTACCTTAATTAGGCTGAGAGAGAATAACCCTGGAAGTCAAAGGAACCACCGACTGTTTCAAGAGCTTCAAGATGTCACTTTGATCTGTACCGTGATGGAAAATTAATATTTTAAATTACGTCCCGCATTTCGATGTGGAATCGGTATTGGAAAAATAATATTCTCGACATAATAAGCTTTGCGGATCAAATATTATTCAAATATTAATGAGGCCTTAATCAAAGAAATTTTTAAATAACGACTTGTGTTTAATAATTTTCTATGATGATGATCACACAAAGTACCTTTTAAAATGGTTCAGGTACTAATGTCTAGAGTATAATTTCTTTTATTTTTATTGGTATGTATATATATTTTTTATAATATTCGAAACAATAACTTTGTGGAACATATGTATTTAGAAATAAACACCTCAAACAATATACAGTAGATAAACTGGAAAAAAAAACATAAAAAGTTTATACTTATATATTATAACACAATGGTTTCATTCAATGAACACGTTAACATATTGTGTCAAAAATAAATCATTAAAAGAAATATAAAATTTTAAAAGTACGAAAAATAGCTTTTTTTGGTTAAAAGATTTTTTTTTAAATGACAGGTAGGTATATCTGAACAAAAAATATATTCAAAAAATACAAAATGTAATTATACTAATACTCGTATGCAGAGACAAAACTTAAGGTGAGGAAAGTACATTCTAATTTCAAATGCAGAGAATAACCCGAAGGTGAAGACAATAGAATGTACTCTCCTCACCTTAAGGTTTGTCTCCGCATACGGGTATTAATCTAATCCTTATCAAATTCGGTAGAAAACAATTGTTCTTTTAGTTATTTAATGATATTATGACTTCATTGTGAATTTGTCCCTTGATTTGATTGAAATAATATTTTGCATAACCTGTAATAGGAAATCTTTTTTTTTAATCTATGGGATGGATTATAACAGACCCCAAAATACTTGATCTTATACTTTAATAATCATTTACCAACAAATTTTATGAAAGCAAAATCTTGTTTGATTTAAATATTCAAAACAAGATTAATTTGTATTTTATATTTTGTTATTTTTAATACCTTTATTATATAAATTTATTACTTTTTATAATACAAAAGATGTAGTTATCATAATTAATAAAATTTTACAATTAATTTTTTTAAAAGATAATACAAGTAAAGTCAAGAGGTTTTTATCGATCTAAGTGTGCATACGAAAAAAAAATGTATCCGCATTCTGACAAATTCAAAAATAAATAAGGACGTATAATTTTACAAGAAAACCATTTACATACATTTACATTTCCGTGAATTTACCCTAATTCAACGTAGCTGATAGGAGATTTAAATTTAACTCGACGTGGGCGGCATATTTTAAGCTTTTTTACTTAAAGTAATTTAGCACAAATACAAAAATGGAAAACATAACAACAAAAAGTAAGTAGTCGAAACCTTTTCAACACGGGGTGGGAAAATAGGGGTTCCTTTGAAAATTCTACGTTATTAAACTGGTACTCTCCATAATCGCTGATATTTATAAGTGCCTACTGGCCTCAATTCAGTTTAATAAATATTTTTTTTAGATTCTTACTCCTAATTTTATCAGAATAGAAGTGATATCATTTTATTTTGATACTTTGAACAATTGAATAAGAATTAGAGGTGGGTAAGATCCTGTCACTGAAAAGATACGTGTAACTTGATCTGTATCTTTAAAATGACCGAATCTTTTAAGTAGTTCAATTGAACGATGTATCTTTTTCTCATTATTTACTTAATTTAAAAATAATTTAATTCTGTCTTTTTTTAAATATTTTTTTAAAATATTAAATTATTTCAAGCACTATAAGGATGCTAGAATTTCAAACATTCATTCGTTTTGTAGCTGCAAGACATGCGAAAATCTAGCTTCTGTCTTCCACTCGCACACACTCCGCTCAAGTTAACAAAATAACTAAATGCATTGAAGATGTTAGGAGTTGTTCTGCGTACTGCTAAGGTTTTCGAAAATACCCGCGTACTGAGAACTCTTAACAACTCCTTGATGCGAAGTAGACTTGAGAATCGCTCGATGATTTGGAGACCACGTGAACTGAAGTACTCTCTAGAGAAAATCCAAAAGAAGTTTCTGAAATATCTCTACATGAGAGAGTGCGGGTATTATCATTGGCTCTACCCGACAGAGTTTCTCTAGGGTATGCTTTGCTACAACAGTTTAGAGACTAGAAAGAATGTGTATTTGACTACACATTTGTATCGATTGTTGCGGGGTATAATCGATAATTCTAAGATTATGATCAGCATTGGTTTGTATATTCCTGATTATTACCTAAGACAGAGTCAGCTTAGATTGTTTCATATTCCAATATGCAGGACTAACCTGCCTTTGGTTATGCCTGTTGGAAGGGCTGCAGCTATGCTGAACAACATCGCTCTATTGATATTGATATTTTTCATGTATCCAAAGGGGTTTTCCGGAGCAGGATTCTCCTACTACTTTGACTTAAGTCTCTTTCATGTATTTTTTTCTTTTTTATAATATGTACGTATTAAATATATGTTTGCAATGTATATGTTATATTTAAAATAAATTAATTGAATTGAATAAACAAACTAGAGACTCGAAAGAAACGAAGAAACAAATGATACGAAAGATACGAAGATCTGAAAGACACAAAGAACCATTTAGTTCGGCGCTCTTTTCGTTCGCGAACTAACTGACCGAGATGAAAGAAACACACCTATCTCTAGTTCAATGTTTCCGACCTTGTCAGTTTGACCAGGTCGTTCGCGAACTACACATTTCTAATGTGAATGATTTTCTAAAAAACATATCCACACTGTTGTGTTTTTGTTAATTTAAATTGTAAATACACAAAAAATATTTCGAATCAACACGAGTCATCTTCGTGGTGTATGGTCAGCGCGTTTGCCTACCATGCAAGAGGTCTCAGGTTCGTTTTCAAAAGGGTATTTTCACACTTGAATTTATCTTAGTCCCTGAACTGGCACCTGAAGTGGAAGACTGATGATCTTACCTTCATGTAACAAAAATGATCAAGACACGCTGCGATTTGTGCACCAATGCAGTGTCTTATGCACTATAAGTTGCGGAAGGGGAATGATGATGATGATTTACATAAGTTTTGTCCTTTTTTCCAAATGAATAGAACAAGAGAACTCATCAAAAAAAAATACAACAAATTAGTAAATAATGTATTCTCCTTCATTATTTTACAAAAACGTTTTAATGATTTATGGCGTCTTCGCCGTACACTGCACAAATATCGCGAGCAGCTTTGGCAGATTTATTCCTCAATTGAACGCGAACCAAAGGAAGTGTCGAAAATGCTCAATTTCATATACTCGACATTCCATTTTAAAGGCTTGTAATCAAGTAAAATAATAAATATAACGTGAAAGGAAACACAATATCTTAAAGGGTAACTTTTTTTCTTTCGAGTGACGTTTTACTAGTTTGTTTTATTTTTAAAGCTCATTTTTAAATTTAGAAAAAACGGACAAAACTTGTGTAAACGCTTAATTTATTAACAATATTTTGAGTTTGTCCAAATTTCTGTAGACAAGGAATGGAATTAAATAAAGGTTTCAGCTCTTTAACTTCACAAACATTAACAGATGAAAGAATTGAAGGAATATAGATGTTCAAATATGGGCAGAATGGTGAGAGTTACACAGTGTGTAAAGTGGCCACTTAAACCAGCCATTGACAGGTCATAAGCCCTGTAGATGCCTAGACTTCTACATTACCTTCACTTAAATGTTCTTCATCTCTGTTGTAATATGTTAATAGCTTAATTTATCATTTGTCCCAACTCAACACAGGACTTTGATCCCCTAAAGTAAGGACTTGAGTCCAAATTTAATTATAATTTGAATAAATAAATAAATATTTTTTAACAAATTTGTTGACATATTACTCGTATTTTAATGAACGTTTGTTTTACGTTTTATTGTTCATTATCAATAACTTTACTACTGTCGAATGCCGTAATTTTTACGACGCGAACTTTCTTTTTATGTAGAGCTTTCTTTCAACTCCGTTTTACAAACCGTAGTTTATTTTATTTATGTGTTGTGAGTGACTGGGCGTATTCGCACCGTGGAAGCTTTTCGCTTTCACCGACAAGGGCTGCGATCATCCGACCCACCCATGCCACCCTACCGACGCCCCCCTCCACCCAAGGTACTCGCATACAAAGCGTCATGACTGGCCAGGTACAGACTGGCTCTGAGGCCATTTTTCATTCTACACGGTGCTCGCGAACTCGTAGCCAAATACGAAATTTAAAAGTAGTATTTAACAACAGGAGTCATTAGTGACATTCACATTTTGCATTGTGTTGCCCGACTTGTATTTTGTATGACATACTTGTGTTTACAGCTTTAGTAAATTTATTGACTTCTCGAAATGTGTTACGTACTTATTTTCTTTAACGAAAGGGTAATGTTGTTTTATCGGTCTCTTGAAATAATTCTATTTGTAAATATAAAATCATGAAATTAATTCAATTGATTTTGGTTTTTATATACTATTAAGCAAATGAAACAGTATTATTTTCTTAAAGTAATAAATACACGGCTGGCTAATATAATTTTTCATACGGACAAAACTATTATATGATGCACGAAGTTAGCTACAGTTTACGGCACTACAATGGGCCTTAGGTAACTTGAGTACCTAGTGAATTGCAAGCGCAAACCAAAACCGTCCGTTACGCGTTTGTTGTTAAACTAAAAACCTAAGTAAAAATTTGGAACGCATTTGTTATATCTCAAAAGATAAAGAGCTTCTCTAGCGAATTATTACTCTGATGTTATTTTACATATTATGTTCAAATATGAATTCTTGGATATTTTATTTTATTTTTATTTATTAATGAAGAACAACAGTTGTTATATTAGAATACAAAATATAAAAAATAGTACATAAATCCAGTTAAAGTATTTCAAAAATAAAATGAGAGAACATATTACACAGTAAAGAGAAAACCAATATATTATATTTAATAAAAAGGAAATAAGAGTCAAAAATAATCATGTTCAACTTACATGGCGTCGGTTATATGATTGCTATAATTGCTATGTGTTAATATGTAACATAATGTTTTTTTTATTCGTGTTACAACAGAGGTGAAGAAAGTTTTCGTGAAGTCTCTGTTGCGATATGTCAATATTAAGAGCTCCATAGGGGGTTTAATCCAGTTCTTGTCTACAAAAATTTAGACAAACTATAAAAATGGTTGTAAAAATACAGTTAAGATGTTCCCAGATTTTCAAGGACACTGGTGATGTTTTTCTAATTACTATGCTGTGTGCTGTACATCTGTTTGGCTTAAGTTTCTGGCAGGATTACAGCGTCCATTATATTATGGTCTGATAAAAACCTCGGGCGTCGGCAAAATCGACGAATAACATGAATTATACTACTACGCAGTAAAACATCATTACAATTTAGTTGTAGATAATAAATGTTTTTTATTTGGATTTAAAGCATTGACTTTATTGTCAAATACGTTAACAAATGTTAGTTTATCACCACTTACCGACTTTGTAATGTAAAGGTGATGGCGTATTTTAGTATGAACATGTTAATAAAGAGTTTCCTGACAAAGATACTGTTACGTATGGGAACCGGTGAATATGAATAAGCCATTAATTGGTTACGTATTCAATATTTCGATGTCGAAGTTTAAATTTTGGTTTTAAACTTCAATATTTCATTGTCCCTAGACTGGCACCTTATGCGTAAGACAGGTCATACTACGTCTATATATCTGATGATCGAGATGTTGTCGGTGATACTGCAATTCCAAGTAACTGTCAATTGATTTTTTTGGAAGGAGAACCTTAAACTATTTTAATCAACAAAAAATTCCACTAGTGTATCAGAAAAATAATTTTTATTTAGGGTTAAAATAGTAAAAATTAAAAACTAACGGCTCTTATTCAATTTAACGAATTTATTGCAGTACCGAGTAAATCAAATGACTGATGCAGTGCCTTGTTCATCAGGCAGTACTGATAAGAAAGTAATGATTATTTAAAAATATCCCACCAATCAAGTCACTTTATTGCTTTCCAGTTAGAAGTCGTTTAGAATATATTTCTCCAGTCTGGTCGCCACAGTATAGTTTGATTCTGATTCATCTGAGCGCGTCCAGAAGAAATTTCTAAAATATATTAATTTTAAACTACATATTCCAGCTGCTTTATTTAATTATAATCAATTGTTATCTTCAGCAACTCTTTTAAAACTTTCTAATAGAAGAATTTTAAGTGACCTTATATTACTTTATAAAGTGATCAATCTTAATTGACTGTCCAGATTTGCTGGAGTTGGTGTGTTTCCGTGCACCTGGACGACATACCCTCCACAGATCTCCTTTTTGTTCTGCAAGTTCTAGAACCAACTATCACATGCACTCGGCTATCTCTAGGCTCCACAGATATGGCCTACAGTATGAGGACAAGGGTGATATATTTGGTTCTGGACTTGATAGTTATAAAACGAATCTGATTTCTTTTTTTCTCTCGCAATATTATTCTTAAACTTTTCTGTATATTTTTTAATGTTTTCCTTTTTTGTTTTTTCATGTTTGTGTATTTATTTCGTTAATACTTTTGGTTGGTTACGTGTATTAACCTACTTGTTACAATTGTTATGTTATAGTTATAATTTTATAATTTTTTGTCGTGTATTTTTTTTTCATATTTATGTTTAATATATGTAAAAGGCAATTTATGCCGTTTATGTAAAAATAAATTAATTAATTCTGATAAGCAACTACTTAAGATCTAGGCAAGACAGACCATTTGTTCTTTCTGAACGCAAGACAAATTTACCGTTGATGGTGCCTGTGGAGAGAATGATTGGTCTATTGAACAGCCTATCGAGAGATGTGGATCTTTTCCATTCTGGAATTGCCAGTTTTAGACTCTTCCTATCTATCTATCATAATGTGTATTAGTTACTTATTCGTCATTGTTTATTATTGTTTTTGTGGACTATTATTTAATGTAATTTAATTTGGTTTATTCAGAAAAACAACAGAAATACAAAAAAATAAACACAACATTTAAAAAAAAAACATAAAATAAAGCCAAATCAGTTTTCCACATAAACACAATTATAAAAATCCAGTTCAGTTAGATATAATTCATAGAAGTGCATGTGTGCTAGTTTTTTTTGTGTGAGGGTGCGTGTGTAAAAAAGTGGTGTGTGGTTTTGGTAGGTATGTGAATATGTGTGTGATTATTATGGATAACTTAAAAAGCGTCATTTTTGTAATATAATACCTAAAGGCCGCTTTACAAAGTGATTCTATGGACAAATAAATTTCATTGAATCTTAAAAAAATGTAATTTAAGTAAAACAATTTATCACATGCTACGGATTTATTCAAATGATTCAGAGAACAAGTTGGTTGTGGGTTTTTTCCGAAACATCACTTCACTCTCACAGCCTTGCACCTCTGCTGGGAGAGCATTCCATGCCATAGGGCCTGCAACCGCAAATACGCGTTTACCGAACTTCGTGCGATGTTTGCGTAGAGGTATAATAACATTTCCTCTCGCCGTAAACGCAGCTGATATAAACGTAAGACACTTATCAGCTAGTTTATCTGGAATGCATAGTTCCCTTAGATCTAAGATACTACGGAGTAGAGTTGTAGAGTGACTTATACATATGCTAACCGAGTTTCTATTCTACCCAATGTGGAAAAGATAGCCAGTGTAATTCCCGACGTAGTAAAGTTGAATGACTGAACTTAGAGATTCTGAAAACTTATCTCGCTGCGGTATTTAACAAAGACTGTAGGCGAGTCATTTACAATTTCTTTATCTACTACATACACATTTAGGTAAAAGATTTCACTGGATCATGTCTAGTCTGCCTAACTAGGTTTAACCTGTTTAAGGCAGACATTTTTATGCAAAATAAACAATAACATTTCTACCTACTAGTTAATTTATTATTCAGTTTTACAATATTAATTTAAAGCATTTATTATTTGAGAATGTTTTTGAGTAAATTTTCCAATTTTTCTAGACCTAAACCCAGTAACCAATTTTTTACAAATTTATTCAATTTGATCCAGGTTTTGGCTTTGCAATATTCGGGTAACATAATGAATATTTTAGGGGCCAGAAACCTGAAATTTCTTTGCCCAAATTTAGAGTTTGTGGTAGACCCCATGACTCATCCTCTAGTTTGACTTCTGGTAGTGTGGGAGTGTTCCTTTTGGAATTTTGTAGAATAATTTGCTTTCACAAACATTATTATTCTAAAAATATATAATTGCCTTGTATCTACGATCTCAAATTCTTCAAATACCTGAAGCTGGGGTACCTGATGGGCTTTTAAAAAATGTTTTAATTATTGATTTTTGAGCAGATTCGAGAGATTTTAATATTGATATATTAGTGCCTCCCCTCAAAAATGATACCAGTATCACTGGATATTCAGAATTGGTGGATTAATGTATCACTCGTCTTTTATTTCTATAATAAATTACAATGAACTTTTATCAAGAATGTTCACTTGCTTACCTAAATGTTTTAATATATTTACAATGTATTTGGCAGTAGTGCTGTATTTTAATATAAATAAATTATTGTAATGATGAACTGAAATCAGTTGAAAATATTTGTTCGTGTTCATAACTAGGTCATTATAACAATTTAAATCAACGACTTTCTGCACACCGCGTATATTTCAAGCCCTTCAAAGAAAAGGTTATTGATGTTGTGTATTGAAATATTTATTATTATGAGAAAGGATTTGGAGCCATTTATCGTCCTCAGAGCGCTGAACAAAAATTCCCGAGACCTGTCGATTTGAAGGATGGTCGTAGGTAAATTTGTGATGAGGCTTTTCAGGAAATTCCCAAACATTTTCGGTTCAACAAAAAAAGCATCGTAAAGATACACCATTCAGGCACCTCCCTCTAACTCAACCGCCCACTGACCCCCCTTACAACACGTAGCATCTTGTATCGGAAATACATTTTTTATTCCAAACATGCCACCATTAACGGGCCCTGGCAGATTAGCGGGAGATACTAACGTGAATAATCTTATTTTGTGCTAAAATCATCCTTCAACAATAAATCATTAACATTTTCAAAATCAAACCAAATTTCCATCGACCATTGAAATTCATTTCACCTAAAATTTAATAAACTTTTTTTTCTACTGCCAACATCCTGCTTTTTCTGTAGGCAGAAATAATGGAACGTCAGACGTATCTATCTTGAAATACAATGTACATTTGCTCCACGATGAATACATTATAAATATAAACTAGCGGACCCGAGAGACGTTGCCTTGCTGGAGCGTTGGCTTGTCTGCTATTACCTTGGAAATAGACTTTTCATTGATAAGTAGGTATTTAGATACTGTTTATGATTGAATTCAAAAACTAAAAATAATTCATTTTTAAATATAGAATTCTTTTTGCAAATATCAAACTCGGCTCTTCTCACCATCAGGGGTGCACTTAATTCATGAATGCAATTTTTTTGATGTATTTAATGTCAGTTAATATTATTTTAGTATTACCAAAAATCTAGTAAAAAGAAAAAATGGGAAGAAATTATAAGGAATTATATAACATTAAATAAAAAACTTTTTTCAAACACAAAAAAAAACATCCTTTAATTTTTTCCTACATGCATTCTCGTCGAATGCAACCCTGGTAGATCGATGAAAAAAATATTTATGCTTCTTACTTTTTTTTTACGGATTTGATTGAAAATTTTAATATCCACGAACACGCGCAGCGCAAAGATCTACGTTTCGCTGAAAGCCGTACGTAAATTGATTATGCCATTTAGGAGAAGTTTAGTGACATCAGACGTACAGAAGAATTATATTTATAAAGATTTGTTGCAACAGAGAGGGAAAACATTTTTGAAAGGGGAATGTTGACTTTTGTGATGTAAAGGAGCTGAAAACTTGATCACGTGGGAGAGATTCATCCGGTTGAATCATTTCACCTACTAGGCAACGCCTAAATAACTCCAGCGTGTCTACAAACAATTAGATATACTTAAAACATTGTAACAAAAATGAAATTTGAATAATTTACTTGAAGTTTGGGTGAAACGGATGGGATAACCCGTAATCTTTAAAATAGTTTCGGTTTTAGAGTTAATACATATACTGTAGGATAAGTGTATGGATCGCGTTGTGATCCCGCGGCTAGTGTTCCGGACTCACGGAGCAGAGGCTCGAGGTTCGAACCCCACTCTACTCCAACTTGATTACCATTTTCTAATGATAAGTTATTTACAACTCGTTGAAAATGGCCCCATATTCGGTTAATCACGTAATACAAATACCTACTTAAAAAAACAAAATATGCGTTTTAAAAAGATTGAAATAAACTCAATATATTGCACTTTTTTTCTCAATATATTGATATATCTCAATATATTTAATTATTTTCGTTCTTATGATTAAACCAAATATATCGCTTTGAGATTTTATTTATTTTTTTATTTTATTTTATTTTTGCACCACAACTGACCAGGAGGCCCAATTACAGTGGAGAATTACATCACAGAACACCCAGGTTTCAGAAAAATCACATTTTGATTTTTGAGTTCTCACCGAGAATCGAACCCGGAACCTTCCGTGCGTGAGTCAAGCGTCTTGACCACTACACCACGGAGGCCGCCAACGAGTTGTAAATAACTCACTATAAGAAAATGGGAATCAAGAAAGGGTAGAATGGTATTCGAACCAAGGACCTTGAAGTCGTGAGTCCGAGACACTAGCCATGGGACCACAACCCAATTCATTCAGAACAACAACATCTACAGAATAAGACAATGAGGATATTTATTTATATTATTATGTTTGAAACTAAATATGTACAATTTATATTTGATAATTTTTATGTTATTCGTTTTTTGGGATTGTTATTTTTTATATCACTAATCACTACTACATAAACATGTATATTTTGTTAATTATTATGGCTTTACACGAGTACAGCCTAAAATTTTTGATTTTTTAAACAAATTGATTTCAAATCAATTATAATTATTACCTGCCAAAAACCAAATATATGTTCACATGCAAAAATAATGCATCAAAAAATTGGTTTTCTCACAGTACAGCAACAAATAAAATATAATGTAACAATTTTAATTTAAAAAAATAATAAATATGTTAGGCCAAATAAAAAATATGATGAAATATAATAAACAATGTCTTATGTATGAAACTAGAAATAAAACAAGATAAGATAACAAATAAGGAGGAAAAAGAAATTCAAAACTTTTTGAACAGTGAATTAAAACTGTACAATGACTTGACTGAAGAAGTAAAGAAAATTAAAAGTCTTGAAATAAAAAATAAATTAAAAAAATATGAATGTGGTCTAGATAAATTTAAGTATTAATTGTAATGTTATTAAAAGTTTCCAGAAGTTCTTAAGACCTTTTAATCTGACTTAAAACAGCATGTTTTTTTAAATAAATTTGGTTAATTAATATTATAACATGAGTTCTATGACAAGTAACTAAACGACATGTGATTCCATTAACAATCAATAACCCACATAAAAACTGCCTCATAATCGTTTCCAATTTGTAATTCGTACCCGGAAAGTATATTGTACAACAAATAATTACAATTCGCGAATTGTGAGTTACAAAAGGTATTTCGTAGACGTTTGCACAAGCGACGAAATTTGAATCTTTCAAATACCTCTACCTACCCTTATTTATTATGAATGCCACAATAAATGTTTCACCCTGATCACAATACAGCCAAGTACCGATGACGCGGCCGTTTTCAACGCCTTTTTTAGTATTTTTATAATATAGGTACAAGATGTATAACACGATAGTGCCATGTCACCATTATGACATGACAAATTATTCAAAAGTACATTTGAACGTATGACATTTATTAATGAAGAACAAAATGTGGTGTTTTTTTTAATTTCCTGCCGAATTCTTTGGTTTCTGAGAAATTGACTGCGAATCAATTTTTATTTTATTTGCATCTTTGCTTTGCTGGTTTTTTACCATTTCTAATTTTCAAATGAATCCATATTATAACAGAACGTGTGAAAGTATTTTATTAATCTTTTGTGTCGTTTAATGGCTGGGGGGGAAAAGAAATGTTGTTTTAATCGTGCTTTTTATATATTTTCCTGACTGAAATCGGCAAAACTTCCCGAGGGATTATAAACCATTAATCCACAGATACTTCAATTATTCTAAAATAAAAATATATTTCAGTTTTTGATAGAGATTCGATATTTAAAAAATGATTATTAAAAAGTTCCACCACGAATTTATTCCATTCACAAATGTACATCAAAATTTGTTGCAACAGAGAGGAAAAACATTTTCAAGAAGGGAATTCAGAAAACTAGGCATTTACAGGGCTCATGACCTGCCAATGGCTTTTCCCTTTTTTTCACAAAGTTTTGATTCCTAGGAAGGAAATCTAGCCAGTCTGCTAACATTTGAACATACTCAAAACATTATTGAATAAATATACTTATTTAAATACAAATGAAACTTCTAAAATAACTTATTTAAATAAACCTAATCAGAACATGACGTTTAAACCTATCTAAAAAAGGCTTATTATGATTAAATGTAAAAAGATGGTATTTATTTTTTCAATCCTCAAAAAAATATACATGTGTTATGCAATATTTGATTAATCAATAATTCTTAAGTAGGGTATATATTTCCTTTTTTTATAAATTGTATCAAATGTTTTGCATTTTGAGATGAGACGAATCATCCACACGTACGCATGAGTAAAATTTTCTTTTTTTTTTTTAATGTTTCCTTAATAGTACGCATGCGTACTCTTGGAGACACATTACAATATTGGGTATTAAAGAATGTTTATTTCAGTGATAAAGAGTTACGTTTTTGTTAACAAAGCGTTATTTTACTATTTTATTTTGCGAAAATATTTTTTTTAGATGCCACCATCGGGGAAAAAGTAACAGTTTTTTACTAGACAGATTTTAGAAAGTATTACAAAACGAATTAAAAGTGGGAAGTCTAAAAGATCAAAAGTTTGGGCATAAATGAAGCCACACAACGAAAATGACTGAAAACCTATCCAACATTTTTAGGAAGGTATAATAAAATTTACACACCTTTTATGGAAATAAAGCTAGCAGATCACGTCAAGCATCTGAAATAGTTTTTTTATGGCGTGACAATGAAAAAATTTCGAAAACTTGGATTCGAATATGGAGAAGCCAATAAGATTGAGCATCGTTTTAACAAAGACTTGGAAATGGTATTTGCGTATTTTTAGGGACTCACTCGCTCTTAGTTTGCACTTCCTAAGAGTACGCACTTCTTCTTTCAATTTCTTTTTTCAATTGAATAATCTGTATCAAACCGATTGCCATGTATGTTGTGGTTGACTTTGCAAGATATTAAGGCGTTGATTGATTTAAACATGTTTAAGAAAATCTAGACGGTAAAACAATTATAGGTTAAAGTCTGTTGGGTGCGTACTCTTGGGCGTACCTCCCGTATATATTATTTGCCACTATCACGTTGGATTACTAAAGATTATATTAAGGTATTACGTAATATTGGTCTATTTTTTTTTAGTACAGCACCGATGAAAGGAACCAGAAATAAACAATCTTTAATGATTTTCATAAAATTTCACAAATAATACTCAAATGTCTTGCTTCCCGTACAAAAATTCAATTTATCGTCATCATTATTTCTTATTTCTTAGGTGTCAGTTCTTGGACAGTAAAATATTTCAGTGTAAAAGCCTTCAAAAATTATTTCATGGCAACGTTTCCAGCAATTGAACCCGGAAACCTCAAGCCTGGTTGGCGAACGCGACAATCACTGCACAAAGAGGTGTACAATTTTTTACTAGATTTTTACCTCAAAGTAACCATCGAGTCAAAGCTGATCGTCCTGTGTCCTAGTTCAATTTCACATACATAACTGTATTGTTTATCCGCCCAAACATTAAAAGCCCCCACCGCTTAGCGGATTCAATTAAGAGGTCTTGTAGCCTCTTTTCAGTGATTTCCTGTTTCAAACCCTGATTCAAACATCTATCGAAAGTTAAAACATATCAATCCTTAAAGAAAATCATAGTTTATAAACCAATTATATTCTCAAAATCACCCTAATCGAGACAATAACCTGGCATCATCCTAGTTAAGACCTATCAACCAACCCATGAACCACATCTGCCCAGAAATAGAAAAAAAATATTTTAGTCCCATATAATGTTGCAAAAAAATACAGCGTGAAAAAAATATTCGCCCAAGTTTTATGACTGTGGGTTGACTGCTTTTTGCATCGAAACATCCATTTTATTTGGAGTGTCGTACAAGCGTCTCTTAAGGGCAGTAATCCAAGTATTCAATTTTCCACCAAAAAAGGTTTTCTGGACATTTTTTCTCGCGACATTATTTCTTCATTTCGTCCAAGAACGGATTTGCTAGAGCTGGATCGGCTCACATCAGCTTTACCGGCTGACGCGGAACGACGTAGGAAAGGGGGACTCGATCAAATTAAGTCAGAAAGCCACTTAAGTAATGTTGAGGACCTTTTTACCATCACGATGAAAGGGATTGAGTCCTGGAGATTGGGTCTAAGTCTCCCAGTTTAATAACATAAAAGGCTGCTATAATTGAAGAGGACCAGTAAATTGAAAGGCTGGTTCGAGAATAGAGATTACGCTAAGTCCATTTTCTCTTTTCGTCCTCATATACTCATATACGTCGCGCGTTTTATATAAACTCTTTTCAAATCTCGTAAAATTAAAAAATGTATCTTAAAAAATAAAACTACAATAAAAAATGATAGTAAAAACCGATACACGTATTACTACGGTTTGTATTTTTAAAGTTTTTAATAATCAGGTGCCCAAATACTACATGAAAAAAAGACGTGTTCTAATTTTTCTAAATTTGACCGCAGATTTTACCGACGACACAATATTAATCCGGTCAAATCTTATCTTAATCTTCTACCACTTCTGGCCTATTTAATGCGAGCATTGATTTTGCATTCATTCCTTGTAATTAACTTTTTTATTATTGATTATGAATACGATTTTTCAATTTGTATTTTTTAAATCCATCACATAGGAAGACACCATATTAACTTGTATTTACGATAGTAAAAGTAATATTTTCTACCTTGTTTGCGAGGTCATCAAATGATTTTCCGAATACAGGAAAATATCTGAAACAAACAAAACGTGTTATTATAATTAAGTTTTTACAAATAGAAGTATGAAAAATGACTACTAAAAACATATTTTTTTTAATAAGTAAATCAAAGTGTCGACAAATAGCCGAAAGAAAATTGAAATTTTTCTAAAAATATAATGTCGAAATTATGTATTTACAACCAAAATATTCATCATTATAAACAAGAAAAAAAAACATATTTCCATGAAAGGGTGTTTGGACAAAAATATTGTAACAGTTTTAATTTTTGTAATCAATAATTGAAATGGTAATTTTATCTAGAATTTTAGAAAAATACTCCAAAATTTGTGTGATTTTAAATGCTAATACCTCTAATATCTTTTAAAAAATAAAAATTAAAGATTTTGAGAAGATTGAAGAATTGAAGACTAGAAAAAACGATCGGGTGCGTTTTGTATTCTGCCAAAACATTACGGCTGATCATCTGATCAGTCAAAATGCAAAACGGCTATTCCGCGTTTAGCCGTTTTACAATACGGAGCAGTTTCGTAATTTGGCAAAGCAATATGTAATCCGCCTAAAATGACAATCCGGCTACGACATATGTATCAATAAATAAATCGGTTAAAATCGAATAACGTTCTTCTGTTGATAGCAAAAGCCATAAAATCATTGATAGATTTATTCGAATCACCTAACGATCTTCCCAGAAAAGTTAACGCGTATGAAACATGTCATCCGGAAACACTTAACCTATAAAATCACACCATTAAAGTATCCCTATTCATAGTAGGGTCCTAAGTCCTGACGAAGAATTGATAGCCCGTGAATTTATGGTCACTCTGTTACAACTCTTTCGGTGGCCATTTTGTTATTACGACGAGTACTATAAACGAGATGGTTCCTGTATTCATAAAAAATATATCGCTTTATGGGGAACGTAATAAAATCACCAAGATTTTTGTAATATTTTAAAACTACCAGACGCAGTGGCGTGCATTCCACGTAGGTAAATAAGCAGTGTCTGCCTATCTAGATTGTCATGCAAATATCAATGCATAATTGAATCAATAATTATTCAAAGACACTTTTGTCCATTATTTATAGTTTCCGTTTTTATGACTTTATTTCAGAAACCAACTCAAAATCTGTGGTTTGATTTGAATTCTATATTCGGTAGTTAAGGATAAACGTATTTGGAATTCACAATTTAACCAGCAATTATGTTTTATGATTATAACGAGGGAATAAAAAAACATCACGTTTTTTTCACATTTTTAAAGTAATAAACGTCTATGAAATACTGTCGAGAAAAAAATAACATTTTTTACTACTTATTAGTTTCATAAAAAATATTTTTAAGTTTGTAATTTTGAATACCCGCAAAAACGTCATTGCTTTGGCCACGCCCCTAATGCGTCACGATTCACGATAATTTGAAGTTTTTTCTAGACCGTTTGAATTATTTTAGAACATCGTCGCTAATCTTGACGTCACAATTATCAACGCCAAACATGTCGCGTTTTTTCAGTTATTTAACATATTTGTTTATTATTTCTTTTTTAAACTTACATATAAAAAATATTATTCACAATATCATCCGTATTGATTTTGAAAATACAACTAATTATTCTAAATCCATTTCAAATATTTTATTGATATTCGTAGTATGTGATATTTCCCTATTGTTATGAAGGGAGCCAACAAAGTTTGCTCTGTTATTTTGGATTACATAAACGAGATTGTGCCTGAAACTGTAGAGGAACTGCATTTATATTCGGATGGATGTTTAGATCAAAATAAAAACCATTCTACGGTAAAAATCTGTTTGATTTTGATAGATTTATGAACATTTTTCATCATTTTCCAGTATGCAGCCATTCTTTTCTCTATGTGACAGTAATGTTGGTTTGATTACAAGAACCGTGAAGAAAGCTAACAGTGTTTATCATCCAAAAGAATGTGTAGAAATGATAGTAAAATGTTCTGTCAAGAGAAATTTTACAGTTATAATCATCATTTCAGAAGACATAATAACACAAAAACAGAAAGTCATTTTTTCTCTTAGTTTATACATAGAATTTCAGTATTGATAAATTTCTTCAGGAGCAGTTATCACTCACCCATTTAAAGGAGGACCAACAATTCATTACATGTTTTATTGAAAAATTTGTGAAAGTTCCGATAAATATAAGTGAAACAGAGGATACTTAAGCCTTCAGTGACTAATTATGCTGGAAATTTATCGGAAATGGAGTTTTTATAAAATAAAATTACTAATGAGACCATTTTAATAAATTACAAATGTTATTTCCTCGGTCAATCTTGTGTTGATTTTTAAAACAACTTATGTTCACTACAGTTTTTTTTTATATTTATTATATAAGACATGAAAAAAAAAAGAACTCGTAATAAGGTTAAGGAATAAGGAAATAGAGTGGAGGAGTGGAGGAGAGGGATTTTCATAACATAGTTATAATATAAAATGCAATACAAAAAAAATCTCACTTTATGGTTAATATCATGTAGGATACAGTTTTTTTTATTATCTCTGAACTAACACTTATGGACAAAGGCATCTTTTAATAATCATTGATTCAATTATTGAAAGTTACAAAAATTTATTTTTATATATCAAATTATTTCAAGAAAATACTCGTCCAGGGTTCTGGTTTTATTCTATACCCAGAACTATATTCTTCATCCTCCAGGATACAGACAAAAATACGTATGCCATGTATTATATTTTATGGCGTTTTAATACAATGAGCAGTAAAACATTTACCAACTGCGCAGGAGATCACAAAAAGGATAATAAACTAGTATCAAGCGTGCGTAATCCAATGCGCATAACTATTGAGTCTAGTTGTATTTCATGTCTGCTTTTGTTGGTTTGTTAGTACCTTCTCCGTTCTTCAGTAAGATCTAATGAGGAAGTTCAGTGGGTTTTTTGTTTTTATTTTTTGAAAAATTATATATTGATGTTATCGGGTGCAGTAAGGTCAATTCTGTGTTTTGCTAAAAACTGTCAGACTGCTTTCATACAAAAAACTGTATTAATCACTTTAGCGCAATTAGCGGAAAATACCCATATCCCTAGAAAAATCTTACGGCACTTATTGAAACTGGTCAAATACATAATAGGATTTTTGTTTGCAATATAAAAAAAAAACTGAGTTATTCATTGTTTATAATTTGTCAAAGTCAAAAACATTCCAACTGTCGTGAAGATTTGATTATTGACACTTTTCACGAAAGTACTATTATCTCAGATTCACTTTTCTGTGGCTAGCTGCTTTCTGCATACCTACGTTCAATTATATGCTCTTATTTTTACCGCGCGTAAGAAAACATATTTTATATCCATTTTCCGTTACACTAAAGTTCTTCATTGATCCATATTAAATATTTGTAAATGTTACAGAGTGTGTTAATCTAACTCAATCCAGTCAATGACAAGTCATAAGATCTGTAAATGCCTAATGTATTCACTTTTCAAAAACGAGCATCCTTTTGTCGCAAAAAATGACGATATTCATTACCTCCTGGGAAATTGGATCCACTCATCGTTTACAAACATTTTGACATGCTTAAAATATTATCGATTAAACCAACTGGTATAAGAAACATGAAAATTTAAAAGTGTTTCTAGAAAAGATTATAAAGAGGTGAAAAATTTCAATCAGGTTAATCTCAACCAGGTCATTAAAAGTTTCAGCTCTTTTTATTTATGAAAATAAAATTTGAATAACAGGTGGACACATTTACCCACTAAATTTGGTCAACCAATAATTGTCATAATCAGACTTGAGTGATTTTTAAGAAGCTCAACCAATTTAAACGTGTATGGGGCGGATTTTCTGAATGCATCATAAATGTCGTGTAATAATCAAGGTAACTTTGTGTTGTGGACTTACGGGTCAGAAGTCTGAAGTTTGAATATCTCTCTACTCCAACTAGACTTTGATTTTCTAATAGTAAGTTTTATACAACTCGTTGAAAATGGACCCAAAATTTAAATATTTGAACGCAAATATTTCTTTAATAAAATATTTTTACACCCGTCACCCTTAATAACTGCTCGCAGTAGAAATGTGTTACAAGTGGCATTTAATATTCCGATCCACCGGTTGCGAAATAATAATGTGCTGTTCCTTGATCAGCACAGCACAAACTATGGCTTAAATGCACCTATGTCTCGATTGTGTTGCATTGTGGAGACAAGATCTGGACTTTTTTTGAGTAAGTATTTCAAGACTTAAACAATTACGAAGATGGACCAGATCTTGTCTTGGGGTAGTAATTATTATTTAGTTTTTGTCTTTGCTTTAATTTTCTGTCATAATATATTTTAATGATTTACAAAAGAATAATGCAAAAAAAACCTGATTTAAAAATAATAAATGAAAGAATTTTTTAGTTTAATTTAAAACTTCGGTTACAATAATAGAAAAATAATCATAAAATGAATAAATAAAAGCAATACAATAGCAGGGAATCTTATAACCAATTACTTGCTTTAACAATATATAATGAAAACTAAATTTTGGTCTTTATATAATTTTTAATTTTTCTTTTGTGACTATTTGTGTTCACATATAATTGGTGAAAGATGTTTAGTGTTATTATTTTTTATTTTGTAAATTGTATTTATATTGTAATATCTTTTACTGTTTGTGAACTGAAAATAAATAAATAAATAAGTTATAAAAACAGATAAAACTATAAATTATTTTTTAATTCACCCTAGTGAATCAGCAACTATTAATTTATGTATTTAGTATTGTGCTGGTGGACTAGTGTTTGTGTTTGCACTTTAAGCTACTAGTTAAAAAAACCTTTTTTATTTTTAAACTGATGTGGTAAAAATTAATAGTAAAACAAATGTGTCCAATCTTTAAACATCAAGATAATATAAGGAATCAAAAAATATAAGGCGACCACTAAGTGTGAAAAATTTACTCTCCAACAAGCTACAAGGACAAAATACATATTATTTTTTACCTTCGCTAAACTAAACTCGCTAACAATGTGAGCTTTACACAGCGGGGAGTATTTTCAAATTTCTGCGTAATAAGCTTTACATTCCTCCGTCCAAGCCAAATTTAAAATTGATTTTATGACTGCTAGAAACGATTTTTCTGTCCATTTTTATTTATGGACTTCCTTTTCATTGACATTTTTTTTCTGGAGGTCTTTTGTCCTCGCCGCTTCGTGAAATCGGCAAGATGCGAAAAAAATCGTAATGACACCGGGTTTGAGTCCTCGCTGTTCCATTGTTAGGGTTGCACCTGGAAGGACGCGTGGGCGGGGGGTTGGAATAGGGACAAGGGTAGTAAGGTAGGTAAGCGCTGATTGATGGCCATCCCCGACCATTAAACCCCCGGTTTACCCTCAAGAGTCTGCAAAGATACGCGGTGTATTGTTACGTATTCCTGATATGCGAAAATACATGTCTTTAGATATTTATACTACATTCAATGTATTTTACAGTAGGTAAACACATTTTTAAATGTTTGCATAAATTCGTTTTTGATTTCAACTTATTTACGGACATATTAAAGAAATGGAAAATCTTATTTAGAAATACCAATTGAAATTAAGGCATTTTACAGGACTCATAAACTGTTTTTTACTGTGACATTTACAGTGAGTATAAGTCGAAAAATCTGATAGTCTTACTTGACTTCCTTAAAGGTCAAATACGGCGCTTATATACATTTTTTTTCATTGATATACTCAAAATATTAATTATCAACTTTTTTTTATTACTGAAGAGGTTTAGTGCTACGGGAAATTGCATATGAAAGATATTTTCTTACGCGCCGTAAAAATTAGAGCATTTAATTGTACGGCGAAATTCCTTAAAAACCATGAATAAGTTAATAAAATTAACTTCTTTCAACAACGTCACAAGTTCATAATCAACCAATGATAGAGTGTTGTGATAGATTTCTGGTTTCAGCCAAAATTACCGAAAAGCATTTGTGACGTCACAGACGGAGTAATTTCAATATTACACAATTTGAAAAAATCATAGCGCTGATAATACGATACATAAAAATATTTTGATTTAGTTTGACTGATAATATAAGTTTCAATATCATAATTTCCTTTTCTATACCCAGTAGTGCATAGGGAACTGCATTGGTATACCACATGCCGCGTTTTTTTTCATTATATGGTGCTAATCCAGGTGTATTAAAACATTAGAGTAAATTGAACTTTAAAAAAAATTCACGTTGACCTTGCTAGCAATCGAACCCAGCACCTAATAATGTCGGCAAACGTGGCAGTTCTGTCTGGTTCTTTTTCAGTCACTGAACTGTGTTCTTCACCCACTCAAACACGGAAAAAATGGATACGGTTCTATTAACATGGAGAATCCATGGACGCGTTTTACTTTATAGGTAAATTATTTTATTAAAATCTGGATCTTAAGAAGTTTCACCATGTTTAACACTTAATTAGGACAAACGCAGCACAGTCAAAATGACAATATAATGGACTTAAATAGAATGACTTACCGGATTACTTAATAGTAACGACAAATTTTAAACGAAACATAACATGACTTGGTCTTATAATATATATATATATATATATACAAATATAGTTGGATAATTTACATAGGGCCATTTTTGTGGAAATCACCTAAGGGGCGCTGTACAATAAATAAATATCCCAGCACGTCGTGTGCAGCTACAAAACACATGGACGTTTGGGATTATAGTTCCTCGTTTCTAATTAAGATCAATTTTAATTATAACGGAAAGGAGCTTGATTACAGCACATCTTGCAGCCACAGAGCGTATGAACGGTAAGAAATCTTGAACACATTTACATTTATTTTTAATTGACAAAAAAATTGAGTGTAATAATGAAATTTGAGAAATTAATTAATTCATAATAATTATAAAAGGAAGTAAGATTACAACACCTATTGCAGCTACTAAGCGCATTGAAGGTTGGAACTCTAAACCCCATTTTAAAAAAAAGGTATTTTATAGTTGATAACATTACATATGGAAGCTAGATTACCAATCGTCGTGCAGCTACAAAGCGCATGGACGAGTGGAATTCTTGCAACTAAAAATGATATTAATAAATTTACAGAAAATAACTGTAAACATAGAGCATAGTAAATTTGTCAAGTGCTCATGCCAAGAAGTAAGCAATAAGAAACTTAATAAATAAACCACTGTTTACATAATATAACCCTTACGGGTTTTTAAATAAATAAACGGGAAAGAAAAACTCACCCCTGTATTTAAAATCTCAAGTATCAAATGCATTAAGTTCGTGTCCGGGCAAATGAAGAATACAGTTCTTTGTGTAAAATAGAACCATGACCCAGACGACGAGTATTTTCGACTCGATGGCTTCTGTTAGGTAAAAATCCCGAAAAAGGAAATCGATTGGAGATAGCGTTCAACTTCTGGCAGGGTGGACGTAAAATATTGGCTTTAAAGGTGATTCTACACTGCAACATTCCATTGATCCTGGACTGTTAACGAAAGAGCGGACTGTAAATGAAAAACGAATTTCATTCAGTTTCTTGATAGGAAAATATTTGAAGAAAGGATAGGAACACGGAATGGATACCTACCTTTAATATGATGTGAATGTTGCACTGCATGACAAAATGCACTATAAAATGTAACAATGTTTTTAACGACGCGCGACGATTTCAACCACTTTTTATCCGATTTTATGTGAAGTCAAAAATGCTGTTTTGTTTTTGTTCTAAATCCAAATCCTCTAATTTTGAATACCTTCTATCTTAAAGTTAGGTAGGTACCATAAGGATGAGTCAAAGGATCGATGGGAAAGAAAGGTAATCTGCCAGGAATATTATCGATAAATGCTCTTATTTACTTAACACCTTCCATGTAGTACAAATGGTCAAGAAACGCTGCAATTGGAGTAATAATGCAGTGCCCTATGCATCACTGAGTGGAAAATAAGGATGAGTCTTACATGCTTAATATAATGGCTACGCGTGCTCAAAATAAAAATATTATTTTACCATTTTGTAGGTAACTAAGTATACTTCTAAGGCCTCTGGGGTGGGCGTCCCGGTGTCTGCTATTTTCAAAAAACAATGAATGAACGATCCAAATTTCATTGTCCTTCATTTTGGATGTGTTTTGAATAAATTGACCAAAACCGGAGTTTGAAAAAAAAGCAAAAACGTCTAAATACTTTAACAATAGGCTCTGCTCTGAACAAGGTAATCTGTCAACTCTTTGTTCGAAACGCTGTTTTTTTGTTCACTGTCCAGTTCGGAACATATCGCTTACAGGTATATATGTTTAATGCGTTTTAAGGTTTTATGTATCTAGATATATAAAGGTACAAACATCAAAGCTAGAAACATTACTTATACAATATTGTTTACAGACAACTTGACTCAAGTTGATTTTTGCAAAATATCATTTTTTATCTCCCTACTCGCCCTAAAAGACACAAACACCTGTTTTAATTGACAATATTCAATTCAAATATTGCATTAAATAATCCGTTACACTGAATGCTTACCTTCTTTAATGATGGAAAATTTAAATTCAATACATGTATGGCTTGCTCTCAGTAAAGCAGCATTTAAATATAATTTACCAATTTTTATACGTAAAATATTTTTTTTAAAGAACAAAATTTAACCAACAATGTCATACATATGAAGCAAGGGATAAAAAAAATATAAGATTACCAATGAGGAGAAAAACTTAATCTCAAAACTCATTGTACAAGTGATTGAAGCTGTACAATGAGCTACCTCAAAAAATAAAAGAAATTCCAAGAAGGAATTGAATTATTTCAAATTATTTTTTTAAAATATGCCCTTGAGAAATTTTGATAAAAAATAGTAATGTTTATAAAAATACTTATTACTTCTTAAGATGTTATGAACTAACTTAATAAAGCATAAATAAATTAATATTTTTTTTTCATTTAAACTATTTACTATCAATTCTCGATGGAATTCCATTGTCATGATGTAATAACTTATATTTACATATAAGTTATTAATTTTAAAAATACTTGGTACACTTCCACTTATTTATTTTGACCAATTAGAGCTCGCAATGTACCTACACTTAAGATAATATTCAGTTTTATATCAATTATTCTTACATTGTATAATATTTACCAGTCTGAAGATGCCTATTAGAGGGTGAAAGCGATAATTGGTCAAAGTAAATAAGTGGAAGTGTACTAAGTATTTTTTAAATTAATAACTTACATTTAAATATAGTTAATACATCAAATAAATATAAACCTATGGTAATAATATTTATAGAATTCAAAGTTGTTTCAATGTTCATTCATGTAGACGTTTAATTATATTTCATTGTTTTTTTATTATTTTCTGCTTCATATTGTAAACACTGTTATTTGTTGAAATTTTTTTATTAGACAGATTCTGTTAAGTCCATTTTTTTAAATCGTTTGTATGGCTATAATTCTATTTTATGTACCACCCTGTAAATTTCACAAATTAAAAAAAAAATACCTACGTAAGTATAATTAGTCAAACATATTTTTTTAAAACAATATATCATATGTAGTGTTATTAAAGAATTACAATAGAGACGGGGAACATTTTATTGAAGAAAATGTGAAAGTCTAGGCATTTATAGGGCCGTTAACTTGTCATTGGCTGGTTTAAGTCGGCACTTTTCACACCATGTAACATTCACCATTCTGCCTATGATTCAACATCCACAAACAAACAAAAACAAATAATTCCCTAAGGAGGAAATCCAGGATGTCAACAAATAGTTAGACATACTCAAAACATTGATGATGATTTTAATTTAGAAAATGATTGCGCACTACCCAAAACAGTTAATGAGGTTAAACTGACCAAACCGTATTAGTTTTTTTTTTCCATCATTTGACTTTAATCGTCATTGTGGTCATATATGAAGCAAAGTGTAGGCGAATACAAAAAATAAAAAAATCTCAAATTAAGCGCTCTCTATGGGGTAGAGAAAAACACCGGGGCCGTATTCTTATGGGAAGTTAAAATTTATCTTCAATTTTATTTACAAAGTAAAATTAAGTTTATTGTATGAAAAATAGAATATGCCTTTTATTTTATATTTTTAACATGTTCAATGTTCAATTACAGGTAACCGACGAAGATACTTTGAATTTTTATACAAATATACAAATTTTCGTAAGTAAATATCGATGCTACTTCATACCGTCTCGATATGTACCGATGAAGATTACGTTTATAATCGCGGCCCACCACTGTAGCGAGCGTATTTCGGAAAAACAACGTGTTAATTTGGATTTCGAACATAAATTAGATTTCCCCGAAAGATTACTAGACACCGTGTCTTCATCTAGAACATAAATCCCTACGGCTAGTAGCTATGGTGAAAAGAGCATAGACAAAAGAGAAACGTTTCTATGGAACATTCTCGCGAATATTTTTATCGGTCGGTATTAAGTTTGACACGCGTCAGTAGCCGCCACACCTGGCGGGAACACCTACATCAAATCTGCGTAATAAAACGTCACATTAAATTCCTAGGTTTGGTCAGAAGACACAAACAATATTTATTTGAATTGCAGATTATTTGAAGACTTACTGAAAAGGTTTTATCGTCATGTAAAGGTGGTTTAAACTCATAAACATAATAGATATAATGTTCTCTACATTGATAATAAATTTTCAACATATTAATCATTTATTAAATATGATTAAACTGTTGAAAATATTTGGAGAAGGTTTTAACTACACTAAATGTTTAAAAATAAGTGCTGGATGAATTCCGCTAATTTATCAACATTTTGAAGAGTTTTTAGCTTTGGAAATGATATATTAGTTATGAAAACATAGTTCATTATATATTGTTTTCTTGATTGGGACATTTACGAAGTAATAGGTTTTGTTTTCATATACTGTAAGATCTTAATTTGTTATAACAGAGAGAAGAAACGTTTTTGAGAAGGGAATATGAAAGTCTATAAATTTACAGGGCTTTTGACCTGTCATTAACTGATTTAAGTTACCACTTTACTCACTGCGTAATATTCACCATTCTGCCAGTGTTTCAACATCCTAATTTCCTCAACTCTAATTTTAACTCAAACATAATCAAACAATGCTCTTTCGTCAACTTGACATTACATTTATTAACCTAAAAGCAAGTAAAACATCTTGTTAAACAGAATTTTTTCTTTCGAATAGCGTATAAACTCTACCATTATGTTTTACTTTTGGTGCTTATTTTTAAATATGAAAAAAAACAGACACAACTGATTTTAACTCCTAAAATATAACTACATACCGAGTTCTCCGTCATTAGTTACACCAGGATATTAATTACACTAACTTTCAAATCTCAGTATACACCTTCGCCATAGTAGTTGCACAATGATTAAAAATCATCGAGCTGATAGGACACATGCTATTAAAAGCTGACACCAACATGCACTGATTACATATTAAAAATACATGTTTTTATTTTTTAAATAATCAGTGCGTGTTGGTGTCAGCTTCTAATAGCATGTGTCCTATCAGCACGTTCCTTTTTATACAACTTCTATGTAAAAGGTATATCGTGGAATTTACATGTTAGTGTAAATAATTTCCTGACTAAGAGATGGGTCTCGAAACAGGTAGACATAGAAAAGACGGTAGAGGTTACATACAAATATTTGCTATCATTTAAATTATTATAAATTAAACAAAAAAAATCCTTTCTACATCGTGGTTTTCAGATCCGCCAGCTGAAGTAACAACTTATAATCTAATATATAATATCCATCGCGAAAAGGTTCTATTATTTCTGAAAAGATGATAGTTCCTTCGCAAAAAATATCAACACCCCAAGCAGATGTTGCTTAAATCTTAGATGGGACATGCGCGGCGCGGGTTGCGCACAGACAAAAGACTAGAAAAAATAATAAATTATCCAATACCTTCTAAGCTTGCGCAGTTCAGTTGCATCTGTCTTTGATGCTTAGTACCTGACGACTTCGAGATTTTTTTATCTTTAATCGAAATAAATTTGGAAGCAGATTGCGACACGTGTCCTTTTCGTGGATTTGATTTAAGATAGCCACACCTGTCCTGTCTTGCTATCGAGATTTAAGTTTAAAAGATTCGACATCTTACTAATGTAGAAACAGCGAGGTTGGTCTATTTCAGTTACTTCCATGATTGTATACTGCTGTGGGGAAATATTGTAGATATTGATTATGTTTTTGTGCTGGAGAAGAGACAAGTGTAAAGAAATCAATATATTGACAACTGCATATCAATATATTTATGAAAACTTGATCTATGTACACAAAAATATTGATGATTTCAGAAGAAACAGAGATTTTCACAAGTTCAACACAAGAAAAAAAGGTAAAATAGCTGTGAAACAACTAGACTGCAAACAAATAATGATTTTACAAGAACTCTTGAAATTCAGAATTTGCCAATAAAGAATTTTAAATTATTTTGTCAAGCCCAAGCTATTTTAGAAAAAGCTACAATAGAGTCGAAGAATATTTGTAGGAAAAGGCAACTTGGCATTAGATTCGTGTTTATTGATTTAAGTTTGTTGATTTTGATTGCTTGTTGATTTGAATTTATTCGTCCGTTGAGTTTAATTTACTAATTGTTGAAATATATTAAATAGTTGTAATTTATTGACGTTTAAAAGTGGTTCAATGAATCTTGTGTAATGAATATACCAAAATAATATAAACTAAAAATATTTTAAAACATTTTGCACAACTAAGTGAGTGAACTTAAAATAATTATTTCTTTGTTTTTGCAAATGAATGTAAGTTTTTATGATTAGCGATAACGGCTCTCCTAAAAATAATTATTTGAGATGTTTCGCTGTTATTCTCGGACTGGGATAGCAACATCGTATATTTTTTTTCATATACGATGTACGATGTTAAATAACATAAGCAAGTCAACAACTCCCTTCAAATTAAATAAAACTTCCTTGCTGTTAAAATCTAGTAATAATCTACAAACATTAAGACTCAAAATATTTTTGTTTTTAGTTGGCTTTTCTAAAATGTTTCTTTGCAATATTTCTATTTTTTATTCCATCAAATTTCTCATCTTGATGTCAACCTGAAAATGACTTGGGGGAAGAGAGGATAGCTCCCGAAATTGAAGCTACAGGAATGCAATAAATAATCTATTACCCAGAAGCACCTCTAGTATGCTTGGAATTCTCCAGGATATGTGAAAAGTATGTTCCCTATATCATAGGCGTACTACAATTTTCAATAAATACTTAATGCAATATGTAAGAGAGAGACATGTAATATGTTACCAAAATAATATTAATAATACGAGAGTTGCTACTTAAGTTAACAAATAAGTTATTAAATACACAAGTAAAAACAAATATTAGTAATCGAAAATAGCTTTATTGTTTTTCAAAATATTTTCCTTGAAGATCAATACACTTTTGCGTGCGTTTGAACTAATTTTCGAAACACTTTTTCCAATCCGATTGAGGTACCTCCAAAACATGTGATTTGAACGTATTAACCGCTTCTTTAGGCATCAAAAATCGTTAACCTCGCAATTTATTTTTGATATGCGGGAATAAGAAAAAATCATTGGGTGCCAAATCAGGACTGTACGGCGGATGACCCATCAATTCGATGTTTTGAATGCTTAAAAATTCGCTTGTTTGAGCTAATGTGTGACAGCTTGCATTGTCGTGGTGGAGAATGATTCGTCTTCTGCAATTCGTTTCCCTTATTTTTCCAAAAACTTCTGGCAAACAAATGATGGTGTACCATTCAGAATTTACCGTTTTACGTTGCTCTAATGGAACGGTGGCAACATGTTCAGTTATTCCGAAAAAACGGGCGACCATTTGCTTCGAAGTGCTTCGTGCGCGAACAACTTTTGATGGATTTGGCTCGTCTTGAAAGACCCATACAGTCGATTGTTGTTTAGTTTCGGGTTCATATGCATAGATCCATGATTCGTCGCCTGTATCTTAAATACGTCTTTTAAAGCACCGCGATCGAATTTTTTTAGCAATTGTTTGCACCAATCGACGCGACCTTTTTTTGAGCGATTTTCAAATTAGGCGGCATCCAACGCGAACTAATCTTTTGACGACCAAATGCTCATGCAATATTGAATGTATGCAAGCGCAACTAATATCCAAGTATGCTTCAATCTCACGGTATGCCACATGACGATCTTGCAATATCAGTTCACGCAAAGCATCGATTTTTTCTGACACAACAGCCGATTTTGGATAACCTTCACAAAATTCGTCCTGTTACGAAGTGCCACCACGATTGAATTTAGAAAACCAGCTCAATACGGTGGCTAAAGATGGTCGCAGTGAGTTGATCGGCACACTGTTGTTGGTTTAATCCACGTCGAAAGTCATAGAAAATCATAGCACGAAAATGTTCACGATTTAGTTCCATTTTTTTAACAAAATTAATTTTTCAAGTATCTCTAAACAACAAAAATATCACTTGGATGTCAAAACGTTCTGAGTACGTTTACCATTAAAAATGGAAAACTTTACGATGACACCGTCAGATTTGACATATTCACACTGGTGTTGCCATATCATAAAACTTAAGTAGCAACCCTCGTAGTGTGTTGAATAAAGGATTCTAGTGTATGCTAAAAATGTGATCGTAGAGAAAAGTTTCTTGTATTAACTACTGTTAACGACTGTATAAGGTAAAAACGAATATCGATCAATTTTGTACAAAGTTGGAGTATTTGAATAAAGAAAAGAAGCACGGAAATGGACCTACGTTTGATGCAATGAGGCTGTTCATCAATATTGGTGCAATGGATGATAAAAGTTTACAATCAATTATTTGACGATTTTGATAACAACTTTCACTATATATATATATGAATATTAATAAAGTTATTAATAATACCTTTATTTTATCAGTTGGAATTTGGCAATAAATACACAAATGTATAATTTATATATAGAGAAATAAACAAAAAAACGTATCCAAGAAAACAAAGCTAAATTAAATAATATATTTTTAAATAAATTCATTCCTTTTCTAAAAATAACGAGTGAGATTACATTTCAATGTATTAACAGAGTTAGTATTAAAAATATCAAATATTTTTTCTAATTTATTTTCATACCTTTGTATTCTGGGTATAGGTTTTTTTTTTTTTTTTTTTACGCCTCCACTCGTTTGCGAGTGATTTTGGGGTATAGGTTTTAGATATAGGCATTTCGAAGTTGGTACGAGAATTGTTACAATAAAATTATTTTGTACATCTAGTGCACCAACCAGGTATTTGAATTTTAATTATTTCAAGTAAATTCAAGTTAATTCTATGATCAAATTGCTACTACATAAAGATGTATACCGCCAGAGATACAATATTTCAATATCATTGATGTATAAATCTGTAAATAAATTATCTGTTAGGGCTCTACTGTGGTTCAAATTAATTTATCAGCATGCGTCGCACTCCGAGTATAATCACAAGTTGGTACATGATTACAACACCAGGTTTACTAGTATGGAAGGGCTAGCTGTTTCTAGATATTGCAATAAATATGGCAAAAGGACACTGCAATACAGTATACCTAAAATATTTAACATGTTACCAAACAATATCAAAAATACTGAGTTAAATACAGAAATGAGACGTTTGCTCAAATTCTGGCTAATAGAAAAAAGTTTTTTGTATTAGTGATAGTTTTTAATTTTTTATAATGTAATATGTAATGTTTTTAAAGTAAAATTATTATTAATGTAGGTTAAGTGTAAATAATCGATGCAATTTATAAGAACCTGCTTACGAGTTGTATGTATGCAACTCAGCTGGTCTTTAATTTTAAACTATTTTGTAAATATTTTATAAAATAAATTTTAAAAAAAGAAAAGCAGGGCTGTCAATTATTGATTTCTTTGTTTAAATAAGAATAACAAATCAGCCATATATATATTTATATATATATGTACATAAATAAATATTAATATAGATATATCTACCTTGAAGAATAGAATAGTCACATTAAACGAAATGTTCACGAAACAAGATTTTGGGATTGTGCGATTTCCAAAAGATTTTTTTTGAACCAAATGAGATAATTTCAATCTTTTAAGAAATTTCAATGTAAAACAATGATTATTTTGATAATAAAAGAACGTTTTGAAATAGTATTCCTGGGACATAGTATTTCTGCGTTGAAACTTTGTTGTTTTATGTTGTTCACTTATAAAAAAGCTTATTGCAATAATTTCTGCATTTTAAACTTCAAAATGGCAAAAAATGGACTTCCGTGTTTTGTATATGTACATAGTATGTTATAGTGGATAGAGTTTTTTTTTCTTTTCAGTAATATGTACTTTATTTTAACTTTTGTATTTGCTATATACTTTAAATATTTAACGCTACACAGCTTATAAATTTTAATAATTATTTTAGTATAACAAATTGTTTTACAATCATAATAACCAAAGTTACTAGCTAGATTCTTTTACTATCTCAATTACATACTAGAATGTATTAGAGTCCAGCAAGAACATTTTACGGATTCCGATGAAATAATTGAGCATTTAATTTCAAATTTGGTAATTTAAACAGCGTATTTTTCATTTTTGATAATACAGTAATACCTCAAAAATTACTAAACTACCTTATTACTTTCTAAAATATACATTTTACCAAATATATGGCAAAAAATATATTTTTACTATCTAATAATTTTGCCCTCTTACGTTTGAAATTGGTAGATAGGTAAATGATTTAGGAAGCAAATTTCTAAGGTTGAATATATGGCAAGCCATAACGAGTTAACAATCACTTATTGCAGGTAATGAAATCAGAAACACACTATATAGTCCTTGCACGAATCCTAAAGTATCTAGTTAAATATATTTTTTAAGAGGATGAGAGTAAGTTGGGTTCTTTTGAAACTCGATTTTAATGTGAACTCTCTGCAAAACAATGTAAATAAATTTTATAAAATTGGTGAGAACAACACGCAATGGTTTGCTTTATAAGACTAATGCATAGTCAATAAAAAAAACTGAAATGAAAAACATTCATAACGCAAATATTGAAACTTTCTATTTTTTTCTAATATTGCACTTACATTCTATTTTTTTCGCTATTATTATTGTTTTTTTGTGCTTTTGCTTTACGTTCTTTTTTTGAAAATTCAACTATTTTTTGTTCAACTAGTTGATTGATTACTTAAAGTAGTAAGCTGATATGACATGCGCACGCCACTGTAGACAAGTCGATTCCAATAGCACAATAGGTAGTATACCCACTCTGACTGTGATTTGGCACAGGTAATAAAGCCTATATTTAGTACCTACTTCCCTGCTACAAAACCACACCTTCCCAAAATACTGGAGAAAGTTTTTTGAAACACAAGCTTTATCCATTTATGTTTTATTTTAACAGACAATCGTTTTACCGATAACATTTTACCTGTAATTAATTTTCATAAATTACATCAATATGGATACATGAAAAAGAGTTTTTTGTTTTGAATAATTACCTAAAAATGCGTTTGCTTAAAACCCACAAAAAGATTTTTTCAACCATGAAAAACAACAGAAATGATATATATAAATCAACTTAAAAAGAAGAAGAATAAAATTTACACGCAAAGAAAAGAAATCAAAAGATTTTGAGAGAATAATTATTTTACAAATGATTGAGGGTGATTATTAATTATGGTCGGCAAATTTTAAATAGATCACCGTTTTTTTCAACATGACACATAATAGTCCGAAAAAAATAATGGATGACACAAAATTAATAAGTTAAGACTAAAAAAGCTTATTTTATTTATATATTATTTACTTACAGCGTATTATACATTTCTTGAAACATGTATTCCAACTTTATGGGACCAAAGTCCTGTGTTATATTATAATATTTTCACCTATAATTTTATTGGTTTTTTATTTTATTTATAGCTTTTAATTTGTAATTTATTTAACTTTCCTTAGGTTTTTGTATTCTTTCAAATTTATGGAAAATTAATTTGTGTTTTTTATATTTTAAAAATCTATGTTTTGATGTTGAATATGGAAGACTGTGAATTTAATTAGATAAAATACAATATTATCTCTGTAATCTCTTGTTGTTTACAATAATTATAACTAATGTCTTAGCAACCAATAAAAAACTATAAGTTAATATTATTAGTTAAACTACTATCGGGGTGAATAATCCTTGCTTTTTAAAAAAAAAATAATATGAATATTTCTAATAAAAAAAATGTTTTCTGCGCTTCCTGTTCAACTACTCGTATATGCCACCTCTCAGTACTTTTGACGTTTTTTTATCCGTAAACTGTCTGGGTTTATGAGAGAATTTATATAAGATGAAGATGTATTTAAAACATCAATCACACAAATAACCATATCTACTGTATGATCTAACTAGTTAATGAGGATATTATTATTATTACGAAAATTATTTGGTAAGAGCAAAATTTAAAGTCTTCGCGGTTAAAGAAGCGCTGGCCAGTAGCGTGACAGCAAAGGACATCAGTCAATTCTTCCCCCGCAATCCTTTATCCTGGAATATTTTCACGCCATCAGACACCGAGAGATCATCTTCATGAGATTTTTTCACAAGAATCTGACAGTTGTATGGAATTTCTGGTGCACGCGACACAAAACGTATTAACTGCCGAAATTCCACCGCACATCCTTGAGAACTTATTTAACATTCCGAGAAACAAATTTTAGATCAATGTGCATTCATGTCAACTTCATGAAACGGTTTTTCAGTTCGCATTTTATTTTTATCGAAACTCATTGAAATTTCGTGAACAACTTATTTTAAAAACACGATCGTGTAATACTCGTACCTGCCACTTTTACGGGTATTATCCTGAAAACGGTTATTTTATCATACAACTTTTGATTGAATTTCCACTATGTAAAAATGATTCCAACTTTTGCTAAAACAAAAATCGTTTTTTTTCATCTATGTAAGAAAGCAAATAAAAACTGAATTCAATTTTAAAGTATTTTTTTTAATTTTTCAATAATTCAATAAATCAAATATTTTGTATTAAACGCTCTCTATTATTAATTTATTATTTTCCACACTTATATTAGTAAATATTTATTGTTATATTTGTAATATTCCATTCATCTAAGTTAGCAAGCCAAGAACGTTTTTATTTTAAGAAAATTTTTCTTATAGGTACTCAAATTTGCTTCCTTACTGTGTCTGGTGCGCGCGTATAAATATTGTAATATTTTACTGTAAAAATACACATGCAAACAAAAGTGAGTAATATTTCTTAACAACGTTGATAAATTTCTTATTGAATAGTGACTGTATGTAGTAAACCTACATTTCAATTAAGAATTCTTCCACATATAATTTTTTTTTTCTTTATGATACGTTTTTTTATATCAAAACGACTTTCCTATTCACTAGTATCAAACACACGCACTCACCCTTTCAAACCCACCCCCAAATACCAAACTCCATTCATATACCCACGCACCCTCTTACACATACACTTACACACATAATTATTTAAAGTATTTTTAATGCTTTTTTTTCCTAACTTTTTTTCAATAATTTTTTCAATAATGTTTCTGAGGAATGCTTTACTGGCTTTATTTTATGATTTCATACAATATTTTATACATTTATTTTGTAATTCTTTTGGCTTCCTCAATAAACAAAATAAAAAAAATAAAACAAATATCATATCAGTGCAAACCTTTTAACATATTCTCTTTAAGTCGCCGCTTTTCACGGTTCAGTATAATTTCCTCGGGGATGTACGCATAAAGGTCACGATTTAGCAGCAGACCAGTTCAGATGCCCCTTTAAATGCCACTGAACTCTTTTCTCGGGGGAATAAAACATTTCACATCACGTTTAAACGGACATTTTTAAATGTTCCATCATTTTTCTGCGTTAATTGTTAATTTAGTGAACAAGTTTTTCAACATGTAAAAATGTTTGTAGGCAAGTGCTTAACTATATCTTCTATTGAGTTTATTAAAATGGAAGTTATTTTTGGGAAGCGATTATGGAAAATCAGTCACTTATGGGTCTTTCGACGTATAATTGACAGATTTAAGTGGTCACTTAATAATAATTGTAATATTGTTTTGAGTATGTCCAAATGTTTACAGACTGGCAAGATTTTTTTCATAGGGAGTTATTTATATCTAAATGTGTTGCAACAGAGAGGGAAATTGTTTTCAGGCGTTGCCTAGTGGGTGAATTTCAGTCGGATGAATTTTACCCACACGATAAAGGTTTCAGCTCTTTTACTTCATAAAAGTCAACAAATGGAAGAGTTGAAGAAATGTGAATGATTAAACCAGCCAATGACAGATCATAAGCTCTGTGAATGCTTAGACTTCCATATTCCCTTTTCAAAAATATTTTCCCTCTCAAAAATGTAGAATAATTGTAACATTCAGTATACTGCTCATTGTTTAACTTAATTTCTTCAACTCTTCCATTCGTTGGATTTTGTGAAATAAAACAGTATGGGTCTTACTCATAAACTTGCTATAAAGTTACGCCTAAGCATAGTAGTAAAATACGGATAAAAATACTATCCTTGTTATAGTTGTTGAATAAGAATGGTATTTCCATCGTTATTCAACCGCTATGTCTTCGGAAAAGAAGCCCGATCAACCAAAGAAGCCGCAACCGCCAAAAAAATCGACCCGTCAGATGCAAGCTAAGGCCAAGGAAGCAGTACCGAAGTCAGCCGGTACAAAGGAGCCGACTCCCTCCTGTTCTGGGACAACGTCCCAAACAGCAGCGCCAACGACAAAGGTACCAACCCCTTCGACTTTGGAAATTGCTTCTCAAAGGACCCTCTCGCCGATTTTCAGCCAGGAAGTAGTAAGAAGGGAAGAAGGTAAGTCAAAAGATATGCCCCTCGATTCCATGTCATTGAAAATGATTTCCCTTTCAACCAAAGGCCTGCGCATGGTGGACCCTTTGAAAGGGAACATCACAAAGGAGACTCGCGAAGGCCTGGTGAGTCTGTTCACTGACATCATCGATTTGGCTTCCGAGATGTCGAGAAAAACACAGCAGCAAGAGACGAGTTTCTTAAAGGAAAAAATTTCTCTCTTACAGAAAACCGCCATCGCCAGTATTCAACCTTCAGCCGGTCCAATAAGCTACGCTTCCATGGCAGCATCAGGTTCCTCCCATGCTATCATCGTGAGCTCTTCGGATAAATCCAAGACGAGCTCAGATATCATGGCAACATTAAGGCAAGATGTCAGACCATCAGTCTTGAAGGTTGGAGTTAGCGCCATGATACCTGCAAAGGACAATAAAGTTATCATCAAGCTGCCAACATCCAATGACGCCGAAACAATTAGGGCTGCTCTCCCAAGGTTGACCAAGGGGAACCTGGTCGCTAAGGAGGGGAAAAGATTAATGCCGACCGTCCTACTGAAAGGCATCGAAAAGGAAACCCGCGATGAGGAAATGATCGAGTACATTCTCCAGCAGAATGACTCGATCTTCGAAGCCGCGGGGGAAAACAAAGACGCTATAAAGTTGCAAAGGTCGTTCCGCAACAAAAACAGCGAGCGTCTGAGAAATGCCGTCCTTCTTGTAAGCAAGGAGGTGAGAGAAGCCATGATCAGCCAAGGTCGAATCAGCATTGGATACCAGAGGGTACAGGTCGAAGATAGCTGCCCCTTAATGCAGTGCTATAAATGCATGGGCTTTGGTCATTCCATGGAAAACAAAGACCGCTGCTTGCACTGTGCGGGAGACCATAAATCTATGACCTGCACCAAGAAGGACAAAGAAGCCGATCATCGATGCTGGAACTGCATCAAGATGGCCAAGGGTAAAACTGAGGCATCTAGGCACAGGGCCAACGATAGGGAATGTCCCTACCGAATAAAAATGATGATGAGGACTATGGAGAGAGTTAATTATGGCTAGCTCCATTCTCACTACCACAACCGGGATCCATTCACACATCGCCGGCGCAACTAAAGTTATACAGTGGAACCTGGGCCGCTGTAAAGCAGCACAAGAAAAAGCACTGGCCAACAGACGGGGGGCGGATATACTGCTGCTTCAGGAGCCTTACACAGGCAACACGGGCAAAATTAATGCATCGGGAGTTACCGTTTATCAATCGGTAACATCATCGGAGCATGTCTGTAAAGCAGCGGTTATAATCTGCAAACCCAAATTAAATGGAATTCTGTTGAGCAAATACAGTGACTCAAATACAACGCTGGTTCAAATTACAACTGACGCCGGACCCATGGTAATCGGATCCATGTACGTGGAACCAACCTCGGATGTTACTCCCGCTCTAGATAAACTCAGACTCTTAGGAGATATTCCCATTCTCATAGGAGGGGATCTTAACGCCAAAAATGTGTGGTGGGGAAGCGCGAGAACGGACAGAAGGGGCGAAATAGTTGCAGATTTTTTATCTGAACTAAATCTGCACACCTTAAATGAAGGTAATCGGCCCACTTTCGAGGCCTTTCGCGGTCACCTTCACCTCAAGAGCGTTATCGACATAACATTCTGCTCTTCAAGTCTGCTAGACACCGTCGACAGATGGAGAGTGGAGTCTAACAATAACCATTTAAGTGATCACAATCCAATTTATTTTGAAATTTCAGCCAGAATATGGAACCCCACAGAAATCAAAACGGCCATTTATAACAACAAGAAGGCCAAATGGGAGAAATTCTCGAAAGAAGTTCAACGTAAATTAAAGGAACGTAAAGTATCACAGAATTCCTTCTCCGAAGTAAGCAACTCGCTGGATTTGGAGAAGAAAATCATTTTGTTGATGGAAATTTTAGACGAATCGTGCAAAGCAAGTATACCAATCAGGAAACCCTTTAAAAGGCAACCCTGTCCTTGGTGGAACGCTGAGCTCGATAAACTAAAAAAAGAAGCTAGGAAATGTAAGCACAGGCTTCAGAACTCAGGTACTCTCCGTAGAGAGACTAAGACACTTCCTGAGTATCTCGAAGCCAAACAAGCCTACAAAATCGCCATTGAGAAAGCAAAAACGGAATCCTGGAAAAATTACTGCGGTTCTCAGAACAGAGAAACCGCCTGGTCTGCAATTCACAGAGTGCTGGTCAACCGGAAAAAGACCACTCCATTAGCGACGCTAAAGGATGGCAGCGAATACTTAGCTTCGGCTGAGGAAAGCGCTAACCGTCTATTGGAGAGGTTTTTTCCGGACGACAATACACAGCAAGAGACTCGTGAGCAAATTGACATCAGGCGGAGGGCGGAAATCATACCCTACACAGAAAGCGATCCAATATTTACGGTAGAGGAGATTGAGGATATAATATCAAATATTAATCCGGAAAAGGCGCCCGGTGAAGACCATTTCACCGCGGACATCTGCCTTCACTTCTTCAACGTAGACAGGTCGCTGGTACTGGGTATGTATAATGCATGTCTCAGAGTGACCCACTTTCCAGCTCAATGGAAAAAAGCGAGGGTCATTGTCATACCCAAACCGGGAAAAGATGACCTTCAAGATATTAAGTCCTACAGACCGATTGGACTCATCTCGGTATTTGGTAAAGTACTCGAAAAGTTGATGATCAATCGGATCAACTGGCATTTTCATCGCAAAGGTAAGTTGAGTCAGAAACAATATGGATTTACACCCCAGAAATCAACAGAAGACGCTCTTAACGCATCAGTCAAGATAATCAGGACTGCACTGCAAGACAAGAAAATGATAGTAGCGATCTCGCTTGACATAAGAGGAGCCTTTGATAACGCTTGGTGGCCATTTTTGATGTGCCAACTGAGCAGTAAGAAGTGCCCTCGAAACTTGTTCTTGCTAGTGAAGAGCTATCATCAACAAAGGAGAGTTGTATTGTCACACTTCGATGCCACTCTCGAAAAGGTTACGACCAAAGGATGCGTTCAAGGGTCCTCCTGCGGACCGAGCTTCTGGAATTACATCTTAGATGATGTACTCCAGAAAAACTTAGGTGCGGGAGTCGAACTGAAGGCATTCGCAGACGATCTTTTCTTGACAGCCGTGGCAGACAATACAACAGAACTTGAGAGGATGACAGACAATGCACTGAAGATTATCACATCATGGGGCTCAAAAGCTAAACTACAATTCGCCGAAGATAAAACCAACGCAATGTTTATAACCAGAAGAAAGGACCGCCGCCAGCCAGCCATTCATATGAACGGAGTTCAGTTGAACTATGTGGACCACTTTAAGGTTTTGGGTCTTACCATAGATCGCAACCTGAATTGGTCCAAACACGTTGACGGTGTTTGTAAAAAAGCCACAGGTATTACAAACAAACTCGTGAGAGCCGCCAAACCCACATGGGGTGCGTCGCCGGAGGTTATGCAGCAAATATACGTAGGTGCTGTAGAGCCTCTGATTACGTACGCTTCAAGCGTGTGGGTGGACGCGGTCAACAGGAAAGTCAACCGGAAGAAATTGAACTCCATCCAACGACAAATAGCCATCAGGTCATGCAAGGGATACAGAACAATCTCCTTGGTATCAGCACAGGTTTTGAGTGGATTCATGCCACTCGATCTGAGGATCAGGGAGCTTGCAGAAGCATATCAGGTGAAGAGGAGCCTCACCTTGCAAGACTTGCCGCAGGACAGATTTTACCAGGGAGTGGGAGACTATTTCTCACTTCCTCATCCGGCGGAGCGCTATCCTATAGATCACGGCTACGATGATCAGGTTCTCCCTGGGACGGCGCGGGAAGAGCTGAGGATCTACACGGACGGCAGTCTCTTGGACGGCAAAGTGGGTGCAGCTTTTGTACCTTACGATGGCATCAGAGAGCTGCCGTCGAGAAAGTTGAAACTCGGCAATTTTTGCTCCGTGTTTCAGGCAGAACTCTTTGCGATCAGAGAAGCCTTGGTCTATGTTTTGAAGAAGCCACCAAACAGATGGAAGAAAATATCGATCCTGACAGATTGCAAATCTGGAGTCCATGCAATAACCGACCGAAATTCGGTCAATCCTATTGTAATGGACATAAGAACAGATATCCAGAATCTACGATGCAGACACCAGGACGTGTACATCGGCTGGATACGAGGACACTGCGGAATCCTTGGCAACGAAAAAGCTGACGAAAAAGCTCGGGAGGCTACGCTTAAGAAAACAGCCCCCGATTTTGCCGATTTTCCGCTCAGTTTTGCCAAAAGAAAAATAAGAAGCAGGACCCTTCAACTCTGGAACGATCACTATTTGAGTGAGACAACCGGAAGTGTTACTAAAATGTTTTTCCCTACAATTTTTCATGCCTATGATTTCAGAAAAATGCAAAATGCTGGCTACGAGCTCACCCAGATGCTTACGGGTCATGGTGGCTTCATGAGCTACCTGCATCGCTTCAAGCTCTCAGAGATCGACAGCTGCCCATGCGACGATGAAACTCCTCAAGATGTCCCTCACCTGTTGATGCATTGCCCCTTTTTCAGCTTTCAAAGACAACAGCTGGAGGCGCGATGCAGAGGCCTGGGTGAAGATCTATGCGACATCCCATCGGTGATAGGTAATAAAGAACTCACACGAGAGGTAGTATCATACATGATAAATATAGCGCAGGAAATTGGTAAAATAAACCAAAGTAGGGAACAAAATGCCGAACACTCCTCTAGTGGAACGGAAGGCCTGTTGACTACTGCCAACAGGCCGGCTTCTCCTGAAGAGTTTTAAGTGGTTTCCTCTCCACGTGAGCAAATGCTGAGAAGTTCCTGATTAGCCCACATTAATATATCCCTCCTGATCCCAATAGTGTAGACAAATTTTAAGATATTTAATAGCAGAAAAATCCACTTTTTGAAATATAAACCTTGTATATTATAAGCAAGGTAAATAATAAAGCAACTCCCATATAAAAAAAAAATTTAAAAAAAACCGCTATGTCTAGGCGCAACTTTTTACTAGGTTTATAAGTAGGGCCCTATGTAAGTTACGTCTTGAAGTTTACAACCGTAATTGGTACATTAAATCTGTTTCCGGGCAGGTGAAAAATACAGTAATTTCAATGTAACCGTGTGGATTGCTGCACAGGACTACGAATTTCATCTTGTGTAATTATATTATGTTTCTTTCTTTTAGAACATTTTAAATACTTGCATTCTTTTTATTTATCCAAATTTTCAAATTTCGAAAGCAATATTCAACGATTTGAAAAGAACTCACTATTCAAAAATAGGAAGAAACTTGTGGCAGAGCGAGATGTGAACCTGGGACTTTTGGTCCGCGAATCCGCGACACTATCCACGAAACCACAACCCGGTTCAAAATTGATTCGTCATCATTCCCTTTCCGCACCTAATGGTACATTTGTCTATCAAACTAAGCCAAATATTTATTTTTAATTTTTATTATCATCGTAATCATCATTCCCTTTTCGGTCACTTTGGTACGTGAAGGTTAGATGATAAGTCTTACGCTTCAGGAACCAGCTCAGGGACTAAGAAATATTCTAGTGTGAAAACACCCTTTTAAAAAAAAAATTTATTTCAACCATGTCGGGAATCGAACACAAGACCTCTTGCATGGTAGGCAAACACGCTGACCATTGCGCCACGATGCCGACATCCAAATTAACACACATCAAAATTGAGCACGCCAAAATTGATTCTGTAATCAGTAAATCTATAAAAAAAAAAACACTTGGTGGTATGACATTTGACACTTAATTACTTACATAAACATCTTCAACTCTTTCCTTTCTTTCCCCCTCTTTTCATTCTTCTGTTTCTTTCATATTCTTATTCTTTAAGGTGGGGTCGGTGCTTTACAAGCTCCTGACGTCACTGTGCCCTGTGAAGATCTAATGCTACGGGTCCCCGTGAATAGTTCTTGCTCTCTCTCCTCAAGATGTCCCTCACCTGTTGATGCATTGCCCCTTTTTCAGCTTTCAAAGACAACAGCTAGAGGCGCGATGCAGAGGCCTGGGTGAAGATCTATGCGACATCCCATCGGTGATAGGTAATAAAGAACTCACACGAGAGGTAGTATCATACATGATAAATATAGCGCAGGAAATTGGTAAAATAAACCAAAGTAGGGAACAAAATAAAGGAACAAAAAAAAAAAAAAAAAAAGGCTAAAGAAGAATGGATGAGGAGACAGTGTCATGAATTGGATATCCTTTGTTCAAAGCATGATGCATTTAATTTGCATAAGAAAGTGAAGGAGATATCCAGAGTGACAAAAGGAAAGCATAGACCAATGAGCTTAGTAAATGACGATAATAAATTGATACTAGATGAGGATGAACTGACAGATACATGGGAATCATATATAAAAGACTTATTTGCAGACGATAGAGAAAATTTTGATTTGACAATCCCAAATCAGGGTCCTACTATTCTAAAATCTGAACTTCTCCACGCTATAGCCACATCAAAAAATAATAAAGCGAGTGGACCTGATGAAATCCCTATAGAAATGATAAAACTTATCCATGAAGAAAACATTGATCAAATCATTAAACTTTATAATAAAATTTATGACACAGGAAGAATTCCATCAGAATGGCTCCAGTCAATATTTATCACACTACCTAAAAAACAGCATCCCAAAAAATGTAGTGATTATCGACTCATTAGTCTTATGAGCCATATGCTCAAAATACTCCTTAAAATTATTCATGCTCAAATAAGAGGCAAATGTGAACAGGATTTGGACAATGCCCAGTTTGGATTTAGGAAAGCTTTTGGTACACGTGAAGCACTATTTGGAATGAATGTCCTTCTACAAAAATGTCGAGATCAGCGAAAAGACGTTTTTGCTTGCTTTATTGACTACGAGAAGGCATTCGACAGAGTAAAGCATTCAGAATTACTGAAACTGTTACAGGAGTGCCAGCTGGATGACAAGGATGTTAATTTCATAAAGAACCTTTACTGGCAGCAGACAGCTGTGATAAGATTAGGTCACAATGTAACGAGAGATATTGCAATTAAGCGTGGAGTGAGACAAGGCTGCATATTATCGCCCTTACTTTTTAACTTATACTCGAACAAGATATTTAAGAATGCTCTCTCTGATGTCAGAAAGGGAATAAGAATTAACGGCGAAATTGTCAATAACATCCGATATGCTGACGATACCGTTATCCTGGCTGACAACGCATGTGTCCTTCAGGAACTTCTTAATAAAATTGACGAAGCTGGTAGAGTAATGGGCTTGAACATCAATGTGGCCAAAACAAATATGATAGTGTTTAGCCGAAACCCTCACAATAATGCTGTATTGCGAATAAATGGTCAAACAATAGAGAGAGTGACTAACTTTAAATACCTCGGCAGTCAAATCACTTCTGATCTGGATCCGGATAAGGAAATTAGATGCAGAATAGAAATAGCACGATCAGCATTCAATGGCATGAAATCATTCTTCTGCAGTGATAGTCTTAATTTAAAACGGAGACAGAGGATGGTCAAGTGCTATGTGTGGTCAATACTGCTCTACGGGGTTGAAACATGGACTCTCAAGGTGAACTCCATGAACCGATTAGAGGCTTTTGAAATGTGGCTTCACCGGAGAATGCTGAAAATCCCGTGGACAGATTTAGTGACCAACGTGGAGGTGTTGAGACGAGCCAGTGCCGAAAAAGAACTATTGTCCTCAATAAAACAGAGAAAACTCGCATATCTGGGCCATATTATGCGCGGAAGCAAATATACGCTTCTACAGCTTATTATGATGGGAAAGATCGAGGGAAAGCGTGGGGTTGGAAGGCGACAGATGTCCTGGCTGAGAAACATCCGCGACTGGACGGGAGTGCGTGGGGTTGAGGCGCTGTTCCAGTTGGCGCAGGACCGGAATGCCTACTCTAGAGTGATCGCCAACGTCGGGGAGACCTGATATGGCACAGAAAGAAGAAGGGAACAAAATGCCGAACACTCCTCTAGTGGAACGGAAGGCCCGTTGACTACTGCCAACAGGCCGGCTTCTCCTGAAGAGTTTTAAGTGGTTTCCTCTCCACGTGAGCAAATGCTGAGAAGTTCCTGATTAGCCCACATTAATATATCCCTCCTGATCCCAATAGTTTAGATAAATTTTAAGATATTTAATTCCAGAAAAATCCACTTTTTGAAATATAAACCTTGTATATTATAAGCAAGGTAAATAATAAAGCAACTCCCATATAAAAATATAAAAAAGTTCTTGCTCTCTAAGCCCGGGTCTTTAAAGACCCTGGCTACTGAGTGGAAGGCGAGAGTTTACATTTTGCTAAATCTCACCCTCCAAGTCCAGATCCATAAAGTATCGGGCTATTAGGTAGGGGGCAAGTTCTTTAACATCTTCAGGTTTAACCAGTGGTCCCCCGAAGATGAGACTCCTTTTATGATGTAAAGCATCACATCAACATGGAATGTGCATAGTTGTTTCCTCGTCTGCACTGCCAAACCTACATCTACAAGTTTTGGTGTTTGTTCAATCTGCAGTGTCTTGAGCGGGCTCTAGTGATAACCTGACTTGATCTTGGCTGAAATTTATTTGGTCAAAAGCAAAACTTTGCGAGTATCCTTTTATAAGTTCCTTCACGTGGTGATGACCAGTTACTTTTTTCCAGAACATTACACTCTGCTTCCTAGCCCATGATTTTAGCTCATCACAAGGAGCACATTTAAGTAATTCACCTGTTTTTTTCATACAATATTTTTAAGGCCAATGGGCGTCAAAGAAAAGAAAAATAAAATAAATATCAACAGCAACGCTAGCAATTCTAAGAAAATTCAAGTCCCGATGATGACGAAGTAACCTCGAAACCGGTTGACGTATATATCAAAAGTTAATGTGGTTTATACAAATTCAAAAATGAATAAATGTTTACAATTGATTAGCCTTAGAAAAGGCTCTTATCTAATTAGTCCGCAAATTATGGATTGCAAATTTAAAAATCAAAATATATGAGTATTGATTTCTTCCTTCGTTTCTCTTAAATGTATATAATATGTAAATTCTAAATATAATTTTAATTTATAGTAGTCTTTGTGGAAATATAAAAACGAATTAATATTGTCTTCTATTTATTAAATAATATTTTTCGGGGGAGCTTTCGCCGCCTTCCGAGACGAGTCTCGCTTGAGGCGGCACGTGATTGACAACCCGCCGCCTACTCGCAAAAGTTCACCCGTGCCCCCGCCCTGGTTCGAGTCCGCTACGTCCCCGCCCTGCACCCCCTATAAAGGGCAGAAACGGTACATAGACAGACCGGTGACAGGCAGACCCTTTATTTCATAATCATTACATAACGTTTGAATCGTCTGTAAGTATCTACAGAATACGAAATGTGTATTTTAATTTAATAATGCCTTCGGTATTTTAATCCTTCACTGCAATTAAACCTTTTGATCTATATAGTGCGAATAAAATACCTTCAACCACAACACGATTTTGTTTAACACAGATTGGCATGACATAAGTTTAAGTAACTCAAAACAAAACACAGATTAAATGCAAAGAAGGATTGAAATATGAGTCGCGTTGATCTTATATTTTACAGCCAACGTTTAATCTCTTTATTAGTCTGACGACGCCGGTTTCCGTCAAAAAACGGTTTAAATTATATTGATTAAAGTATCAACACCTAAATGTTATATTTTTTAACATAAAACAATATGCATAAATACTAGCATATTTGTTTTAAAAAAAATATTTTCGCTTTAAAATTACTATAAATAACTGAAAAATTTAAATATGAAACTTTGCAAAACAACACGCGCGATCAAAATTTCAACTGACATAAATCATAGACAAAGGATGAATTATGCATATTTTTTCTCTTAAATCCATAGATGAACTCTTTAAATTATTACCAGACTTAAAAAATACTTCACTATTCATGATTTTAAACAATTATACTTAAATATTTGGTATGATGAAAATTTCTATAACGATGCGTTTAAGTGTTAATATAATTTATTTATTATTATATTATTTTTACATTTTATATAGTAAATAGTAGTATCGTTTAGAATACCACTACCCTAGACTACACAGTAAGTGCAATGTCTAGTAACAGGAAGGAAGTGTGACACGGAGATGTCTATAAAGGATGTATATACTCTAAGATTATAACTACCCCTTTGTCGAAAAAAGTTCTTCTTAATTTTCAGATTTCTTCAAGGTCGTTTAAACGTGGACCATTATTGTTTTGTGCCAGGACTCGACTATTGTTTACGTGTAAACAATGATTTGCAAGACGAAAAATTGTTCGGAGGCATCGCCACCGAGATAGACGGGCAGGCTATCTCCGCGGAACAATGAGTACCTCTACAACACAGCGCGGCCGCATTGTCCGCGTGTGAACACGCACGGACAGGATCTTGTGACAATAGAGATTTACTTGACGTGCACGTGTCGTTACAATGTCAAACAATTCCTATACATATTAGAATAAAATAAATAATATTAAATATATACATCGTTCGTAATAAACGCCGTCGTATATTCATTTTCGCAGCGCTCAAGTGCGTACTGAGGCTGAATTTTCGTATTGTCCCAGTGTTCTGTCCCGCGCGGTCGAGGCTGTTCACGGCAAGACAATATTGTCATATCTATTGTATTGTCTACATGTTAACGGCCCTTTATTGACGCTGACGGCTTGAAATAGAATATTATAAAACAATTTTTACATTTCCAGTGAATGTATTCTACGCATTGTACACTGTATGTACCTATGTGATTGACAGGCCATTGTTTTAGGGATGTTCTCACCATTTGTTTATTTTTTGCAGCCCTTCTCAATTTTTCCCTACTTTGTGTTTACTGATTAGTTACAAGCATTTAATGAAAGGGAGGCAAATTATAAATTTAGAGACGTACTGTTTTTATTATTTAGTTCGTAAATAACAATAAAACGTAAACAAAATATGTAGGTTAAAATATTAACCGATCTTTTCATGGACATATAAGTGTTTGGGCATTAGAGTCCTTAGCCGAGTGACCACATTACACCTGTATAACATTCGCAACTCTGCTTATTTCTATGTACATGCTTATTTTATCAGTAGGTTTGAGGTCTTGGATTAGCATGGAAGGAATAGATAGACCTCCTTCATTAAAATTTAAATCAAAAAAATATTTGGCGGCCTCCATGGTGTAGTGGTCAAGACGCTTGACTCACGCACGGAAGGTTCCGGGTTCGATTCCCGGTGAGAACACAAAAATTAAAATGTGATTTAATTAGGCCTCTTGGCCTGTTGCGGTGCAAAAAAAAAAAAAAGAGATAAGAAGAGAAAAAAAAAAATAAAAGAAATACATACTGCAAATAAATCCTGATTTTGTTCTATCAGCATATGTTAACCTTGTTTGTTTTTTTTCATGGTTATGTCATACCATATTTATATGCTATAAACTTATAAATCATTAAAAAAAGGAATGGCCCACGCTCAGACGCAAAGTCTTTGTGGGCATTTTTTTCCAATTATGTTATGTCTTAATTTTAAGATGTATTTTTTAAATTATATTTCTATGTAAATAATATATGTAAAGAAAAAAAATAAAAAAAATCGTCAATTTTAAATTAAATATTCCCTTAGAAAACATAAATTACACGTATCTATTAGACACTTTAAATTTAATTTGATTAGAAGATCGTAGAAAAATAAATAACCTTCTTTTTTATTTTAAATTTTAAATTTGGTGCTCGATTGTTGTGAACTCCTGAATCTTATTAACTTCAAAATACCGAATCGAGTTACTAGAAGTACTGAGTTGTTTGCAATTACATACGTTGGTACTAACTATGCACGACACTACGATTTCGCGTTTACATTCCATAGCCAACAAATTTACAAATTTTAAGATGTATTTTTTTAAGTGTATTTTTGTAATTAAAATTCTTTGTAAATATACGTATGGAAAAATAAACAAAAAAAAAAACTTTTTTAAACTTCAGTTTACGTTAACTGTAGTTATCATGATTATCTTTCCAAACTTTCCCAATAAATTTGGGTATCTTCATTTAAGGTACCTTCGGCAAAAAACTGTTAAATAAAAAAAGTTAAGCTAAATAAAAGTTTCAGTTAATTGAACAGAAATCCATGGTTCGAAACCCAAACTCTACTACAACTTGATTCCCGTTTTCTAACACAGTAATTTACGACTAATAGAAAATGGCCCTTTTTAAAAAATCTTTACCTTAATAATGAAAACGTTTTATGAAATATTAGTAGTTTTTTTTAACTAGTTTTCCTAAAAATACAAAAAATTAATTCCACGAAAAAAACAAATAAATCAATCAACAGGTATTAAATAAAACCTCACATATTAGTACATATTAATATTATATACTATTTTTCTTTTTTTTCTATTTTTTTGTCTTTTTTTATTACTTATTATTTAAATTAAATTTTTTCTTGTTTCTATTTACTTTATTTTATTACTGTTTATAAATATACGTATTTTATTTTATTTGCAACTTATAAGTGCCTAACATTTCTTAATTGTTAAATTGCTTTTATTTTGATACCGATAATGTACTTAATCGATAGCTTACACCACTGTGGAAATTTTATGTAGACTGTTTTCACAACTTTCGTTTATATGTATTCTTATTTTCTGTATCAATAAATGTAAAAACTATTGTTTTTTTCCCAAATAAAAATAAATACATGAAAATAAATAAACAGTTAATTAATTAAAGATGCACAAAGCATGTTCAAAACAACGTAAATCTACATAGAAATATACGAGACAAGGCATGCATTGACGGTTAGTTTCTCTTTTGAAAACATAAGTTATTTAACCTAAAACTATTATTGGTGCAGCTGGTCATAAGGCTAACGAAATTTTCTGTAATTAAAAACCAGGCTATCTTCTGAGTTACTTATTATTATTCAGAAAGCGATTCCTAAATATCTCTACCTAAATAAGAAGTATGTCTACGGTCCCCCAGCCGAGCCGTAGTGGCATACGCTCGGGTGGAGGGGGAAATGGCATCATATCTGCGCAGTCATTCGGCCGTAATAAATACCTAAATAAAGCGCAAATAATACCCAAATCGCTCATCAGCGTTATAGCTTCCTGAGAATCCACCGACACAACCCCCCTCACCTAACCCAAGCCACCCCACGCCGTCCTACTTACTATCTTAGGACAGTGGCGTCACTACGGTCTCTCTCTACGGTCAATGGGTTAATAATAATTTTGAATATTTTCTGAATTTCTCCTACTCACCTCGTTCAATCACGTATGTCAAACGACGGGGTTAAAAAGTCGCTAAGCAACTGGACCAATCACGATGAAACATCATTAATGTAATGCTTCGCATTGTCAATGACTTTAATTCACTTAAAGTAATAAATATTTTGTATGAAGCACTAGTTTGTAGTCAGCTAGAATATAATTCCACTGTGTGGTCTCCTCAGTATAAATTACATATTAAAAACATAAAAGAAATCAAAGACTTCAAATTAAACTTACAGATAAACTCCGATATTTATCTTATGTTTTCCAAAGACTGAAAAATATCTAAACCAAAGAAAAATTAAAAATTGTATTTTACGCTTTAATTCAATCATCAATAACATGTGGTATAATAGGGTAGTATTTTTCAAGCAATGCCAAATGATATTAAAAAACGCAAAACCAGAGATTTAACACGCCGTAAAACGTAAATATTTTGAATGATGACTATAAAGTATTGCCACGCAACAGGTTAAAATGTGGCTATATTAAAAAAATAATAATCACGATCGATGAATTGTAATCCAAGCTCCTTTAGAATCGCTAAAACGATAAATAATATCGATGGGAGATTTTTATCGCCTCGATTTTAGTGCCACTATTCTGATTGAGCAACTGGAGTAATCTCATTTAAAATTAAAAAGTTAGGCTGTTTTTTTATCAATTTTCTTTTTTTAACAGATTATTAAACTAAATCAAAAAAATCATTTTTCTTTATCGTATTATTATCACTTTCAACTTTAGTAAATTTGAAAATTCCTACCAAAACATCGAAATTACACCGCCCCTAATGTTATAAATTCAAGTCAAGTTCAAGTGTTTCTTATATTTTTAAGTTGAGCCCAGTATAATAATAATTTGTCGAAAAACATGAAAATCAGTTGCCTCAACAACATACTTACGCTATAATTGATTGGTTATTGTAAACGCGCGGTCATATGAACCTGTGACGTTGCAAAATAGTCAATTTTTATTATTTATTTCATACATTTTCGAGAATCTTCACCATACAATTTAATTATATTGTACAATAATTTATGATTGTCTATTACCAAATAAAAAAATAAACACCGAACTACATCATTCATAATGTCTTAGGCACCAGTGTTTTCAACGCGCTGCAACCACTATAAACTTGTATGTAGTATAATGCCCGTATTTAGAGACAATACTCAAGGTAAGAAAAGCACATTCTACTGTCCTCGCCTTCAAGTTATTCTCGGCACATTAGATTAGAATGTATTTTCCTCACCTTGAGTTTTGCCCCGGAATACGGACATAAGATTTTTTTAAATTACTGCATAATAAAAATGATATTAATGTTTCAAAAATTTTAAACGCCACTGAATGGTCTTCAACAATATCATCTTCTCCGGAAGAATAGTATCCTGTAGGGAGGAGGTAATCTTCCGGGCACGCAAGGGAGGGGGGGTAATACAGCGACTTATAAAACTGCAACTTAAACAATAAAGCTTTTTTTTAAAACTAGCCCTTATTAAATTCAAATGGCAGTATAGATAAAGAAAGGCGTAAAAGCTTCAAATAACTATGTATGTATCATTGATGCCTTAATTCAAAAGAAAGGTGCATTATAATATTATCACGTGAAGATAATAACTGGCAGGTGATTTACATCGGTACCTTGTTTATAAGGTAGGTATTCATGATGAATTTAGGTATTTATGATGAATTTAGGTATTCATGATGAATTTAGGTATTCATGATGAATTTAGGTATTCATGATGAATTTAGGTAATCATGATGAATTAAGGTAATCATGATGAATTTAGGTAATCATGATGAATTTAGGTATTCATGATGAATTTAGGTATTCATGATGAATTTGGGTATTCATTATGAATTTAGGTAATCATGGTGAATTTAGGTAATCATGATGAATTTAGGTAATCATGATGAATTTAGGTATTCATGATGAATTTAGGTATTCATGATGAATTTAGGAATTCATGATGAATTTAGGTATTCATTGTGAATTTAGGAATTCATTATGAATTTAGGTATTCATGATAAATTTAGGTATTCATGATGAATTTCATATATTGAGAGTAGTATTTATAATATTATTATTTTATCCCCCCGTCCCTCTATCTATGCGGTCCTGGGAACCGCACCACGTGACCGTTAGGGGAGGGAGGACCGTGTGCCAGGAGCACTCGACTGTGGGAGATCGGATACATAATCAGTTTAATGAAAGTGAGCGCGATGAGGTCAGTCGGCGGGCGAAACCGGTATCAAGAAAGAGAATGCTGGTTTTTTGCACTAAAACAGGCCAAGAGGCAAATTTCCACTACCACATCCACATTTGCTCCTAAGTGGAGCGTGTGGAATTCACTAAACGCCTCCAGGACCTAACCTAACCTAACCTAACCTTTTTTTTTTTTTTTTTTTGCGAAGGAGGAGAAAATCTTCATAGACACCTGACAGCCCGTACTGTCAGGTAGTGCCAGATTTTTACTGGCTAAAAAACTCCTCCCTCTCGCAGTAGCATATACACCCAGCGGATCTCACGAGTGAATATTCTTCGCTGGGTTGCCGGTCTGCGAGGTTTTACCTCGCCTCATTTGTCGCGGGCGCTATGGCCCGCCCAGCCCGGTCAGTGACAGGTGCTCCTAACTGGTACAGCACCTAACTATCCAATCACTGTCCTAGCCTAACCATACACAGCTTAAGGCATCTCACCTGTGTCACCGGGCAGTGTAGGTCCACCTGCGCCCACTTCAAACGGGCGAGGGCGGAGGCGCCTTCTTTCCCGCTCGGCCTCCTCTTTCGCGAGCATTACCGATCTCGCGAACTTCTCCCAGCTAGACCAAGAGGACGCGTTTTGGAGCATGGAGGGAACCATCTCTTCCGGGGAGACACGGGTCCCTCCAAGAGATTCTTTTAGCTCCCTCCTGAGTTGGTCCCAGGAGGTGCACTCAAATGCTGTGTGCTCCGCCGTGTCCTCACTAGAGTTGCAGTGGTGGCACATGGCTGTTTCTTCCTTGCCTATTCTTTTCAGAAAGGCTCCAAAACATCCATGCCCCGTCAGTAGCTGAGTCAAGTGGAAGCTGAGGCATCCGTGCTCCCTTTCCATCCAAACACCCGGGTCGCATATCAGCCTCCGCGTCCACCTTCCTTTCGCCGCTGAATCCCACCGTTCCTGCCAGCGAGTCATCGTCGTAGCCCGTGCGGTTTCCTTCTCCATGCCCGCATACGTGGCCTGCCTCTCGGCGGCCAGTAGGTCCACGGGGACTATTCCCGCCACGATGAGTGCCGCGTCTTCAGACACCGTGCGGTAACCCATAGATACCCTCAGTGCCATCCGACGCTGCACTCTGGCCATCATGAGCCTGGTCCTCTCCACCCTCATTGCGTCCGCCCATATAGGCGCGCCATACAATAGGGTAGAGTGAACCACCTCACTGAGAAGCTTTCTTCGGGTGGACTTTGGTCCCCCGATGTTCGGCATCAATCTGGCGAGTTGTTCGCCGACAGCGGCTGCTTTGCTCGACGCTTGGCGAACGTGCTCGGTAAAGCGTAGTTTGCCATCAAGGTGAACGCCAAGATATCTCAGCGTCCTCCTGTAGGGCACCTCAAAATCCCCGACACACAACTTTGGCGGCGCAATTCCACGTTTCCGCGTGAAAAACACCGCTTCCGTCTTCTCCCGGGCGAGTTCGAGGCCTGCGTGCGTCATCCATCGGGTTACCCTTCGCAGCGCCTCATTTCCGGCTACTTCCATTGCGGCCACCGTCTTTGCGGTCACTGTCACCGCAATGTCGTCAGCGAATGCGACCAGTTTTGTGTCCTCAGGGAGATGGATCCTGAGGAGCCCGTCATACATAACGTTCCACAGAGAAGGGCCAATGACCGATCCCTGCGGGACGCCCGCAGTGACGCTCCATGTTTGGCCACCTTCTTCCAGACCAGGGCCATCGTAGCTAAGCGTTCGCCCCCTAAAATAGTCTCTGATCAGTCGTACTAGGTAGCCAGGTGCCCCGACATCCAACTCCAGCGCTCTGAGAATCACTTCCCAGCGGGCGGAGTTGAAAGCGTTGCGCACATCAAGCGCCACCAGCACAGTATGCCGGCTCCTCTTCACGCTTCCTTCGAAGCCGCTCTGTACACCGCTTACAACACTGGCCACTGCGTCGACCGTCGACCTTCCGGGTCTAAAGCCGTACTGAAGCGGCGACAGTCGCGTCTCTAGGCAAGGCTGCAACCTTTCGAGAATCATTCTCTCTAACACCTTTCCCAGCCCGTCCAGCATGCAGAGAGGTCTGTATGCAGACGGGCCCGGTGGTTTGTTGGCCTTGGGAATCAGGACCAGCCTTTGCCGCTTCCAGGGTGCGCCGAAGATGCCCTCATTGAGGCACTTATTGAACATGTCGAGCACCTCACCGGAGAAGTTCTCAGCGACCACCCGTACCACCTCGTTTGGAATTCCATCGGGTCCTGGTGCCTTGCCATTTTTCAATCGCCCGACAGCCAGGGATAGTTCCGCCCGAGTGAAAGGTGGTGGTCGGGTAGACTCCTCTAGTGAGTCATCCAACGCGTCCCTCCTCATCAGGCCATGATCAGGAAAGAGTTTCCCTACCATGGCTCGCACGTTCTCCGGCTCGCTGAGGAACGGGTCAAAGACGCGGCCACGCAGTTTCTGCCGCACAAGTTTGTACGGCAGCCCCCACGGGTCCGCGTCGATCAGTTCACATAGTTCCAGCCAGCACCGTTCTTTGCTCTCTTTAATTTCCTTTTTAAAGGCATTTTTTGCATTTTTGAAGAGAACTCTTCTCTCCGAATCTTCCGGGCGTCTTTGCGCCCTCCTACTGGCGGCGAGACACGCCCGCCGGAGGCCAGCTATAGTGTCGTTCCACCAATACACCTGCCTCCCGCGGGGCCCGCCACCCCGCTTTGGCATAGAGGCGTCGCAGCCCCTAATTATAGCTGCAGTCACCTTAGTGACTGCTTCCTCAGCGGTGTCCTCAGGACGTAGGTCAAGTTCCTCCGCGATGGCCTCGGATAGGACGTCAGCTCGAAGTCGCTTGACACTCCATCCGATTGGCGAAGGGTCAATCTGGCGGCTTCCACCATTCATAAGCTGAAAAGCTATATAGCGGTGGTCGCTCGCCGAATAGTCATCTGTCACCTTCCAGCCTTTGATCTTTCCTATTGTCGTCTCATCGGCGAAGGTGACGTCGATGACTGACCGGGATGCGCCTCTTCTAAAAGTCGGCGCATCTCCAACATTCGCCGTATGTAGACGCAGAGAGGCCGCTAAAGCGCCGAGAATCTGCCCTCGTCGGTCTGTCGTCGCGGATCCCCACTCCGCCGCTTTCGCATTGAAGTCGCCCGCGACTATGACCGGGATCCTCGCATTTTGGGCATCATCTCGAAGGCCCTCCATTTGCTCTTCGAACAGCTGTGTCGAGGTATTCGGGGAGCAGTAACAGGAGTAAATCCTGTACCCGTCTACCTCTATCCAGGTCCATCCGGTTCCTCCACCACCTGGCGCAGCCTTTGTGATTTGTAGGCCTGAGGGCAAGTAGATCGCCGCCCTCGTGGTCGGATCTGGGTACCATCCCCTTTTCAGGTTTCGGTACTGCTCCGACACAATGACGACATCCACCCGCCGCTCTCGTGCCACCTGCAGCATCAGATCCTGGGCAGCTTTGCAGCCATTCAGGTTGATCTGCAGGAATCGGATGGTCAAGGAAGGGTCTTCTTTGGTCTCTTTCTCGCAATCGCGAGCGCCTCCTGGTGTGCCCGGCACTGAGAGCTACCGCTCCGATGTTTGGCGTTCTCTTTGCCATAGGTAATGCAAAGAGGGCATAGTGGGCTGCTCCGGCAGTCTGCAGCCTTATGTCCCTGCTGGGAACAATTCCGGCACAGATTAGATCTGTCAGGAAGCCGGCATACTCTCGCCAGATGCCCATATCCTAGACGCCGAAAGCAACGGGTCAGGCTCATCCGCTCTCGGAGGCGGCACACGACAAGCCCAATTTTTAGTTTGCCTCTTTTTAGGAGCTCCGTGCTGAGCCTGCTGCACGGGAGTTTGCACCAGCATACCTGGGTGCCCCCGTATGCCGGTCGCAAGCTCAGAATCTTGGTGAGGGCATTCAGCACGTCCACAATCTCAACTCCTTCGTCCAAGTCCCTGATGACGACCGTGGTGGTAGAAACCGCGCGTCGCACGGTCGCAGACTCACCAACAATCTCCTTAATGACTTTTGCGAGACCGTCACCGTTCTTCAGAACCTCCAGCAGGAGATCCCCGGTTCTTGTGCGTCTCGCGGTTTTCACCTGCGGTGCATCGGGGGCGGACATCTTTGGGTGCTTACCCAATTTCTTGCAGATGTCCGCATAGGAAGCTGCGTCAGTCGCCTTGACGATGATCGCATCGCTATTTTTTGGTTTCCCGCTGCCCGCAAGTTCTCGTTTTCTTTCTTCTTTCACTCTTCCTCTCCTTTTTCCATGTCTCCCCACTTTTTTCCACTCCCCGTCTGTAGTCGGTGCCAACTTTGCTGCACCGGCCGACGTAGAAGGGAGAGAAAGGGAGTTGGTTTCAGTCTTTGGAGGAGGAATAGGCTTTGGGTCGATAAACTTGTGATTCCCCTGGCCCTTCTTATTCCTCTCACCCCGGACCACAGCAACTGAGGCCGTCATCATTTGGGGACAAGTGGGGACAAAGTTCGTTGTTACAGTTGTTACAACCCCATCACCCTTCTCTAAGTCCTCCAACTCGTCTGACAGCATCTGAAGGGAAGTGCCTAGGAAGGCGATTCCCTCTTTTAAGGGGAGATGGACATTTGATCTCCCCTTAACAAAGATCTGGAGCTTCTCAAGCTCAGCGCGATGTCGCGAGAGCAACTCCTTTAGTCTAGAAAAACTTCCTGTAGCAGAAGATGCGGTGGGGGCCAGGTCGGCCACCCCCTCCACACTGCGGTCGCAGGCTGACGATGCCCGGGAGCCCGCTTGCTCACTCCCGACCACCGGTACTGGGCGTCCGACACCCTGCACCGTAACTGCTGATGGTAATATGGACATTTTCATACAGCATGTGCCTGTTCTTAGTAGTCGCCGAAGCGACAACAACCTAACCTAACCTAACCTAACCTAACCTAACCTAACCTAACCTAACCTAACCTAACCTAACCTAACCTATATCGCCAACCATTACTATCGCTTCTTCCCACGATAATTCCGCGTCCCTTAGTTCCGCCGAAAAAAGCCGAAAGATGGTTAGCGCCACCGCCGTTCTTTCAAGTTGCAAATTTACTTCAAAGAATCACAAAACACAAAGACAGATTCATAACGGAATTCAATTTTAAAATATTTAAAAAACATTTACGCAAAAATAAAGACATCGTTAGCGAATATGGAAATAAAATAATTAGGTATACAGTGACGCATATTATGTACCCAGATGATGGATGCTGTAACGCTGTCCGAAACGTAACGCAAGAAGGAGAATTATTAAAACACGTTACAATAACCCAAAAAATCATCACAACACCTTTCTTCCTCTTTCAATCCTTCCAACTGCTCTTACTATTGTGTGAGGATCGATTTTAAGATAGTTAACGAAGTCTAAACAGTTCGGAGTGCAATCGGCTTTTTTTAATGTCCAAATGTAAAAACTAGATGGTGGATCATATCCTCTTCACACATTTTATGTTCTCCATCTGATGATGTTCCTCTTATTTTAAAGGAACCTTTTTCACAAATATGTTGTCTTCTTCTACTTCATCTTTAATGAGATCCTTAGATCTGTGTTATAAAAAACGAGTTGAAATTCCTCCATCTCTCCTCCATCCTTCCTCCATCTACAGTTCGGATTTCATTGGTTGCAGCGTACACAAGTATGTCACTGCTCATTCTGCTCACATGGTCCCTCCAATATCTTCGTCTCGATCCGCTTCATCGCACAATATCCTCTATTTTACACTCATCCCTAATTATAGTATTACAGTCGTATTCACAGATGTGGTCTCGAAGCATTTTTACAGTAATGGACCTTAAAATCTTCATTTCAGCGATTCTCAGTAACCCTTTGATACAAACAGTGTCAGCCTGGGATTCCACAGCATGCAACATACATACTTTTCAAGTTATTAATAATGTTCTTGACAGTCCCAAACTTTTAAATTGTGTTAATTTTTATGTGAGACAGCATGGGACGAGACAAAATACTTCTTTTGCTGTTGATTTGCATAGTTCAAACTATGCCAAATACTCACATATTCCACGATTCCACAGGTTAGCAAACAAACATGGAAACTTAGACTTATTTCATTTATCTTTATACCAATTAAAATCATTACTTTTTAATCACTTCTTTTCTAAATTATAAAAATTTACTAAGTGTTATACTTATTTTACTGTTTATGCTACGATACGTCGCCTCTGTTACTTCAATACTTGTTTATTTAAACCCTTTATTTATTGTTAATTGGCTGCATACCTCTGTTATAATTTCATTTTAAATTTTTCTTTATTATTTCCTTCTTTTCTGCTGTTTTTATTTCATTTATCTATATTGTTTATACTGTGTTTATGTGTTTTGTTTAATTATAATAGTATTTCAATATTATTTTATACTTTGTCAAAGGCGTAAGCCGTCGAAATAAATAAATACGTCATAATGGGTGTCAAACATGTCTTGTATATTCTGACCTTGCTATCAATACACATATCCTTATTTTTAGATGCTATATTTCTCAGACACCCTGACACAGTTGATACTTTGTTGACCTGTTCTCGGACTTCAGTGTTCAAATCGCCATAATTTGAGATTTCTACTCCCAGGTATCTAAAACTCATGACCTGTTCCATTGGCTTATTGGTAATAGTCAGCACAAGCCTTATAGGTTGCCCGGATATTGTAAAACTTTTGTTTTGCTGACTGATATTAACATGTTTAGCCTTTGTGATACTGAGTATTTTGAACTTGTACAGTATTTTTTGCAGGTCGTCCTTAGATTCAGCTATTATAGTGGCGTCAGCTGCATAGCATTTCGGTTATATAAAGCGTACGAAAAATATTATTTTAAAACAAATTTTCTTGAAAGATTTACTGTGTTATATGCTGGGTAAAATATCGCTAGCGGTTCCCAAAATAATTTTATAAATCGCTTTCCTTTAAGATAATGATACCTCCGCCGTATTTCAATTTATCTATTCTTTTTCATCGCTTTTCAAAGGGTTTATTTCCTGGATATTAATTTTGTTGCAAAATTAATACCATCCGTTTTGCGCTTGCGTGCCCCCACCACCTCTACCCCTACCCCCTGTTAACCCACGCAGGCGCAATAGGAGCCTCACGCAACTTCACGCATAAGCCATAAATCAATTTATTGCAATACGATTTATTATGAATTCTATACTGTCTGGGAATTTCAAAAATTGAACACCATTGACAGGGGTTTGTTTACAAATAGGAACAAATATTGGCACTCTTACTTAACAGGTTTTTAATTCACTCACTTTTTGCGACATTTTCATTTTTTGAATTTAAATAATTTAGGAATGTGGAAGCATTAGAGATCTAACTTGCATTATTTTTGGTTGCTTTTTAATAACTGAAAGGGAGAAATTATTTGATATTTTACTTGTGTTTCTTATAACTTTTCCAATAAATTATCTCAATTTCTTTCTTGTACGAGCAGAAGCAGTCTTCTTGATGAATTCCGTTTATGTTTTTTGTGTTCAAACAGTTCTTTCTTGTGATTCAAAATAATTTTTTTTGAAGTTATATGATTATTGTTTTCTAATTTTTTCCTGTAATTTTTTCTTATATTTCTTGGTTTATATAAAATAATATGGATTCATTATTGCGCCCTTGATAATTCGAAAAAATTGACAAAATTGGTAACTTTTATAATATTTGTGATATTTTACTGTGATATTTAAGACAATAAATTTTATCTACCTATGTATTTTAGTATAAGAATTCCTTTTCAGTTAAATAGACATTATCGGATTTCTGACGCGTTTTTTCCGATAGTGCTCATTTTAATTTGAGTTAAAATTTTATTAAGTCTAGTATTTCATTAATTTGACATTATTCTTAAGTATTCACTTTATTTTTATGTTTGTGTCCATTTTTTATTTATTGTACTTTCTGGTTTTGTTTTTTATATGGTTATTATTATTTGTCAATGCACGTAACTTGTTTTTGCAATTGCATGTAATTTTATTTTATTTTATTTTATTTTATTTCAGCACCTGAAGTGTAAGACTAGTAATCTTTACCCTATATCTAATGAAAATGATCAAGATACGCTAAAATGGAAGTATACCTAAATCACCATATACACCACTGGGTAATGATGATTCCTGTTAGTAAGAAATACAAAGTTTACCTATATTAAATGTCTATAGAATCTCGTTAATTATGCTGCCTTTAATTGTAATGGTTTATGCGTTTTGCTACCTTTCATGAAATTCAAATTACGATTCTTGACAAGGTAAATGAGAAAACTGTCCTTGATTTGAAATAAAAGTTATGCGTTGCTTTTATCATACAGGTCTTCGACGATTAAAAATAAAATATTTTCACTTTTGTTTTGACTTATATGAGTACTTTTAATATTACATAGTTTGTTAAAAAAAGGACTTACTCGGGTAAATTCAAATAACAAAGCTTAAATTTATTGGAATTTTTTAAAATATGTATTTCAAAACAGTATTCATGAAAGTGAAATGAGTCAAGAAAATTTGTTTAAGAAAATTAAATGTTTCATGAAAAATTTACGAATACAAAAAATAATTGAACATTTAAAGTTATTTTTAAATTTTATTTCTTTGGCGCAATTGGGCAGATTTAATCAAATTAATTGAATATAATATTTTTTTCGTAATAATTATTTTCAATTTTTTATGCACAATAAATTATTCGATAAAATTTGGTAACCATTTTAACACTGTTCTAGTTTCAGTTATCTTAGGTTGTGTTATTTCATAACATTTCGTTGAATAAGTAAAAAAATTTCAATTATTGCTTTTGTAAATTAATTTCGAATTCACCGTGTTGATGCTAATTATGCCGTCGCATCACTAACACCCATGCGTTATCAAACATAACACAATATACTCATCTACGTTTTATTGTACCTACACACAGTAACGCGAGAGGCTTTCACTCTCACTCTCACCATCCCCACAAATTCGTCGAATACAAACAATGATTTCTCTGATACGACCCGAGTACGGTACCTGCGCGGGAATAGACGTTTTCAATTGCAAATTTTTGCCCTATAACCTGTTCTGCCTAATGGCGAATGCGGGGACATGTTACATTGACCCCGAAAACAACAAAGGCTTAAGATATATTGACTACATTTGTCGAAACGTAAACAAAACTATTGTGACTTTGTCAAGAGTCACTTTTAAAGATCCTCGTGTTATTATTTGAGTAGCGAAACCTCAGAAAACGAAATTTGGAAAAACATGTTTTTCGTACCGGTACATAAATAATTTGATACAATTTAGAGAAAATTGAATTAAATAATATATATGACAATGAGCTGATAGAAAAATACGAAAACATATTACATAAAACTTCGTAAACGTTTGTGGTGTGGTTTACGCGTTTATCTACCGTAGGTACTTGAGATTCCTAACTTAAACATAAAACATTTCTTGCAAAAAAACTTTTAACTACATTAATTTACAGTGCTGAAGTCCAAGGAGAAAATACGGTAATACATTTGTATAAGGACAAGTTTTATAAAAATATATTTTAATGCTCTTCTTGGTGCTTGGCAATCGCGATGAGAATCTTCCCCTTCAACAAAATAATGATTTTTTTTAATTTTTTTTTTATTTATTTACAATTTTAAAAAACCTGTTAGGGTTACATTAGAAATTTAATAGTCATTTTATGTCTCGTCTAGTCTAGTTAGTTCAGTCATCATGTGCTTTTTCAGATTGCTTTTAAATTTGTCTCCATTAAAAGTTTTCAAGTAGTAAGGTAGGTCGTTGTAGTGTTTAAGTCCATTATGTAGTATTTTTTACTCTCCTGTGTTTGTCTTTGCTTTTATTTATCAATAAGGCTTAAGTAATTATTCAATAAATATCTCACATATTTTATTATACTGAAAAATTACATAAATTATAATCATATAACAACAGACATGTAGAATATTTTGAAGGAGGCAATATAGAAGTCTAGGCATCTAAAGGGCTTATGACCTGTCATTAGCCGGTTTAAGTGGTCTCTTTACACACTGTGTAACATTCACCATTCTGCCCATATTTGAACATCTATATTCCTTCAATTCTTCTATCTCTTGCATGGTAGGCAAACGCGCTGACCATTACACCACGGAGCCGACAGTTAATTAACTAATGAATCTTATCCTATTTCATTTTTAACAAGTTTACTAAATATTAAATCAAAACATACGGAGCTAGTATATCGTGTTGTTCTTGATGTTAAAATGGGAGGTGTGGAGTGAGATTTATATATTTTTAAAACTTAACAGGAGTAGACTAAAGTAAATGAAAGTAAATTTAAATATATTTTTTTTCTTGTTATGAGTCCCTATTTTAATTTCTAAGATTTCCTAGTTGTCTAATTTTATTTTCAACATGAAGACTTTTTAATCCAGGGTATTCATTAAAATTACGATTATTCTCTACAAGATGGTCATTATTTTTTTTATTTTAAAATAAAGATTATATTGTATTGCGTGTAGGTATGTAATATTTCTACCTTTCCGAATTTTTCAGGATAAAATAAATTAATAATTAAATTGCCTCTGTCAACACCGTCCTTTTGTAAAGGAGTCCACAGCAAATCGCTAATGACGCTTCGTTCTGCTTTACAGCACTTGGGACCGAACATGAAATAAAATAATCATAAAAAAGACTCTTGAACAATGCAAGGTGTGCTACTAAATGGATTTTCAGGGATGGGAAAAACCTTTGAATCATTTGTTTATTTTTCGTAAATTCAATTTCTTAAATGAAAAGTCAACAAGTCACCAAATTTTAAGTCGTATTTTATAGTTTTTATTTCCAACAGATTTTTTACTGAATTTTTTTAAGTACCTACTTCAATGCGCGCATTAAAACATACATATTATTAATATTAAAATCATTGACTTTCTGGTCAAACATTTGATTGAAATATTAATAAATAATTGTATGGAACTACTTACTGACTTTATATCTACCGGTTTCAAGACGTACCCGTCTCTTTGACAAGACACTAATTACACTTATACCCACTAAGATGCACCCTCTACATAGTAGTTGCACAATATAAAAACAGAGTTCTGATAGGACCCATGTTATAAGAAGCTAACACCAACGTGCTAAGAGTGTATCTAAAGGGTTTTACATGTTAGTGTAATTAGTTTTCTGACAAAGAGACGGGTACGTCTCGAAACCGGTAGAAGTAAAAAGTCGGGTCAGTGGTTATATACAATTGTTTACCTACATTTAATAAAAATGCGTAACTTAAATGGAATAAAGTATCTCGATTGGCAACTGTAACGTAAGATTGATCACCTTACCACAAGCAACGTATGATCAAGATACGCTACGATTAGTATAATTATGCAGTGCTCCATGGTTAGGTTAGGTCGTATGACCTGTTTGTAACGGTGAACTGTCCCGGAACGATAACATACTGGGTCTTCCTGATAATCCCCTGCTTCTAGAGTTTTCGGTTTTAGCAACTTTCACAATTTAATTATCTTACATGTGGTCTACATGGTCGCTTCAGAAGCGCCTTCTGCTTCTTCCCCACTCCATTATGTCTTTAACGCTACAGACAGACCTTATCGTCTCATTTCTTATCCGATTTCGAAAAATTCTGTCTGCGATAGAGCGTACGGTTCTCATTTATGCCACTTTGAGAATACTTTTTGTCTTGTTCGTATCTGCTCACGTTTCTACCTTGTATGTCATGATGGGACGAACGCCCGAATATTATATAATTATTTTGACATATATTACGTTAAACATTGCCACAGCCCTGTTACAAAAATAATCTAATCAAAAATAACGGGGGGTGTGGTAATCGATTGGTGTTTATTAAAGAGTGGCCATCCCTTCCTTTTGTGTGTATTGTTTGATGCGTGCCACGGATTATGATCAGATGTTACAGAAGCATTTAATGATCGAAAGGTGATCTCCAGATATTATTAGTCGAGAGAATTCAATTCTCTAAAACGAATCATCAAATTAAATCACTTGCACTTTTCATCCTGCAGTGAAAATATTCCAGCAATTTAGTTTTCATATACCTACATATGTAACTATATTATGGATTACTTATATAGCGCCATTTTCGTAATGTAATACCTCAAGGGCACTTTACAAAGTGATTAAATAAATTAATTAATTTGATTTAAACTTTTTGAATTCGTAATTTAAGTAAAACAATTTACTTTTTTACCACATGCAGCGGATTTATTCAAATGGTTCAGAGAACAAGTGGGTTTTAAGATTTTTCCGAAACATCACCTCACTCTCACAGTTTGGCACGTCTGCAAGGAGAAATTTTGTCGTCTTTTTTTTGCACCACAACGCGAAAGAGACCCAACGAGGAAGTTCGGTGCAACAGAAAATTGGATATAAAACATGTTTTCTGAAGCACGAAAAATTGGAGCATTTAATTGTACAGCGAAGTTTCCCGAAAATGCATGAAAAAAATAATTAAAATGATTCTGATAAAAATGAACTACTTTAAACGTCGTCACTAGTTCTCCGAAATCAACCAATGGCAAAGTGTTGTTTTACATTTCCGGTTACCGGGAAGCCAGCAATCCAATCAGGACAACTCACCAGAACTTGAGACGTCACAGGCGAAGTAATTTCAAAATCACAATATTTTTGAAAATCATAGCGCTGATATTACGATATGGAAAACATGTTGTTGTTTTTTTTACTTAGTTTGATAGTCTATTAACAAATTTTAAAAAACAGTGAACTTTCTCGTACAAAGTACAGAACGTGATGCTTGAGAAAGATCACATTTATTTTTGTGATCTCACCGGAACCCTCTGTGTGCACGGTAAGATAGGTAGGCGTCTTATTCATTCATTTTCTTATTCCGTGAATTAACTGCGACTTAAAACCTTACAATATATATTCTAAGCTTAAAATAATACGCATGGCATGTCCTCAAAAACAAATACTTTTTTAATGTCATTGAACATTTTAGTAATGGACGTTAAAATCAACCGAACAAATTAATAGTGAACTAAAAATGGGAAATACAACATTAAATTCTTGTATTATAGAAATGATTGCGTGTCGGTTCTAAAATCGTGTCCTTGTGGCATTACGAAATGATAAACGAAAACGACCGAGCGTCAATCGAAATATAATATAATATTATCACACCAACTTGGTGTGGCCATAGTTGTAGAAAATACGCAATATTACACCAGCGCAGCGCCAGTGATGGACATTTTGTTAATGTCTCTTTATCACGCAATCAATCCTTTACCGTTTTTAGTGGAAGAAGGTAGAGTTCAAATGTTTTATAACCTTATTTTAAGGTGTTAGTGCCTGTCAGTGAGCCTAGTTCACATACAAATTTGGTTTGTGTTAGTAGGCACACTAGAAAGATATACATATATGAAAACTTATTGCTACGCACACATAAAACAGAGTTTAATAAAGATTGGATTTGGAAGGGTGAATTTCACACAAAATCTAAAAAAAAGTGTTTTTTTTTTAACAATACGTTTTTTTACACTTAGATGAAATGATTTTCTTATCATTAGACTATTCGGGGTATTCAAAGGTGTAAGTTTATTTGACCAACTGTAAACACAGCATGCGCCGTCTACCCCTAAATAGGATGTAACCAATGCTTATTAATAAGTACAATCAGTAGGTACCTATTTTTTTATCATTAATTGGATAAAAAAATACTAATCTTCATAACGACGAACTATTAAAAACTGGTATTTTTGAATTAATTTATTATGAATCGTGACGATCTGTGATGGGTTCGATATGAATTCATTGAAACTTCTAAAAATTTGCGAGACTAGAACCGTGGCCGAAGCAAAAATTGACGCGCACATTGAGGTGGGCGTTTAGTACTAAATTCAAGTCCGACGCCGAGCATGCGAAAATTTAGATCTTTGGAAGCTCTATGGAAGCAGTTCAGGCAAACAAATCCATATTTATTTTTCAAATAATCTGACTGATTATTAACTAGCACTAAAATCGACTCACTGTAAAACTATATTAAGCATTTAAAAAAAGACATTTTCGTTATACAATACTCCTAAGAGAAAAAATAGTTTTAATACTGTATCGATGGTGTTTTTCTTTGAAAACTCTGTATTTTTGCATCTATAAGATATTCGTTTTTACGCGATATAAAACAAGCTCATATTTTAAGAGTTATTTAATCAGAAATGGTGTCAGACGCGCACTAAATGTGCGTAAGTAACAAATGATAAACAACCACCACCCTTATTTACACTTATCACGCGAGATTTTTCATATAATTCTACGGGGATGATTTCTAGCCCAGGGTTGGTGATTAATCTTCACAGACACTGGACGTAAATTGTTTCCATCCTTAGTTCCCTCTAATTGGGTGTAATAAATTGGGGTAGCCCTCGACATAAAAGGTTGAGGAGCGCACGAACTTTTAAAAAGCGGTGTTTTATTGCCTAACTTTGTTTTGAGAAACTCGGTAAGAGGCAAGAGTATAAATTTTAAAACGCGAACTTCTTCGGCGAGGGTTAAAAAACGTGTCTCTTGTTAAACTTTAACGTGTCTGTTGCTGGAGATGTGGCCTGTGGTTAGCTCGAGATTCTCTCAGTTTTTATTTATTTACACATTTTATTTAAATTCAGATTGTTTGACTAGAATAACATTACAAGTAAAACAAAATATTAAGGCGATAAATTGGGACAACATGTCAGACCAGGAACTTTTAGGCAATGGCTCTATATTATTTCAGCGAGCTTAACTCTTAAACCTACGAGAAATCTATTGCCAGCAATGTCTAAAATGTCTTTACGCGCCCACATTTATTTCCCAAAATTTTTAGTAGATAATGGTTTATTAACAAAAATAACAATTTCTTCATCTACTACATACACACTTAGGTAATAGATTTATCTGGATCATATCTATTCAAATATAGAATAGTTTACTTGAAATCCCTTATTGCAAATCAAGACTCGGGCAAAGATAATCCTAATTCATGGTTCAAAAACTGTTGAATGCATTTTATAAGGACAATATGATAGAGATTGATTATTTGAATTTTTTTCGATTTAATTTTTTGTTGAAATTATGAACAAAAAAAGCTGATTTAAATAGTTTCTTTTTTTAATGAATAGCATATACTTTTATTATAATTATCTCATTTTTATTGACAAAATATTGTGTTCTAATATTAGCACTTATTTTTTATTTTTTTATATCTATCGTATTCTTCCAGTATTTTTATTAAAATTTAAAATAAAATGTATACCCACAAACAGGCCATGTCTTTGTAGGTTTTTTTTGTGTTTATGTAATAGTGTTTTTTTGTGTTTGTAACTTGATGGTTTAATTCCCATCTAAATATTCCACTTGTTGATTTTTGTTAGCCAATAACAGGTGGCATTGTATTTACATAACTTATTTAACTAAACTTCCCTTTATTCTCAGAGATTGACATATCTATCGATATTGATAAACTCTCTAAAGGAGTCGGTCCATTGCATGTCTTCGAAGATTTGGACATAGGTACTCAAACAAACAAAACGAAAACAATTACTTCTAAAAAAAAAAACACTGCATAGTCAAAAAAATATTTATCTATGCATACACTGCATACACGAAAAGCAGCGAATCTCAATCATTTTTGCTATGCATGAGTAAGATTATCAGTCTTACCCTTCAGGTCGTCAGTCGAGTGACAGTTTAGGGGTTTGGTTTACTTTGTATTAGGCCCTTATAATTAGGGCATATATAAAAACTATGCAAAATGTTTCCCTCCGCACGGGACACTCCATTGAGGGGTTTTTTTTTAACGATACGAAAAACTCTAAAATAATACTTAAAAGCCAGAACCGTGAAAATAATGTAAAAGCCTCAAACTAAAGAGGTTACCGTTAGTGAAATTGATGGCGGAGAGTCTGAGAGGTTAATGATAGATATTTAATGGATGACCAACACATGTTCATGTTTGAGTTGTAATTTTGTGTTAATTAATTTTTAAAGTTCTTTATTTTGTAACATTTTTTTTCTCTAAAAATGCTGTTTTAATATCGTGTTTTTGGGTAGCATATAAAACATTTTTTACTGTCTCAGAACAGGGTTACTTATCCTCGTTAGACAGTGAAGATAACTTTATATTTATGTTACATGCAATTTTATGTGAAAAAAATAGAAAAAGAAAAATCGTATCCAAAATATATTTTTTTTAAATTTAATTTTGTGTGAAAAACCAGCAGTTCTACGAAAATAATAAAAAATGCGCTTTGCTTTTATTTTCTACCTTAACGCCAATAGGGATCTCATAGATCGTCTAGAGCGTTGGCAGAATCAAAGCATCCGCTTTATTTTTAATCTCAAAAAGTGTGACCATGTATGACTCAAAAAGTATGACCCTTGTGCCCTTTCGCCCCGAACTAAAATAGCTTTGTTTCGATCAGCGCATAAACTTTAAATCTCTATCGCTTCTTTATAATATTATTTACAACACTTGTGCTCCAAAATATCTAGCTAAGAATTTCATTTACCTTTCTGATCGTGGTCTTTTGCTTCGCTCTTCTCAGGAGAGAACACTTTCCATTCCTCGACATAGCACATCATTTTTCAGCTATTCCTTTTCTGTTCAAGGTGCTAGACTTTGTAACGAGTTACCGTTTCAAATAAAAAATGTACCTTCTCTAGCCACTTTCAAGAAACGCCTGAAACATTACTTTATATCCTTAGAACCCTGACCTCTCTTCAATTTATTGTTTTTCTAAATACATATTTTTATTCCTTTTCTTTCCTTGGTTCTTCTTTCTCTCTCCTCCCAAACTCTTTACCTAATCCCACTTTCCTCATCCTTCAATATATATAACTTACTTTTAACGTACTTTTATCTTAGTTAAAACGTGCAAGCCTTATCTCCCCATTAAAAAACAGCTGTTATTTTTAATAAATAAGGTTTTTTATGTATGTATCTGTTGATATTTATTTTGTTTTTTTGTACAATTTTTCACAAACTCTTCTATTGACCAGTATGTTTTTTTGTTGACTTGAAGATATCGCTTTTAGCAATAAGCCCGCCAAAGTACTTATTCTGTATACTTAAAAATTAAAAATGAATAAAAAAAGCCGCTGTTTGTTGGAAGCTTTCACCCCATTTTTTGCTACTAGTTTCTATACCAACCTTCCTTGTGCCATTTTATGTACATAATATTATATATATGCCGATATGATCAGCTTTTATTACTCTGGGTTGTGAATTTGATTAGCTATTTAGCGAAAATAGAGACTCTTATTTTACGTGAGTTATTATTCTTACCACTGGTCATTATTTTGATTATATTTTGTCCTATATTTATTTACTTTACGAAGGAATATCTTAGTTTTAAAGTTGTTATTTACAAAATATTAAAAGCAATGAGAAAATGACTTCATAGACGCTTATAATAGATTTTGTGATTAAAATGTAACTTCATAACTATCACAAAACGGTTTAATCAATAAATGATTCATTTTCCCGACGTTACCAATTCCATTTTTCTATATTGGTAGCTATTGAAACACATTTCAAAATGAATGTGGCTGAAATCGTTAGTTATTTTGGCTGTTCATAAAAATATAAATCGCTTCTCGTCAGATGTTAACCAATAAGATTTTTTTGATTCCTTGTTGGTTGGCTGAAAGATATTGATTTTAGCAATTAATCCGTCAAAGTCCTTTTTTTTGTACCTAAAGATTTAAAATGAAAAAATTATGTAAACAACTAAATAAATTGTATATAGCTTACTTAAATGATCACTTAAACTGTAAAAAGAGGCTACAATTCAATACTATTAATTGTTTCAGCATTTACATTGTGCAATAAAAATTTTAATATATTTCAAATAAAACACTTTGTATATGTTTTATATGTGCGTTCATGTGTGTGCGTGGATGGCTCGGAGTGTACATTCGGTATTTTCATTTATTTTAATGTATTACCTCCATGGAAAACGCAAATGTCAACAATTATTCTTTTCTAACTTTAAATTCTTATTTATTTATTTTTTTGTCACATTTAGTGTTTATATCTTTTGCGTAATTTATGAAAACCTTATTTGTCTTTTTATGTTAAAAAAATGTTGTTTTTAATACTTATTATGTATAACTGTATGTTTTCTGAATAAAATAAATTTAAAAAATATAGACCACTTGTGAGTTTGATATTATAACACATCTTGTTTAAGGTATTCTGATTACCTATTATACTGCCTTACCCCTTCCAGCAACCCTATCAGTACCTAATTACTATTCTGTATTCCGTGCTTTAGTTTAGTTAATAGTTACAACTGATGATGGGTAATCAGAATACCAGTTCAGACAACATAAGAAGATACTTTTGACAGATTACAATAGTGTTGTAGCAGTCTTTTTTCTTTCGATATCGATTTTGAATAATTTTCCATCAGATGGGGTAAATAGAAACGGGTTTCGTGACTAAATAGCTTAATTTGTAATAGTTCAACGTCAAAATTATTGTCGATTAATTTTAATTAATCGTATTGCGAACTCTTTAAAATGAACACGCACAATAAAATTCAATATTCAATATAATGTCGATATTGTCAATTGATAGTAAGTTTTATGGTGGTACGTCACTATTGCGTCGACTCAACAATAAAGTAACTTTATGAACTTGCCTCGACTCGCTAGAAAATCTGTGATGAGTAGATACACTTGTACTGCATTCATAAACATATATCCTCGCAAATATATTCGCATATACATATTCGTATAATATTAAACTCGTGTGCGGTCTATACAGGGTAATCTTTAAACCCTGTCACATCCGAAACCACGATGATCAGTATTGGCAAGAAAACATATTTGCATATTTTTAAAAATGTTTAGAGCGAACAATTTTTTAAAAAAGAAAATATTGAAAAAACGAATGGTTGCGTACTTCTACAGGGAAGAAGCGAGGGGGGCGCCGCCGCGCGGTTGACGGTATATCAGACTCCCCCTTCCCCCCCCTCGTTTGTCCCCTGCAGAAGTAAGCAACCATTTGTTTTTTTTTTATATTTTATTTTTGTAAATTAAATTCTTTCTAAAAATTTATTTTAATGTGCCAATATGTCTTCTTACTCATACTGATCATCGTGGTTTCGGATGCGACAGGGTTTAAAGGACACCCTGTATATAAAAAGTGTTTTATTTTAGTGAAAGTGAAAACCAAAATCCGCCTATATAACGCCTGCATAACATCTATTCTCCTCTATAGATGCGAATTGTGGCACCTCACTAGGGCCCAAAACAGCAAATGAGAATAGGTGTCTCAGGAGAATCTTGGGTGTGCTATGATTTGACTTAGTGCGGAATGAAGTAGGTAACTGTCATCAAGCAGAGTCAAGTACCAAGCACTTGGCCATGTGCTGTGGATGCCTCCTGAGCCTGAACTGTAGACGAAGAACTAAAACTTGTAAAAAATTGTAGTCAACATGGACATAATACGAGAATATCAGACAAATACCATATCCAACTTTCTAAAACAAGACAAGGACAATCAAGACTAATGAACCAGGGACTGAAATTATACAATAAACTTCCAGCAAAACTAAACAAAAGACTCAGACAAACTTTTCAAAAGATGTAAAAAATATTATTTTGAACAACAGAGTATAAATTAAAAAAATGTATTTTTTATTTTATGTAAAACGAATGTAATAATCTGTAAGGGTTTATAACTAAATTTTCAAATAAAAAAAAAAAAAAAAAAAAAAAAAAAACCTTAACTCTATCTCTCCTGGACGTCCACTGCTGACTGTTCGTCGGCAGTTCATATCTGAACTACGGGACGCGAACCTGACTTGGGGGGAGACACAGAAGCTAGCAGCCGACAGAGATGCCTGGAAGAGCTTTGTGGACGTGGACACCATATGCTCCAACTAGGGAGCCGACATGGAATGATGTTGATAATGATGATAATGTTTTATTTAAAATATAACTACAATTCTAACCACATATGCGCCGCGCCGTACCATTTAGACGATGGTATTGTGATCTAGTAATTTAAATCGTCAAATTATCATAATTTCATGAGTACATAGGGAATAGCATTGGCACTCCAAATGTAGCATATCAAGGTATTTTTTGTCGAATTCATCTTACACTACATATATCATAATTTAAAAACTAATATTTCACGTTCGCCTTACCAGCAATCGAACCCATGACCTCAAGAATGATTAGTGAATGCAAAGCTGGAGCAACCATGGGTTCAGTTAGCACAAATAACTGGGCACTAGCTTACAGGGGAGGGGAGAATATTATGCCCGTGTAAATTTGTAGGTTTTTGTAGCTGAGGGTTGGGAGCTCCTACACCAGTTAGAGATTGATAGAAGACACGAGGTTGCTGTTTAATGCGTATTTATTACATGGCGAATAACGGTGTTGAACTGGCTGCACTGGCACTCACTGACTGACTAGGCGTTACCACGCCCTGTGGTCTTTTTATAGGCCACGTTCCTTTGTTCTTCATATCTCCATGGCAGGGACAATGTTAAAGTACTGCAAAACGAAACTCTCGTCTAAAACGCTAATTTGTTTCATTGGTCGTTGCACTATATTTAAGATGAAATTATTTAACACGGATGTGTGTCATCGATCAATGAACTATGAGCCCCACAAATTTACAAACGTGCGTATTCCCATCCCTTTTCAGTAAAGTGACCGGGCGCTGGATCCGGTTAGATCCAGCGCTGGGCAAATGTGTCAACCACTACACAACGAAGCAGACTTATTTCCACTTGATTTAATTTTTCAGGAGTTTTACCTGAAGCCTCGAACAAACTTCTAGGGATCTGTTTCTATCTAACACAGAGAACTATGTTCTTCATCCGCTCGTCACATTTTTTTTGCACAAACACAAAATTTTTGTTATTCTCAAAAAACAGTTCTTTACAAATCAACTAATTTGAAATACATATTCGTTAATGAATATAGTTATCGTAAAAATGAAGATCGTCTGTTTTATAAGATTTTTTTTCCAAGTAACTTATGATGGCCACCTACTAGCGGGTTTTTTTTTTTATTATATTGAAAACATATTATACATAATTATATACAATATTCCCAAGGAGTTTTTTAAAAAAAAACTCATTTAGGGACATACAGATAATAATTTTTTTAGAGACGTTTTTAAATTTTAAACTTTAATATTATTTAACAAAAGCAGAAAAATTGATTATATTTTATAGGATCTACTTGAGGTTTGATGATATTTACATATTACAACAGAGATGAAGAACATTTAAGAGAAGGTAATATAGAAGTCCAGGCATCTACAGGGCTTATGACCTGTCAATGGCTGGTTTGTTGATAAATTACCTGGTCCATGAAGAAGTATAGAAATTGAAAAAATAATATTTTCAGGCGTTGCCTAGTATGTAGGTGAAATAATTCAATTTGATGAATCTTACCCGCATAAATAAAGGTTTCAGCTCTTTAACTTCACAAACATCAACAGATGAAGGAATATAGATGTTCAAATATAGGCAGAATGGTGAATGTTACACAGTGTGTAAAGTGGCCACTTAAACCAGCCATTGACAGGTCATAAGCCCTGTAGATGCCTGGACTTCTATATTACCTTCTCTTAAATGTTCTTCATCTCTGTTGTAATATGTTAATATAAACAGCTCCCCAGGGAGTTGAATCCAGTCCTTGTCTACAAAAATTTGGACAAACTCAAAATACTGTTGATGATATTTAAATAAAATCGTAGATCTTGCGACTAAAATGACATTCTATTCAAATAAAAATATTCACAACTCTTAAAAAACGCAATACACATAATGTACCTCAATTTCATTCGTAGTATTAACAAATTACACAAGCTAAAAAGTAAATTTTAAAAATCATTATTAATTAATTTACCTGAAGGTAGATTTCTTTTTTACCATACCATCTATGTACATACGTTTGATTAGATAAAATATCTTCTCTTCTTTAATAACGAATAATTTGCTATTGTAGATAAAAAAAGATCGTAAATGTTTATAATATTTCAACTTTGATAAGCCAATTAATGATCCCTATTAATCTCACTTTTGATTTTTTTACGTTTGAAGTAGGTTACCATTGTTTAAATATTTACCAATCTACCAACATACGTAGGAATGTGCAATATATATCATTACATTACAATAATTATGTTATAATTCATATTTATCTGACATCCATACAATATGTTTGTAACGTTCCCTGTTCCCCATTCGTGCCACTTGGGGGTTCTTTTTTCCAAAATTAAATCAAAGGTGTGTCCGCCCGTTCGTAAATGGAACAAACGAGGCCTTTGGATAAAATTGTCACGTCTTGGTACAGTCACGTCCGAGGAAGTGTATTTTAGTTAGTTTAGTTTAGTTCGGTGTATCAGTCACGCCTTGGCCGCTGTAGCCAATCAGGGACCGCCCGCTTTTTTATTTGTCCGTGCCGGCCAAAGACAAAAGCCCCCCGGCCCCCTCCCCGCGTGGAAAGGGGGAGACTTTGTTTCAGTCCGTACCGGACGACGCGAATCGATAAGACCGCCCTGTGCCCAAAAACGTGATTCGCTCAAAAAGCGTCTTAACCCTTAGCAAAAATCTCGAACCAATTAGCGAGACAATGGGGAAATCGCGTTAGACACTTTGGTCCTTTTTGTAAAGAGCTTGTATTTTACGCCCTTGTATTTACTATGCATGTTTGGCCTCGCAGCCGGCCCACCCCCGCGCTCCCTTCGGTTTGTTCCGTCTCCTTCTCTCTGCAGCCCCCCTCCCCGCCGCTCCCCGCGCGGGGTACCGTTGCGCGGGAGAACCCATCCGAAGGGGTGTTTTGTTTATCGCGCGACGACAGCGCCCCTGGCAGAAAACTCGTGAAACAAGGAAATTCACCAAAGTTTTTCCATTGACCGCATGCATTATGAATTTGGTCATTATACAACGGAATTTTGACGAATTAAAATCATTTTTAAATTTCATGAAAGAGTCGTTAGTTCCATTGAAATTCACTGGAAAAAGTCCTTCGTTATACCGTAATTTAGTATAATTATTTATTTACATAAAATCACGAAATAATCTACTGCCTAGGAAAAAAAACTTAGACTACTACTATTCAAGTTATGGAGTTTAGAGTGGTATCGCTTCGTATATTAGCAAATTTCTGTTACAAAGGTCCGATATCGGTACATAATATGTTCTTGAAAATATCCAAACACAAGATGAAATACTATATTCGCCCTAAAATTGTATTTATATGAATACTCGCTTTGGTAAATAAATGCATTAAAAATCCATCATGCAATTTCCCCACGAGAAAAATAAAAAAGAACGGACACCAGATTTTATAATACCGCACGTTTTTTTCTGATATAACTACCAACTACAGTCCTAAATAAAGCGCAAAAATATATAATTAATAATATGCATATAAAGGCTTAGATCGTGAAACTTGCAAAGATTTCCGTTGGAAAAATTATGACGTTGTACATTGTGAAAACCTATTCATGACCGAGCGTCAAGCTAAAATGACCTACATCCTACATAAACTAATCGACCGTGTTTATGACAAAGGCTTTATACCACGATTTCGGCCTAAGTTGTTTTAGTAGTTTTAATGTGTTTTTAACCAATTGCGTGGGTCTTATAGGTACAAATTCAGGCAAAGGATTGCACCAATAAGCGTTATGCTATTTCTAAAATATGTATGCGCCCTTGAGGTGATTTTTGTAGAAATGGCGGTACATAAATTATTCATAATAAAAATAAACCTACGTCATTGGTTAAAAACACGTTTGAAATAATGCAACTGCTTTTCCAATATTGTGGTTTGAAGCCTTTGTCCTGAACACAGCCGATTTGTTTAAATAGGTCACTTCAGTTTGACGCTCGATCGTGAATAGGTTTTCACCATATACAATTTGTACAACGTTAGTTTTTTCCAAGGAAAATTTTCCCAGGATAAGTTTCATCATCTAGATCTTTGGAAGTGTAATTTAGTTTTTATGCTTTAGTTAGGACTTAAGTTGGTAGATACTTATATTAGAACAAATGTGTGGTACCTATTATAAAATCAGGTATTCCGTCCTTTTTTTCCTGGCGGGGAAATTGCATGATGGGTGCATTTATTCCAGTTGTATGATTAAAAACAAAAATGGTCACCTCGTGGTCATGTGGTTAAAGCGTTTGAGGATGCAAAAGGTGGCGACTTTAATTACCGATATGGTTGACATGGAATATTTATTTGAAAAAAAGTGACAAAATTGCAATTAGGTAGGTAAGTATGCCATTTTGCACCAAAGACGAGCAAACCTACCTATTTATAGAACGTAATTTTAAACCTAAATATAAAAACGTATTTTTTTATGTTTATACTTCATATGTTATTATCATCAATTCCATATCCGCACCCAGTGGAGCATAGGGCAATTTATTAAATCATCAAAGCAGCTCGTCTTCAATATTTAAAACGTGAAGGTAAGATAATTTGTTCTACGCTTCACAGGTTTGTTCCTAGACAATAAAATAGATATTACAGTGTAAACCACGTCTTAAACTAATATTTTATGTCGTCTTTGGCAGTAATCAAACTCGAAACCACAAACATGGTAGGCAGACGTGACATATATATATATATATATATTTGTTTGTATAATTTATATAGCGCCTTTTTGCTATACAATAAATAAATATCCCAGCACGTCTTGCAGCTACAGAGCGCATGGACAGTAAGAAATCTAGCCACTGTTTACATTTTTAAAAAAATAATATTTGACAATGAAGTTTAGAGTGATATTTAAAAAAAACAAAATAACAAACAAATTTATAAAAATAGAAGTCAGATAACAACAAGTCTTGCAGCTACTGAGCGCATGGACGGTTGAAATTCTAGACCCCATTTACTAAATTTAGATATTTGAAAGTTAATAACATTTACATAATATGATTTATATGTGATAGCTATCATCACAAAAAGTCTTGCAGCTACAAAGCGCATCGACGAGTGGAATTTCAGCAACATAAAATTGATTTTAAAAGTTTACAATAAAAAACACAATAATAATACATTGAGCCTATGCTAAGTTCTTTAACTAGTAAGTATGGCAATTAAGTAAACAAACAAGGCGTACAAATTTAGTTTTTCAGGATTTGTGCCTAAATTTTTCATAATTTTGCATAATTTAATTATTAATACGCATTTCCATTATTGCACAGTACTTATAAATTTTAATCTCCCGACTTGGTAAAAAGTTCTGTGTTAAGTCTTGCAAACTAAATCAATATGAAGGTGAATGATAATATGTATATTAACACAATTTATTTATTTCACAAAAAACTTTTTCTTTTTTCTTTTCTATATGAACACCTCACTGGGCATAACCCGTGTCGAGGCATTCATTTACATTATTTTTATATTAATAATATTGTTATTTAAGAATTCGATTATTTTACCGTCTGTCAGTTGTTAAAAAAAAACAAGGCGTACATTTTGTTAGTATCGCCAGGGTAGTCGATTTTTTTACCCGTCTTTCTATTAATAAGCCTTAGTATAATAGGTGTTAAACTGTTTTTTTTTTTAATTATTTATTTATACAATACGCCCAAGGGGCATTTACAAAAAATATACAGGTAAGTACAAACATAGTGAGTAAAAATTTAAAAGATAAACAACGCTTTTTTGTATACACGTAGAAACCATAAAAAGCATACTGCCATGCAAAATAAAAAGTGAAACTTTACATAGTAAAAAAAAAAATGGATATAAGAAAAGTAATTGAATTAAAAAGCAAATTGTAAATAACTTGTAAGTATCTGTTTGTTTTTTTTACAGTCCAGTCAGTGAAATATTTCTTGTGGTAAAACATAATATTATAACATAACATTAAATTATCTTATATTTGTGTTGTCATATTATATTGTTCGCGGTTTGGCAACATTACGCGGCCACTTCAAACCTGCGCGCAGGTGAGATGTCGTGCAGGGGGGGGGGCATTTGGCATTTTTTGGACACAGTGCGATGAATTCAAACTTGATTCTATACGCCTTCTGGTGTATTATAATTCTGTGATGCAAAAGATACATTTTTTTGTAATTTACTAAGGCAATTAATTATCCATATGTATAAATGTCTGCGTTCATAATTTATTATGCATTCGTTATTTTTTCCTATCCTACGCTTATTATTGTTTTTTTTTTCTTCTTTTATTGTTTTAAACCCAGCTTCTTTATTCCATATTCTATATTTTATTAATATATCTTTCAAATTATCGTTTGTAATACATTTAATGTATTATACAGTGAACAATGTGTATTATAAAGGGTTATACGTCTAGCAACATTACATTATAATATATTGTATGTAATCGATGTACCTATTTATTTATATATGGCATTTTGGCCTTTTTTTTTTCATACTCCTCTTGTCTCGTCTAATTATAGGTAAAATTCATATTTATGGCAAACTTTCAATAATTTTAATGTGATTACAAAATCATTAAACATTGATTTATTTGCGAATAATCCTAAGGACGTGCAGCGTTTGCTTTCGAAATAATTTTGTAGTGTTTTTTTCTTTTTTTTTCTTTTAGATTTAGATCATTGTTTATATTGAAATATTGCTGTGGGAAATCATAATTGAAACTAACATTTAAATCGAGTCTATTAGTAATCGGACACGCTAACTACTACGCTGCGAGCTTCGAGGTGAATTCCATATCGCTTGATTTATTTTTAAAAATTCTTATCTGATTAGCCGTCGAGTTATAAACACTTTGCCAGGATTCCGGTTCTATTTTACACGCATAACTGAATTCTTCATTCGCCTAGACACAGAGTGCAGAGTATCATTTTTTTTTGTAAACCTTCTGTCACTCACACATATAAAAACGCTATTAAAGATTTTAGTCAACTATAAATCGATATAAGATATATTATTTAAAAAAGAATATCAGAATTTTACTTTGAATTAATTAAATTAATATTCATTTGAATATATAAAATACTTGATACACAACCTATACACTTCCGTTGAAGTTTTGGACATAGTAAGAAGTCCTTTCACCGTCGTAAATAGATTTAAGCAAAAAAAAAAATTATTTTCTGTAACAAAAAAGAAACTACTGCGACCTAGAGTATGCCGATGTTGCGGTTATAATTCACGATTCAGTCGGGGGTCTTCAAGTCACTGTAGATAAGCTAAATAGGTACTCCGTATGCATGGGTTGAAAAATCAATGTTGCAAAAACCCATGTACTGAGTAACTTTCTGTGCCTTGACTCTCAAAATTCTCCGACTCTGTCAAACCGAATCATCGAAAAGGTTGGGAGTTTCAAATACCTGAGAGTATATGTAACAGATAATGACCGCTTTGAAAAAAAACTGACAGTGCGGCTAGGAGTAGCAGGCACAACATTCAACAGTATGAAGGTTTTTTAAATATATTTTTTTTATTTGGGAGTTGCTTTATTATTTACCTTGCTTATAATATACAAAGTTCATATTTCAAAAGTGGATTTTTCTGCAATTAAATTTCTTTAAATTTATCTAAACTGTTGGTATCAGTAGGGATATACTAATATGGGCCAATCAGGAACTTCTCAGCATTTGCTCATGTGGAGAGGAAACCACTTAAAACTCTTCAGGAAAAGCCGGCCTGTTAACAGTAGTCATCAGGCCTTCCGTTCCACTAGAAGAGTGTTCGGCATTTTGTTCCCTACTTTGGTTTATTTTACCGATTGCCTGCACTATATTGACCATGTTTGATGTGTGAGTTCTTTACTACCTATCACCGATGGTATGTCGCATAGATCTTCACCCAAGCTTTTGCATCGCGCCTCCAGCTGATGTTTTTGAAAGCTGAAAGCGGTAACAGTATGAAGGTTGTCTGGAGATATTTACTCAGTGAAAACCTAATACCGCTTCTATAATATATGGTATATTAGAGGGCCTCCGTGGTGTAGTGGTCAAGGCGCTTGACTCACACACGGAAGGTTCCGGGTTCGATTCCCGGTAAGAACACAAAAAAAATGTTATTTGTCTCAAGCCTGGGTGTTCTGTGATGTTATTCACCATTGTAATTGGGCCTTCTGGCCTGTTGTGATGCAAAAAATAAGAATAACAAAAATAAGTATAAGAATAACATATTTAAAAAAATAACACACATAATTCCCGCATAACACTCCTCTACGGATGAATAAAACAGCAAAATACTGAGTTTTGAGAATAGGTGTCTAAGAAGAATCTTGGGAGAGCGATGGTTTGACTTTGTGAGGAATGAAGTAATAAAATAAGGGACGCAACAAATTCCGGTGACAACTATCATCAAGCGGAGGCGATACGATTGGCTAGGCCATTTATTGCGGATGCCCCCTGAAAACCTTAACCACGCTTGCCTACTTTACAAAGCATCAGGTTCTCGACTTCCTCGACGTCCGCTGTTGTTCCTTCGTCAACAGTTTATGTCAAAACTACGGGACGCGAACCTGACTTGGGAGGACGCACAGCATCTGGCAGCCGATAGAGATGCATGAAGGCTCTTTATGGACACCATATGCTTCAACTGGAGAGTGGACATGAAATGATGAACAAAAAAGCATTTGAACAAACATTCATTGAATCTTAAAAAATACGTGTAGGTATGTTGTAGATTTCTATTTAGATCCATATAAGATAAAAAATAATTTTGATGGCACATATTATCAAGTTGAGTCATTTTTTCATATATTATTGTTAAGGATGACTTATATAGCGCCATTTTCATAATATAATACCTCAAGGGCGCTTTACAAAGTGATTGCATAAAGAAATAAATTAAATATTTTCTTGTTTAATTTGTTATTTGAGCAAAACAATTTACTTTACCAAGAAATGACAGAAGAGTGACGGTAAATTGGAAACCGGAATGTCAAATTCTGTAAAAAGTACCTGTTCAGTAAAAATATTTACTTGAACTCATCGATGAAACAACAGTTATGTATTAAATATTTTTTTTGAATAAAAATTTATGGTATTAAAATATTATATAATATGTCTCGATATTCTCAATAAGAAACTAATGCCATCAAAAGTGTCGGGTTCGATGATAGGCGCCTGTTCTTTTAATTTTGTACAGCGCCATCGCTCGAACATTACAGAAAGTAATTTGAAACCACATGAAATTGGTTTGAAGCAAAGCTAAAAATGTGGATAAAGCAGAAATTTAGTTTTTCATTTTGTTAACGCCATCTATTTTCCTTTATAATAAGCTTTTTAAAGATTTGTTCCTCATTTATTCATTTGACATTCTTTTGACTAGAAACTGTATTATTATTATGGATTTCATAAAATGTTTTTTGAATTGTTTAAAAAAATTTGTTAGGTATCAATTTGAGAATTCTGAGTGTAATTTGCTGCATATTTTTATATGATAAAATTTAAGGTAATTAATATTTACAAACTAATATTCGTAAACTGCCAACAAATTAATAATTAACAATCTTATAATACGAGGGCGGATTATTTTGCCAAACGCGGTGACCATGCATATAAATTTGCAATGGAGTTATATAAAACAAGTAAGGATTTATTTTTAAACACGACTCCAACGTAATTTATTGTTTTGCGTTTGAAGGACGCCCATATTTGCGGCCAGTTCCGAACAAGCGGAAATTTTATCGCATACGCGACAACTTCACGCCGGTCTCTTCGATCATTTTCACATTTTTGTAGCTAGGTGACCTGCGTACTTCGATTCAAGAAAATTACAGTTTTCGGTACAGTATTTACCCCTTATATTGATAAATCAATTGTTTAAAAGATATTAACGATAAATAAATAGTTCCCAAGTATAGGAGTGCTGCGTAAATACGACATTTTAAAGTGCGATTTTGTTTCGCCACGGTTGTCAATATTTTCGACGATATAGCGTTCGTGACAATAACGCATCTGTTTTATTTTGGTTGTTTGTGTGTTTTGCTTACGACTTTCCCTTAAATATTTACAGGAATGGCGCTAAGCGTTGCTTTACCACTATCGGGGCTGGAGACTGAGACGTTTTCATCGTACAGCGCGTTCGGTTTGAAGGATATCTTGGGATTATCTCATTCAAGCCCCAGCCCGTCGACATCCAGTGATACTTTCAGCATCGGATCCCTCGGATCTGTTAAATCGGAGTCGGTCAACAGCGTTTCAGTGCCAACCAGCCCACAGGCTACCGAAAAAGTAAGAAAATCGCGAATTTTGTCACATAATATTTACTTCCCTATTTCGCGTTGGCGATGCGAATTTCTGCAACGCCATTTGTTGGCGCCTTACAATATCTTTAAGAAAAAGCCCAGTAGTTCGATTTTATACAAAAGTTCCGTAGACTTTTCAATTTAAAATCGTTTATTAAGTATTTTGCCATGTTTGTCTTCTTATTTCCAATATTTTTTGTCATATGTTTTTTTTTTTATAAATATTATTTTTGCTGCACATACTGATGAATTCTTTTTGTTTCTGAAGAGCAATAAATATTTTTGAACGAAATATGATTCTAAGAACTTCCGTCAATGACATCACTATTTGTTTTTGACCTATAATTATACGAATTTACGAGTTAGATATGATCATTTCTTCGGTTGACCCATAAATATTATTGCTTCTTGAAATTAAACTATAAAAGTGGCAAAAGGAAACAAAAGTGTCTTTAAAATAAATTAAATCAATGGTAAATAACCAATTGTTTCAGAAAATTAATATCGTGACACCGGAGCCAGAGGTTAAGGTGATGTACGGCGGCCGGAACATTCTGGACTTGGGAAAGAACATAGACGGAAGGAGTTGGTGCGTCCGCGCCGCATTCTTGCCACCCAACAACACTTCCGTGTTCTTCGCCAACCGCTCGCAGTACCATCGCCTCGGCGGTTACAACATGGACCACCCCACGGAAGAGTGTAAGCTCTGCGGATTCACCTACATAATAGAGTGACTTCCTACCGCAGTGTGACCAACGGCAGCTCCCGGACTTCTTGCGACTATTTGACTCGATACTGATAACCAACTATATAACTTTATTTAATTATTGGATTTGCCGTCCTAGCCAAACGAAGTAATGTTAGAGAATGATGAATGTGAACACGTCGCGAGATAACCTTTAACGTAATTATAAGTAGTGTTTACTTCCACGCATATCATGGCATGTTGTGCGGCAGGGAGCGGGACCGGGGGAGGGGCAGGGGGGGCCCTGGATCTCATCACTGCCCCGTCAAGTCAGGCGGCTGCCCCCGCCGACTGATCCCCCGGCGTTCCAAAGTCAGATTAGGTTTAATGTTCTCTCGGTGACCTTGCGACGCGACGCGACCCGAGGTAGTCGAGTATCCCAACCCGCGTGAATCGGATCAGAATAGATATTATTACATATGTGAATATATGTATGAGCTTATGAAGGGGTGTTAGAATACTGACTATATGTGGAAACCACACCAAATTAACCACTTTTATGTAATCCGCTTCCAGTTGTGTAATGTTAAGGTATTTAGAGAAAATTGTAATTAGTTTGTTCCCGCAATAATGAGCGCCACCCTCGGCCGCTGATTGTGTAAGGATTTTTGTGTAAATGATTGTGATAATTAATGTATATATAACGTGGCCCTTTTCCTACTCTACTTAACTCGTGATCCCTGGATTTATTTATTCCACTTCATTTAGTGTTAGTAATTAGGGTGGCGGATCAGCATGCAATACTTGCATTCCATTATCAATCCAGTATCAGACAGAAGAAGAACCGCCTACTAAAGTACTGCCCGTTATCGCGGATGTGTTATTGAGTGACTGAAATGTAATTTAATGTATTTAATATTCCGCCGTTTCCTTGTCGGCGATGTTACTTATTCATTTCAAATTTTGCATTTTACTGTGTTAGTCAAATCATATTTTTTTATTAAGGAAATGTTTTATCGTATAATTTTTGTTGAAAGTAAAACCATAGTCAAAGAACAGTATTTTTATATGGAAAGTGGGATTTAGCGTTTCGCTATGTGTGTTAGTTACTCAGTGTACCTAAGAAGTTCCTTTACAAAAGGACTAGGCCCACGGCTTGAGGGAATGTCATGAGTGTGAAATAAGATAAGAATTATGTAGGTTTAGTGTATCTGGTACCAAACTATTGGTTCTTGTTTTCTTAATGTGGTGATAAACGTACGCCAAAAAGGTGTTTCGCTCAATAATTTTAGTAACTTGCAGATTATTACCTCTTTCGAAAATTTCTATTTGAATTATATTTTATCAAATCCGTATTTATGGATAACCAAATATAAATAATATTATCAATATTAGAATGTTTTAAACGCGTCTTATAAATGTATAAATGTTTTTTAAGAGCCGAGATTCCTAGAAACATTTCACAAATTACAAAAGTGATAGGAATATACTTTTATTAGGTTTTAAATGTGAAAAGTCGTTTTTTATCTCATTTTGTTAACCTTTTTTATTAATTTGCAATGTATTCACAAATATGTGTATTTCCTTTTATGTTTCTATGTGATACCATTCAAATGACTGATCTGAATTTAGTTTATAGGTTGGTTTTACACAGTGCTAAAACAAGAGTAATTTTATTCAATATTTCAAGTGCCAATGCTCATAATTTAAATTTTATCGACTGTTCTTGATATGTTTTGTTTTGTTATCTTGATGTTAAAGCACTCCTTGTGAAATTGCAGTACAAGTTTCTTTATTTTATATTTAATGTTAATTTGGTTTTAGCCATTATGTGACTGCAACATGCACAATCTCAACTTGCTTGCAATATTGTAGTGTGTATTCCTCATTGTTTTTTATTCAGCATAATGTTAAGAGTACAATACAAGATGTTATATCACCCTAGTATCAAAATTAGCCCAAGAATTTATTAGGTAGTTAAGTTTATTATTATTATTGGGGTGTTTCTAGACTGTAGTTTAACTATATATTAGCTAAATGCGAAACATTTGTGTCTCGTGAACCAACTCCTTATCCTTACAATTGTGTTGCAATAATAATACTCGTTTTAAGTCATGTTATCTAGGGTAATGTTTCTATTTATCCTAATGCAATCGCTGTTAAAATTATATTCATATCATTTTTATTTAATGGCTTCCATTTTTAATCTTAAATCAAGTCTGTCATTTTCCTACTAACAATTTCCCGATTCAACCCTCATTTATCCTTTCCTTTCTGACTAGAAGACACAACCATTGACTTCCAATTAAGACTTAATCAACTTTCCTGACTATCTATTCGCGTCTATTGCCTTACCTGATGACTTTACTTAGCTTCGCCCGTTGCCACGGATCACCTGATCACTGAGCACCTCTCACCGGCTACAATAATTCCATAATGGCAGGGTTCACATGTGAGTTCTACACTTGTTAGCAAACTGGTCATTTGTGTATTCAATAGGCGGTAGGCAATTGTGTTTTAATGTTAGCAATAGGTATTTAACGGTACTTAATATTATGGTTCTTGCGATGCCTTAACTATGGTTGTCAATTAGACAGTGTTTTGCCTATAATGTTATTTATTATTTGCTGTTCCGGCTATTTCCGTGAACTTCCAGTTCAGGCTGTTCTTTTTAAATAATTTTATGGTCAATTTATTTTTACCTAAGTGTTCTTATTAAATGTTACCAAAATGTTTTTAATAAAATATTTTTATATGTATGTTTTTTTTTTTATTCCAAAAAATCCTGTCTGAATAAATCATGTCTGTACATAAATTGAGTAACTTGCAGTGTAATTATGTGCATTATTTAGCACACTAGGCTACCAATCTTAAAATCATGGTCTTACTTTACTAATTTACTTATTACACTTAGATACACATGAGGACTATGCTACAGGTACACATCAGCAAGTTGGCGCAATTACGAACTGCCTATTAAGGTTCCGGAACGTTTGCTGTCTCAGGAGTACACTATTTTGAAACCAGGTCTAAGCCCTCGCTGCTGTATGAAGGTGGTCCAATCCTGAGAAATAGTAAAAACTACTCAATTTTCCACCAGGTATGTTGACACTCCAGCGCATTTAATTGTTTAATTTTAGATTTAAAAAAATATATTTAATTTTTTTGATAATGCATTTATTATTATTATTATTAGTACCTGCCTAAATGAGTTTTTACTGTTTTCCTTTTAATTATGTTTTTTTTAATTGGTCAAAAATTTTTTAAATATGCCATAACATAAAAAATATTTCTGCTAAAAAAATGACCCTGAATAACACATAGTATCATAATATGATAACATTATGAAATTTTAAAGTTTTATCCTCTAAAATTCTCGCTGAAAACGGACTCCCGACTCAACCACTCATGTTTTTTTTTATAATGTGGAAGTTGCAATATCAAAAAAAAATATTTTCAATATTATCGTTGCAACATTTTTTTTAAATAGGACATCTCTTGGACTTAAACATTAATTTTACATAAATTTCAGACTTATTTTATTTACATGTATAATAGGTATATACCCTTCAAGGGTGTATAAAAAATACCCGGATTATTCATGAATTAAATGATATTTTAGACCCTTTTTCCGAGAAAGGTGACTAATTAGCACAGGAAGAGGTAATGAGTAGATGAAAGTACAAAAAAAAACATATCTCAGTTCTTGTGAAGTTTTTTAAGAGTTTTTTAAATATATATATTGTTTTTGTTCAAGAAGGTTATCTTGTGGAAACATTGAAATTTTATTTCCGGTTCAAAAATAAAATATTTTTTAAATAGTGAATAAAAGTTTTTTCTTGAAATTATTTTTCAATTTTTTCCAGGTGATCTTAGTGATATGTGTTGGTTAGAAGCAGTAACAGAGAGCTGCAAATTTGTAAGGAAAACACTAAACAAAAACTATAATGAGCAATGTGTGGTAAAAGCTGTAACGATGATACGTATGTTCATATATTATGAACAATTTACAAGCTATTTTTTTATAAATATAAACGATAAACCAAACTGCTTGTAAGTCCTTAAAACAATTTTATTGCCTTTTAATCATACTCTCAATACAACAGAAGGTCCATCCACCTTCATGCAGGATGGGGCGGGGCACCGTACCACGGGCAATAATAATAATAACTTTATGGCTAATAGAATACATCCTTTCTCCCCTGGCCTGGAAACTCTCCAGATCTTAATCTGGTAGAAAACGTTTGGAGTGTGTTAAAAACTCATCTTCAAATTCAAAAAAAGAAAGTCTTAAAAAAAAAAAATTTCATCGAAAAATTCAGAAATAAAAACATTTTAAAAAGATGCGATTTAGAAGAACGGCATTTCTGCTATTCACAGAATATGTTCATAAAAGAGTGCTTATGAAATAATAATGCAATAGGAGATATCCATACATAATTATATATATCAACGCTGGAAAGCAAAAAGTTACCAAACAACAGGTAGCAACTTTACAGAATAGATAATTAAAGTTTTTTTTTTTTTAATTAAAAAAAATCTCATACGTACATATGATATTGGCGTGATTCCTACATAATTCAACTAATATTTTAAAACATAAGGTATTTTTTAATTTTTAAAAAATCTTTAATTGGCTCTTCTGTTGAGTTGTCACATGTCGCTAGGTAACTTTTTCCTTTCCAGCGTCGATATAAATATATTTTACACTTTGTGATTTTAAACACAATGATTGCCAATAAAATAACCAAGTATATTACACATCATCATCATCATTCCCTTTCCGCACCTAATGTTGCATAGGGCACTGCATTGGTACACTAATCGCAGCGTATCTTAATCATTTTTGTTACATGAAGGTAAGATGATCAGTTTTACGCTTCAGGTACCTGTCCAGGGACTACGAAATATTCTAGTGTGAAAACACTATATTTCATATCAACCATGTTGGGAATTAAACCCGAGACCTCTTGCATAGTAGGCTAACGCGCTGACCATTACACCACGAAGCTGACAGTACATTACACAAATTACATATAACTATTTTAACCCGCTCTATTAAAGGTGATTTCCTCTTTTTGCCAAGAATATATTCATGACTTTTTGTCGTAGTAGTAGCAGTAGTAGCTTTTCTACAATAATAAAATTAAAAGCATAAAGCACGTTTTTGGAAACAAAATACTTTTAAATAATATGTTTATAGAACATTGAATAGTTACCTTTCGACTGTTTCTGAAGGAATTACTTATGGTTCAAGTTTTCTTAGTTTTAAATATAAATGCATAATGTACTAAAAAATATTTTTTTTGGTGAGAATTAAGTATCAAAAAAAGGTAACTAAAATTTTGAATTCGCCTTAAAGCTTTTCGCATTTGGTCTATGCTCCTAAGAAAATGCATTATCATAATATCGTTAAATATATTAATTTATAATTCGTACTTCTGTTTTAAAACATGGTGTTAATGTCATAATAAAATTTGCTGTAAGTATATATGCACCGACCTATTTTCCTGCGATTTATTCACCATACTTTACAGAAGTTTCTTACTCTGTGTTCTCCAAGAAACATAATCTTTACTTCCTATGTTGCTACAATTTATCATATTCAACACAGTAATCTATCTAAATACATTTACAGTATTGATAATGATGCTAATCAAACTTCTAAAACTATTTATATTTGACATAAATATGACAAAAGGTATTTTATGTATGTATGTACATATTAGCTTATTTGTCTCAATATATTGTTTACAAGGTAAATACATTTTATTATTCGCATTTACTTGTATATTTACTATCGCTAATACATAATATTGTTATCAATCCAGATAAGGTAAGCTACTCACATAATATTTATTGATAAGATAAATAATAATAAATTCTCTGTAAAAAATAATAAAAGGAACACAAATAAAAACAAACTTCAAAAACATTGTGTTACCTTATCACTGATTGTTTGCTTAAAAATAAAAATATTTGCCTTATGATTAATATTGTAAAGTGTAAGTAGGTAGGCGTAAGAACTGATAAAAGGGTACTCGCAAAGTTTTGCTTTTGACGTAATAAAGCTCAGCCGAAATCAAGTGAGGGTTATCACTAGAGCTCTTACAGGGCACTGCAGATTGAACAAACACCTTACTAGAATGAAACTTCTAGATGTAGTTTCTGCAGCGCAGATGAGGAAACACCTATACACACTATTGATATTCCAATTGCTGCATATTCAGTTGTAATATACAGAGTTTCAGAGCCAGACAGCAAAACTTCAGAAAAACATTCCTCATGGAAAACCTTAAAAAACCTCTTTTTTTTTCAAAAACTCGCTTTTTGTAGTGAAAAAAATTCATTATTATTATTTGAAAATGGAGGCAATCATTTATGTCTCAGACTAGCTTCTCTTCCACAAACCTCTACATATGTTGGGTAGGTAGGAAGAAATTGCCTTAATATGCCCGCCCTTGTATGTATATAAATTGTATATGAATTTATTTATTTCACTTTTTGTACATAATGTTAATTGTACATTGGCGGGCTTATTGCCAAATGGCAATTTCTTCCAACCAACCAATAAAATAAAAGTTCAATTTTTATAATTCAAGTTAAAACATATCCAATAGAAAATAAAGATAAAAAAAAGCTAAAGATATATAAAAATAGAAATAAATGTACTTGTATTTAAATAAATCAATACTATTACTCAATGGGAAAGGGGAAAAAAGAGGAAAGGAGGAGAGATTAAGGAAGAGAAAGCATATGTTTCTTCAGACATGATTTAAACAGAGATACTGTAGTAACATCTTTGATAATGCATGGGAGATTATTCCGCAGTCGAGCGGCATGGACACTATCTGAGTTAGAGAAGAAAGAGGAATTGTGGATGGGTATTAAAAGAGTGCTTTGAAAATTAGAAAGAAGAGGTAAACCAAGAACTGAAAAGCGTTGAAATTTTTCACGCAGGTATACAGGAACCGTTAGGACTATGAAGTACATTAAACAGAAGTGAGAGGGAGTGAAAGTCTCTCTGCTGTCTAATTTTGACCCATTTCAGTTGCCTACGATAATCAGAAATGTGGTCATATTTCATGTGACCAAAAATAATAATTATTGTAGAAGAGAAGCTAGTCCGAGATGGCGAGAATGAATAGTTACGTAGGACGAGGACGACCAAGACGTGGCATGATCAGATAAACCAAAATCTCAAGTCTGGTCATGCCAAAAGCAGACACGAAAACCGGGTTTTAGTCTACCTAATAATACCTAATACCTGGTAGTATTGTGGATTCTCGGATCAAAGGTGCGAGGTTCAAATTCCACTCTGCCACTACTCGATTTCCATTTTTCTAGCACAAATTATTTACAACTTTTAGGAAATGGTCTGAAAATGTTAAAATTTGAATTAATAATGAGAACTAAAGTATTAATTATTTTTTTTTTAAAAAAGGGCCTGTTTGACGAGATGTGTGAATGTCGAAACTCAGAATGTAGGTCAGGATAGACTTGTGTGGCGGTCAATCTTCTCTGCCTACCCCCAAGGTGAAAAGGCATGATGGTAGTAGTCCTTTTCTTTTTCTCATGTTTATCCCATAAATAAAGTTTTATTTTTTCCAAAAAGAAATATTTTATCGAAATAAAATTTTTGTAATAATCAAATTTAAAGTTTTTTCTTATTTAATATTTTAATTTTCGGGGGCATTTACGAGTTGTAAATAACTCACTAATAGAAAATGAGAACTCAGTTGTGATAGAGCGGGATGCGAACCTCGGACCTCTGATATGTAAGTCCGCAAACTAGCCCTGGGACCACAACCCGGATCATAATTTGCATCAGCATATAAACTCTGTAGCAATATTGTTAAAACCTTGTGCTTTTCTATTATTTATATACTTTGCAGCAGATCTTACTTCTTCCGCACTTATCTCTGTAGAGTCCATATGGAGAAAAACCATTCTACGATTATTGACGATGAACTCAGCTACAGATTACAGCAATACAACGGGTCTCAGGTACTTATGTTGAGAATTGCGGGCGTAAACTGAAACCGTTTGTTGTTAAACTAAATCAAAAATTTTGAATGCTTTTATTTTTTTTAGAAAAAAGAAAAATTTGCATTTTTATGATTTACCCAAATATTTCATGTTGAGGGCCATTTTCAACGAGTTGTAAATAACGCACTATTAGAAAATGGGAATCGAGTTGGGGTAGAGTGGGATTCAAACCACAGACCTTTGGTCTGTGAGTCCGAGACACAAGCCACAGTACCACAACCCGATACAAAGACTTTTAGGTATATGCCATAGAGCTTAAGGGCTTCTTCAGAGAATTATGACTCTAAGATCATACCATTATCTGCATTTAAACTTATTTTATAAGGTGTTGTACTGCATAATAATAATATTAACCAGGTTGCATAATTTTACAAAATATTAATAGATAATTTTTAGAACAGTGATTTTAAGCAGAAGGTATTTGTTGAAAATTACACAAATTTGTTGATTAAACTGAAACAATATTTTTCTGAAATAAATACACAATAATGTGGTTTTTTTCTACATAGCGTTTCAATTTCTATCATAACAATAATATTATGCAAGCAATATACCTACTTAATGTTTTATGTACCTACATACCTAGGTAAATTTGTAGGTATGTATAATGAATTTAAAAATAATTAATCTATGTTACGTTGCTATGGTAATATTGTGGTTATTTACTTTTCAATTTTAATAACACTTGGATACAATTGAACAAACAAAAAAAATATTCTTAAAAATGTGTTCTACGACATACCTTGTTAAGTATTATAAAATTTAATATCATAAGGTATAGAATATAATTATCTAAACTAATCTTTCGAAAATGGTCGGTTGTGTATTGTTTTCTAAGCATTATAATATTTTATAATTTATGTACACAGTACAAACATTATAAAAAATATTATTGTAAAATCCTAAAAGATAAAGTAGGTTTCTGCTGTATCGGAGCCGCTAGCGTGCAAAAAGCTTGTAAGTTTTGCCAATAGATGTCAGGAATGAGTAATTCCGTACTAATAAAACTGTTATGGTAAGAACACCTAAAATAGCTTCATAGGCATTTTTAGCATGATATTTTTACAATGAATTAAATTCTAGTGCGTAAAAAAGTTCAGGGCTACGGGAAATTGGATATAAAAAATGTTTTCTTACACGCGGCAAAAATTAGAGCATCTAGTTGTACGACGATTATTCTCGAAAATGAATGCAAAAAAATATTAAAATGAACTACGTCACAAGTTCTTGTGGATCAATCAATCAAAAACATTGTCAGACTGGTCGGTCACGACGAAACCCGGTCACTGGTAAAAATTATAAATAAAAGTGGAATAAAACTATTTACATATTTGTATTATTATAATTAAAATGCAGTTCCACCAAGAATTGTCAGTAGAAAAACTCAACCTAATAATATTTTAATCGTACTGCAACAATCATACATTTTAATACAGACTTACAAAAAAAAATAGGAATAGTTATACAGTGTAAACTCCGTTTATCCGATCTGGATTTCCAAATATCCGGATCGTTTTTTTTTTTTTTTTAGTTCCATGAAGGTAAGATCATCTGCTTCACGCTTCATGTACCAGTCCCGAGACTATGAAATATTCTGGTGTGAAAACACCCTTTTGAATGAATATTTCAAATCAACCATGTCGGGAATCGAACCCGAGACCTCTTGCATGGTAGGCAAACGGGCTGACCATTACACCACGAGGCCGACAAATACTTAATTAATTTTGATGTATTGTATTACCATCACCATGATTTTTAAAGTTTTGTTATTTTGAAATTACTCAATTGAACAATAACATTAAACGATAATTGTAAAAATAAATATAAAACTAAACTTACAGAACTTCAACATAAATTGAAATAAAAACCCACCGAAAACCTGAAAGCGCCTATTTAACGGAAAAAAGATGCTTACAGTAAAATACATATAGGAAGACAAAACTTAATTACTAGAAAAATTACAACAAAATAATTACAAACATAATCTTATGATAATCATAAATAAGCAGCTGTTGATCAAAACCTCTGACGTTTTAAAATTGTTCATTTTTGCAAGAAAGGCGCTTTGCTTATGAATGTTGATAAATCGAAAGCGATGGTTTTTGAAAGGGATGAAAATATAACTTAATATGAGATCAGAGTCAACGGAGATATTCTGAATAAGGTAGAAGAATTTGTGTATCTGGGAAGTATGTTTACTAGGGATGGAAAGACTGAGAAAGATATTGAAAGGAGGGTTACTGCCGGGAACAGGGTGAATGGTGCACTGAAATCTACTTTGGCAAACTAATGTTTATCGCAGGAGGCAAAACTAGCAGTTCACAATGGAGTTCTAGTGCCAACTCTAATGTATGGGAGCGATGTAAGGAATTGGAAAAATAATAATGAAAGTAGATTAAATGCTATCGAAATGTGATCCCTCAGGCAAATAAGTGGTAAAACGATTTATAAAAGGTGCACAAATGCCGAGATCCGTGAACTGTGTAAGGATGAGACATGCATTATCGACAGGATCAATAAAGGACAGCGAAAGAACGGCTTAAAGGATCTACGATGTGAATGTTGATGGATGCAGAAAACGAGGAGCACCGAGAAAGACATGGCACGATTAAGTCCATCAAATTAAGTCAGCAAAAAAACTGCTTCTGCAGTTTGGCGGGAATTTAAAAAAAAAATTGTTTTGAATTTAAAAAAGAAAAATAAATAAAAAAAAAAAAAAAAAAAAAAAAAATACTTGAAGATGGACGTGTCAAAAGTAGGAATAATCGGCGTGCGTGCATGGGAAGATGTATGAATGTAGAAGAAGCGAGGTCTGTATGCAAAGACAGGGCGATATGGCGTTCTATCTTATCTGCCTATCTACGGGGAAATGGCGTGATGGTTTGTTTGTTTGTTTGTTGTTTGTTCATTTTTATCAAAATGTATTTTCACAATTTTTTTCATGCATTTTCGAGAAACTTCGCCGTACAATATTAAGTTTTTGTTTTATTTTTAAAGCCAATCAACGGACTTATAAAAGCCCTAACAGATTGGCAGTATTGACTATATATTATATAATAACACTTAATCTAAACAATCTTAAAGTATATTTAAATTATCTAATTTTTTTGATGAATGGGCACTAAATCACCGTGAAAAAAGCGTGAAACTGCAAATCTTATCAGAGCACTAGAACAAAGCGAAATAAAACAACCATTTTCATATCGCGAATGACAATAAATTCGGGTTAAATAAATTTGGGCATCAGATACACCGCGGTGCAGTGCGCCATCGCCATTGTTACTTCAACAATGGCCGCGTCCATTGTCTGTTTGATCACAACAGTCGCGGAAAATGCGTTAATTGTTCCCGCTTGTCTATCAGGCGACATTGTTGGACGACTGCACCAATGAAAATGTGGATAAAGTTAGAAGTTTTGCACCACCCACATTTTATGTTAATTAAGCCCCTGAAACCTAACTCTTTTGGCGTCCTTATGCGATTAAATTGTATTCCCCCATTTTCACTTATATCTAACCCTGATGCAGACATGAACATGTGCAGAAATATTGAAAGATACTATAGCAAGGGGGAAGAAAATTTTTAGAAGAAAATATGGAGGTCTGGGTATGTATATGGCTAATGACTTGTCATGGGAACCAAAATAAAAAAAGTGGAAGAGTTTTCTCACAAGGTTCTCCATATTTTTGTCGAAATATCTGTCTATTAGGTACTCGTTTATAAAATGTAGTATGTTTTAGAATAGATAATCCATTAAATAAATAAATAAAAAAATAAATACATTAAATAATTTTTGAGAAATAGTAAACAGATATGGGATAATAATCACTTTTGGTAAGAAAGGTACCTCAAAATAAAGAAGTTTTTAAAAAAATTACTCGATTAGTATGCTGTCCTGCTAAGCCTAAAAGTCGTAACTGAAACAAATCGTTTTGCGTTTTCTTTTAAGTAATAGATATTCAATAGTCTCATATATATTTTATAAGCCAACAAATAATTCGTGCTTCTCAAATTTGATATTCTTTTTGAAATTTTTTTTTATAAAACTAAGAATTCTGATCGTCAAAGCATACAGCAGTAATCTCCTGTAAAATTTTCAATTCAGCAGAAACGACTTTTAACCTTATAACTAGCAGGGCAGTACGGCTTTCAGCTACGGAAAATTATGTTTCTTGCCCTTATTAAAATTAATACATACCGTAATATTGATCAATAACAGATATTACTCATTAAAGAGTTTTATTACTACGCTAAAATACTGTCATGTTACAATAGATGGTACAATAAACCTACGTTTCACAATAAAATCAACCACTTACACAACATGATTTTAAAATTCACCAAAACCAATCTTTCAAGAAAACGTCGATACGATTGTTGGGTCGGTTTACTTAGGAGCATGCACATAAAAGCATAAAATGATCTAAAACGATAATGTCACATACATTTTTGTATTCAATCGCAATAACCAAGTGCGGCAGCATTGCGATTGAATGTGTCTTTATCGCGGGTCACATCTGTGCGATTGGTTTGCTTCCTGCATGGTCAGTCTCCACCCGTCTCTATCATCCGCTTGTCTCTTCAACTCGGCGTACCCGCTACGACGCATGCCGGAGATAATCTGGTTCATGTAGCTTAAACGGGGTCGTCTTCTGTAATTTGTGCCTTCGCACATGCCCTCCGCAACGCAAGAAGCAGGCCTGGGTGTCTTACGTTATGGCCTATTCATTTGGCTCGCTGTTGCGCAACTTTATTGAGCAAGCATCTAGGCTCCCCAGCCCTGTTTATTACATCGGTGTTCCCAATATGTTCCGACCGATGTATCCCCAACTGCGCCTGTAGCACCACATCTCAAACGTCTCCAGCCGCCTCCGTTCTGCCTGTCTGACAGTCCACGTTTTACTTCCATTCAATAGCATGCTCCAGACCAAAGTTTTAATAAAGTTTTTTTCTTGTGTTAAGCTTATATTATTAACTTTAGAAATCTTAGATTTCTTATTAAACGCTTTTCTTGCTTGTTTTATCCGGCTGACTATTTTTGATCTTGATCGACCATTCTGAGTAATTTTGCTGCCCAAATAAACAAATTCCTTTACTCGTTTAATATTTGTATTACCTAGTAAAATGTTTATCATACATTTAGTTTGTTCTTTGTTTCTCTGATCATTTTATACTTTGTTGTCAATATAATTTCCATTCTACTTAAGGCTCCATTCAGTCCATTTTCAATTTCGGCAATCAGCGCCGTATCGTCTGCATACCTTGAATGAGTACAATCGGATTATCTCTGATATTATGATCATGCCATGCATGTATTTTTTAGTATGTAAATTGACGTTATGTATTTGAGTGAAAGCCTCGAATTGCAAATCGTATATTTTATACTTAATATGCGAGAGTAGCTGCAGTGTAGCACAATAGAGGAGATAGCACAATGCAATAGTAATGCTGCAGGAATAACGTGTAGATTTATAATAGAAAATGAATAATAACAACTGACAACCAACAACAAATAATACAACTCGATAATCCAATGGCTGCTAAATGAAACGATGACATCCAAATGAATAGGACAATTTATCGCAAAAATAATCTGATCATTGTTTGCAAAAGTGACAGGCTCGCAAATTTCACATAATGAAAAATAGCAGTTTCCCATTACGCGTTACTCAGAGTTTATTAATTTTATAAAAAATCATTTTCATCAGAGTACTTCTTTTAACAATTTTTCTGTATTTTTTTCAATTTATAAATTTGTCATACATATTTCTAAATTTAAAACCCAACAACGAAGAAGTTCAGTGTTTTTTATATATTTTTTATTTGTTAAAACTACTATCAAACTAACAAAAAAAAGGTTTTTGTATCGTATTATTATCGCTATGATTTTTTTAAATTTGTAAATTCTAAATTATACTGCCCTTGACGTCACGAGTTATAGTCGGTAATTTTACTGACATTTAAAAAGAGAACCCCGTTAATCAAAGCGCACTAAACATGGCTACCCGGAAACCATCTATCAATGAATCTATTACAAAAAATAATTGATTGACTATTCTAAACACATCTTCACCTGAACCTGTGACGTTTAAAGTGGTTCGTTTTTATTAAAACGTATTTTCATTTTCTCATAAATTTTCGACATATTGCCGTACAATTAAATGTTCCAATATTTACCGCATGTAAGAAAACATTTTTTATATCCAATGTCCCTTAGCCCTAAACTTTCTCGTTGTTGTAAGGTACTAATATGTATTTATTATTTCAGAAGAAACTATTAAAAAAAGTTTCTGAACAGCATATTTTTATGCGTTGATGTCACGTGTCAAAAAATGGAAATATGGGTATATTAAGATAATACCTTTAACTCTTAAAAGACTGTGATAAATAATCCCTTTGCGCGCGGTGATGTAACATCGTGTTACCACTAGTAAAAGACGGAATAATTTAAAGTTCAAAAGTTGAAAAAAAAAAAAACATGGAGACATACTGTTTAATAATCCCTTTTCCATTATTTGTGCAAATAAACATATAATTTAGCCCTGTCATAGTAAAATAAATTAATAATCATAAATACGCCGCTCAGATTACGCGCGTGCGTTTCCCATCACTGTTATCAACCGGCTGAAATCTGAATCTATTTTACACTTTACTTACTTTTGTTTTTGTCTCTTTCACACTAACACCTGCCATAGAACAGCGTTTCTGTCTTCCTTGTGATGAGTTCTATCTTCGTGCTCTTTCTTATACATATGTGTTGCTGAATTAGCGGATACTCTTTTTTCGCGTAGCGAGGATAAATATTTTTTTGTATTAACATCCAGCATAGTTGTACAAAATTCACTTTCCAAATCCGGTGTGAAAATGTCCATTTGAAGATTACAAAAAATACGAATTCATCATTTTAAAAAATAAGAGAGATATATCAAGTCTTGTGTCCTATGTCGACTAGGGTGACATCACAGCCACACAAGAGTTAATAAGCTTTTCGTAATATAAATTTACGCACTAAACTTAAACTATCACAGCGATTGTGTTCAGGACTAAGGTTTCAAATCACCATTTTGGTTATGTTAGGTTGTTTTTACCATATATTGGCAAAAAAAGAGTCAATAGGCATTTGCGGCTCAAATATTTTTGCCAGAATGCGTATTGACCATAATGAGGAAGTTCGGTGGTTTTTTAATTTTTTTATTTGTTAATATAACATATATATATATATATATAACAAAGCGGTTTTTTTTTCAATTTAATTTAATTTATTAAAATTCAATCGTAGATATTATCAGCGATATAATTTTTTTAAAGTTTTGAATTTCTGTATAACTCCGCGTATGACGTCAGAGGTTCTTTTCCGCTTATTCTTTATCAGTTCTGTCAATTGGTCCGTTTACGGTAAGCAAACCGGATATATTTCACAGCTCTCTTATCATTGGTTGATTTATATGAACCGGTGACGTCGTTCAAAGTTGTTCGTTTTTATTAAAATCTATACACACAAACACACCCTTTTGTTGTCCCACAATTTGATATGTATAATTTTTATTTAGAAACTTCGCTGGTCAGAAACAATACATTTTCAAGAAACTTTGTAGTCCAATTTACTGCTTTAATTTTTACCGCGCTTAAGAAAACATTTTTTGTGTCCAATTTTCCGTAGGGCCGAAGTTCCTCATTGGTTAAAAACACGTTTATATGTTTTAAAAATAAAAATAAAAATATTGCGGTTTTAAGCGTTTGTTTTAAACACAGTCGATAGTGCAATATAATAAAATAATTTTAAAAGGGTGATAAGGAAGGCTAAACCATTAAAAACGAATATTTACTGCGGTATCTATGCTTGAAAAGATTAATAGAACTATTTTTGCTCCACAAAAATATGGCGTAATAGTTACACATTGTATTATATTTTGTGCAGTTTCTATCTGTCGAGTGCAAATAGAATCCAACCGAGCATATCGATTATTTTTATTTTAACTTAAATTAGTAAGACTCAATTGAACGTAGTTAAGCAGAAAGCAGCCAGTCCACAATTTTGAAAAAATGAGATATTGATGTTATCGGGTGCAGTAATGTCAATTCTATGTTCTGCTAAAAACAGCCAGACCGCTTTCATACAAAAAACTGTAATAATCACCTTCTGAAAATGGTGTCGATCACAAAAACGGCATTTCTCAAATGAGGAAGTTCAGTGGTTTAAAAAAAAAAAATGTTTGTTAATAGACTGTTAAACTAAGTCAATTTTTTTTTTTTAATTTTTATATATCGTATTATCGGCGCTACAATTTTTAAAGTTTGGTATTTCTGCAATAACTCCGCATGTAACGTCAGAGGTTTATTTCCGCTTATTCTCATTCAGTTCTTCCCATTGGTCCAGAAGCGACAAGCAGACCGGAAATCTCCCATAGCTCTCAGATCATAGGTTGACTCACATGAACCAGTGACGTCATTTAAAGTAGTGCGTTTTTATCAAAATATTTTTTATTATTTTTTCTGTACATTTTCAAGAAACTTTGCCATACAATTTAATGCTCTAATTTTTACCCCGCGTAAGAAAACATTTTTTGTATCCAATTTCCCGTAGGGCTAAAGTTCCTCATTGCAGAAAACATCCACAGCACTTGAAAAATATTACGGTACTTTAAAAATCATTATATCTGGTCAAATGCGTAATTAGATTTTTGTTAGTAATGTAAAACATACTAGTGTATTCATTGTTTATCATTTGTTAAAGTCAAAAACATTCCAGCTGTTGTGTAGATATGATAGTTCACTCTTTTTCACAAAGGTGCTATTATCTCAGTTTAACTTTTCTATGGCTAGCTGCTTTCTGCATAGCTACGTTCAATTGGTGTATGATATAAATATTTAGATTCTAGCATATGGAGTTCTATAAACTTAACCCCTACTCAATAAATAGATAAACGTTTTGATATTCCAATGGGTAAACAAGAAAGGAGAAATTTCACGAAGTAGTTTCGCTGTGTGGCATATTTGACGAAAAGGCAAATATCAGCACAGTTAGTACGTACTCCGTCCAGATTTGGTGCTAATATTGTTAGAGAAATAATGGGAGCGGAATTGTTCCGACTGAACAAAATGACAACGATGTTTTGTCATCGTGTCTACTTTTGTATTCGCGCTTTGAATAATAAAAGATCTATTCAAGCGAATACAAAAAGTGTCGCTTTTATCTAACCAGACAATGGCGACAAATCAAAGAAATTTCATACACAGGCGTTGGTACGTATAAAGACGTGTCGTGGTGATTGTGTTAGTTTCTACCCCCAGATTCTGCGATTCCTGAAAAGGATTCTAAGTTCTATCAACCCCCTGATTACGCGACTGCCTACATACATCACAATAATATTACGCTCAATGATTGCCTTTATAACTAGAGTAAAAAATATAGAGAAGCCTTCTACGTTTTCAGTTCCAGTTACATTGCCACGGAATATTGTTTTTATTCATTGTAATAAAACAAAAGAATAACACATGTTTTGTATTGAAAAAACGAATTACAGATATTTTAAAGCCAACATAATATTATGTCAGTCACCAAATTGAGTGTTGAATCCAGATGATGCAAGCATTAAAACTAAAACAGTAAATAGTTTTGATGAACTAAAAACAACGTTTTAAAAATACATACAAAAAAATTATGGTTCTCGTACGTGTTTTGGAGGATTCTAAGTAAATTGAAATTGTTAGGAAAAGCCTAACCTCTTCAGGTCTAAAATTCAACAATTGAAAGAAATGTCGAAACATGCATGTAGAAACATAGACTGTTCAAACAAAACGTGGATAAGAACTGAAATATGTTTTAATTCAAACTAAATAAAATTAATGCGTTTTTTCTTTTTTTCTGTTTAATTTTAGAAATATTCCTTTTATTTTTAAAAACTTAGATATAACTTTATGTTATTCTTGTATATTTGCATTATTTTTATGTATGTGTACATACTGTTATTCATTGAATTATCGGGTTTTATTTTTTCTATGCTGATTGTCATATATTTTTGGCGATATTGTCATGTCTTGGTAGGAAAAAAAACTGCTTGATTTTTTTACTGGTGTATTGAATTCAAAATTCTAGAACTGGGCTTACAGACTACCGCAAAGGGAGTGATTGGAGGTTTATCGAAATAATGAATCTCGTTATCTATTGGATTTCCTGGTTATAAGTGATAATATCTTGTATTTTTTGTCGCGGTGGCTTTACTTAAGTAACAGTTTACAGAACGCCTCATCCCCGTGAGGATGTTATAGAAGGTATCTTTAGAAAAGTTTGTTCGAAACTTTAAAGGAATTTTCTCTCTATAGTACGATTCCCATAGACGGTTCAACTTACGAGAAAATAATGAATCTTACCCATTCAACATAAATATTTCTTTACAATTTTATGAACGCGTCTCTTCAAATCATTTCGGAGCTTTTGTTAAAAAGTAGACTTTTATTTTACGTTTTTATTGGCGGTATTAGTTAATTACAACAGCTTCAACATTGAATTTCATAGATTTTTGTGGCTTCGGCGAGGCTTCAACATAGATGAAATTTATCAGATTTAATATTTCTTTACGTTAAATATAATTAACGACAAAATTGACTGCTCTGGGCCGCGATTACAAACGCTATCTTCACCGGTACATATCGAGACGGTATAAAGTAAAATCGATATTCATGCACGAAAATGTGCATATTCGTATGAAAATTAAATATAATATCTTCATTGGTAACCTGTAATATAAGGCAAATGTTAACTTTTATCTTCAATTTAATATACAAAGTAATATGAAAAATGTATAATATAATAATAGTTTGTGTATGAAAAATAAAATATGCATGCAATTTTTTAACAGATATTTTAAATTTTTATACAAATATACAATTTTTCGTACATAAATATCGATTTTACTTTATACCGTCTCGATATGTATCGATAAAAATATCATTTATAATTGCCGCCCTGGAGTGCTATTCTCAACCGCTCTCGCGGCACGAGAAAACTGTTTTTCTCGTGTATTTTGTATGTTAATACGCGAGATGATACTGCCGCGAGAGCATTTGGAATACCAACCCTGGTCAGATTTGTTTAAAATTGAAATTATGTATTTTAAAAAAAAAATATTTGAAGTTTATTAAATACGGTTTGATTAAATTATTATTTTTCTTCGAGGCTCTACATATTCTTTTTTTGGTTAAGAGTAAGCATAAATAATATAATATATTATTTTCCGAATATTTTTTTTTTATATATATATTGGTTTCTGGGAAAAGATGCATTCTTATTATTATTAATATGTGCTGGATATACCAACATAAACAAATTTTTGCAGCCGAGTTGTACGTTACTTTTTGTGAACATGTTTCATTATTTCAAAATTTATTTTTAATTTTATTATGAATAAAATTCCACGTATATTTATTTTTAAATTACTTTTACTTTTTTAATTGGGGTTCAAGGCCAGAGCATTCTTTACAATTCTATATGAAACGATGAGGTGGTTAATTGGTTTACTTATAAATGTTAAAGAAGAAACAGATAATCATTAATTATCACTATTTAATAAATCCACAGACTTATGTATATTCACTATAATCATTATCTTCATCATTCCCTTTCCACACTGAATGGTGAATAGGACACTGCGTTGGTACACCAATCGCAGCGTATCTTGATCATTTTTGTTCCATGAAGGTAAGATAATCAGTCTTACGCTTCAGGTACCAGTCCAGGGACTATGAAATATTCTAGTGTGAAAACACCCTTTTAAATAAATACTTCATATCAACCATGTCGGGAATCGAACCCGGGACCTCTTACATGGCAGGTTAACGCGCTGGCCATTACACCACGAGGCCGACAAACTTTTCAAACAAACTATTCACTATCACAACACATTAAATGCTCTTTCTAATACTTGGCAAACGCGATGGGAATTTTCCCCTTTATGGAGGGTTACCTTTCTTTTTTTTCATTCAATCCATAAGCGCTTAAAATCTTCTTAGGTTATCCCCGATCACTGCACTACGCAGTTTTTATCAGGTCATGGTAAATTCAATAAAAAAAATATTTGTTTTCAATATTGTTGACTCCCCTTCGTGCTGCTGCGGATATCTTAACCAATCTTCTGAACAAAATTATTTTTTTTGGGTGATACCGTGTGGATTTGTTCCGACGTTTCGGCTACCATTGCAGGAGCCCAAAAATAAACATATCGATAACAGTTACCTTGAAAACCTTCGCACCTATTTAATCTTCTAAACACATTATGTGGTCTTGTCCCTTTCCCTCTCTCTGTGATTACCGAATGGAGCTTCTCGCTACTTACTATCCGTGGCCCTTTTATAGGTCCTGTCAAATATACAGATCCGGCGGCTTCCAAAAAGAATGTCAAGGCTTTTAAAAAGTTTTGTAATAATTTCGGCGAATTGATCATGTTCAATCAATTTAATCACAGTCAGTGAAGAATTCACTTCCCTCTTTTCTCAATCTAATTAAGTACATATTATGTACTTCTGGATTACTTTCTTTCAGCACGTTTGGAAACGAGCAAATTTTCCGTGTATATGGGTAACGCCAAGGAGACTTATGTTCTCGGGTGCGGTGTGCGGTATGTGGTGAGCAAGCTATCACAACACATGTCACATAAATATTTATACACACACACCCTCGCTCATTGATATAAACCCTCTTACTTTTAGGTATACACTAACATACCCTTACATATCATTATATGGTCAAATTGCAACTACATAAAGATGTATACCGCTAGAAACACAATATTTTAATATCATTAATGTATAAATCTGTAAATAAATTATCAGTAAGGGCTCTACATTGGTACCACTTAATTTGAAAGCATGCGTCGCACTCTGTATAAACACAAATTGGTACATGATTACAACACCAGGTTTACTAGTTCCTAGATATTGTAATGAATATGGCAAAAGGACACTGCAATACAGTATACTTTAAATATGTTACATGTTACCACACAATATTAAGAATAGTGAGTTAAATACCAGAATGAAACGTTTGCTCAAATTATGGCTAACGGAAAAAAACTTTTTGAATTAATGATAGTTTTAATTTGTAGTAATATAGTAACAAGTAATGAATGACAGTTCTACACAGTGCTGCCATTTTATCGATTTTAGCCAAAGTTACAAAACTTTATTTTCCCCTCAATCTTTATATAAATTTAGGTTGCGTATGTTAGTGGCTATTCTAGGAAAGTAATCGATGGATTGACTCAAAATTTTTACAGAACATTATATTCCCTTATATTCTACAGCATAATAACAGTAACTATGTGTTTTCTCAGTAAATTTATAGTTGCTAGACTTTTTGTATATACTCCCTTAGTTATTAATATCAAATAAAGCCACAGCGAAGCGTGGCCGGGTTCATCTAGTAATTCAATAAAAAACATGGTAAATATATTTTTTTTTTATTGCACCACAACAAGTCAGGAGGCCCAATTACAGTGGCGAATTACATCGCAGAACACCCAGGCTTGAGAAAAATCACAATGAAATTTTTGTGTTCTCACCGGGAATCGAACCCGGAACCATCCACGTGTAAGTCAAGCGTATTGACCACTACACCACGGAGGCCGTAATGTAATATAAATGTAATGTTTTTCAAATAGAATTATTATTATTAATGTAGGTTAAGTACATTTTAGTCGAATGTAACCCTAGAAGTTCAATAAAAAACACATATTCGCTCCTAACTTTTTTTCTAATGAACATAATGAAGATATTATTATTTTCAAACCTAATTCACGTAAATTAGATTATTTAATTAAAAAAATTGCATGTTGGTCCAATAATAAAGGACAAACATAGATACATTTATTTTTATATATATGGATAGATTACCAAGAAACAAACTTAGTAATCTCAATTGATGAAATTACTGAGATATTTGAATTGAAAAAAAAAATTGAAAAAAGAATTGTGAGATTTTTAATCATGCTTAACTAACTCAATAGAGAAAGCTAAGTTTGCGGTGTCAAGTAGTAAAATTGAAATCTGTTTTCGCAAGGTGTCGAGATGGTTTTGAATTACGCTATAAATTAGGTAGGTGTGTTTTTATGTATAGTTTATTTTGGCATAAATAACTAATTTTCCATTTTTAGTGGAGATTTCAGGAAGTTTGCTTCTAATATTCTGTTTTTTTTTATTACTATATAAAAAAAAAACATATTATCTTTTACAGAATATTTTATTTTTTCTTTCTTATGTTACACAAAAATATTATAACTATTCATTATTTATTATAGGAGCAAAAATTCATTAACATTTTCTTGTATACCCACGAACAGGCCATGCCTTTGTAGGATTTTTTGTTTACTATTTTTACTATTGATATGTATTTCATAGCTATGTAATTATGCTTTATTTTTTTAATACTCTATTTTATCACTTTTGTTTTTTGTAAAAAAACAAAAAAAAATATATTTTTTTTAAAAATACTCGTACCCTAATATTTTTTCTGGGTGCAAACAAAAAATCTAAATTTTTAATTAAAGAAAATATGGCTTATGATTGTGTAAAATTTGCTACGTCATCAATTATTTGTAAAGCAAGCGTCTTGGGTGAAAACTTTCTGTACTTAAATACTGAGACTATGGAGGTTTTGTGACGCTGTCTGTGGACCGCTAGAGCTCGTGGGCAGAGTATCTATAGGTAAAAACACCGAAGCGTTCGATATGAGAACACAAGTCGGGTGTCACGTGTATCTGGCCAAGTTGTTACTTAGGCATTCACAACAACTGTCAAAGAGACGAACACTTCATGCTTGGTTGTGGGGGTAAGGCAGAGGCGACCTGGGTACCGGGCGCTTCAGGGTCAGATATTGAAAACATCACTTCGCAGCATTCCAGCAGAAGCAATATTACTGATGATTGAACTGTCAATAAGAAAGTTCAGCACTACGGGAAATCGGCAATAGAAAAAATATTCTTAGCTTGAGCATTAAATGTGGAAGTTCGGTGTTTTTTAAATTTTAATTGTTTGTTAAAAGACTAAGCCAAAAATTATATATTTTTTCGTGTACCGTTTTATCAGCGATATATTTTTTTAATGTTTTGTATTTCTGAAATTAATCCGCGTGTGACGTCTCAAGTTCTCTTTCCCATCTTCTCGGTTAGTTCTGCCGATTGGTCCGTTGACGGTTAGTACACCGGAAATCTTTCACAACTCTCTTATCATTGGTTGATTCATATGAACTTGAGACGTCGTTCAAAGTAGTTCTTTTTTATTTAAATATTTTCAAATATTTTTTGGTACATTTTCAAGAAACTTTGCCGAATAATTTAACGCTTTTATTTTTACCACGCGTTAGAATACATTTTTGTATCCAATTTCCCGCTCAATCTACCACTCAGGCATGGGCCATCTTTCAATCTCCTTAAAGCTAGGGTTTCCTGGGACAGCGGTGCCCGTATCTTAACGGCCGTGATGCGGTGGACAGTCGTCGAAACGGTGACTAAAAAGTGGTTTCCTAGGAAAATGGTGTTTATAACTCCGTTAAAAAATAAAACCACTGTCTAGTCACCGTTACGACGGATATTCACCGCATCACCGTTCACTACGGCCGTAAAGATACGGGCACCGCTGTCCTAGGAAACCCTAGCTTAAGTCTGTTTTCTGAACACCAACCGGTATGGCATGGAGGCCCCTTTTGGCTTTTGGTAGTCACTACCGCCAGCAGAGCTTGGTGAATTATTGAAATACTCAAGTTTCCTCACCACAACAAGGTAGAGAATATTATTGTAGGTGTTTCTTTTATATCACTGTATAAAAAATACATTTAGTACATAAATGATTTTAACATAAAAAATAAAGTCTTACTCCGGGCCTGGAGAACCCTCCTCTCCACCCCCTCAGCACCAGCGCAGTACGAGTATGGGGCTCTTTTGAAAATGCTCTGAATAAGAGCTAAATTGTAGCCACAATGGTGTCTTTCAAAATCGGCATGAATAGCGTTAATTTCGAATAGCAAAATGGTCGGGAGAAGTGAAGGCAAAGCTAGCTCCGGGAAATGTCAAAAAATATTATATTTGCTTAGGCGGGGACGACTTCGCTGTTAGGGCCATTTCCATACGTTGGGACAAGGTCGCACCAAAGTAACCAACCGCCATTACAACCTACTGAATGTCAAAACACCATAGAAAAGTTTCGGAAATCTTTCCCCAAACAATACGATATAAATACAAACTTTTAACGTGGCTAACATATTTTTCATTTTATTTCATAAATTTGGGTCTTTCAAACGCTTATAAGTACTATACAGGGGTGGCGTAATGAATGAATAACCTTATACCTACGGATAGGAGACATCAGGATGGTTCAGAAAAACAAAAATTGTGTTTTGTAAAAGTCTCATAGTTTTCGATTTATTATTTTTAATTTTTATTAATTTTAAAAAGTTACAGTCTTCGCTACTCTTTTCGGTGGTAAAATTGCAAATCAAGGAATTTTCTCAATCTGTCTTTTGGATATTAGTCTTGAACACATATGCTATCGAAAATAAACTGCCATTACTGTCGTAAAAAATTTTTTTTTAAAGAGAAAAATAACACAAAGTTTAATGTTTTGTTCAATTTTTTCGTAAATTTGGCCTCTTGTGGTAAAAAAATGTATGGTCACCTGAGTGACCAATTAAGAAATAAATTACTTATTTCATTGAGATCTTAAAATGGTATGACGCACGGTTTTTCCAGCTTTCAATACAAAGAATATTCCTTTGTATATATTCGATAGCACATCTATCCAAGACTAAAATCCAAAAACTAGATTAGGAAAAATTCCTCAATTTCCAATTTTACCACCGAAAAGAGTGTAACTTTCTTGAAATTTAAAAAAATGACGGATAACCCGAAAACGATGAAGCTTTTACGAAACACAATTTTTGATTTTCTAAACCATCATGATGTCCGCCATACGTAGTTATGGTTATCCATTCATCACGCCACACGAAAAATGGTCTACCAGTCTATTTTAAAAGGTTCCTACGTACTTAGATTATTTTTCAGAAAACGAGAAAGATCAAGAAATACACGGCGTGACCAATTCAAGCAAATCGAATCCCAGAAGCACACTCTGATATGCCTAAATCGGTCATTTTGTATGAAAGGAGAAACAATTTTTTTAAAAATTTATACGGGCTCTTAACTCAATGTTTATTGACATTATAATAGACAGTATTTTTCTATGGTATTTGCTTATTTGACTGTTAAAATATGAAAACAGCTCTGTAGCATCATAATTACTGCAGAGTTTTTCTTGATATGATTTCAAACAATATCGACATTTGTAATATTATATAGTATATCGCTCAAAAAAACATAGAGATGCAGGAATTGATTGTTGAAGGTTGGAGCTCCTACCCCGGTTAGAGATTAACAGAAGACACGAGATTGCTGTTGAATGCGTATTTATTACATGGCAAATAAGATACAGCACTTGGTTGTGTAGCGCGAGCGTAGCGGCGATGATGGGTTGAAGTAACTGCACTTGGACTACAAGCTGAAACTGTGTGACTGGGTTGAGCTGAGTCTTTGGGCTGGCTGGACTGACTGAACTGAACTGCTCGATTAAGTTGAACTGGGCGTTGACTGCGCCCTGTGAACTCTTTATAGACCGCGTTCCTTTATTGTTCGTATCTTGATGGTAGGTACGGTGTTTGTGTACTGCAGAACGATGTTCTCGTCTTTCTGTACAATACTGTTAGAGTTGCATAATTTGTTGTATTGGATTCTATAGAAAACGATGACATTGCTTCATACGTCATCGCACCATTTCAGGTGAAACGATTATGGATTATGAACTTCACAGAGATAAGCTAGTGTTCTCTTTTTAAAAAAATGTGATTAAACTTTATTCATAACTCAAAACAACAAAATTTATATTTACAATAGTGTACTTCTGGGGGTGCAAAATATTTGAAGATGGACGCGTCAAAAGTCGGAAAAATCGGCGTGCGTGCATGAGCAGTTGTATGAATGTAGAGAAAACGAGCCTGTATGTTAAAACAGAGTAATATCGTCGGCCTAACTTCTAAAACTCGGAAGTCCCAAACTTACTTTTGTTCAGGAGAGAGGAAAAAACAGTTTTTACTTCCGTAGCGAACGGAGGAAAAGTGTTTTTTCTCAATACATTATTTATAGATTTATAGATTATAGATTATTTGAAGTCCTAACCGAACACGTTCAAATATCATTTTTACCTATTTGTGGAATGTGACGATATGGCGTTATATCCTCTCTGCCGAAACAGCGTGATGTTTTTATTTGTTTTTTATTACCCAGCAAATTTAAGATGCTTGCCCCACACACGGATTCGTGGTTTCATTTCCGGTGAGATTGCAAAAATCGAATGTGATTTTTCTCAATTTTGTACTGTAATTCACATCTGTAATTGTACTGGCCTGTTGTGGAAATTCTCGTTAACACATTAATTCGTGATTTTATACTTATTTCAATAAAGACCAAGGGTCTTCCTGTTGGTTTTTGCTCATAATAAAAAACATACCTAGACTTCCACATTTCCTTCTCTAAAATGTTCTCCATCTTTGTTGTAATAATTTTTGGATTGAACTGAACCGAACTCAATTTTTTTTAAATTAAAAAATGTACGAGTACATATTATAAATGCGAAAGTGTGTTTGTTTGTGTTTCTTTTACGTCACAACGGACGGACCGATCGTGATGATTTTTTGTAAAAAGAGAGTCAGGAAGCTGATAAGTGTCACCTGTTAACTTTCATCTCGAAAAAATATCCCATTTCTTCGGGAAAACTCTTAATGAAAAAGGAATTGTTCATGAAAAAAAAACATTCAAACAGAAGAACGATACTACGACACCATAGACTAACGGGTGGTGGTATTTTTGCATATAGATAGTTACAGGACCGGCAGTCGACACAGGCTACTTATTTTTTTTAATATTAAAAAATATCTCACTCTAACGGGAAAATTCTTGTTGCTAAACGACAAAACTAATTATTTGACTAATTTTTCCCTAATGCCACACGAGCGAAGCCGCAGATAAAAGCTAGTATATAATATATTATTTAATGTTGTGTAAAGGCGGCCTCCATGGTGTAGTAGTCAAGACGCTTGACTTACACACGGAAGGTTCCGGGTTCGATTCCCGGTAAGAACACAAAAATCAAATGTGATTTTTCTCAAGCCTGGGTATTCTGTGATGTTATTCACCACTGTAATTGGGCCTCCTGGCCTGTTGTGGTGAAAAAAAAACATTAAAATACATTAATGTTATTATTAGAACACAATTAAAAATAAGATTATGTGTGCACTTTTTTAAGATTTCATATAAATTTTAAAATAACCCTAGCAACAAGGATAGCTGGTATCTTACTCGTAAAACTGAACATGCATCGTGTAATTGTTAATTAATATGATTAGGAAATTTAGTGCCTCCTACACGTTCACGTGTCCCTTGATCTTCAAGGTGCTTCCATTAAAGCATCACCAATTGTTTGATGTATATGTGGGCACCTATTGTGCATTCCTCCCCCCACTCCTCCCCACCGTTCGCCCAACCCCACCCTAGCCTAGTCGCCATAATGGAAAACATGTCGCCCTACCACAATAGAATGCAATATCAAATCGTAATAAAAGCGCGGGAACACAACAAAGCGACACCGGTGGCGGTACATAAGTTTTCACAGTTTTTTTAAAAGACTGATCGAAAATGGAACGTCTAAACTTACCAAACGGAAAGGGTAAACCAAAAGAACGGCCGTTCGGAGACATTTTAAAATTCGAGAAAATCGGAGCAAATCATTTTTAATTCGTACTAAAGTAAGCACCTTTAAGAGTGGCCCACTTGGCTTTTTATTCAAATGAAATATAAGCGTTCGTACGGTTTACTCAGATGCTTTCATTTTTGTGACATTTGCAAGGAACAAGTTGTCACCACACCAAACATAAGAAGAGGTTGTCACCACACCAAGCACAAGGAGGGGTTGTCATCACACCCAGCACAAAAAGTGTTGTCACCACACCAAGTACAAGAAAAGGTTGTCACCACGCCAAGCACAAGAAGTTGTCTCGTTTTTAGTGTCGTATTTCGATTCGTATATGTATATATAACATATATATGTAGTTTCAATGCATTACAATATGTTTATATATGGGCACTAACATAGCTATATGAATAAGGTGAGAGTAGTGCGGCGCGGCCGAGCGCTCGTGTCATTCGGGTTTTGCCTTCCTAGTCGGTCACGCGGTTTACTATTATAATTGTAATGAACTCTCTAATATACTTGTATCAAGAAGTAAAAGAGTTTCATTATAATCAAGGGTATTTTTCGAACCTATAAAAATGTGATCACTTGCGCCTGGAGTATTTAAGGATCAGAAGCCGGTAAGTTATCAAACCGTGAATTGAAACTTATAATCAGAATCATCAAGTTGTGATAGAGCAGGGATAGAACTTTGATCCTCAATCCCCGATTTCGTGACACTACCACGGTACAATGACCTGTTTTTGCCGTATTCTAGAGGCACTTTTGTACTATTATCAACGAATTAAATTATTGTGACGAAGTGTTATCGTAATTCTCGTGATATGAACAGTGTTTTTCTCTAAATTTGTTTTAACGGAGAGTAAAAACATTTTAAAGGAAAGAATATGGAAGTCTAAGCAAAGCTCACGACCTATCATTTGATAGTTTGCGTGGCCATTTTACACGCTGTGTAACATTCACCATTCTGACAATCTTTCTTTTTTTTGCGTCTTCTTATACCTTAGTTTAATTAGCAAAGTTTTTAGTATGTCTGAATGTTTGTTTTTTTTCCGCTTTTCTATTTTTTAATTGTTGATGAAGCGGTTATTTTTTTTATTATCCTTTCAAGGCATATTTTGAAATTTGAAATCAAATATCATTTTAATTTATTAAAATAAAAACACATTAAAATTAGTCAGCTTCTGGTTTTTGCAAATGTAAATTTAGAAAGAACAATAAAGTAAAACAACTTCCTTTCGTCTGAACAAAATCACAATTAAATTTTTATACAGTTAAGTCTTTGTTATTTGCCCGAGCATATTTCATAATGAGTCCTCCACCCCCTCCCCTCTAGCCCTCCCCCGAACCCTCAGCCCCTTCCGCCACCCCGCCCAACCAAATCCATTACAAAAGGGACTATCAACATATTTCACAATCGCCTCACAACGAACATTGAAAGAGTTCCATTACGGCCAATAGGAATACAATTGCGTCGCGCAATCTTCCCCTTTATACATTCTCTATTCATGTTTGATACAACAATGGTGAAAGATTTATCTGCATTGAATGAAAAATGTATAAAACCAACAAAAAAAACGAAATTGTCATTTTCGCGCGCGCGGGCGTCGGGCGTCGAGCGCGTCGCGACGCTCCTTGGAGAGCGATGGAGGATTGTTTGACGGCCCAATAGTGATAGCTGACATACGCCAGGTATCTGTAGTCAGAACTCAATATGTTTCCACTCTACTATGATACTTCACGTGAAGCTTGCCAAAATATTTTCAGACATGGATGAAAAATAACTTTCAGCTGTATTTCAGCACTCACTGAATAGGGGTGCCTTTTCGTTCGTTTTCGTTCATTACGCGAAAAATATTTGAACCCATCAATAGTTAGTTGCATTTTTGAACATCGTTATCATCGACAAAGTTAACTTTTATAATACGACAAATCTCTTTTTTACAGATGGCTTTAATATTGTTGATATTTTTAACACGAAGGATTCACAAAACCAAAAATATCTAGAATTTCACTTTTTACTTTGTTAATTTTTTTTGTGTACTACTTGTATCATTATTTTTATTTTCCATTTTAATTTTGATCTCCAATTGTATTTAGTTTATATTTGTTGTATAATTTTTAGTAAGATTTGTTTTATTTTAATTTTATCATCTCGTGTACCAATGTTGAAAGTTTATTTATTTTTTTATTACTGTGTCCAATAAAAGGCGATAAGCCGTGTATTTTTTTTTTTAATAAATTACTAAAACAAATTTTGTAAAAACATCTCTAAGAAATTAATTACGATATTTTATATTCTTACAAACGTTTAAAGCCAAGAACTGGATTAAAACCTCTAGTGAGTCATTAATATTAATATATTACAACAGAGATGCAGTGTTAATAGAGGTTTTAAGGGTAAAATTAACAGATGGAAGAATTAGAGGAATATAGATGTTCAAACATAGGCAAAATAGTGAATGTACGCAATGTGTAAATTTACCACTTAAATCACCCAACGACAGCTCATAAGCTCTATAAATGCCTAGCCTTCTACATTATATATTCCCGTCTCTAAAATATTTTTTTATCTCTGTTCTAATATATATATTTATAAAAAATTCCTACTCAGAACCGTACCGCAGAAAAAAAACAAATTTTATATATTTAATTTAGGGACCTACTCAAAATTTATTTCAGGTGTTGACAATAAATAGTTTATGGTATTTTGTTTTTTGCTTTTGAATTAATTAATCAAAACAAATATTCAAAAGATACTCTGAAACCGTTCGACAAAAAAATAACTCTTATCAAAAATCAATTCAGTATCTAAATAAAAATTTATTCAATTCCCATGAGTTTTAATATTCATTCTGGGACATGATTCAAAGAGTACAAAGAGAAATTGACATAAAAATACATGTAATACAAATCCAAATCTTCATAGACTACGGTATTTTTTTGGGTAAAACATTTTTAAAATCAGTTCTATAGATTTAGTTTTCTTACAATGAATAAAAATTTACTTAGATCATTCAGCAAAATATTGTGCTGTAAAATGTCTCTGGTCGGAAATGATAGATCATAAGCCCTGTAAATGCCGAGATTTCACCTTTCCCCAATATTTTTTTTATCGCTTTTGAGATATTGGTATCTAGATAAAATCCTTAACTTTAAATCATAGCTCCCTAAATATTATACCATGACAACACCAAATCATCACGCCGTTTCCCTGTATATGTAGGCAGAGAGGATATAATGCCACGCTGTCTCTGCGTACAGATCTCGTTTCCTTTACATTCATGATGCACGCGCGACGATTATTCCGACTTTTGAGATGTCCATCGAAAAGTATTTGTTGGATTTGGTCATACCATTTCTTTTCCGGTTGTGGGGGACAACAATTGTGGTGTAGATCGCCAGTTGTGGTGAAGATTACTAATTAGCAATCAGCTAACTGTTGACTCTACTACTGGCTCAGTAGGTAGATCTATAAGCATGTATACACAACGCGTAGATGTTTTTGGTACTGTGCTTCAGGATAAATAAAAGGCTACAGGCTACGTAGCTGTTTTTGGTACTGTGGTACTGTGCTACAGGCTAAAATGTGGTGTAGAGAGTCGATCAAAATCCTACATCCAACATCTCAAAAAACTTGCGTAATAAAATAAAAGTCTGTACTTACATGAGTTTTAAATACTATTTATTAAGGATTATTATTAATATTAATCAATTACAGTAAAAAATTATCGAGATTCGTTATTAAATGTATTCCTAGTAAATATTTATTTTTATTTTATTTTTCTCATATAAACAAAACACATTATGGAATTTATACAATGGTTACAATATGTCGGTATAAATATATACATTAAATGCGTCTCAATTACATTATGAGTATAAGTTTACGATAACATAATAATATTTACTCTAAGTACTAGTTTAAGTCACAACAAATTTAGTGTATCCGTTTTACATGTTAGTGAGGGTGAGTATATATATTTAGGGTGTGTGAGGGTATATGTGAATGGGTGTGTGAGTATTGTATGTATGCGAGAGTATGTAGTGAATATAAGTGGACTTATTGAATGATTATCAAAAAATATCTGTTTTTTTAAAACCTTAATGAGGAAACCTATGAATCACCTTATCGATCGATGTAAAATTGTCAAGATTGTTAAGAACGCTCGAGCCTAAAATCCAAATTTAAAAATATATTTAAAAAAATGTAAAAATTAATAAAAAACAATAAATGTATATATGTAAGTACTAATTATTCACAGGGATCTGTCACAATAGATATTCACAGGTCGCAGTGACGTCGGGAGCTTGAATATCACTGACCCCCACCTCTAAGAATGAGAGTAAGAATAAGCACTTACATACTCACATATATATATAACGATTATATTTATTTATGTACCTATATAATATGTACACATTTAGGATGATTATTTTAGAACATCAGTAATGAAGTTCATATAAAATAAATAAGTTGAATATAATTAATTTTTTTATATAAATTGGAATATGAATAATCTTTACAAAACTACCTTTAACTTTTTTTTTTACTGCAATACCGAGTCGTGAAATATATCGAGATCTAATCGTTGCTTATTTTCAGTATAGTAAGTAATTGATCGGTTGATTGATTGAGCACTGAAGTTAGCTGAATTTATATCTTTTTACTACGCTATTGACAATAATTTCGAGTCGCGAAGATCTCGGAACTCGGAACTCGGTTGTAGGTGGCGAGCTGCAAAGGTGGAGAAGAGAAGGAATGATCAGTGTGTCGCGTCGGTGCTTTTATATGTTTACCTACGTCACTGATCCTTCAGGGTTGCCAACCTGTCGTGTTTGTTGTCTATTGCTATTCTGTTGATAGTTGCCGGAACCTACTTCTGAGGCCCCACACGGTCTTCCTCGACTTCTGCATCCATCAACATTCGCATTGTAAATCTATTCAGCTGTTCTTTCGCTGTTTATTCGTTCATGTTCAAACCGACGCAGAACTACTTTCTTGGTTTTGTCGATAATGCTTTTGATATTACGATGGGTGCCCAAATATCTAGATACTACAAATAAATAAGACATGCGCCGTTGCGCAGTTGGTTGGATGGCTAACTGCGAAACTGGAGTCACGGTTTCTATTCATGCCAGTTGCAGAAAAAATTCAAGCAGGATTTTTTCACAGCTGCCCCGGGAGTTGTGGTGAATTTTTCATAAGTTCCTTCCATATCCTCTCTTTTCCACATGCTAGTAAGCCTCTACAATACAGGCTTGGTGGGTATAAAATTAGTAAAATATAAAATCACGTATCAGTGGCGGTACGATGTACCATAGAAGCCCATAAGCCGGGCTTGCCTAACATCCTATACTTTTTTTTAGAAGATATTGTGGGTTTTATTACAGAAATAATATAAGTTGATTAACATATTACAACAAGAATCAAGATCATTTTAGAGAAGGTAATATAAAAGTCTAGGCATCTACAGGGCTAATGACCTGTCACTTGCTGGTTTAAATGGCCACTTTAGGCATGCTCAAATATGGGCAGAATGGTGAATGTTACACAGTGTGTAAAGTGGCCACTTAAACCAGCCAATGACAGGTCATTAGCCCTGTAGATGCCTAGACTTATATATTACCTTCCCAAAAATGATCTTCATTTCTGTTGTAATATATTAATATTTACAACTTCCTAGGAAGTTGTCTACAAAAATTTGGACAAACTCAAAATATTGTTAAGTATACATGAATTAAATATAAACATAAATACGTTACATAAATTTTCAAAACTGTATTAACATTTTGTAATTTCTCTCTGTATATTAAGTCTTCTTTATATTATATTCAAATTTAAAAAAAAAAAAAGGGAAATTTTTATGTGTCCTTGACACGAGTAAATTCACCTCAGTGAGGAGTGAGGACACATTTTTTGTATAATTTTTTCAATATTGTTAATAATCCTTTTTTTAATTTTTTTACATACGTCTTTAAGATAATGTCATTACATGCCTTTGGGGTGCTTTGTAAACTATACTATTGTAGTAAAAAAAAGCAAACATCATGTTTTCACGCAAAAGAAATTAAAAAATAATATGCGTTTGCCTCACTGGTAAACCCTAGGCACGTCACTGCTACGTATAGTTGAGTATTGTACCCCTTCGTCGGAATAGTAATCCACACAGACTAGGTACCTAATAATTAGTTTGTGTTTTATTTTTGTATACGACTGACCCACTGAACGACCGAACAACCGGCAAAGAGGAAATGGGGAGAGATTGTGGAAGACAAAATGGCAGGTCGCGTGTTCGACTTCGCGGCAACATCAATCGAGCACCGGAGACTACAACAATGCCTCTTGACAACACGAAGGATTTAATCGGTGCAGGTAGAGTGCTGTTCTGTCTTAACGGTCCACTGTTTTCTCTTTCTTTCTTTCCACTTTTTTATTTCACTCCTGCTATGATGAATGGAGAGAGGCGAGTGGTGTGTGAAGAAACAAAGAGGAAGGAATCATTTGCACCGAGAGTGGGAAGGAAACGTGTGGAGGAGAATAGATTAAAATGCTTGTGAAAAGAGGGGGTTGTTGTTTTTTAAGTTTTGTGGCGAATCGGGGGACAATGTGAATTATTTACGGGTGTTGGAATTGTAAAGAGAAACCACTCAGGAAATGGCTCTACAAATAAATTACATCTTGTTTAAGTGTGTCAGGTGCAAACTTCTACGTCTATATTAACTATTGTTATTTTTATTTTTATTTTATTGATATAAACGGGACTTAGTGCCTTTTATATATAAGTTAAAAAAATAATATGCACACAGGTAAGTATAATTAAGTTATAACGTTAATTGAAGTGAAATGTAGCTTTAAATAACAAGTTAATACTAACAGTTATTTACAAACTAAAATCTTGGGTAAAAGGTAATTTATGTTTTTTTTATTGCTAAGCCAAATATGTTAAAATTAAAAAATTTTGTAAAATGTAGATTAGCTGTTTATGTTAATAAATAAAAATAAACAGCTAAAAAATATTGATAAATATGAATATTTTAAACTTAAATAAAACATTTTTTTTTAAAATAAAGTGATTGAAACAATTTTAATTTAAAACAACTAAACGATGAAAAAAAATACATTATATTATATTACCCATAACTACTAAGTTCTAGTCTCTATTATTTATTTCTAGTGTTTTCATCTAAACTTGCATTAAAAGCGTGAGGCGAATCCTTTCGCCTCAAATTATTCACTACAAGAGAACATAATATAATTACGCTTTTCGCACCCAGCGGTGCATAGGGCATTTTTTGTAAAGTAAATGTAACGTGTTTCAGTAGTACGCTTCAAGTGCCAATCCAGGAACAAAAAAATAATATTTTATGTATTTATTTACTTATAAACAGCTTATTACACATTTCTTGAAACAAAGGTCCCAACTCTATGGGACTAAAAGTTGAGTTGGAACGAGTAATTAGTTAACACAGACATGCAAGAATATCACCACAAATATTACAGTAATTTTAAAATATAAATATATGGCACATCAATTCGGTAAACAGCAAACTCAAACATTTGGTTTAGATTTAATAAAAAAAGGAAGAAAAAAAGGGTGGTCACGTGTTCGAAAAATCATCAAGTAGTTTTCTACTCAAATATTGCAGTTTAAACAACCTTTGAAATCAACATTTCACGTCCACCCAACCAGGAACACAGGACCTCAAGAATCGCTAACGCGCTGAGAACTACACAACGAGGATTTTCCTTATTCCGGTTTTTACCCTAGAAAACACCTGAAAACGCTTATCCAGGGATCTGGTTCTATTTCACACTCAGAACTGTATTCTTTATCCACCTGGACAGAGATAAATATAAATATTAATAAAGTAAATTATTTGTATTAAACAAAATAGTAACGAACCTAAAATTCCATGAGACCAAAAGCCCGGTGTTGGGTTGCAACATAATGGTATAGCTAAGCATACGAGTACATATTAAAAAATATATTAAAATAAAAATAACATTTCCATAACACTATCTGAAATAGGAAGGAATGGAGACGTTTGGATGAGGCCTTTATCCAGCAGTGGAGAGAGAGAACAAGGCTGAAGAAGAAGAAGATATGTTCCTCGATTATGAATGCGATCTTCATCTGTATCGAGACGGTATACTTAACTTCTGTACTATTTGTATCTTACCTCGGGACGTTATACCTACTTGTCATATCGATATCATATGATCGCAATAAGCCAATAGAATGACCGTAAATAATTAGTCCGCGTTCCTTACGTCATTCACATTTAAAATAGTTCTCATTTTTATTTTAAAGAGGCTTCTGCAATAAAAAATGCTCACTTCAAAGAGATTATAAACTCCAATAAATCCCAATTCCAGCAAAAAATGCTCGCCTGAACATGAATTTTGCATGACTTTTGGAAATCACCTAGACGGTACACTGAACGATTGTCTGTATGTATCTACCGATCCGTACCGATCCGTACCGATCGACTACAAAGCCGGCTCCTATAACGTCTTGATACATACACCAGGAAAGATAGTTAAACAGATGGAATAAATATAATAACTAAATATTTTTTTTAGAGTGGTAACTTTCTGACGCATATAATCTGTGTCTGACGCCTAGATACTCTTATTTGTTAATAGGAGAGAACCCAGCGACATTATTTCCACATCTAGGCGTTCGTTTTATTAAAGTAACAGTTATGTCGGAATTTAATTCGACTCCAAAACTTACTTATTTCTCTCTCATATTTTTATAGGCTTTTAAAAAAAAAAGTGCCAACCTCAAAACGATTAAAATTTTTAATAAATCATAATTAAAGGAAAAATCGCTCGGTGGAACAAAATTTCACAGGGGACACTTTTAATGCGGAGATAAACGTATCGAGGGGTTCTAGACTCGTCGGTATAAAATTATGTACTTACATAAAAACTTGATGGTGGTACTTGTAGTCGGTCGGAAGACTTTTATCTTCAACTATGACGTCATACTAAAGCTATGTCATTTTAGAGTGTGGACACATGTATCGTGGCGTACGCTTCCCCTTGATTCATATCGATGTACCAACCCAAAACTAAAAGGTGGGGGGGTTGGTAGTATATCTTTATAATCACTAGAGGGAATTTATCTTCAACTATACCGTCAAGGTGAAGATATGACGTCTTTATCTTCCCATCATAATCGAGGTCCTGAAACAACACGCAGAAGTATGTGTGCAACCACATCATGATTTTAAAAAACGCTGAATAAAAGCTCTATTCACCAATTATTACACATATACAAGTAGTAGGAGGAATAAACACACTGTCATATACATAGGTACGTGGAATTATAATATACCAGAAGGCGCGTAGAATCATGTTTGCATACACCGCACTGTAGCCTTAAGTCTGACATCCCGCCTGCGCGCATGCGTGAAGTGGCCGCGTAATGTTACCAGACCGCGAACAATAATAATAATAATAATAATAATAACGCGCGAATAAGATAATTTTGGGTTATGTTATGTTTTACCACAAAAAATATTTTATTGACAGGACAATAAAAAAAACAGATACTTTTATTAGGCAAACGTAAAAAAAAAAATCATTTAATCGTTTAATAGTATTAAATGGTTTTTTAATAGAAAACCGATTTTAAAAATCTACTACCCTGGCAATACTAACAAAATGTCTTCCTTGTTTTATTGAACAATCTGACAGACGGTAAAATAAACGAATTCTTAAATAATATTATTTGTTAATACTTACACATGAAATGTGATCCCACCCTATTCCGTCTTAATCCTAGCAGTATTAAGACACTTAAAATTGACACAACACGGCATAATTGAATTAAAATCGGCAGTTGCGTACTAAGTGACGTCTACAGAGTAAATAATAGCTTAAAACGTAAAACTACTCATTTATGAGTAGTTTACTCGATTTAGTTGGATGCGCTTACTCGGTTTCTGGACTATTATAATTATATGCATAGGTATTATATTGGTTGTAACGTCGGCCTCGTGGTGTAGTAGTCAGCGCATTTGCAAACCGTGCAAGAGGTCTCGGGTTCGATTCCCGACATGGTTGACATGAAATATTTATTTAATACGGTGTTTTTACACTAGAATATTTCATAGTCTCTGAATTGGCCACTGAAGCGTAAAACTGATCATATTACCTTTATGTACCAAAATGATCAAGATAAGCTGCAATTGGTGCACCAACGCAGTGCCCTATACACCATTAGGTGTAGAAAAATAATAATACTAAAATTTAATAAAAAATACGTTGTGTCCGTTTCTTTCAAAGTTTAAAAATGATCGCCAAAAGCAAAAGAAAATGGTACAGGTTATACGTCATTCAAAGAAAATTTTATACTTTACAAGACATTTTGTTTGTTTTTACGTTACATTTATTATTTTATTTGATTATAAACCTTCAAAATAAAATTGTTTACCAGATAAAAGTGAGCATTTTCGACACTTCTTTCTGTTCACGTTCAATAGAGAAATAAAGCTGCCGAAGCTGCTCTCGACATTTGCGCAGTGTACGGTTAAGACTATGAATTATTGACTAATTTATTGTAAAATAATGAAGGAGTATACATTATTGACTAATTCGATTTATTGCTTTGTCTTATTATTCTTATTTTAAAATAAATATTTTTGTTTTTTGAATTAAAAAGCATTTTTTTAGAATATAAATAAACAAACCTTAAACCTTTGATCCTAATTTTACGTATGCCCAAATCTTAGCAGGCATGTACTAAATTGAACCTTATAAGAGTTCATCAAGATTAATAGATATTTCAACAGAAACGAAGAACTTCTTTGAGAACGGATTATGGACACTTTACACACTGTGTAATGTTTTTTTCAAATATTTTTAAAATTTATTTATAATTTTTAAAAACCAGTTAGGGTTATATAGGAAACACTAGCGGACCCGACAGACGTTGTCCTGTCCGAACGTTGGTTTGCCTGCTATTATCTTAGAAAAATACTTATCATTGATAATTTGGTACCTAGGTACTTGTTTGTGATTAAATTCCAAAACTAAAAATTGATTATATACAAGTATTGAATTTAAGTAGGTACCAAGGTACTTGTTTATGGTTGAATTCCAAAACATTTTTTTTTTTTTTCAAAAATGGCGTTCGTTTTGAAAACGTCAAACTTCGGTCTTCTTACAACAGAGGAGTGTATTTAGTACTTATGTAGGAATACGATTTTTTTTAAATATATTGAATTTCATATTATTTTAGTATTATTAAAAATCCAGTAAAAAGAAATAAATGGGTAGAAATTAAAAGGAATTTAAGGAACAATTGTTCTTTGTGGATCTCAAACAATCTGATTGAGATCCACAAAGAACAAATGTTGTTTGTAAACATTCAAAAACAAACTTTTTTTATACACAAAAAAACAACGTCTTTCAATATTTTTGTAAGTGCATTCTCCTCGAACGCAACCCTGGTAGATCGATGAATAAAACATTTACTATCCTTACTTCTTTTTTACATATTAGATTGAAGATTTTAATATTTACGAGCACGCACAGCGCAAACATCTATATTTCTCTGAAAACCGCACGTAAATCGGTTAAGCCGTTTATGAGGAGTTTAGTGACATCACACGTACATAGGAATTATATATATAAAGATTGTAAGGTCCGGTCATTTTATGTCTCGTCTCGTTAGTGTACCTACTCATCAAAATGTTTTTTCAGGTTGATTTTAAATTTGTCTTCAGTGTAAGTGGTAAGGTTTTTTTTTTAACTGTCCATAGTTTATTATATTAGATAGTGTTGTTGTTGTCTGATATTATATTTGTATAAGTCAGCGTTTTTGGTTAATGTTATGTCATCGTCTTTCCCACTGCAATTTTTGTACAATTTTTATCGCCTCAATTTCCATTAAGTTTTCTATGTCAAACTCGTACAGTTCAGTCATAGGGGTCAGGTAGAATAAAGTGTATGTTAGTTTAATTATTTTGTTGTCTTTGTTTCCTTGTTATGTCTGTCTGAACTCAATTTCCTTTTAACATAAGCTTCGTGCATCATAATTTTTTCCTTTTTTGGTATGAGATCTTTAATTTTGTAGAAGTTGTAATGATGTCATTACTTTGATGAGTCCGTCTATGCATGTGTTTCGTCCATTTTAATTGTCTGTCCATGGTGAGTCCTAGATATGCCACGTGTTCTAGTTCTATGAAACTTTCTTTAACTTAACGTGACTTAACTTAACTTTAAGTTACCTATTTTGCCTTGGTCTAAACATTGGTATTTATTTTATTGTTGTTTGTACAATATACACATGGCGCTATAAGTAAGCGGAAAGAGCTTTACTTATTGTTTGTTTCCTAATGCGTAGTAATATGCTATCAATAGAGGTGGATACAGTCGCGATCTGTTACAGTGATGTTTCCGGTAAACTGAAACCACCCCCTCCCCCATACACCCTCCTCCCCCACTCACTCCCCCCTCATCACCCCCGGCATCCACAGGTTCATTGTGTCCGAAATTATTGTGACCCCCAACAATACACAAGGAAAATAAAACAGTCTTTTCAACGGTTACTTTTCCATACAAAAAGTGAACCTTTTCTCTCTTTTTGTTTTTAAATGGCGCCCGTATTGTCTCCTTTCGATTGTCTCGCGGTTTGAAAAGCCCTACCCCGACTACAATAGTGACGACGGGAAACGGTAGGCTTTCTGGAAGGACCGCGTAAAAACGAACACTTCATTCGCTCCATCTCTCTTCCCCCACAACCTTCGGAATGGACACTTTGCGGAGTAGGCTCGCAAATCGCCGAGTTCTTTGGGGGTAGGGATGAAGCGTAAGGTATTGTGGGAGCAGTGACGGGAGTAGGCGACTCATATTTCTGCCCTCTTCATATAAAATTGTAAAGATTTTCTGTGAAGAATATGATTTCATACGTGTATGTGGTTTGAATATTGGAAAACAATTTTTAGCCAATATCAACCTAAGCCGTATAATCTAAAATACATATAATTTTATAATAGTATTTACATCGTCACAGTAATATTCTAAAAATGACTTAAAAAATACGTAAAATTTGTTACTTTTGTAAGTTGTAATTTAGTTTTAATTTTTTTCACATTATTAATAATAATAAATAATAAAAACAATGTATCCTCACTGGGATTACCCGTGCCAGGAGCACTGAACAATATACTTTTATTCATTTTTACATTTTTATTTATTTTAAAGAAACAAACAGACGACAATGATATAGTAACATTTAAAAAAATCCAGTTTAAAGACAGACCAGCAAAGTTTCTAAATAAGAATCATACATATTATTAAAGTGTGTTACAACAAAAGGGTGTGTTTATGTGTACTTGTATGAGAGTAAGTGTAGATGTGTGTTTATGTGTATTAGTGTAGGAATAAGTGTTCAGGTGTGTGTAAGTGTGAGCATCATTAAATAGTAAGTGGGTTCGTATCGCAGCCAGAAATAATGAGTCTTAATTTATTTTTAAATAAATAATTTATTTTTAAATAAATAATTTATTTTTAAATAAATTAAGGGGCAAGTAAAATATATCAATAGATGAAAAAAAAAAGCATTATAGTTAGAGCAAGAACGATATAGGAAAGAGTGTTGTGCATAGTTAGTGCTACAGACTGGCAGATGGAACAAATACTTATTTCTTGTCACGCGAATGGGGACATTAAGATTAATTGACTTATTTCTGAAAATATCTCGACTTGTAGTGTAGATAGGACATTAAGATTAGTTTTGGAGAGTAGGTTAAAAGAGTCTACTTTATTATTTAATAATTTATGTAAATAGCATAATTCAGATACAGTGCGTCTATTTTCAAGGGTAAAAAATCCATTTTGTTTGGCAGATTGGCTGTAAGTACAAACCGTTTTATAGTTTTTATAATCTAGGTATTTAAAAAAATTTCGTTGAACATTTTCAATCCTTTTTATGTTTGTTATGTATCGTGGGCTCCACACAACGGATGTAAACTCCAAATTACTGCGTACAAAAGTGTTGTATGAAGTTTTACATATGAGAATATACAAAGACTTAATATACAGCTTGCTCACCACATACCGCACACCGCACCTGAGGACATAAGTCTCCTAGGCGATGCCCTTATATACGTACACTGAAAAATTGCTCGTTGCCGAATGAGAAAAGCTGCTCGAAGGAGCTGCCTGTAATCTGGAAGTCTTAGCATCTTCGTGCCGAATGAAGGTAATACGGAGGTACATAATATGCACTTCGTTGGATTGAGAAAAGAGGTAAATAAATTACTGGGATTTTGGAGGGCCACAAGAACTATATATGAGATAGGACCTACGACGGGACTACGGATAAACTTAATATACAGAGAGAAATTACAACATGTTCAGACAGTTTTAAATGTTAGTATACATACTGGATCTAACTCTTTTCCCGTAAAGTGGTAACGCGAACCAGCTGATGACAGATCGTAAGCCCTGTGAATGCCTTGACTTCAATACACCCTTCTCAAAAATATTTTCCCTCTCTGTTACAATATATTTAGATTTTAATAACTCCCAAGGGTGTGAAATCCAGCTTATTTACAATTGTTTGGACATACTCAAAACATTGTTAATTAAATTTGAAATATATTTTATTATCATTTTATTTGTGCTATTATGTATGCAAAAATATATAGGAGGTAAATAACTAAATGTGTATATTTACATAGGTACTTAGATATGTCAGTAGACATATAATTTTACAAAAAATCAGTTTAAAATGATTTTACGCAAAAGTAAACCAATTTAATTCCCATCATAAATCAATTTTCCATACATTCACAAAAATATGTAGATATTTATTTTTTGTAAAAATTCGTAAATTTAGAACATTTTTATGATTAATTTTACTGATTCAACATTGTTGATTTTTAGTATTTGAATGAGGATTTTATATATCTATAAAATGTAATTTTTTTTTAAACATGACAAAACCTTCTTCTGAAAATTTACATTTTGTAGATATTTCGCTTTGTTAAAACGGTCCTCAATTACAAATTTAAAAATATTTTTTTGCACACGGTAAAAATTAGAGCATTTTATTGTGCGGCGATGTTTCTCTAAAATGCTCAAAAAAAACTACTTTTAATGACGTCACGAGTTCTTGTGAATAAACCAACGAAAGAATGCTGTGATAGATAAGAACCTGTGACGTCACAGGCGGAGTAATTAAAAAATACATTACTTTAAAAAATGCGTAAACTTCCATGTTCATTTATAATTCCTTCAACTTTATTGATATTGTGTCTATCTAGAAATGTTTTTGTTCTGAAATATGTTATAAAACCTAAGAACAGCGTTCAAAAATTTCGTCAAATGTCGACATGATATATCCAGTGAGAAAATAATTAATGCGCTTCCATTAACATCTGCGAGTCGCAACAAGAAACATTAATTTAAATGATAACTTTACAACGCCTATTAACGTTGTAAATATTTAACAATTATATTTTCGTAATAGTACAAAGAAAACGTAATTCCTTTTGGCAGTCCGGTGAGTCGCGTAATTCGGCCGCCAGAAGGTTCTCAGTCATCTCATAGGGGCCTATCTGAACGCAGAACAATGCTAGTCTGACATCAAACAATAACTACATTGTAATATGAAATATTGAAGGGAGGGGGTAATGGCGATCAGTAAATTCGCCCTCCGGACTTGCCTTTTAACCGTTGCCTATTCCTCCCTCAGCACTAAAAGTAAAGCACCCGCCACTGAAAGGGGCGATAGGGAGGAACATCCCTTCTGAATATGTTCCAAGTATAGAGGACAGTGATCATCTTTTAGGAAAGGAATATGAGGTTTGATAAAATTAATAACGGTCAATAATCAAGATTAAGATTGCATTTTAATATAGGTATATATCTCCATTCTATAAAATGATTAGGTACGTACAAACGATTATAATTACCATAAAATATTTTAGACGTACTGTCAAAAATGAAGGAAAAAACAAAATGCATAAAAAAAACTGTTTTCTAAGCTTTATGACTCTGTCCATGGAAACTATGTTTCATCATTTTCTTCTTTGGTGCGAAAATGAGTTTTTTTTCAATTTCTCTACGAACCACTTCCTTGAAATAGAGAAGATTCAAAAGTGATTTTAGCAATACTTGTACCTAAAAGAAAATAATAATTATCTATTCTTGTATCCATCATTACGTCTAGCAGGAATGCTGGATTACAACACCATCGAATCTTCACGTCAAATTTATCTTGGAAAACATTTCTGAAAGCTGAATTCTGGAATAATAATTATGGATAACGTATATAGTGCCATTTTCGTTAGTATAATACCTCAAGGGCGCTTTACAAAGTGATTATATAAAGACATAAATTTAACTTTTACTTTTTAATTTAAGAAAAATAATGTACTCTGTCACCACATGCTAAGAATTTATTCAAATGATTAGGAGAACAAGTGGGTTTTAAGTTTCTTCCGAAACATCACTTCACTCTCACAGTTTCGGACTTCTGCTGGGAGAGCATTCCATGCCGTAGGGCTTGCGACCGCAAATGCACGTTCGCCGAGTTTAGTGCGCTGTTTGCGTAGAGGTATAATAACTGTAGTAGTGGAGTGATATGATTGAACTTAGAGATTCCAAAAATAAATCTCGCTGCGATATTCAATACAGACTGTAGGCGAGTCATTTTATTAATTATTGGTAGACCTGCGTAGATACCATTACAATAATCGCCTCTAGACACTACAAACGCATTTATTAATTGACGGGCGGCCTCAACTGGCAAATTTTTGCGTATGCATTTAATCTGTCTGAGCTGGTAAAAGCTTGAACATATCGTTCTTCTAATTTGAGCGTCAAGAGAAAGTACATATAATACAAATATACTAAACAGATTAGTTTGTATGTTCCCAATAATTATTTTACTAGAGCGAGATCTTATACACTGTTTTACGCACCCAGAGGGCATAAGAATGCACCTCAGAATTCGCCCATTAAAAGGGCAATTCACTTGCGAAATACGGCTTCTGCAGATAATATGGACCTATTTTGTACATATCGGCAGCTTAACAGCTATCTGCTTTATATTCGTTAACTTCTGCCTTATATTTGCATTCTGCATTACATAATGGATTAAACAACGCGTGTGAAAAATTTCAACGCTTATCAGTTCATGGTTTACCTCTTCGTTCTCATTCTCAAGGCACTCTCTTAATACCCATACACAATTCCTCTTTCTTCTCTAACTCATATAGTGTCCATGTGGCTCGACTGTGGAATCATCTCCCATCCACCATCAAAGATGTTACTACATTATCTCTGTTTAAATCACGTCTGAAGAAACATCTCCTTTCCTTTTTCCTCTTTCCGCTTTTTTCCTTTTTCCCATTGAGTAATAGTTTTGATTTAAGGTAATTTATAAACAAATACGTTTATTTCTATTTTTATATATTTTTAACTTTTAAATCTTTTTTTTTCTATTGAATATGTTCTGTAACTTGAATTATAAAAATAAAACTTTTATTTTATTGGTTGGTTGGAAGAAATTGCCATTTGGCAATAAGCCCGCCAATGTACAAATAACATTATGTACAAAAAGTTAAATGAATAAATAAAAAAAAAATAAAGTAATGCAGACTACAATTGTCAAATAGCTTAATAAAATAATTTTATTTGAAAAAAACTATGATACTTACAATCTAACCTTTATATAACAATTTTCTACCGCATACATCTTCCAAATCTCGAACATTTATTTATTTACTCTTTTTTTTCCACATGATTAATAATAAAAAAAATAAATAAAAATAATTTGACCTTTATACTTTTTTAAATATTTTTACATGTGAGAATATTTAAAGAAGACAGTTATTTAATTTATAACATATTTTATCTTGTAATAAAAAAGACATCTCGAAGAAAATACCTTTTTTTGGCCATATTGGCCACAGTATTTGTTTTTGTTATAAATCATATCCCATAAATAAGAATATTTAATTACTCCTGTAATTGAGCTACCATGCCTACATACTATATTAATAAATATTATTTACATTCTCGAAAAATAAAACACCTTTTTAAGTTAACATTACATCTCAACCATTTTGGGAATTAATCCGAGACCTCTTGCAAGGTAGGCAAGCGCGCTGATCAATTGACAGGAGGTGGACTCGCAAAAGGCACGTCGATATATAAATACGATATTATAATCTATCGACGTACTTTATGCTATAATTTGCACCCACAGAAGTACATTCTGGTATGTCTGAATCGTCCATTTTGCAGAAGAGAAAAAAAAACTTTTCTGATTTTATTAGTGCTCGTAACTTAATGTATAATGCCCAGTATTTTTGTAGTATTTGCTCATTTCACTGTTGAAATATGAAAAGAACACTGTAGTATCATAATAGGGAAATATCACATTATTGACGTTTTTAATGTAATAAGGGTCTATGAAATACTGTAGAGTAAAAAAAAAAAAAATCTACTTATTGGTATTATAAAACATATTTTTAAATTTGTAATTTTAAATTCCCACAAAAACGGTCATTGCATTGGCTATGCCCCTAATACGTCACAATTTATTTTAATTAACTTTTTTTTCAACCTTTCGATTTTTTATAAAACATCATCACAAATCTTGATGTCACAATTATCAATGCCAAACATGTCGCGTTTTTCTAGTGACATATTTTTCAATAATTTATTTTTTAAAGTAATGTATGAAAACATTTCTCCACAATTTTCGTACTGATTTTGAAAATAAAATTAATTATTATAAATCCATTTCATATATTTTTATCGGCATTCGTAGTATGTGATATTTCCCTATTACTGCAGTCATTTTTTCGATATTTTACTTCATTCATTGAAAAGAATTCTGAATAAAGTTTGTAAGTTTATCTCGCTCAAAAAATCGTATAGATACGTGAGTATTCTCTTATGAAAGAAAAAAAAACTCTGGTTAAGCTGCATTCGTAACTCAAAAAAGACAAATGTACTTTTAAGGGTGTGTATTGTTTACTATTCCGGTTTATATGCATTTATGATTTTAACCCTCGTTTGTACTTGAAATTAAACCTGGGCCGCGATTACAAACGCTGTCTTCGTTCACGTTCAATCAATAGTATGTTCAATCCGTGAATTGTTCAATAACGTGTGAACTTACAGAAGCTGCACGATAACCGCACGTCGCATCGCCATCGAAGCTGTGAAAACATTTCAGCTCAGTTGTGAAAGAAAGTTTCCGTGAATTCGTCCATTCTTGTCCGTAATAAAGAACGAGAAACGAGTACTTGAGATCCGTCCGGGGCCGCTACGAGAGGAAACTCTAGTGTCTATGTAAATCTGGTGAAAAGGTATTCAAATTGGAGTCATAAAGGATGACCTCGCGGTGGAAAGCGGGAACGTGACTCAAAACAATTGGACGGGAAGACAGCCCTGGACAATGCGCTGCTATGCCTGTGTCTGTGCTAGAAACAGGGTTGACAAATGTTTACCTAATAGTGCTATTAAAAGGGAGAAAGACTAATACGAGAATAATTGTTGATGAAATAACGAAAAGAGCGTGGTAGTGCGATGGTTTGGACATGTAGAGTAAATGGGGGGTAAAAAAATTCAACATTTACTTGAAAATGGACATGTCAACACTCGGAATATTCGTCATGATTGTTTTAAAATATCCAGTCATGATTATAACCAGTGTAACAAGATCTGTGGATAAAGATAGCTTGGTATCACGATCTATTATTTTTGGTGTAGATTTTTTTAAAGTTTTTTTTTTAGAAAACTGAACATCAATTAAATATCAAATCAGTAATTTGTCAAAATGCATGGTTCATATGCAGCATATTGCAAAGTGCTGCAGAACGGCGATTATTCATTAGATTTAGTTACATATTACAATTTTCGTTACCCCCTACGTCTAGAAACATTTCAGTAGGGCACATTTTTTTAAACAGGCTTATTTTACACTTATATTACATAATACAAGTGAACGTGGTTATGCAGAAAGCAATCAGTCTACAATGTTGAAAAAAAAAAAGATACAGGTATTATCGGATGCAGTAATGTCATGTCAAAAAACAGCCAGACCGCTTTAACACATAAAACTTTAATAATCACCTTCTAAAAATAGTGTCGATCACAAAAACGTCATTTCTCAATTTGGAGAAAATACTCACAAAACTAGAAAAATCTTACGGTACTTAAAAAATCATTAAAACTTGTCAAATACATAATTAGATTCTTGTTTGTAATATAAAAAAAAACTAATGTGTTCATTGTTTATCATTTGTCAAAGTCAAAAACATTATGTCAAACAACTTTTGAGTAGATTTGATTATTCATAATTTTCACAAAGGTGCTATTATCTCAGCTTCACTTTTCTATGGCTGGCTGCTTTGTGCACAAATGTGTTCAATTAATATTCGAAATTTCCTATTTTGTACTATGTGGGTTTTTTTGCTCTTTATGATCTTTCAGGTTAATAATGGTTTTGGTTGCTTTATTTTAAAACAACTCATTATACACCGATAACGTGAATAAACATGTTGGTTATTAAATTGTTAAAAAAATAAATACGTTTTTCATCAAATATTTTTAAACGAATTACTGAAGATTATAATGCTATTTTATAATATAATACGTCTGGCAATATATAAATAAAGAATATTTTAGGTAATAATTTTTATATGAGTGTAATAATATAAGTTTGGAAAAATAAACAAATAAAAAAAAATATTTTTAATATTTTAAGGTTATTTTGCTTAAGAAATAAATTTTTAAGAAATTGTACTTTTCAAATAGTAAATACCTAATAAATGCATATTTTTTCAGTACTTTCCCTGTCCCTGAAAAATAATGATGGCAAATAAACAAAATGTTTTTTTTTATTTAAGAAATATTTTTAGACATTTTATGCTCCAAAATAAACATTAAAATATATCCATTCTGAGAACTTGCTTTACATACATTGGATTACAAAACACGAATTGCAGATATTACTTACTTATTACATTTACTTTTTACTATTATTATTATTAATCAATATTAGCACGTTGGCTTCGATTGAACTGTCCAAAATCAAACAAAAATATTTTTACAACAAAACGATTGACTTTCTGTGATTATGTCATTAAGATCAAAGGGTGGGTGTTGTGGCAACCCTACTAACGGCCCCCGGGCTGCGGCTCTAGGGCTGTGCCGACATAATGGAACATCCGATCTGATTATGTCCCCTTTTGTTATTCGCACGGGGCAGGTTGGTGCCTACTGCCTACGGTGCCTACAGGAGCGAGGAGGTGTGAGGCACCTTTTATTATTGTGTGTCAAACGCGCATACTTCGATCTAATAATGACTTTCTATCTGTGTGCGGTGGCGGCGGCGGCGAACGGCCATTGTCCCTAGGTTCGATCAAGACAATGCCGACTGTACGGATTCACTACCCCTCGCATTATATTATTATTATTATTCTAAGTATATCTATTCGACATCATCCGATTAATGTATGGCCGTATTACACGATCAGAAACCTGGTAAAAAAACCGCCCAGATTTTGAAAATATTAACTAACACGTAATACTAAAAATATCATCCTTATTCCTTTTTGTGCATAGGGTAGTACATTTATAGTTATACATCAATAGCAGCGCATTTTAAGCTTTTTATTATATGTTGAGGGAAAGTATGATTTGTCTTACGCTTGTGCCATTTCAGGAACTGTGAAATATTGCGGAATAAAAACATATTTAAAAATAAATATTTCATTTCAACTGTGTCAGAAAGTGAACCCAAAAACCCTTGCATAGTAAGCAAGCGTGAAAAAACGCAAATAGCCTCGTGGTTTTAACTTCAGATCAGGTTAGGTTAGGTTAGGTTTAAATAAAAATATTGTGGCGCACAAGGAATAAATGTGTACATTGAAGTGGAAAAAGAACCATTATTATTATTTTCCATTTCTTTTTTTAATATTTTGTTTTAGATGCAGTTTTGAGCACCCGTTTTCTTTTTAAAAACCGTAAATTTTATCCGATTTTTTTTATTTAATTTTTTTTTTGGGAAAAAAAACAACCGTATTTACATATATTGCATACATAAAAAATGAATACTTAGAAACTAAAATTGTAAAAACAGTAAACTTAAATTTTCCACAGTGATGTAAGCTATTGATTATGTAGATTATTAGTATTGAAATAAAAGTCATTTAAAAATTAATAAATGTTAGGATTTTAGAAATCGCAAATAAAAATACATGTATGGTTATGTATTTATACACCTTTTTAGTATGGATATTTCTGAATATAATTTTAATATCATGAAAGTCCTTTCTCATTTTATTCATGTAGGTATGTTTTAAAATCTTTTTTTTTTATTTTTTTATTTTTTAATTTTTACACCTATAATATTTTGATTTGACTTGACAAATTGATGTGAAAGTGTGTACTATTATGTTTAAAATAAATAATACACTGATACTCCGGAACGTGCCTGTGGGCCAGTGGAGTGGCTACATCCATTAATAAAAAGGATATGTTATTAAATTTACCCATTGTTTAAACATTTTTTTGTAAACTATGTATTTGTATTATACATCGGATTAAATATATTTTTTTTTTAAGTATTTGTATGTTATAATAATACATTTAATAAAAATACAAAATTAAATTAAATAATTTAAAGAATAAGAAAAAAAGACAAGATATATTAAAAATTGAAGAAAGTACAAAACATTATAATGAACATACATATTTTCTGACATACTCGTATAACTAAACAGGCGTACTAAATCTTCTAAATTTCGTATAGGAGATATGAAAAATATCTGCGTGACCGGAGAGAATGCTATTATAATAATGACATGCTTTAAAGAAAAAATATTTTTTTCTTGAGTTTGTCCTAGGTATCATCGGCAAATTTAATGTGGTTTGGAGTCGTATCCTGTTGGATACAAGATATACTAAAGAACTTTATTTATTTATTTTATTTAAACAACTTATGTACATAGGGCCTTACTCATAAACTTGGCATAAAGTTACACCTTGGCATAGTGGTAAAATACGCATGGGAATACCATCCATATAATAGTGGTTGAATAAGGATAGAATTCCTACCTTAATAATACCACTATGCCTATGCGTAACTTTATACCAGGTTTATAAGACTACAGTTTCACATACACGTGCATAAGGGTGGGCATATTACATTAAGGGAATTTTTTCCTACCTACCCAAACCATTTCATTTAAGAAAATCAGTGGTATATGAACATATTGTAGTTATATTATAATATTTTCAATAGAAGACAAAACATTGATGTGCATATATATTAGTCAAGAAATAAAAATTGACTAAATATCTACACTTTACTATGAAGAGAGGGGGAGGTATAGTGGAAAGGAAAGAGGGGGGAGATAGGAAAAACTCAAATATTAAGGAAGTGACATTTCATACGTGGTTTGAATGTAAATAAAGAATGGGCGTCTTTGATATTAGGTAGATTATTCCACAATTGAGCAGCTACTACTGTGAAAGAGGAGGTAAAAAAATAGAGCAGTAAATGGGTTTTGAAAGGATTCTCTCGTTACTAGAACGAAGAGATAGCCCACGCTGTGATAGGGGTTGGAAGAGCTCTCTCAGATCAACAGGCGAAGTGGGATTATTACATAAACTAGTAGGTGAAGGGCAGTTTATAACATTGGTAACAATTTTAAACATGAATAATTGATCTGCTATCTTCTATACTCTAGAGTTTGAATTGCATTTGGTGTACAATAAAATTTGTGTTTTATTAAATTTATATTTTTTTCAGTATCTCTTCTAGGTTGTTTATATATATTTTAAATAGAGGATTCCATACAATTAGAGCATATTCTAACTGACTTCTCACATATGTGTTATGTCTGTTTAAACGCATACAATATTGTTATTAGTCTGTGGGAACATATTTTTGTTATATTAATAACGTTTATGAATTATATATGTGCACCCGAAGACAAACTATTAGCCGATATTCTATCGGGATGAAAATTATTTAATATTGGACTTTTTCATTATTGTTAAATAAATCAATATTGTCTATCGATTATCACATATGTGATAAACTTCTGCATTCTGATCAAACCCTCTAAATGAGCAAAAAGTTCAAAATGCAGTTATTCGGACCAGCTACTACAAATATATATCTACCTACCCGTCCTTTCCATTTCCTAGCGCACTCCAAGTAACAATAATTCTACGAGTGAGTGCCGGAAAAAGCGCTATACTTTCAGTACTAATCTAACATTCCGTACTAATAACAAGCGATCTGTGCTAGCGCCCATCTAGACCGCCAGCTCCACACAAGTTGTGCCAGCGTCTCACGGCCGCCTTCTTAACCAGCAAGGTTCCATCACACGTCACGGTTTATCATCAGCAGGTTATTGGAGTTGCGCAACCTTCCTTCCCCAACAATACAATCCGGTTTTCTTCACACCTCATCCACTCCTCAACAGCAGTTATATGTCAATTTTCGAGCTTCCTCAAATCTTCCGAGGTTTCATTTTATTTATTTATTTACTTTGCGGCACAAGTGCTTAAAGTTACCATGCAGCAGACTTAAAGTACGTTTCAAAAACCATTGAAAGGAATTAAGATGGTTTCATGCGTATGTATCATCTTTATATATATATATTCAACGTTTAGAGGGTTTTATCCTAAAAGAAATAAATACGCCTCCCGCTTATAGATTCACAAATATGGACAAAACCATCTATGATTATCAATCACGAAGTTAGCTACAGGAGGCTTATTCTGTCACAATTCGTTTCTTAAGTCCGTTCGTTCATCATATATCCACCTTACTCTGACACAATCAAATTCGTATTTTGCCTTCGTTCCCCCTCATACGATCCTAAAGAATTTACGGAACGAATTAGTTACAGAGTAAAGTATGTACTCCGGTAGAGAATAAATTGCAAACGCAAACCAAAACCACCAGTTACACGTTTGTTGTTAAATCGAAAAATTGGAACGCTGTTTTTATATGCAATAGAACGAAAGGGCATGTCTAAAAGCAATAGCGAGTTATTACTCCGAGATTTTATTAAAATGCCGACGATTATTATTATTATTATTATTATTATAGATAACTTATATAGCGCCATTTTCGTTTAAAAAATTCAAGGGCGCTTTACATGGGGATTCAATTGTTTAATGAATTTAATTGAAGCTTTTAAATTTGTAATTTAATTAAAATAATTTATTTTGTTGTCACATGCCACGGATTTATTCAAATGATTTAGAGAACAAATGGGTTTTAAGTTTTTTTCCGAAACATCACTTGACTTTCACAGCCTCGCACCTCTGCTGGGAGAGCATTCCATGCCATAGGGCCTGCGACAGCAAATGTGCGTTCACTAAATTTAGTGCGCTGTTTGCGTAGAGGTATAATAACTTTTCCTCTCGCCGTAGACGTAGCTGATCTAAGCGTGAGACGCCTGTCAGCTAGTTCATCTGGAATGCATAGTTCCCTTAGATATTCCGGAGCAGAGTTGTGCAGTGACTTATACATAAGCCAACAGAGTTTGTACTCGACCCTCTGTGGAAAACGTAGCCAGTGTAGTTCCCGAAGTAGTGGAGTGATATGACTGAACTTAGAGATTCCGAAAATTGGTCTCGCTGCATTTAATTTGTCTCAGCTGGTAGAAGCATGAACTTATCGTTCTACTAATTTGAGCGTCAAGAGAAAGGTCAGAATTGAGTAAAACTCCCAGTAGTTTAACGGTGGGTAAAGCGGTACTCCGATATATGAACTCAGCAAATACTCAGTTTGTATTTCCAAATTAATATTCAATTTTGTTCTATTCCCATTGATTTACTTTCTGATATTTAAATGAACCAATAAATTATCTAGCATCTCTAATATTGGCCTTTTGTTGGACGTAATTATAATTTAGGAGGGACGACAAAGGCAACGAATCACCACAACCAGGAGACAATAAGGATGGCCAAATGACTGGAGAGTGAATCAATTTGTTTTATTCGGTAAATTTATTCCAACATCCAATCATGATTGACCACTCAATGGGAAGTTTATAAATTAACCAGTATATAAGATGGCGTAGGTAATCAAATTTACTAATGAATTAACCATATCAAGGGGAAATTAGGTAGGTCATTTGGTTCATACAACGACATTATTAAAATATTTTAGTATGATTTATTTACTGTCGTTTTTTTAACGTTTATATTGTAGAACTCTTTATTATTGTAAGTGTAAGTGGCTTATAGCCAAAAGTGCGTATCCAACAATTATTTATTTTTGAGATAAGTAAGAGAAAAGTTATTTGAATATCATTATCAAGTTATCTTGGTATAATACTATCGCGTTTTTTTATTTTTTATTTATTGGGGATATCAACAGTAATACATGTAACAAAAATATAACAAATAAAATATACAGAGAATATAACCAATGACAGATATCCACAGAAATACATTAAATACACGTACAATACATACTAGTGTGTTTGTGTGAGCGTAAGTGAGTGAGAGGGTGGGTGAGTGGGTGTTATATTGGAATGAGGGTGGACATGTGTGTAAATATTGCACAAGTGTCATGTGTCGAAAATATAAATATATACAAAATATTAAGAATTAGAGATAAAATATAATAAAATAAAATGAAATAAGATAAAACAAGACTATATTATTTAAACTAAGTATAAGACAAAAAAGTATGTTTTAAGACGCGCATTTTAAATGTTATTTTTTTACAATCAAATGGATCAATAAGGGGAAAGTTCAAATTATATTCACTAGCAAAACGTATAAGTGGAGAGTTTTGGGCATAGTTCGTACGAACTGCTGGCACATGAAATAGAGAGCTCGACGTGTGACGGGTGCGGTAGCTGGGGACATTTAATGATAACTCCGACAAAAGAGCCGGACTATCAAGGCGTCCACTAAGTATGTCATGAAGCACCCCCATGTCCAACAGTAGACGGCGATCTTCTAAAGTGAGCAAGTGGTGTTTTTTGCAGGAAGCCATATAATTAAGATCGGTATACCTGCATCTCCAGTTAAGATGTCTAAGAAATGCGTTACGCTATATCGGGCTTTTTTTTTATTATTACGTAAGTCATGGGTTACTTCACCAACAAGCCATTGAATGTAGCTTAGTAGGATTTTAGTTCTTGAAAAAAAAAAGAAATCTATTCAAGTACGTACCAACTCAGAGCCCATATAGATTAAAAAATAAGGTAATAATAACAGTAGCCTAGGTAAATCCGAGCTACACTATAATAAGAATATAAAGTTATATAAATAGTCTTGTCCTTAGATCACGGTGGCCTCCGTGGTGAAGTGGTCAAGACGCTTGATTCACACACGGAAGGTTCCGGGTTCGATTCCCGGTGAGAATACAAAAATAAAATGTGATTTTTTTTCAAGCCTGGGTGTTTTGTGATGCAACTCACCACTGTAATTGGGCCTCCTGGCCTGTAGTGGTGCAAAAAAAAACATCATCAAGGCCACATTTGTACATAATAAAACAAATCATTTTATTTTGAGCCTAGCTACAAAATTACGGTTTTGTGGGATAGGCACATTTTGCCCTTAACCACTCATAAACAATTATACAAGTTATACGGATTCGCATCAGAGTTTTTCTATACTTTCTCGAGTGTCCCGCAAGGCTATAACCTGGGTCCATTGTTGTTCTCTATTTTCATAAATAATATGGAAAATGTAAATTTGAACTCCTGTTTTTTGTTATTTTTGGACGACATAAAATTTTTCTTAAAGGTGACAATTTTAGACGATTTTTGTCTTCCCCAAGCTGATATATCTAATACATGTGAATGGGAAAGGCGAAAAAAACTTAGGTTTAATGTTTCCAGGTGTTCGGTCACTGTCACGAATTGAAAGTCTAGGCACTAAAATAATCATTGATCATAGCATGCTTGGCGTGTACATAGATTAAAATTACAGGGAAAAACCAATAGTTCAATGTAAAGGCAGGGTTACTTAGGAAACAGGTATGTACATATTTGGGTTTTGAACAAATTTATAATATTTTTTTAGGTAAGCGTTTGCTGAAATAATTAATGAATTGATCAACATCTAGATAATTTTTACTTTAATTCACATTTGTTTGAAAATGCCATAACAAATAAAATTACAATAATATAATTAGTAGGCTCAAACTAGAGTTTGATTTAAATATTAATATTTTTCTTATGATTATAATTAGAGTCATCTTTTCTATAGAGGCACGTAGGGCATGAGCCTAGAGACCTTGGCTTGATGGAGGCCTCAAAATTCTCAAAGGGCCCCTTTCTAAAAGCCCTAACCTTTGTGTGCCCAAGGACCCCTGGATGGCAAAAGGCGGCCATGATTATAAAACGCTCATATATATATATACATATATTGTTTAATGCAATTACGATTTATTGGACATTGGCGTTAGCTTATAATAACACGTGTCCTATCAGGGCGTTAGTTTTACATTTTTATACAACTACTGTTGTTAAAGTGTATTGTGGAATTTGCATGTTAGTTAAGTATCCTGAACCTAATGGCCAGTGCTAAGTTAAATGATTGTTGCGTTTTCGTCAAAATGGACAAAAAAGGTTCTCAAGAAAAAGTAAAATAAAACAATTCATTTTGCTCTTTTTATAAAAAATAAATCTATTTGCATTCTTGTGATTTATTGACTTGAAATATTTCAATTTTGAGGCCATTTCGAATAATCTGTAAAAAAAAAACTCACTATTAGAAAATGGGAATCAAGTTGCAGTACAGACGGGTTCGACGCTCAGACCTCTGACCTTTGAGTCCACAATACTAGCTACGGAACCACAACCCGATTTGATAAAAACCTGGCCATAAGACATAAAAAAGTCGGTAAGCGATTACATACAAATATACACTAAAATTATTTCAACTAAATATATCTCTACCTCATCATCATTATTCTCTTTCCGCACCTAATGATGCATAGGGCACTGCATTGATACACCAATCGCAGCGTATCTGAATTATTTTTGTTACATGAAGGTAAGATGATCAGTCTTACGCTTTAGGTACCAGTCCTGCGAATATAAAATATTCAAGTGGAAAAATACCCCTTTAAATGAAAACCTAATAGCGTATTATTTAAAAATAAATAATGAACATAAACACAATGTTAATAACCCACAAAATACAAATTATTAATACGTTCTTTCATAATGTTGACGATCGTCAAAATATATCCTCTTACATTTTTGCTAAGAAAGATAAAGCACCAACCAGTAATTTAATGAGTGCTCTATTGAAAGAAGTTGTACGAAAAGAAAAAAAAATCAGACGATCTACAACGGTAAGTTAGATCAGAATTTTAAAAAGGCATTGAAACTCGCGAATAAATATATCGCAATGAAAGAAATTAATCAATTTAATTTGGTAATAAGAAGCAACAAAAAACGAACAATGCTGAACAACAGATGTTCGAGATAACGAACCATATTGGATGTCCGTTTAAATCCACATCCATTTTTTGACTCAATTAATTTTGATACGTCAGTATTTTTCGTTCAACAATAGAATCCTCGATTCGGAAGGGTCCATCCTTAATCGTAAAGTCCTCATTAAAATATATTCCATTCAATTCCTACCCGATGCTGTCATTCACTTTTTGACACGAAACACCTTGAATCATTATTTAATTATACCTAAATATGAAATTCACATAGGTAAGTACTAAGTACTTATTTGCTGATTTTGTTAACATGACCTATTTATATTTTTATATATTAAGTATGTCATGCTTATAAATTTATTCCTTACTGGCAAATCCCATGCTAAAAAATATATTTTTAACAAAGAACGGCTTTTTTTAATATATTATTGTGAGTAAGACGTTTTGTTAACAACAGTCGGGAAATTTTAGAACCAACGTTAGAATCTTTTCCGCTCTGCCAAGGATCCTCAAAACAGTTAACAAAATCTCACTAAACGGTACTGTCGATGTGTTCCTACAGCAAAGACAAGCATTCAAGAAGCAAGCGTTGTTATTATTTCTGACTTAGGATGACACACTTGCCATTTCTACCTATATCACGCCCATGGCTATACCTATTGTACATAAATAGATTCTAAGATTGTTTAGGTTAAGTATGCAAGTTTATTGTATTACATATCATATCATTAACGCTAATTTATTAAGGCTTTCATAAGCCTGTTGATTGGCTTTAAAAAAAATGCACAATGTATATTTTCCATAGTATATTTAGCCCAGGCAAATTAAACATTTTTTTATTTTTTTATTTATTTATTCATATTGTACTCTTACAAACTATAATAAACAATAATAAAAATAATGTGACCTCGCTGGGGTTACCCGTGCCGAGAACACTTAACAATATACTTGTTTTTAATGTTTTTACATTTGAGAATAAACAAAGAAGACTAACTTAATAAACAGAGATAATAATCAAAGTATTCAGACTGTTTTAAAAACTAGGTATATATGTACATCTATATTATTTATATTACAAAACGCACAATGAAAATAACAAAAACCTTACATAAGATATCACTTGTGGAGCAGTTGATTCAATACTGGTTTGGGCGAATGAGACAATGCATTTCATTTCTACCTAGCTCCACTATTCATTTTTTTATAGCCTTTTTAAACATTTTCTCGTTACTAATTGTTTTAATAGATAGTGGGAGTAGGTTATAGATATAATTGAATAATACTCCAATCCCTTTGTCCGAAAGTGGTATTAGTTTGTATTTGTTTAAGCTGTCTACTTTGTGTTAAGGATCAAGTGATTATATTATTTGTATGTGATGTATTGTAGGGGTTATGTCTTTCATTTGAGTAAGAGTAGTTTTTGAATATGCAAGTGAGTATTGTTTTAGCGTATAATTGTTTTGGTGTCATAAGTTGTGATTTGTGGAATATTTCTTCAGTAGATGTCTGTATCGGGACTCTGAGTATTATATTAATTATGGATTTTTGTGCAACAAATACACTATTTACTTATCCTCAAAAAATACAAAAGTTATGATTTTTGGTAAATGTGTTTCTTATGACTTGAAGTCCATATGCGGATTCCCAACCCCTCCCGTGTCCGCTTCCACCCTCTTATGTGTCCCTAACTGTGTTTTTCACAAAATTGGTTAAATATAGATGAAAATTATCAATATGAAATTATCTACAAAAAAAAACTTACGTGATTCATCATGATAAGATGTATGGGTTCTCAAATATGACTACCCAAAATGTATGACCTTTTTAAAAGAAAAAAACTATGTTCTTAGTATTCAATGTACGAATACCATTTACCCATAAATTAAATACAAAATATATAATATTATTATTTATTATTTTTAAAGATTTTTTTTAATTTTATATTTTACTCTTTTCTTAAGTTATATATTTACGAATATACACAACTTATTGAAATGAAAAAAGTTTTGTTTTGTAGATAATTGAGTTTATTCAAGCTATTAAAAAATATATTTTTAAAAAAACTCCTGAGACTGCAAGATTTACCTAAATATTTCAATTTCCGAGGTCATTTTAGATGATTTCTAGATACGTAACTTAGTCTAGCCGTCTAACCAACTCGCCGTGGCGCAGTTAGTTAGACGGCTAACTGTGAGACTGGCGTCGCGGGTTCGATTCCCGCCAGTTGCAAGAAAGAAATCCAAGAAAGATTTTTCTTTAATTGGTCTGGGTGTTGTGGTGTATTTTTCATTGCTTCCTTCCATATCCTCTCTTTCATACCTGCTGTCAAACCTTTGAAATAGAGGCTTAGTGGGTTATACCTTAAAAAAATTGTAATTAAGTTGCTGAAGAGTGCGAGTCTGCGACACAATCACGGGCCCGCAACCCTCTTGGAACTGTTTTAAAATGAACGTATTCTCAATAGTTTCGCTTTTTTTTTAAAAAACATTTTTTTATTATTATTATTGTTTTATTCATAATGTATTTTTTATTAAAAAATTGAATTTTTGCGTTCTTATAGTATCAAAATTTTTCAATTTAAATAGCTTTCTACTGAAAAATGAGAATCAAGTTGAATCTAGCCATGAGACCACACACTGATTCCAAAAAAAAAAGTAGATGTAAATTTATCTCTGTAAAATTAGTACGTCTCGTGGTCCAGTCTTGGATTAAAATCTCGGCTAGATCAACGTAGGTAAATATGTATTTATTTGGCGTTAACTAGTCCCTAGGCTGACGCCTGAATGAGTGTATATTACCAGTGATCACTGATGCGATTGGAGAACGAAAGGTGTACCCAAATTATTAATTATAATATAAATCTGTTAACTGATTTTACGCCCTATCAAAGGGATCCCAAATAACTACCCTTTTTAAAAAATAACTGAGAATTATAAAACATTTCCAGAATAAAGGATGGCAAAGTTCGGTAAAATAATAATGCCGTTATGATGCAAGGATATTCTACCAGGAGACCATATGCGATACGGAGGAGAGCGAACAAAAACTCAGATTAGTCCAGCAGTAATGGTCTTCCAGTATTGTATAGAGATTTCTATGGAAGCAAGCGGTTTCAAACAGTAGTGGGACCATTGTTAGCCAAATTTGCTTATTCTTTTTATCCATTCAGATCGTATTCATCGGCGGAATCTCCTCCCACTACCCTCACTCCTTCCTCTCCTACCCCCACCGCTCGCCCAGTGGACAGAGTATTGTGCGAGTCATTGAAAAGGATGAAAAATAAATTATATATAGATACCTATACTTCGTAATCGTATCGTTTCTGTTATCTTAAATTTTTTTTTCACGAGCAGAAGCAAGTGGTCTAACGGCCAACGCGTATACTTACCGTGCAAAAGGTCTACGACATAGTTGACATGAAATATTTATCATATTTAAAAATGTTTTTTACTCTACAATATTTCATAGCTCCTGAACTATTTATACAACTAAAAACCTCAGACAAAACTTACTCTTTCATAAGGATAACCATAGAACTAACTATGCTTTTCATTCCCCTATGCCCAGAATTCTTAGGTCTGCCAACAAACATACCAGTCTTGATTTCTTTGATAGCAAGTTGTCTTCTTTCATACGATCACTGAATCAAATTCAATTATAAACACCTCTCTCCCGCTTCCACCCCCACCAAGTCTACTATATACCATTGTGTCTTTCTACTTTCCTTAATAATTTCCCATTTATAAATATGTTCTTAAAAATGCCCATTGGGCGTATATATAAATATAAATAAATAAATATTTGAATTCCATACAAGCACACATAGTTTTTGCTACCATTTGTGTAAATGCAATATGGTCATGAAGAAGAATGACAATATCCGACATAAGCAATTCATACGATTTGCCAAACTTTCAGCAAATGGGCAATGAATCACTATTCATCGTCCGCCGTCTCTAGATAGTAAAGTCTTCGTAAACAAATTAAAAGAAATGATTAGAGATGCTGTTATTTGGGGGAATAAAAATTTATTTGTTCTTCTGGGTTTATTTTTTGTTTTTATATTTTATTTTATTTTTTTATTTTATTAACATAAACGGAAAATCTGCCTTTTACAAAAATTTATAATACTCGTACCAACATATTTGGCTTAATTTTTTTTTTAAACAAAAATTTTCAAACAAAAGATTAAAAAATTACCTAAAAATCAAACAAGATTTATATTTAAAAAATTGACCTAAAAATTATACAAATTATTATTTTAATAATATTAAAATATTTATACTGTGTATTTTTTTGTGCACGTGCTGTAACGTAAAACTGATGAAATCATGTTTACCCACGCACAGGCTATGCCTATGTGGGATTTTTTTCTTGTTATTTTCCTATGTTTTATCTTTTGTTTGTAATGCTCTACACATATCCTTTTTCACAATAGTAGCTGCTCGATTGTGGAATAATCTACCGACTCATGTTTGAAACGCCCCTTCTTTATTTACATTTAAATCAAGATTGAAATGTAACTATCTTAATATTTGAGTTATTCCTTTCTCGTTCTTCTTTCCATCCTATCACGTCTCCTCTCCTCTTCATATTATCGCATAATTTAATTATTTTCAGTTGATTTTTGTTATTAATTATTGTACAAAATTATAAGATTCTGTTATAATATGTCCATGTAAACAGAAAAGAAGACCCTCGACCTTTAAAACGATTTTCGTTAATGTGGAAGGAGTGTTTTCAGTTCCTGGTCTGGGACAAGCCCATGTTTATTTTGAAAACCTCACCGCTCGCCCCTAGTATCTAACCACTGAAATTGGATATTTTGTTGTCTTATGATTTAAATACTATCACATTCGTGAGGAAAATGTTAATGCAATCGCTTATACCTAGTTTAGTATAAATCGAAAAAATGACTGATTGGACGATGTTGTAAGTCTCAACTGTTAAAAGATAAAACAAAATTATAAAACTGAAGATCGGGTTGTGGTCCTGTGGCTAGTGTCTCGGACTCACGGACCAAAGGTCCCTGGTTCGAATCCCACTGTACCCCAACTTGATACCTATTTTCTAATAGTGAGTTATTCAAAACTCGTTAAAAATGGCCTCAAAATGAAATATTTGGGTTAATTATAAAAACGCAAATATATTTATTTTTTTTAATTAAAAAATAATTAGGGTGTGACTACGCGACAATGCGTGGCACAGCACGGCGCGTCGTAGCAAGATGAAATTTAATATTATTTTACTGTTTTTGATTAAACAAACCGCACCACAGTTGCGCTACACTGCGTAGTACTCCATACGAAATTTTTTTAGTGCGATTTGACCTTTATGAAGTTTTTGCTCAAAATGTTGTTATTTGTTTCAATAGAACCTTACGAAAACAAAAACGTATATCCGTTGCATGAAACGCAGTACGCCATAACAAAATAAAGTGGCAAAACAAAGCTGAAAAACGCTTAGAATTAATAAAAAGTCATCCGGGAAATGTGAGAAAGCGGTAATCTGGGATTACGGCGAATCCCATATATTTTCCAGGCATAATTAGTGCAGCGACGACAATACGAATGGCGAATTTACAAGAATAGAAATCCCTTTGTGTGGGTGGCGGAGAGCAAGAAAGGATAATTGACAAATTTGCATATGTGTGTGTATGCGCATATAATACAGACGGACGGTTGTGTATTTAAGACTATACAATAAACGCGCGCTTTTAATTAGTCGATAATTATCGTTTGATAGCTTGTTGAGTAGGTACTGGATCTTCCTCTTGAAGGTTTTCAACATTAATAAAATTTTACTAGAAACCTAAAATGTTGTAAAGCGTGTAAAGCATTGACAAATGATACATAGACATGCCCTATAAAGTAAAATGAGCTACCTCTTCATATAAAAAATGCACTTTCTCTAGCCACCTTTAACAAACACCTGAACCATTATTACATATCCTTAGACTCCTGAACTCCCTAAATTTTACTGTTTTTATTTTTAGCATATCTCTTTTTCTTTTCTTGGTTAATTTTTCTTTCTCCTTCTAAACTCATCTGATTCCACTTTCCTCATAATTTAATATGTATTACATAACGTACTTTTTTATTTTTATAGTTAATATGTGCAAGCCTAATCTCCCGATTTAAAAACAGCTGTTATTTTTATTTATTTTTATGTACGTATCTTTTAATATAATTATGGGTTTTAAGTTCAAATTTTTGACCAACTTTTTGTTTGACCAGTCTGTTTTTTGATTTTCTGGAAGATATTGCTTTTAGCAATAAGTCCACCAAAGTGCTTATTCTTTGTACTTGAAGTTTTTAATTAATATATAAAATATTTTTAAAAGTAATGACAAGAAAACGGACCCATAGTTAGTAAGTACTGTTTATTTTAACCAGGGCTCCATTCAACGAGCGTGAATGTGCTACTAAAAATTGAAGGATACTCATGTTTGGTAAATAAAAAAGTTTATATTTTGAATCTTTCATTTACAACCGGGTTCTTTCAGGTAAGTTCCTAATAATTTTGACCCGTTTTTTTTAATTGGATTTTACAAACAAAAAGTTAGTATAAAGTACACCAATTTCAGCGTATCTTAATTATTTTTGATACATGAAGATAAGATGATCAGTCTTACGCTGCAGGTACCAGTTGAGGTACTATGAAATATTCTAGTGTAAAAACATTATTTCAAATAAATATTTCATATCAAACAAGTCGAGAATCGAACCCGAGACCTCTTGCATGATAGGCAAACGCTCTTACTCATTACACCACGAGGCCGACATTTCAGCTCTTTGACTTCACCAAAATCAACAGATGGAAGAACTGAAGAAATATTGAGTTTTAAACACAGGCAAAATGGTGAATGTTACACAGTGTGTAAAGTGGCCACTTAAACCAGCCAATGACAGGTCATAAGCCCTGTAGATGCCTAAACTTCTATATTACAATCTCTAAAATGTTATTTATCTGTTTTGTAATATGTTAAGTATACAACATACATAATGTGCTCATGTGAACATCATAATATGTATATAAGATTTATAAACTTAATTTGGATACTATATTTTATTACTTTTTAACTATGTTATACAATTTGTTCAAATTGGCTGCGACCGTTAAGAAATAAATAAATTAAAAGGTGTTACTTATTTAATTTAGTTTCAAAACGTATACAGAAAAAATAGACACAATATGTTATGTGTATATAAATAAGAAATATTAATATCCATAATAAGCTTCAATGGAAAAGGGGAAATAAATGAAGAAGAAAAGAGGAGAGAAAGAACTATGAGAGATTAATGAAGAAAAAAGCTACTGTATGAACATAAAAATAAGTCATCACTTAAACTAGCCAATGACAGTTCGTAAGCCCAGTAGATGCGTAATCTATAAAATTGTCTTCCTATGTTCTCAAATTCAATTAAATTACAGCTGTAATAATCACAATGATTGTTGATCCGTTGAACGGTATTTGGTACAATTTCCGACTACCAACGTGCGCAGAAAAAATAGATACGTACCTACTTACAAAAACTATTAAAAGTATGTATTAATGTGATATAAAAATTGTATTTAGTAGTAATATTGTAAACTTATATTTTTTTATCTGAATAAACTATAAACTAATATATCACTAAATAAATTCAAAGACGGCATTTGACTTTAATTAGTAGATATTACTGTATTATTATTTTCTGTTTAATAATAAATAATAATAATAATATTTGGCTGATTTATATAGCGCCATTTTTGTAAAAAATCACCTCAAGGGCGCTTTACAATTGTATATCTAAACTTACATTCTAACTAAACTTAAGTGATTTATTTGTGAATTTCGTTTTTTTTTCTCTTGTATTTTCTAATTTATAAAAATTTAAATTACTAAATAACTATAACAGTATAGGTCACTCTCCAAGCACAAGAACTAGTTTCTATTAGGATGAAAAACATATATTATTTAATGTAAATATATATATTTTTTTTAATTAAAAAAATATGTCAGTAATCAAATAATAAACTCGTCCGCCTCGTTGTTACACGTGCCTACCATACAATAGGTCTTGGGTTCGATTCCTGACATGGTTCTAATAAAATTTTGATATTTTCTAGTCCCTGGACTGGCACCTGAAGAATGCGACTAATCATTTTACTTTCATGTTACAAAAAATATCAAGATACTCATCGGTTGGTATACCAAAGCAGTGTCCTGTGCGCCATCATGTGCGGAAAAGAAGCGATGCTATGCGATGATGATGATGATAATTATCATTAAAAAATAATCTAGCTGCTTTTAATGAGGAAGTTTAGTTAAAAATGTTTCCTAACGTGCGATAAAATTTAGAGCATTTAATTGTACAACGAAGTGTCTCTAAAATGCACGAATAAATCAATGAAAATAGGTTCTGGTCTAGTTTAGCCTATCAGTTATGTGTTGAAATAGATTTTCAGTTTCCGGGAAACAATGTTTGGCGTGTTTTCATACGTACAGGATTTTCTTTTTAAATGTCTGACATGTGTGACATCAAAGGCAGAGGAATTTCAAAATCACAAAACTTTATAAAATCATAGCGGTGATAATATTTATTTATTTATTCATCGTTTTCACATAATAAACAATAATAAATAATGAGAAAAAATAAGACCCACTGGAGTTAATTGTGCCGAGGACACTTAAAAAGGAATCTTTTCGGTTTTTTTTACATGTGAGAATATACAAAGAAGACAGATATATTAAGATAATATAGAGAGAGAAATTACAAAATGTTAAGACAGTTTTAAACACTGCGTATTAATGTTGATATTCAATTTCTGTATACTTGTATTATTGTAATTATTAATCGCACAATAAAAGAACAAAAACATAACATAAACTATACGTTTGTGAAGCAGGTGATTTAATATTGGTTTGGGCGAATGAGAAAATCCATTTTATTTCTTCCCAGCTCCATTCCATTCCTCTTGAATATTTTCTCGTAACTTATTGTTTTAATTTTATGATAATTATATTTTTTGTTATGTTTTATGATACATAAAAATATTTTTTTGGCATAGTTTGATAATCTATTAATAAACAACAAAAAAAACCACTTAACTTTTTCATTTCAGTAGGTACATGGATAAATTAATTTTAAATTTCGTTAATATTTTAATGGACACCTGGATGGACAATGGGCTTAACTATTACTAATTTGACTTGACCATGAGGGAAGTGGGATTGGGTACTGAATTCGGAAGAAACATTTTTAACACAGAACTGCATTCTTTATCCGCCAGGATACAGGACGTCTAAAATATTGTTAACAAATTACAACAGGGATGGAGAATACCTTAAAGAAGGGAATATGAAAGTCTAGGCGTTTACAGGGCTTACGACCTGTCATTGGCTGGTTTAAGTGGCCACTTTACACACTGTGTATCATTCACTTGTTCTGCCTATGTTCAAACATCCATATTTCTTCAATTCTTCCATTTGTCTATTTAAGTGAAGTTAAGGAGCTGAAACCTTTATTTTTGTGAAAAGATTCATCTGACTGAATTATTTCACATACTAGGCAACGCCTGAAAACAATTATTAAACTTCTTCTTGTATCAGTTGGATTTATTACAATATTTGAGTTTGTCCAAATGTTTGCAGACAAAATACTGGATTTCACCTCCTCGGGAGTCATTAAGATTAACAATTTACAACAGGGATGGAGAATACCTTAAAGAAGGGAATATGAAAGTCTGGGCATTTACAGGGCTTATGCCCTATCAAGGTTAAGGTAGTTTCCATCCCTGTTGTAAATTGTTAATCGTCATGACTCCCGAGGGGGTGAAATCCAGTCTTTTGTCTGCAAACATTTGGACGAACTCAAATGTTGTAATAAAATATTGTTGATTAAAATAATAAATATAAAAAATGGCCAGGACAGTTCTTGTGTAGTTGCGTGCACTGGGACCCTCTACAGGTGTCTCCCTTTTCTCTCCCCTCCCCTGCCCAATTTCCACCCCAACAACTCCTCCGCCAGCGGATTAACACGGGAATTAAAAGCATATTAAGGCGTAATGCTACCCCCTCCAACCCCTTAAGCTACACCACAAGTCTGGTGGTGCTGAAATTAAGTTCTTCAGAGAAGAAGTTGCAAACCAGTTTAAATGGGTTTTATATATTAATTAATTTACTGCGTCATAATTTATTGTTTTATTTTATTAATCAAATATATATTATGCTTTTATATAATTAATTTCGGCCTCATGGTGTAATGGTGGAAATGTCAAGACGTTTGCAATGTGGATATTGTGAATGCTTTTGCCGATAAATTTAAATCTGTTTACTGTTCTACTCCGAAAGAAGAGGTGCGTCTAGGTACAAAGCACGCAGCAAGGCTCGCAAAATATTTCAACAGATTATTTCAGCGAAACTGATGTCTTTAAATCTATTAGTTCTTTAAAGAACACTTGTTCACTTGGTCCCGGTTTTTTTTCCAACCGCGGTGCTGAAGCGTTGTGTACACATTTTTTAAAAACCACTAACTGTTATTTTTAATCTGTCTTTGAAAACAGGTGTCTTTCCGGAGTTATAAAAGATCTCCAAAATTTCTCCAGTGTTTAAAAAAGGTAGTGAAACATGTATCGAAAATAACAGATCTGTGGCAATTTTATTTGCTCCTGCAAAGGCATTTAAATGGTTGATATATCATTTTGTCAATCCCCAATTAGAACCATTCATATCAAACGAACAACATGGATTTCGGTCTAGATGTTCAACCACTACAAATTTAATGGTGTTTACGAATTTAGTCCCTAAGACACTCGACAAAGGTGCTCAAGTAGACTGTTCGTAGAACGATTTTCCCAAAGCATTCAATAAGGTTTTGATTCACCAACTTTTGCTTCTGAAACTTGGAGAGGATTGGCTTTAGTGACATTCTTCTGAAGCTATTTACAAACAATCTTACAGATCGTAAGCAATATGTGTCATACGGACTGTATCAATCTGAAATATTTAATACCTCTTCAGGAGTTCCTCAAGGTCCTAAGTTGGGACCAATGTTATTTATAATCTTTATAAATGATATTGGTAAATTCATAAAATTTTGTAATTTTCTCTTATTCGCTGACCGACATAAAAATGTTTAGTGAAATACTGACTTCTTCAGATTGTATTAAACTTCAGTGTGATATTAAAAATGTAATTCAATGGAGCAAACAAAATAAATTATTCTTCAATGTCTCCAAATAGTTTGTAATGTCATACACAAGAGCATCCAAAACAATATAATATCGTTATCTCGTGGACGGAGTGAGGCTTGAAAGGGCTTCAACGTCCAGAGATCTCGAAGAGTTGTTCGACGCTCAGTTATCTTTTAATCTTTATATGGTTAATCTATGTGACGACTACCTTAAAATGCTTGGTTTTGTTCTTAAAAATTCTAAGATCTTTTCTAACACTCAGATTATGAGGACATTGTATAATTCCTCGGTAAAAAGTCGTTTGGAGTTTAGTTCCAATATTTGGTCGCCACATGAGTCTCAATATTCTTTGATGGTGGAGAGAGTGCAAAAAAAAATTCTGCACTATCTGTATTCTAGGAGTCTTAACCCTAAAAAATTATAACTGTGATTCCGACTTTCTCAATGTAATAATTAAGATGGTGATTTTTAACAAATATGAAAAAAGTTTTTTGGAAAACCACCAATTTGGCTGTTAAGAAAAATAAATAAAGTTACCTGAAATAAAAAGGTGTATTATAAGATTGAGGGTAGTGAATGCTTACTCAACCACTATACCATCCCAAAAATTGCCGACATGATAATGATAGTTCTTTTCCCCAGGGGTGCGACCTTTCTTGGGCTTTCAATTCAAAATTATTTTACAAGTGCATACAAATGGAAATGTAAATAAATATAACAAAATAATAATAATAATTATAAGAACAACGAGATTTGGTAGTTACAAGCTGTTTAATTACGGAAGTACACCCTAAGCTAAACTGTCATTATGAAATTCCTAAAGCTAGGGTTTCCTAGGACAGCGGTGCCCGTAGTTTAACGGCCGTAGTGAACGGTGATGCAGTGGACAGCCGTCGTAACGGTGACTAGAGTGTGGTTTCCTAGGAAAACGGTATTATCAACACCATTTAACACCGTTTACCTTGGAAACCACTCTCTAGTCGACGTTACGACGGCTGTCCACTGCATCACCGTTCACTACGGCCGTTAAAATACGGGCACCGCTGTCCTAGGAAACCCTAGCTTAAGGGCCATTTTAGAAGACGTGATGTGACGACGGACAAATGATGAATATGACTGAAGGGGTTACGTTGAGCTCGTTTTTAATCACTTAACAAATGGGGATGCACTGCTACACTTGGCACCTGTCCATTATTCTATCCACACGAAACGGTGACTACAGACACAACGCGCCCTGCCATAATACGTACACTGGCGGACATCAAGGAAGATGCAGGTAAAAACGCTTCAAGGATTCGATCTGTACAGGACCCGCAAACCTCAACATACCAAAGCACGGTTTGCTGATGTAGATCACCTATGAACTCAGGAGGGTTTGTAGATTGGGTTCACAATTTACAGAAAATGGGTGAATTGCGGAACACCTGTACCTAAGGTGATGACGTAATTTTACTTAGCGTAAAACGATTATTATTCATTGACCCACTACAATGTAGACAATGCGCGCATATATTTATATACTTTATCACGGCACCCAAGGAAATATCTGATAAAACACAGATATTCCTTTAAAATACAATATTATTCATTTAGTCGATGGAGTTTGAAGTTGTCAATTTTGTCGGCTAGACTCTGACTTTCACACGGTGTCCCTCACGAGAACGTCCCTCGAGAAGTGTTGGGCGCTGGCTCCTGAAGAATAATATGAAGTCAGCCTATATAAAATAATTGTTATTGTGTGAACAAGACAAAGTCATTGTTTTTAGCAAGTTGAAGGGAGAGATATGATAAAAATACGCTAGTAAAATTCGTTAGTCATTAGCACGTGTAAGCAAGGACTCGCAACTGGGGACAGTAATCTGAGATGTTGTTTGGGCAGAAATTTTAATGTATAACGGGAAGTTATTAAAGAAACATTTGTTCTATTTTCCAACAGATTTTAGCCATACTAAGGTGGTTCAGAAAATATTTTACTCTTAAAACAGGGGGGTTCAAGATTAACAAATATTTTCATAACATGGTGTTTCGTATTTTTTTCATTATTCTCTTTCCGTAACTAACGATGCGTAGGACACTGCATTGGTACACTAACTACAGAATATCTCCATATTTTTTGTTGAGGTAAGATGCTCAAATTTACTCTTCAGATGCCAGTCCAGGGTCCATGAAATATTTTAGCGTAAAAAGACGTTTCAAACAAATATTTTATGTTGATCATGCCGGGAATCAAACTCGAGACCACTTGCATTACAGGCAAATGCGCTGACCCTTAAATACGAGGCGACTGCTAAAAATAGTTCTATATCAACTATAAATATTGAATTATATTTTTCAAAAAAATAAATACGTATGGAATCCAGCCTTCACCTTTTCCAGAAGCATAAATCTTGTAAAGTAATTTTTTTATGCAATTATTATCGGTTTTCACCTAAAAATACTGATTAAAATTATGTGTTTTAAACCCATTTAAATTTCTATCGTTTAACTCTGTCGAAGAAGGTCGAATAAAAACGAACCCCCAATCCACAAATTCACTTTGCCGCACTACGGGGCAAACGGATGAAAATCGTCCTAAAATTACATTTCGTCCAATACGAGTATATTGTAGGATTAATATAACTGTCAATTATTATTTGTCCATTTGAAAATCATACAAGTATTTTTTTATTTAGATAATTTAATGACCCTTTTTTGGTAGTTGGATCCGCGGTTTGTCTTCAAATATGCCCCATAAATATTATCATCCGTATGGTCATATTCAAATTGTAGTATTCAGTTGAAATATTAAACTATTTTTTTATTTAACAATAAACACTATGGAAAACGTATTCTAGAAAACATGCATTTTCTTCAAAAGTTTCGCACTCATCAAGGAAAAAACATACTTTTTACAGATTTTCACACGAATTTCGCACCGGTCGCATTTGCTGGCTGGACTTTTAAAAAATATTTATACGGCAGAAAATTCTAGTGTGTGTGGATTTTTTTTATTTCAATTAGAACAGAATATGATTTTTTAACGTGTTTTATTAGCGATTTTTTTTACATATTAATATATTTATTTTTGATATTTTGATTTAAGTTATTAGAAATTATTTATTCATCTTTATTTTTTTTTATTTCACTTGAATATTGCCATTTCTTAGCATTGAGGGAACAAGGTTCTATCAAATAAAGTATGTTTTTTTTTTATATAAAACTTTTATTATAGATTTAGATTTAAATATCGGCTCTATCCGCATCAAAATTTTAAAGAAAAACGAAATCAATCCTTAATTATGACTAAGTTTACTAAGATACCCTTAATAAAAAAATATCAGATAAAATAATGTCTTAAGTTCAAACTTTCATGTCTCAAAAAAATATGATTCTTCATTGAATCTTGTTTCCCCAATGCGACGATTTGTTAAAATATTATTGAATTTTAGGAAAATATATATACACCAGTTTGCCCTATAGTGCGCCACACGGCAGTATGTTAAGAGTCGAGAATCTAGGTACTTGTATTAAAAGAATAAAACGTATTATAATAATGTTACTCTACTACATATTATTATTAAATTGTACCCGGTATTCTGGGGGTGTAAAGAGTGAGGAATAGTCGAACTGAGCAAAAGTGATTACACTAGAAATATTTTATTTTATCATTTTAAAAATTTCATTCCAAAACGTAACTGGAAAACTAAGAAAATCATAAAACTACTGATCGTTGTCATACCTTTATCCGCACTTATTGGTGCATAGAGCAGTGCACTGACATTTGAATTGTAGTTTATTTGGATCTTCATTTTACATGGAAGGTTATACGCCAGTCAAGGACCAATATTGTTTGTAGAACCACTCAATAATAAGCTCCTGCACGTGCAAATAATACCTTTAACTTGGTATACTTTGTTAATGCGATGCGTTTAGCTGTTCATATGCCAGCAGTTCAACAAACGAAAATCAGCTTCCGCCAAAAAAAGATATCGAAAACTGATCTTAGAATGTCTTAGGGCGTCCACGGTGATTTTTTATTTTAATGAGCACTTCACTGGGGTGATTAGTATTATTTGGGTTGGATCAGCACAATTCAGCGATGAAGATCTTCAAGATGAAGAAGTCTGTCTCGAAAAACACAAGTCAGAGCCCGAGCCAAAAAACTGTCTCCATGCGTATTTGAAAAACAGCCACCGGAAATTTCGTCGGCCGTAAATCATACGACATTACCGACCGAGCAAAAAACGATCCCGCCATCTATCGGCGCGACATTCAACTACACATTAATTAACGAATGCAATTAATGTGTGTGAGTCGATATAATTTATCCTTTCTTAACAGGGAAAAGCATCGCTTAAATTGAACTGCTGGCCACAACAATCACCTTTAACTCTTTATAATTAATTTCAAGAAATAAATCAGGAAATTCGGTGGTTTTTTATATTTTTCAATAGACTATCAAATTAACACAATTTTTTTTCTGCATTTTCGTGTATTTTATTATCAAAGTTAAGATTTTTTTAGTTTTGTATTATTGAAATGAATATGTTCTTATAGAGTTCTGCTGTTTGATCAGTTAGCTTCTCGTAAACCGGAAATCTTTCACAACACTCTATAATTGGTTGGTTGATTCAGAAAATCTAGTGACGTAGGTCGTTTTTATTTTATTATTTTTTTCATAAGTTTTTAAGAAACGTCGCCGTATAATTCAATGCTCTAATTTTTCATTTTTTATATCCAATTTCCCCCTAGCACTGAACTTCCCTATTAACACTTATACTCAATATATTCAACTTCACATACTAGGGGGTCGTGTATTATTATTGTTATTATAGTTGGATTTATGATGGATTTATATAGCGCATTTTCGTGAAAAACACCTCAAGAACGTGGTCCAATAAATAGGTATCCCAGCACATCTTGCAGCTTCAATGCGCATTGACGGTTGGATTCTAGTTCCTCGTTTCAATTATGATGTATTTCTATTATAACAGATAGGAGCTAGATTACAGAACTTTTTGCACCCACAGAGCGCATGTATGGTAAAAAATCTAGCTCCCTTTTACATCCTTTTTTCATTTGACAAAAAAAACTAATTTAAAAGAAAAGTTAGATTACGAAAAAGTCTAACAGCTACTGAGCGCATGGACGGTTGCAATAGGAAAATATCACATACTACGAATTTATTTATTTTATTTATTTATTTATTCATACAAAATTAAATATATATGAACTTATTAAGGCTTTTAAGGCTATGCCCGTGTCAAGCCACAATAAATAACAATAAAAATACATAGTAAATTTAATTAGATCAAATTATAATGACATAGAATAACAATCTAGAAAAAAAGGTAAATGTAATAAATAATCAAATTCCAAAGAATACAATGCAAAAAAGATAATCAGAAATCATTTTTAAAATATAAATTATACAAATTAAGAATCACACATAATTAAATATACAAAATAGTGGTATCAATACCAATAAAAACATGGATTTAAAAAAATGAATTATATTTTCAAAATCAATACGGAGAAATATTTCCATACATAATTTTGAAAATAAAATTGTTGAAAATCCAAAAAAAAAACAAAAAAAACGACGTCTCCACAAAAATGCGACATGTTTGACCTTGAAAATTGAGATGTCAATATTCGTGACGATGTTCTATTTAAACGGTCACAAACAAAGTTCAAAATTTAACCGAATCGTGACGTATAAGGGACGTGGCCAATGTAATGAACCGTTTCCGAGGGAATTAAAAACTTTTTTTTAACTATGCTACTAATAAGTAAAGGGATTTATTTACTCAACATTATTTCATATTCTCAGATTTATTTCAAATTAAAAAAGAAGAAGATATTTCCCTGTTCTAAAGTTTACCAAATTTAAGTATTTGATAGTTTTTTAATTTTAAATATTAAAGCTAGATGAGCAATTGTTTGGATGCTTTTTAATACACTGCCTAAACTTATTAGATCTAATATTCATGGAACGTATCGCTTTTCATATAAGTGGGTGCTTAATATGTCCCCGTTTTTGCCAATTTCCCTACAAAATGTTAATACTAAAATTTTGAGTCCACTCTGCCAGGAATCGATTGCACTAACCACCACACAACGGAGCAAACTTATCTCCACTCGATTTCCAGTAGCCATCGAGTCAAAATCACTTGTCTAAAATTCTGTTTCTATTTCACATACACATTTAGCATCCATCTGGACACGATGTAAAAACGTAAAAATCAAAAAATTTAGATTCCAAAAACGAGTACAACTGAAGCTGCCTAAACTACCCATAAATGAGTAGTTTTACGTTTTGGCCATTAGTTACTCTGTAGGCTGTCTACGTAAATATCGTTTTAAATTCAACTTTGCCGTGATATGCCATTTTCAAGCATCAAAATAATGCTGGGATTAAAAGGGAATAGGGTGCCAGGGTAGTCGAATTTTTTACCCGGCTTTCTATTAATAAAAATAAAAATTATTACTTAAAGATTTTTTTACGTTTGCCTGATAAAAGTATGTGTTTTTTCCAGTCCAGTCAGTAAAATTTTTTTCTGGTAAAACAACACGAAATATCTTATATTTGTGTTATTATAATATATTGTTCGCGGTCTAGCAACATTACGCGGCCACTTCACGCATGCGCGCAGGTGCGCATTTGCAATGTATGCAAACTTATCTCTACGCGCCTTCTGGTATATTGCAAATATGTAATAATTATTGGGTTTAAATAAGGTGTTTCTATTATTTTACAAATAGAAAATAAAAAAAATTAAATACATCATCATTCCATGGAGCGGTCATTGCATATGATGCCGAATGCTAGGTTTTGATGACCAAAAGAAATGAATACATGGTATTTGTATTTGAAAGAAAAAATATTTAGGAAGGTATTTGGTGCTGGCAACCAAAACGGAGTGCGCAGGAGACGGTTTACGAACCTAACATTGCACAATTCATCAAAATAAGAAAATTATAATTTGTGGGCCATGTGCACAGAATGAATAATAATCGTACTCAAAAAAAAAGATTCGTTATCCCATTCTGGAAGGCACACCAAATTAAGATGGCTGGAAAATGTGGAAAGGGACATTAGATCAACTGGCCTGACAAACTGGAGAAGAACCGCAGGGTGCTGGAACGAATGGAAACAGATTCTGGGGGAGGTCAGGGCCCAATAGTATGTTTTTTACTTACTATGTTTTTCACTATGTCTACTCCCTTTATTAATTTTTTCTGTGTATTGGTTTCTATTTTTCCATTTTTTTACTGTCTTATACTGGCGTTAATAACCCTAGTTAGACAGTTAAAGTAACTTTGTATAAATGTATTATTTTATGTATAGGATATGAAAAAACATATTGAATAAAAAAATAATTGATAATTATTTTTTTTTAATAAAAAAAGTGCACTCATGTAAATATTGCAAATAAGGTCACCAAATTTACAGCAAAAATAGGACTTCACAGTGTCCGAGTCAAATGAGACAAAATTATTTTTAACCAGAAAAGAAAACCGATGAAAAGCTGCCCTGAAAAGAATCCTCTTCACAACGGGCTGACTTTACCAGAACACAATAGTACACTTTGGATGGCGAAATGAATACGAGTTAAATTTGTAAAAGACAAAGGCACCTACATTATTCATCACACACATTCACAACAACAGACACACACACATGAACATTAGAAGAAAAGAGAAGGAGATGTGGACGAAGCGAGAATGAACGAACACAATCAAACAATGAAAAAGTTTTATCTTTTGTAGATAGTACAATAGACACCGGGGCCCATTGTAAAGCAAGATTTTAACTGAGTGTCTCTTAACTCTAGTGTGCCTTCTCAGTGGGGACAAGCGAAGAATCCTTTCGTAATTGCACAGAATCAGTGATGGGATGATCTTGGAACTTAAGGAATTTTTAATTGACCCACAATCAAGAAGCATCACAACAGTGAAAACCTCATATTTCCCTCAATTTTACAATCGCAAAACTTGAATGCATACACAATTCTGCCTATGTTTAAACATCCATATTTCCACAACTTTTAGATCTGTTGACATTTGTGAAGTAAAAGAGCTAAGTCTGAAACATGTGAAAGGTGAATGTTACACAGTGTGAAAAATGGCCACTTAAACCAGCCAATAATTGAACATAAGCCCGGTAAATGCATAATCTTCCATATTCCATTCCCAAAAATGTTTTCCCTCTCTGTTTCAACAAATTAAGATCTAAATAACTCCCTAGGGAGTAAATCAAGCCTGTCTACACACATTTGGATGTACTCAAAACATTATTGATTAAACTAACTGTTATAAGAAGTATACAAATTGAAATGGTTCAAGCAGAATAAATCTCAACCACATGAAAATTTCAGCTCTTTTGCTTCCCAAAAGTCAACGGATGGAAGAGTTAGGGATATATGGATGGTGAATGTTACACAGCGTTTAAAGTGGCCACATAACCTAGTCCATATTCCCTTCTCATCAATGTTTTCTCGCTCTGTTGCATTTAAATTTAGATTTTTTAAAATACATTGATTTATTTTGTACAAACAAACGTTGTCATCAAAATGATTGTCAAATTAAAAAAAAACTGTCATTTTTACGATTCACACCAGTTTAACATGAACAAGAACAAGAACACATGTTTCGGGTATTCATAATTTCCCATCATCAAGTGTAAATATAAACATTAATATTGAACTCGCGTGTGGCGTTAAAATTTTTAAAGAAGTGTTTTATTTATTGGTTATTTTAAACTTTAATCCGCAAAGTAAATGCAGAAATTATAAACCATAAAAACTAAAATAAACTATAAATATTATAATCCATCAAAATAGATTCCTAGAGGAATCGGGGAAAAATTGGAAAATTGTCTGTACTTTTTTTTCCAAATTCACAAATAAATAAATGTATCGGATTCTAATAAGGACACTAAAAATGCCAGTTTCAGACGTTTGAAGAAAAAATTGGTCATAATTTTTATAGATTGGATTTTAAATATTTTTTTTTTAAAGAAAAGGTGATACCTAAACCAAAATACATGTATTTATTACCTTTATTTTTCTCTTGACTAAATTTATAGTTAGTATGTTGGTATGAGATATGACAAATTTTAATTATGTATGTAATTGAAAAACTTTTTGAAACACACCTGTACGTTTTATTTTATTTATTTATTTAAACATTAAGAACAAAAATTAAATATGTAAAAAAACTAATGTTGATTGTTAACGTTAGAACACAAACTTTTTTATATACCATAAATGAGTATCCTCCAATATTTAGTAGCATGTGCATGATCATTGAATGTATCCCTGGTCTAAATAAACAAACTGAGTAACTATGGGGATGTTTCCGTGTCACTACTTAAAAAAATATTTTACTCTTAAGGGCGCGTCTATGTATTTACCATGTCTATGTAGTACATGCCTTCAAAATGGAATGTCAAATAGACGAAAGTAAACATTTCCGACACCTCCTTCTGTTCACATTCATCGATAGAATAGAGCTGCCATAGCTACTCGAGATATTTGCGCAGTGTACAGTGAAGATGCTATGAATTAGGAAGTTAATTGTGTTTTTGTCATTTCTTTATTTGTTAATAGACTTTTAAACTTAGCACATTTTATTTTATTTTTATGTATCTTATTATTAGCGCATTGTTTTTTTAAGTTCTGTATTCCTGAAATTACTCTGCGTGTGATGTCTTAATCCACTTCTTCTCGGTCAGGTTATTCCGATTGGTACGTAGACGGTAAGTAAACCGGAAATCTTCCACAACTCTCTTATCACTGGTTGATTCATATGATTTAGTGACGTCGTTCAATGAAGATCGTTCTTATTAAAATATTTTTTAATAAATTTTTCGTACGTCTTCAAGAAACTTTGCAGAATAATTGAATGCTTTAATTTGTACCCCGCGTAAGAAAATACATTTTGTATCCAAGTTTTCCGTAGGGCTGAAGATCCTCGCTATTGACTAATTTGTTGTAAAATAATAAAAGAGAAAACACTATTTACTAATTCGTTGTATTTTTTTAATGGCATCTTCTTTTTTTTTTGTTTGTTTTTTTACAATAAATAATAATAAAACAGAGTATTAAAAAAATAAATCATAATTACAAAGAAATGAAATACATATTAATAGAAAAATAGTAAACAAAAAAATCCCACAAAGGCATGGCCTGTTCGTGGGAATACAAGAAAATGTCAATGAATTTTTGCTCCTATAGTAAATAATGGACAGTTATAATATTTTTGTGTAACATAAGAAAGAAAAAATAAAATATTCTGTAAAAGATAATATGGTATTTTTTTTAAGTAATTAAAAAAGGAAATAAAAATTATTAAAAAAAAACACAAAAATATTCCTTATTAAAGGGCAAAAAAATAAATCATAAAAAAAAGAGCTCATATCTTTAGTTTGAATCCAGGATAGTGCGTGTTTTTTAAAAGAAAGAAAATTTTGAAAGTTTGGAATCAATGAAATATTGTCAGTAAAAAAAAGTATCTTGTTTTATTCATTTTGATAAAACGGACACAATTTATGTTGACGCCCAATAAATAACCATTTGTAAATACTAAGCATCATTCGACTAGTTACTCGTCACTACATTTCCTTTCCACGGGTTGGTTCAGAATAAGGCTCTGTTTTCCATTCCACTTGTCTCCTTCCGGAAGGGATATAAGCATTCACCATTCACAGTACAGATCAAACGCAATAATAGGGTATTCCAGAAGTCAGGTGTACCCGTGTCCGGCTACTGTGAATGGATAACAATGGACCAAAGAGGACTCTCTGAATACCCTTTCAAATCATATCTTTAGGAGACTAAAGCGATGGAAAAATTACGCTCATCTATCCGATGTACTGGGAAGCAGTGTACCTGATACACGATCTAGAAAATACAACCCTTATAGTTAAACATTATATTTACCAATAAGTTTCTACGTAACTGCTCCTTTTCTGCTTGTTTTGATATAATTTAACTATTAATTTCATTTTTTAATTTTTGAATTTTATAAAATACGAATTGAACCCGCAAATACTTTTCTATTGCTAGATTTGAGTGTATAGTCATATTAAAATAGACAAAATCGACGTTTCGTTGTCCCGTTTTCCGCACCTCAAAACTAAACTGATTTTGTTATACAGATTATCGGAATAAAATTTTCTGTATTAGTACGTCTTGCGTTTTTTAAAAATAATTTTCATATTTGTATACCGTGCGCCCGAAGACAGCTGATCAAACTGGTCATTTTTACGGGTTTTTGTATGGTTCTATGGTTCTAGTTATAAACAATTTGTATAAAAAAAAACAAAGCAAAAGAGACACGCCAATAGTAAATACATATAGTATGTAAAAAAATCGCTGTTCTAGTCATAATCCAGGGAGAAAATACGGAAATACGTTTGTATGAAGAAAAGTCTGACCGCGTTTTCTCTTAAGATTAAACATTATTAAGCGTACTTACAAAATTTTACTTCACAATGATGATAAACGGATAAACGTTGAAAAGATAGTGTAACTTTTCATTGGTAAGTAGGTACCTAGGTACTTGTTTATGATTGAATTCTAAAACATGAAATAATTTCAAATATGGAATTCTTTTTGCAAATGTCAAGCTATGCTCTTCTCAACAGGGGCGTACTTTATGTAGGAATACGATTTTCAAAACTGTATCAAATGTTATTTTAGTATTACCAAAAATCCAGTTAAATGACATGAATGGGTAAAGTAGAAATTATAAGGAATTTTAGGAAAGAATCTGATTGGGATCCATAAAAAACGAATGTTGTTTGTAAACATTCAAATATAAACTTTTTTTATATGCAAAAAAATAACGTTCTCCCAATTTTTTAGTACATACGTTCTCGCCGAATGCAGCCCTGTAGGTCAATAAATAAAACATTTACGCTCCTTATGTATTTTCTACTGATTGAATTGAAGATTGTAAGAACTATAAAAATGCTCATGGCAATTTTCATCATTTTTCTAAAAACCGCTCGTAAATCGGCCCAGTAGTTATTTAGTATATCGAACACAAACATTTGAACATTGCCTTTTATATATATATATATATATATAGATAAAACATTAAGAATAATGTGTCCTCGATGGAAAAACCGTACAAAAGACACTTTACAATAAACTTTATTTTACATAGTCTGAGAATACGCATAAAAAACTTGTCTTTTTAAAAAAATACGTATGTTGTACACACATTGCTTTGTTGGCATAAATTATAAAAATTATTAGTAATGTACAGAGGAAAAATAACAAAATTCAGATTCAAAGAAAAAAAACCCACTAATTTGTAAAATACTCGAAACTCTAGACTTCCAAATAATTTAACTTTACACAGATGCAAACAACTGCATCTTTAAATCATTATTCATACGTAGGACTTTTTTTAAATAATCTTTCAGAAATCCTAAAATTAACACCAAATGTGTTTACTAGTGGGTTTATATTTTATTTGTCTGTTCTTTCTTACTTTTAAATTATTTTTATCTATCAAAATGTAATTGTCTAGCTTGGAACGGGGTATGTACCCTTGTTGTATGAACAAAGTGTACAAAAAATGTATATTATATAATAAAATGTATAAACAAATAAATAAAATTTAAAAAAATACTAAGACGTTTAAATCTAAATTAAAAAAACACATGAGACCCACCCTAGGGTTAGTTTCTCCCACCCTAAGCTAGCCGACACTCCATACAGTAGAAAATTGTGTCTGTTTTAGAATTGAATATCTGATTTTATGGAATCTGTTTTAGAAAGTATAAATAAAATATAAATAAAATATACATGTACAGACACTAAATAGATATATGTATAAAAATAAATGTAGAACGAACTCCCTCTCTTAACACGAGTTTTCACTCTATAAGAGAGGTAGGAACGTTATTTTAATTATCTATATACCAACCATTTTGTAATTTTATAGGATCTTATTTTGTCAAGATTTTTTAAATTCAATCAAATTTGTAATAAAATTAATGCTATCACTTAATTTATTTTTAAGCTAAGAGAACGGAATATTAAAAAAACTGAACTATTGGGAATTAAAACATTCATTTTTTATCTTTTTTACTAAATTGCTAAATTATATATTGAACCATATAAATGTAACATCATCATCAATTTCATTTTTATTATGTATTTTGTATATTGATGTGTGTGACAATATTTATTAAATAAACCTATGTACGATTTTTAGTATATGAGAGTCCCGACTTAACACGGAATTTTCTAGCAAGTCGGGACATGAAAATTTAAGTTGTCCAATAATGTAATCGTGTATTATATGTCAAATAAACACGACAAAATTTAATAAATTTATGTATTGATTTTTTAAACCTTTATAAAGTAAACAAACAGCATGTACGAGTAGAAATATATTATCACAGTAATTTTTATTAGTGTGGAACACCCATGCACATACCAAAAAAATGTTTACACCGAGACGTAATAACCCAAATTAAAACAAATATAGAAAACAAGAATACATTTATGGTAAAAATAATAAAATATACGTTCCTCTTAATATTTCTACGACTTAATACGTTCGTTAGAATGCAAAATTTTAACCTCAGTAAATCTATAATACTGTTATTTTTTAAAAACGCACCAAAACCGTAGTACCAAAATGCATAAAAGTTTTGAAGACTTCAAGACAAGTATGAATCATTATCACCATCATCATTCCCTTTCCACATCTAATGGTGCATAGGGTACTGCATTGGTATACAAATCGCAGCTAATCATTTTTATACATGAAGGTAAGATTATCGGTCTTACGCTTTTGGTACAAGTATAAATATGAATCTTAAAAGTCTCCAGCTTACATCGAATGTTGTAAAATGTCAATATTCTTGATTTTTCCAAATTAATTTATCTGTACATTTGCAAGTGCTTACATTCGACATTACACAGAATTATCCCAAGAATTTTATTGTCACGGAATTGAATAACTTCGAAAATTCCAATTCATCCATTCATTACCTATGGACAATGAAGCACTTAAATAACAGGAAGGCAAGTTAAGAAATAATGCTTCTTTACAAATAGCGCCATCTTGAGTAGATTATTATTACTCGTGTCACAATAGATGTTGGATATATCTTGACCTGATAGATAGCTTAATAGATTTATAAAACACGACGATAAAGCTTTACTGTTCTGAACAATAAGTACGCCTTAGCTCCTTCTAAATCATGTCATCAATAGGATCACGTCCTTTCTGTATTTTGTATCTACAGTAGGTACGATTACTCTATAGGTATAAATAAACCCCTAAAAATTTCCCACGTATGATTTTTGACCAAAAGCTTTGTAATCTAACCATTTTATACAACACAACTCAATAAATATAGGGCTGAAACCTTAAAAATGTAGGTATTTTAAACATACCTACACAATATTTGTAATATTTACAAAAACAATTTTTTAATATTGTACACTTTTAAAAAAAAAAAAAGTTTGGCATTTAAAAATTGTATGTATTTTATTTCGATATTTAATTGATGCAATATGAAAGTTACAATAAATTTCATGTAACTGTATCATTTATTATTTTTTATTTATACTATATTAAGTTACTTCATAACATTAATAAACTTTTAATACAATTTAAATTAATTTCAAAATACATCAATAAAATATTTTTTCAAATTGATTCGAAATATTTCAAGGCTTCCCATTTCAGTTAGTTCAGGTTTTTAATTCTCTAATATTTTCCAAACATTTCATTTCAGTAGGTAATTTATTAAAAATACTCTTCCTCGTGCACGTAAAATATTTTTGCGCGGCACTTGTGTAGCATATATGTGCGACATTTAGTTTTTCGGAAATTTTGTAAAAAACAGATCTTTTGTTCTCTAAAAACGTAAAAAACTAAAAAAATAGTTGGGTTCTAATTATAGTCTAATAATATTTTTCTGTGAAATTAATTGGGGATGTAGGCTTGATTTATTTACTTTTTTATGTTGACTGGCCTCCATCATTCTACCATAACAAGACTGACAACTGATCCCCCTGTCATTATGTAACAAATAATCAACAAATTGCGATCGGCCCTTTGCACCTCTAAATGCGAAAAAAAATCACACGCAAGCATGGTAGGGAAATGGATTAACCACTACACTTATTAGATTAACATATTATAACAGAAATGGAGAAGATTTTAGAGAAGGGCTTATAACCAGTCATTGGCTGGTTTCAATTACCACTTTCCACACAGGTCATAAGCCCTCTATATTACCTTATCCAAAATGTTATTTATATCCGTTGTAATGCGTTAATATTAACAGCTCCCTAGGGGGTTGAATCATGTTCATATCTGCAAATATTTGGACAAACTTAAAATATTGTTGACTTATTAGATTAACAAAGCTTCTTTTTTATACACTTTAAACTACGCCTAGCGGCGCAATTACGAAGCTTTTCTTAGTAACAGGGGCTCAGTGATAGGAATGCGTTTTTAAAATATAATAAACGAAAGTTATAATTTTTTTATTCACCGAAATCCAGTAAAAATAAATAAATGAGTCAAAATTGTAATGAATTTAAGGAAACAATCTAATTGGGATCCATCAAAATTGAATGTTGATTGTTGACGTTAACATACAAAGTTTTTTATGTACCAAAAATGAGTAATCTTAAATTTTTGGTAGCATACACAAAAATGATTGTTGAATGTAATGTAAAAATAAACAAACCTAGTAACCATGGGTACGTTTTCGTGTCACTAATTTTTTTAATATTTTATTGTATAGGGTGCGTATTTATTCATTTGACATTGACATATTTGCCAATGTGTTATGCTGTATTTAAGATTTAAGTTAAGGCACAAAAAGTAATAAAAAAATATTTTTTTTAAATATCGAATTGATTTTAACAAAAAAAAACCTATTAGAATTGTACTTTTTTACAAGGTACTGTGTGAAACGCATCCCCTATATAAAAAGAGGTATCAGAGTAGTCAAAAATAAATACACGCAATTATAATTATGATTTACGACAGCAAAAATGTAAAAAGGGGATCTTAACAACAGATTTTTCTTTGTACAAATTTTGTGTGTTTTCTTTTATGCATACTTCTTTTTAATCAATACTCAAATTGTGAAAAATATTATAAATGAGAGTTAAACTATATTGTGTTATTCAATTCATTGAACAGGCGCCATCACAAACGCTTGGTCCAGAGGTCCATAGAGAACCTAGGAGGCTGGGGGGGGGGGGACTTTGGGGAAATAGGAAGAGCGGGTTGCAAGGGAGGCTGGGCTAAAGAGGGGCAGAAGAATAGACGGAGTACAATGGAAGACCAGTACAGTTCTGGTAAATACCGACAGCTGTATGGGAAAATGATTATCTTGTATAGCTGTACTGACTTGAGAATGGAATTATCTAGAATACTGCACATTAGAATATAACGTATTACGGTTCGTGCCATTAGTTCAAGTGCTAGTGAAAACTATAGCGTTGTGTATTTGATAATTATTTGTACTTGTGCTAAGTGGTTTCAAGATAAGCAAGTAGTATTTTTTTTCAAATCGGTGAAATACCATTTTATAAAATTTTAAACAGCCGTCTAAAAAATAGAAATTTGGTGAAGCTTTTTCGTACGATGCAATTTATAGTTGTTTTTTAAACTTTCAAATTTCATTTCATTTAATTACTCAACAATGTTTTGAGTTTTCCCTAATTCTCGTAGACAATGACTGGACTCAACCCCCTAGGGAGCTGCTAATATTAAAATAAAAAACTTTTTAGAGATGGGAAAATATAAGTCTAGGCATCCACAGGGCTTCTGGCCTGTCGTTGGCTGGTTTAAGTGGCTTCTTTACACACTGTGTAACATTCACCATTCTGTCAATATTTGAACGACTATATTCCTTCGATTCTTCCATCAGTTGACGTTTATAAAGTTAGAGAAACCTTTTTTGTTGCGGGTGAGATTAATTTGATTAAACGTTGAGCAGTGTGTAAAGTGGCCACTTAAACCAGTCAATAACAGGTCATAAGCCCTATGAATTCCTAGACTTCTATATTCCCTTCTCTAAAAAACTCTGCATCTTTGTTGTAATATGTTAATAATTTATTTATTTATTTATTAAAAATTACACTCGTTTACATATTTATGAACTTATTGAGCTTTTTAGGCAGCGCCCGTGTAAGCCATAATTATAACAATAAAAAACACACAGTAAAAAAAAATGTACTTAAATATGAAACAATAGAATACAAATCCGGAAAACCAAGTATAAAAAATGAATCATTAAATTCCAAAAAAGATAACATAAAAAAAATCTGATACAAATATTAAAATATAAATTATATAAATTGTACAAATTTAATTACATACATTATCAAATGTACAAAATAATAGCGTTATTGAAATCAATCAAAAATAATACGAAAAAACAAATGAAATGATAATTCGGATATGATTTCTATAAACTTACTCAATAGTTGGAAATTAAAGTAACAAATAATGTGCCAAATAACAGTGAGTACTAAATTAAATATGGCAAAAATAAATCATAAAAAATGAAAAAATTACATCGATACTTATACCCGTATGCAGAGACAAACCTTAAGGTGAGGAGAGTACATTCTATTGTCTTCACCTTCGGGTTATTCTCTGCATTTGAAATTAGAATGTACTTTCCTCGCCTTAAGTTTTGTCTCTGCATACAGGTATTATTCTTAATTCTTAAATATATGAGACAGTGCTAAATAAGCTCTTGACATCGCTGAGACATTTATTGGATGCGTAAATATTAGAATTTTAAAGATGAAATATCATATCTAAACCACACAAAATAATAAATTTTTGCATAGGTAGATTGATACATAAAATAAATTATAAATTTTTGATTTAGCCATATTCAAAAATATCATTAACATCATCTTTCGGCGCTACAATATTTAGTTTTCCTGACTGACTTTTTTTATTCTTTGAAATCTTTTCATTATTTTATTCCTCCCCTCGTCTTTGTCTCTGGATATTTCTCCTTTTCCTGATACTCAAGAATGCATTTTTCTTATTTTTGTTCTTAAAGTTGATTTTTTATTATTTCATAAAAACTTTTTTTTTTATGGTTTGAGTGTTAAAAATGTGGTACATAAAAAAATTAATTCATAAAAACAAACATCAATAAGATGACAACAAACTTTGATGACAAAATACCCTGAAACGGTTTTTATTGTTAATATCGGATTCCGTATTCAGGGTTGGTATTCTAAACGCAAAAACGCGCGTGGAAACGCATTTTTAACGCGGATTTACGTACTAAATACACGCTAACAGAGCGATGTTTTTGCGTGCAATTCCGTTCAGAATACCAACCCAAATCTAGAATAATACATGATTATATCTCGAACGTTTAAAAGGGCATTAATTATGCTAAACAGTCTCTACGTCGTGTAAGTTTTGTCCAAAAACAAGACGTGAAAATGACATGCGTCTCGACACCTCCATTCCGAGCCCTACAGGGCGGAGTAGGAGTGTAGGGGCGTCCCCCCGAGGGCGCGGGGGCAGGGGCCGGGAGGCGCCTGGCGCCCAACGGGAGGGGCGCTCAATGGCAGTCTTTACAAAGCGTTCTATACATTTCAGAACAATAATCTTCTCACTCCACGCCACCATTCTCAACACAAAGTCCTTTATGGGGCAAGAATGAAATGAAAGAAAAAGAGTTAGTTCTCCGGTGATGTATAGACGTGGAGTCGCGCTTTGTAGCTGTAGCAGAGTCGCCTTCCTCTCCCATCCCTGACACCCGCTACCCCGACCGGCCCATCTCGGCCGGGCCCTTTGTGTGGGCCTCCTTTCCTCCTATTTATTCTCAAATAGATAAATCGCAATATTTGCATACGTACACACTGCCGGCACGTCTCCGTTTCGTCTCTCCGCAGCGATCAATGGAAGAATGAAAAGTCTTTTGTGGATCCAAACGGGACGGGGCTGGGGTGTAGGGGGCGGAGGGTGGCGCGGGATAGATACGCCACAATGGATATTGTTAAATGCGAACAATATGTTTAAACAATGCCGACCGAAACAATATTGTCTGCGGTGTCATTGAAAACCTAGACTCGGTCCGCCATCATCCCAGCTGGGCTAAAATATTGAAAGGATTGTTGTTAAATCAAGATGATTAAACTTCATTCAATTAATAATACAATAACGCCTGAATATTCTTCCGGATTAAGACAACACAAATTTGAAGTTATAAAAAGGATCTGCAAACAACTTCAGGGACGTGGATCGAAAATGAATTTAGAATCAAGAATGCATTTAACCCTTTCATCCCGGGCGCTCATTCAAATATACATGAAATTGGGGATTTATTTGCTTTCGTAACTAACAAAATTGAAAAACGGTGAGTTTATTATTTAATTACCGATTCACTTATACGTCCTATTTTTTCTGCCCAATTTAAAAGTCGGCATTACACGGAGTTCCTTTTTTAGCTTTGGAGCAAATTTCTGTCGTCCTTTTAAATGATAATGACCGGCGCCGCAGCGCTGTTGGTCGAACGGCTAACTGTGAAACTGAGGTCGTGGGCTAGATTCCAAGAAAAAAATCTAAGAAAGATTTTTTCTTTATTATTGATCAACATATTCTGGTTTATGTTCTATAATTTTGTTCCATATTCTCTCTTTCCCGCCAACAAGCCTTTTAAAATAGAAGCTAAGCCAGTTATTTCAGTTTTAAAATGTATGTAAGACAAGTTTTAAATGTATTTTACAAAAATTAAACGACTTTGAATAAAACATATTCTATGAAATATTTCGTGAATTTTACTGATTTATTGAGATCGTATTCATTAAAAGTAAAAATAAAATAATTTATACATTTCTAAAGTAAAGGTTAAAAAGATGACAAAAAACTATGAATTATCAACAAACAAAAAAAAATGTGCTCACAAATCATTTTTTATTTTCACGGAAATTAATTAAGCTCTGAAAGGGTTCTCAAAATGCATAGTCTTTAAAATCCTTAAGAAATGACAAAATGTGACGACTGGGTTCTAGTCTTGTGGTAGTATCGAGAACTCGCGGATTAAAAATCTAAGGAGTCGAGTGCTACCATACTGTAAATAGATTCCTATTTTCTACCACGGTTATTTACCATATAAAAATGGTTTCAAAATTTCTCAAAAGTTTATTTACATAAATATTATATAAATTGTGCTTCGCCTGTATACTCATTTGACGTTTTAACTTATTAAGCACAAAATATATTTATATATTCAAAAGTATCAAACAAATTGTTTTTTAAATAACGAAGAATTTTAGATATTTTAATGTCAGGTAAAAGCATATTTGAAATTCGTGTTTCAGTAAATATCCAATGAAATTTAAATTGCAATTTTTTCTTGGCTTCTAGAAAAAAAAATATTTGACGTATGCGACGAATGGTGGCTCTATCATAATATCGGCATTTTACCCCGGGTCCCATTTCACCCCTAGCTCCCCGTTTCGCTGAATCAAATTTAATATTCCCCGAGGATGATATAATAAAGCAATTAATAAAAGCGTACGGACTTGCGGCGCGCAAGCTTTTGTTCAGTTTATTCATATGCTAACTCTTCGCAGTATTGTGCGGGCCGCATTGTCCGCTGTTCTCAAACAATAGATAGTTTTTTTTCCGCATTTTTTCAGCGTATGGTATACGAGCCTTTCTTTGACCGGGCACAGTAGGAACGTTTGAACCGGCCACCACGGGAAAGAAAGGTCTAGGTGTCTGTTGACCACTACAAAACAAGCCACAGTATAATGTTATGTAGGTAGAGTGCTGTAGTAGAGACACGGGCGGTTGTAGGGTTTTCTATTGTAGAGATGCGCGGGAAAAATAATGAACCCTGGAAATCAAAGTGCGCTAAATAACTTATGAACACTGAAAAGTTTTTTGATAATAGGGTTCGTAGATGTAAATAATTGTCATTCATTTTCAGAAAGCCGTACGGCTAAATAATGTTGATAGACATGTATATAGTAGTAAGCGTACATACTAAACTTAAAATAATTGATTATCAACATATAAACAAAATAGGTAATACATTTGATACTTCGAAACGCGCCATGCCTATGGCATTGTGCAATTGCTATATCCATGGATCATCATCATTATCAAACCCTTATTTTCATCTGATGGTGCATAGGACTCTGCATTTCTGAAGTAAATGCAGCATATCTCGATCATGTGTTACAGGAAGGTACGGTAATCTGTCGTACGGTAAAGCGTCAGTTGCCATTCCAGAAACCATTTATTTATTTATTTTACAAAGTAAACAAACAGCATCTTTTTTTATGCATATATTTAATTATTAGTCTGAGACACCCATGCACACACTAAAAATACAATATTAATAATCCAAAGTGTGTTTGAAAAAAAACAAATTTAGACAACTTCACTATTCTGTGAATTGTGACTTGAATTGACGTTCCTTGACATAAAAAATATCAACTTCTTGATTGTTTTACATAACTTTTTGTGCGCATTGTCTATGTAAAACATTTTTTTTGTCTTATCGATCTGGTGGAACACGAAATGGAAGTCTTTCAATGAGATCATGGTAATATTTTTTTTTGTTTATTAGTTTCTACAAAGTAATTGGTCTAATAAAACTCTCTGTTTTTGAAGAGAGTGTATTCTATGATACTGCATACTTTAACCATAGTTAGAGAAGTTAAGGTTTAACGATAATATACCAGTAATCAGCTTTAGATTATGCAAAGAGCGATTGAAAGAAGAATGTTGAACACCTCGGTCTGGGAACGCAAGACAAATCAATAAATCGGGGAAAATGCCAATGTAACGGATGTAGTCAACAAATAGCGGAAATAATGTGGTTTGGACGCGTCATGTTTCTTGGATGTCGGATGTCAGATAGTAGATGGACGATAAAAGTGATGGACTGGAGGCCGAGAACAGGACGCAGAAGCGTAGGAAGACCTAAGACCAAATAGTCTGACGACATGAGGAGGTTTGCAGGGCCGCGATTATAAAGACTATCTTCATCGGTACTTCAATTGTTAACTCCAATAAATCCCAATTCAAGCCAAAAATGCTTGCTCAAGATTTTTATATGACTTTTGATAATAACCAAGACGGTATGTTTAACAATCGTCTGTATTTATCTACCGAGCGATTACAAAGCCGGTTCCTTTAACGTCTCGAAACGTACATACAGGAAGATAGTAAAGCAGATGGAAAAAAATATAATAAAAAAAAAAATATTTTTTAGTGGCGACATTTTTACGCCTAGATGATCTTATATGTTAATAGGGCAGAAGTTAGGCACATTATCAGTGCATCTAGGCATTCGTTTTCAAAACTGACAGTTATGTCAGAATTTAATTAGACTTGGAAATTTTCTTAATTCTCTCTTATATTTTTAATAGGCTTTTAAGAAAGAAAAGCAACCTCCGAACGATTAAAAATTTAAATCAATCATAATTAAAGAAAAAAATGGCTCGGTAAAATAGTTTTTTTGTCACTTTTAATGCGTAGATATGCGTATAGAGGGGTACTAGACCCGTCAGTACAAACCGATGTACTTTCATAAAAACTTGAAAATGGGGGAATGGTAGTGTATCTTCGTACTCGTTCGATAGAATTTATCTTCAACTATGACGTCATAATGAAGCTATGTCACTTTAGTGCGTAGATATGTGTACCATGACATATACTTCCCATTGTTACATATCGATGTGCGCAGAACTTGAAAGTAGGTGGTCGGTTATATATTTTCATAATCGCTCGAGAAAATTTATTTTCAACTACATCGTCGTGGTGAAGATATGACGTCCTTGGCTTCCCATTATAATTGCAGGCCAGATTCAAGGTAGTAAAGAATGATGACTGGAAGAGAATTGTGGAGTTTCAAGCGGGAGGTCTTTGTTCAACACTAGAAGAAGGCTGAGAAAGTAATCAGTAAAAATAACAAAGTGTAAGTAGATTGCTATAGAAATTTTTAAAATTATACGGTACATAGTAAGGATATTTATTTTCTATATGTTCAAAGGATTTTGAAAAACTAATTTAATTATTTTAAAAATCTTCTTATTCTTCTTCTTCGATGACGGTACAGCCCAAATCGAGCCTTGGAGTCCTTAAACTTTTGCCCCTAACTCCTCCTATCCTCAGCAGCCATTTTCCGATTTGCAACTTGTAGAAGCTGTGCTGCATCTTTTTTTACGTCACCCTCCCACCTCAGTCTGGGTCTTCCAATCCTTATTTTACCTCCTGGATGTCCATGATTCTTTTAGGTACTCACGTATCAGGCATTCTTCGTACGTGTCCAGCCCATCTCAATCTGAGCAGTTTTATTTGTGGTGAAATACCGATGTTTTTTTAACTAATCGGAATTAAAGCTTTGTACTAGTATCAGTTTTTTAAACTTCAGTGCTTCAAATCAAATCATTATCACCAGATTTGAGGTTTCCAGCGTTCTTAGAGAAAGTCGTAATTCAACATTTGGTCATATTTCAGGAGAGCTGGATGTTTAAAGTTCTGTCAAATTTAGTAAACGCGACGATTGATGTCACGCGTCTTGTCAGATTCCAGAATTAGTGTCGTTTAGAAATAAATACTTCCAACACTCGTCAGAGCGCTCCAGCGCGCCGGGCGAAAGGAAACAATAGTAGATAATACAACAATGGAGTCTGCTGGATCATCCTCGGCATTGTGTGTGTAAGTAGATGTCTTTTATCTGGGTACGTGGCACATAACACCACCCCTCTAGGGTGCGCTACCCCAACAACTCTGCATTCTCCTATTGCTATTTGATACACATACGGTAGGCTCCGCAAGATATATTTCCGTTTCAATTGATTTAAAAAGTATTCATTTATTTACAGTCCATTCGAATATTTAATAAAACCTTTTCTTATACTCGTATGTGCATGACCGAACTTTAAAAAAAATAAATTATATCGCTTACTAACACAACATTTGAACAGACTTAAACATTTGAACAGACTTCAACAATGTTTTAAATATGTACAAATGCCTGCAGACAAGCTGAATTTCCTCCCTAGGGAGTCATTTATATCTAAACACCCTTGAAAACCTACATATCACAAAAGTCAACAGGTGGAAGAGTTGAAAAAACGTGAGTGTTTAAACATGGGCAGTATTGTGAATGTTACACAGTGTGTAAATCGACACTTAAACCAGCGAATGAAAGGTCACAAGCCCCGTAAATGCCTGAACTTCAATATTTCCTTTTCAAGGGTGTTTTCTCACTCTCTTGCCACAAATTTAGACACTCTACATTTATGGAGACAACTTCCAACTCCATGAGGCTGAAGTCCTGTGTTGTGGTGAGACGAACAATATACTACAATAATATTATAGTATAACAAAAACATCATTAAAAAAATAGCACAGCACTATAGAAAGAACAAACAAAGACAATTATTTATACATAAAATAACCAACATAATGTTTTAAAAACATCAATGACTTTCCAACTTCAATACATTCCCCAAGGTTAATCCAGTCCTCAACCCCTCTCTTGAAAATTGACTTTGTCCTTTAAAGCAAAATACGAAACTCTTTTAATCCTTCCAAATTATATATGTATATCAATTTTAAATTAGCGCCTACGATAGTTGAATTTGGTTCTAACATAAATTAGTACTATCAGACATACAGATCTGTTGGCATCCAAAAATTTCAGGGCTTTTGAAAGGCAAATATCATTATTATTATCAGTGCACGTTGGTGTTAGCTTCTAACAGCATATCATATAAATGTGTTTGTTTTATATTTTGTCAGCTTCTCTTGTAAGGGGTCTCAGGTTCGATTCCCGATATAGTTGACTTGAAATACTTTTTTAAAAGGATGTTTTTACACTAGAATATTTCAGAGTCCCTGAACGGGTACCTGTAACAAAAGACTGATCATCTTACCTTCATGTAACAAAAATGATCAAGATACACTGTGGTAAGTGTATCAATTCAGTGCCTTATGCACCATTAGGTGCGGTAAGGGAATAATGATGATGATGATATTTTTATCAGTTTGTAAAGTGAGATTTGCATGTTAGTGTAATTAGTGTCCTGTCGAAGAGACGGGTGTCTTGGAACCGGTAGACAGAAAAGACGGTAAATGGTTCAAAAAAATATTTACTTACATTTACTCGTATCATGATTTTTTTTATAACGCGCCAACAGTACACGAAAACTTTATTTAATGTTTAACTTAATATAAAACTTTTTTTTACTATTTTAAATAAAGAAATAAATGAAATCATTTTATATAGATGATATGATCGTAATGGAATTAATATTATGAGTCATAATTTCACCCCTTTACTATCTAGAATGATGTTTATCTGTCACTTGTAATAATTCATTTAATATAAAATTTAGTGGGCTTATATAAAAACAAGGGGAGGATCGTCAGCGTTTAAGTAACCTGATTATATTTTCCCAAATAATTTTACCCTAAAGATAATCTTTAATTTAATAAATATACATTTTTGTATTTTTATGAAAATGAATTTATATCTAATTATATTTTACACAGACTTAACTCTAGTGGACCAGTGAAGTTTCCATATTATATTATGATTATATCTAAGGTTATCAATGAACTATTTTTTAATACAATAATAATGGATACAAAAAAGTAAAAAAAGTATTTAAAAGTTTGTAGTTAGTATTTGCAAATGGAAATAATATTAAAAATGAAAAAAAAAGTAAAATAATTAAAAGGTTAGGATTAAGATAAAGAATAAAGAATATGCTCAGATGTAAAAAAAAACATTTTCAAAGAGGAAAAACATATATATATAAATATATATATATTTTAAGGGATTCAAAGAAACGATGAGAAAAATCTTTATATGAAATATAAGACAATAAATTTAAGTAAATTTAAAAAAAACATCTTCAAACGGATATATAACGGATTATGACGGATTCATGTAAACATCTCTTTTGATTTAGAAATCGAAAATATTCATTAAGATGAAGTGAAGTCTATTTAAGTCCTCGGAGTTATCATGGACTGTGAACTTTAATTTAGTGAACATATTGATGCTATGATTAATAAGCCCCTAAAACTTTTAGGTTTTGTTTGCAGAACATCTAGTGGCTTTACTAGTTCACTTTTAATGTATGTATATGCCTCCGTGATCTGGTCTCCCTTCTATGTAGGCTAAAAAAAAATCATATCGAATCGGTGTGACATCGTCTGCTAAGTAAAGAAGCATGGATGATTGATTTCGAGAGAAGAGACTCACTTACAGAGAAATAAAATCAATGTTAAAAATCTCAAGTCTAGAAAAACGTAGAAATAACATTGACTCCATATTTATGTTAAATTAACTAAATAGCTTAATTGATGTACCTTCGTATTTGGAACAAGTGGGATTTAATGTTTCGATCCGCAGATTGCGAAATAATAATGTACTGTTTCTTGATCAGCTCAGCACAAAGTATGGCTTGCATGCACCAGTGTCCTGATTATGTCGCATTGTAAACTCGAGACAAGATTTGAGCTTTTTCGTTTTAAGTCTTTCTAGATTTAATGAATTAAATATACATATCTTGTCTTCAGGGAGTATTTTTTTTTCCTAGCTTTAATTTTCTTTCTCTATTTTATTTCAATTGTACTTAATATATATTACTAGCGAAAGGATAGACGTTGTCCTGTCCGAACCTTGGCTTGCCTGCTATTACCTTGGAATAAGACTTTTTATTGATAAGTAGGTGCCTAGGTACTTGTTTATGGTTGAATTCGAAAACATGAAATAATTCATTTTCAAATATAGAATCCTTTTTGCAAATGTCAAACTCAGCTCTTCTCGCCAACAGGGATGCACTTTATTCATGAATGCGATTTTCAAAAATGTATTTAATGTCAGTTAATATCATTTTTCTTTTCCCAAAAATCCAGGAAAAAGAAATAAATAGGAAGAAATTATAACTAATGTAAGGAAAGAATCTAGTTGGAATCCATAGAAAGCGAATGATGTTTGTAAAGGTTCAAAAAAAATATTGCCAAAGGAGAGGAAATGACCAGCGGAAGGAGAAAGTGTCGTCACGTCATATCACGTCGACTTTGGCAAGCAAAACACGTAGTACAGTAAAAAGCACGGACTGTTTATATCGGTCAACTGTAAGTTCTATTCAGTGATTTACTCTCTTCTGCATATGCGTCACCTTTGTTCGTCATTTCACTATTCGCCCGACCAACTGAGCAGAACAGAGACAAGAGATAACTCACGAATAATAAGTACTAGTAACATATTAATAAGATGTTTTTTTGACATTGGAATAGGTGTTTTAAACAATTAATTACCGGTGAAAGGTTATACCATCACTTTTCCAGATCGATTTGTGCAGTATCTTGGCGTACATATAGGCATTTTAGTAATTGCGAGGAGACAAAGGTTTAAAAGTAGCCGGGGACTGCTCGCAACAGACTAAAGTCCGTTAAATCAAACATATGCCAACTGGCCGCAAGTTGAGGGACCATATTGCGAACGCTTGTGCTTACTCTAGTTATGTACCTCGACGGATTTTTACAAAGGTTTTGATTTTTCTTATTTTAAACATATTAACTTGAAAAGCAAACTATCTTAATTCAACATATTGCATGGTAACAACGTAATTACTCCTATGTCTCCTACGAGTTCATATGAAGAATAGGTTTACAAATTAATGGTGACAATAAAATAGTAAAATGTATTAAATTAATGCATGAGGAGTAATTTTCCAATACAATGTTCTACGCATTAAACGATACAGATAAGTAATGATTGGCAATTGTTACAGAAAATGGCAGCTTTCAAAAATAACTGGGAGTGCGGTTAGGGGTAGCAGGCGCCACATTCAACAGTATGAAGGCTGTCTGGAGATGGGATGTTTACTCAGTGAAAACCAAATGCCGCCTAAATACGCCTGCATAACACCTATTCTCTTCTACGGGTGCGAATCGTGACACATCACTAGGGCCCAAAACAGCAATATTCCGAGTTTTGAGAATAAGTGTCTTAGAAGAATCTTGGGTCTGCGGTGGTTTGACTTTGTGAGGAATGAAGTAATCGGAGAACGGATGCTGCAAACTCCGGTGACAACCGTATACTGCGGATGCCTCCTGAGAGCCTTAACCACGCTTGCCTACTTTACTAGGCATCAGGTTCTCGACGTCCTGGACGTCCACTGCTGACTGTTCGCCGGCAGCTTATGTCAGAACTTCGGGACGAACGCCTGACTAGGGAGGACACGAGTGAGTTAGCAGCCAATAGAGATGCATGGAGTCTCTTTGTGGATAGGATTTGCTCCAACTAGGGAGCGGACATGGAATGATGATGATGATGAATGATTGGCTTATCAAAATTCTGAATAAATGATTTTATCTTAATGTTACGAAAATGTACGTAAATGTATTGCCGCGTGCAGCGTATAAAAGGTTGAGAAGTCTACTTTTCATAAAGAAGAATACTTAAATACTGTGAGGAAAATCATAAGAGTTTTTCCTCTATTAATTTATCAAATTTCAGTAATATAACACTGACTCTTCAGGAAAAATGAAACTTTCTCCCGGGACCCCAATATTTATCCGCAGGAGTTGTCACAAGTCGTGATAGCATATTTTACATGCGTGCTTAGTAGCGGCTATCGGAGGGGTTTTTTGAAGGGCGGTAAATCAAATAAACTCATCCCTTGCGAATAGCACCCCCTACCTCTGTTCACGGGGGCTAAATTGCCGAATTATAGCGATGTATTATGTTTATTAATCAGATTTATAATATTTTGAAAAAAAAATTGAAGTAAGGTCTAATAATTATTCAATTATAAGTAATAGAGCAATCAAATGAACAGTTATAAATTATGAACGTTCTGCCAGTAATATAAATGTTTTCTTATATACAGAGATTCTAGATTATTTTTTTTAAAAGAGTATAAAGTCTGAAACATTCATAACTCAGGACAAGTTAGAAATGCAAGCATTATATTCCTAAATGCAATAATTACTATGCCAAATGTGCATTAAAAAGTGCCACAAAAGAGCATATTTTTAATCAAATGGTAAATCGGTTAACCTTTTGATTATTAATTTACAATTTTAATTATATGTTTTGTGGTATGTACTATATGTTATAATATATTATGACGTTATATTATTTTATTCTATTTATATAATAAATGCAGCTAATGACTAAGTACGATATGTCACTTTTTGGGAATTTTCGACTCGATAAAATCTACAATCTGGCAAAATATGATATGTCTTCATTTAATAGGATTCGGGATTTTTCTATTTCCAACGATGATAAATTTAGACATGTCACTTAACAATAAACAAGACATGACAACAGACGTTACATACCATCTTTAGAATTGGAGTAATGGTTGACAATTTATGATATGTAAAACACATCTTGTTTTCCGTGTCTGTTCCAGATGGCAAAACATGATATGTCAAACATATCTTGTTTCGATGGTCATTGCTTTTTTTCTGAATATAGTAAGTCATATTTTTTTTTAAATAGCTGAATATGATATATCAAACATATATTGTTTTTCCGTCATTGTCCTAGGTTGCTAAAAATAATTTTGGGTAAACACGCCATAGTGAAAAAAAAATCCTGAAGAAACAAATGATCAAAGCATCTACTGACACCAGAATTAGGCTTGTAAACTAAAGTTCTGATTTTTTAGAGCCCATCAAACTTTTAGATGGCTCTCTTTCAAAATTTATAAAACGTTTCGTATTATACCTAGCCATTTTTCCGCTGAATTAATAACTACGATTGTAATTACAGCTGTAGAAATCCAATGATGCTTATATGGTTAGTGTAATATATAATATGTAACCTTGATTTCGTTAAATTTGTTTCATAAATAAATGTCAGTATATGGCACAGAACTAAAAATACTACAATACGCTACATAAATAGGCGACTTATTACATAAATATGAAATCAAAAATATATTGATATAGAATTGGAGGTTATTAACACCAAACAACCTGTCCGTTGTGTTTGTGTACTGTGTACTATGTACATATGTATGTAGTGCTCGGTAGGTAGAGTTTATAGGTACCCCTCCCCATGTAGCACAAAGGGAAATTATTTAAGGTTCTATCTCTGAATGGAGACTTTTGTATGGAGCCCGATACAATGCTTTAATGTCATAAAAGACTCGCGCTTTTATAAAAGAACGAATATCTTAATGAAGGGTTGATTCTTTGGATTTATTACCCACGGCTTTCCTCGCTTATTTATCTATCTTTTAGTTTATTTTCTCTTATTGCCAAAATGTCGGAGAAAAAAAATCTACTGATATATATTACGATTTCAAAACAAAAATACCATAATATTCATATTTATCAGATTCACGTATCAACAAAATAAAACATTTTTATGACAATTTAGATTAATTCTAAATATGTATTATGTATTTTTTTTAATAGAGCTTTGCATAAGTATACCAAATTATCATATGTTTCATTAAGATAAGGTGATTAGTCTTATACTTCGGATGCCACAGTCCAGGGACAATGAAATATTGCAGTGTAAAACCACCTTTAAAACGAATATTTCAATTCAACCTTGCTAAGATTTGAACTCGAAGTCTTTAAGCGGAGTTTGTCAAATGTCAACCATTAAGCTACAGGACGTATACCATTTGATTTTTTTTCAGGATTTTTACCTGTAAGTCATCGAGTCTAAAATATTCAGGATTCTGGTTCTACATCACACACAAAACTGTATTCTTCATTTGCTCGGACACGAACTCAATTAAATGTAAAAGAAACTAAAGATTCGCATTATATTTTTACAGTAATACAAGTAAATATTACAAGTAATAATTATATTTTAGTTGTGATAGTAATTATTTTGTTAGTAACTCGAGCGCAAGACAATTTTTTTTATTCTATGTACTGTTTTGAATAACTACGTTATAATTAATAAAATAAATAATGAAAAATACATTTTAATTTTGAATACAAACGCTTAGATACTGGGACGAAACACGAAAGTTTTATTCTTGACTTCCCGATGATATCTCTTTTAAAAACTTCTTTTGTTCTAGAAATAACGTTTATGAATCATTAATAACAATAATGTTGATGATTGCTAAAATTGCATTATTCAAATATGTTTGTTTTATGTTACTCCTTTCAATTACATTGTACAAATATATTTATAAAAATTCATAGATAGAATCATCAATATGCCAAAAACAAAAGTTACTCTTTAAGAGATCAATAGCCCCATTTCCATTTTTAATTTAAAGGGTTTAAATCAATGCAGAGACTTGAGATCTGCTTGATAAATATCTTCCATGAATTCGCCTAACAAAAAAGCTGCCCAAAAACTCTAAAAATCTTATAGTCTAGGTGTTGGTGCTTTTACACTAGAATATTTCATAGTACCTGAAGCGTAATACTAATAAAACACTAATTTTGACTTTGAAAAAAAGTTTTTAGAGTTTTTTTATTCGAGACAGAAAACGTTTAAAATATTAAGGCGGTTCATCCAGCCAAACACAATTTCATTTTCGTTGTAAGACGGTAGTGAGTTTTAAAAAGAGACAGCAATATATTTGTCCGTGCGCGCGGGTGAGTCAAGCTTGGGTAAAGTTAAATACAGTATGCCCGCTAAGTACCCGCAAAAATGAGATTTTTTTTACCTGCATGGTCATGAATTTGAATTTGAGTTCCAATAGTTCCTTTTGAAAACTATAATTACTTTTGCAAGATAAATAATATGTATTATGTTACAGTACGGACTCACGGCTCAATTTATTTATTATATTTGGATTATAAATTTGTTCTCACCTATCATTAATTTTCGTATAAACTATTTTTTTTACATCGTTTTTGGAATATTATTTATTCCTTAGTCTTAATATATCAATGTGGTGGATACGATTTAATGCATAAAAAGTATACAAAAAAATAACAATATTTTATCATCAATAAATATTTTATTATTTATCCAGATACATATCCAATTACATTAACAAATATATTATTGCTGATAAAAAAGAAAGTAAAAAATACCATTTAATTATTAATAAAAGCACACATATTCTATCTAATACTTAACATATTTTTTGTTAAAGCTACACTTTATTCACAAACAACATAGTAAAAGTAAAATATAATATACTTGTTATGTCTTTAAAAAAAACATTTATTGAAGTCAAAACACCGAAATTTGCATACAAGGAATATCTACCACCGATGTTAATTCCTCTAGATGAGAAAATCCGCTACCTATGCTCATAATTCCCGAAACTATCGCGTGATTTATGTCAATTTTATTTGATTCATTACGATCTGAATGTATCGAAAATATTCTATTGCACATTTCACAACAAATGTGCTATAAAAACCTTTCCGAACTTCAGATCTAAACTTTAAATTTATAATGGAGCACTGTAAAGCATTGTCATGTTTTGCGATTTCTTGTAATTGTTAAAAAAAAAACCCTAAATCAATTATTCTTCGTCCACTAATACTAAAATGAGTATTGTCGTCTTCTTTTTTTTTACGTTCAAACAATATCCAACATCTTCTTCAAGTATTGTTTCAGATACCTGTTGAAAAAATAAAAAAATATATATGGTATTTGCAATATCTAACAGTGCACAAGACAATAAAATAGGAAACATTATATTATTATGTTCAAATTTTATTAACATAATTGAGTTTTCTAAGAAAAGAACCCTTAATGAGGAACGCAATTAGCTGTGGTTTTAATATGCATTTTCAATCACCAAAAAATCCGAGTTTGACTCAAATAAATATGTAGTTCCAAGAATCAACAGTGCTTATCATGGAGTGTGCATAAATGTTTCGGTGAATTCTATTTTTAATAAGCTAGTGATAATTAACTCAGTAGGTATATAAATTAAATGATTTATTTCATTTTTTGGTAATATTATTACTAAAAAAAAAAAAACTAAAACCAGCACTATATCCAGAATGCAAAGCTGAGATAAGCTTTGTAGAACAAAATAAAAAAAAGTCTTATATGATGGTTCGCTCATGCGGAACGAATAAATGATGGATGTAGAAGTCGATGAAGGTCGAGAAAGACGTGGCATGATCAAGTACAATAAATATTTGAGTTGTCCCATGTCGGAATAATCGGCGTGCGCGCATGAGAAGATGCATGAATGTGAAAGAAGCATGCTACGTGTGCCAGGACAGAGAGGTATAGCGTTCTATTCTCTCTGCCTACCCCTTTGGAGAAATGGCGTGATGTTTAGTTATTTAGTTAGTTATTGAGTATAGCATAAATATGATGCGAGTATGCCTAAATTTATAAGTACAACAAGTGCTTGAAAGTGGACATATGAATTATTCTCGTGAAGATATATGATGCCAGGATAGATTGGTGTGGCGTTCTACCTTCTCTGCCTACCCCTTTATAGAAATGCCGTAATGACTAGTTACTAGTTAGTTGTTTATAATCAATTATATTAGGTAATTAAATTTATGACAATACATACGGTTGAATGAAGAGTATCGCAATTGTAATTTTCTCCATCATCAGCTTCATTTAAACTACTGGAAACAATATGCTTGTCTGTAGAAGATCTTTGGGCAGCCAATTCCCTTTTCCTGAAACACGTTTATTGTTTATCATTTTTCCCCTTGAGTAATAGTTTTGATCTAAGGTAATTTATAAACAAATACGTTTATTTCTATTTTCATATGTTCTGTAACTTGAATAAAAAAAATAAAACTATTATTTTATTGGTTGGTTGGAAAAAAATGCCATTTGGCAATAAGCCCGCCAACGTACAAATAACATTATGTACAAAACGTTAAATAAATAAATATTTATTGGATAATTCAAGGCCTCAGAAAACAAATCAATCAGTTGGTAATGTCGTTTAAGTTTCTATGAAGCTCTGCGCCTCATATATAATATGCTAAAGAATACTCGATTCCGAAACACACTGTAGTTATACATGCGAAAATATAAAAAAAATTCTTACCTATTTCTTTCTTCATTTATCTTGTCAAATCTTTTGGTCTTGTTACGATATTTATGTTTTCTTGTAAAACCTTTAGCTTTAATTGTTTTGGAACCCATTTTTAATTAAAAAACCTTAAAAAATCACAGAAGAAACGTCCCGAAAAATCCGACACAGAAAACACGTCCGTACTCGGTGAACGCCCGAGAGAACTGATACCAAACTGTACGTTTAATATATGATTGATTCTCAATGAAAATACATGATTTTATAATATTAATTACATTTATATTTTAGCATTTTTTGAAAAATAAAAAATATATGTAACTAGAAAAATGTGTGTTGTATAAAGAAATGTAAAATAAAAATCAATTTTAAAAGTAATATGCATAAGAAAGAGCCATTTAGTTTAAACAATTTAACCCAAAATGGACTCTGAAAGAATTGTATTTTACGAAAATTATATGCTTTTTTTCAAAAAACTAACTCATCTTCGGCTTAGATAAATAATAGATCTTTCAATAACTACAATAAAACATATTACAATATATTATCTAAATATAGATAATTTGTGTTGAAAATGTTGAAAAAAACGAAAAGTGCACTTTTCCTTGCAATTTTTTAGTCAAATAAAATTTTAAAAAGAAATTTTTACTTCATCAGTTTACTAGATAAATGTTTAATCTTTTATGTGGTTTTAAAAAAAAAAAGTTATACTTATTATTAGACTCTAAATTTTAGTTTGAAAACTGCCTTTTTTTGCTCCGCGCTGGATGGATCGCCTTAATAAAATAAACTTATTCAATTGTTATGCTTTAAACTGAAATATTGAATTTTAAAAACGTTTATTTTATACAAATTCGAGTTTGTTTAAATGTTTGTAGACAAATTTCGTCCCTTCGGGAGTCATTAAGATTAACAATTTACAACAGGGATGGGAAATATCCCCTTCTTTTAGGTATTTTCCATCCCTGTTGTAATTTGTTATTTTACTAATAAATAAAACACCCTAAAGCATCTTTAAAAAATATGTATTATTTAAAAAGAACAACATTAATATTTTACACTTTATTTATTCGTCTTAGCATGGATTTGCACAGCTTACTCGAAAATTCTGCCGAAAAGTCTACCTACAATACATATTCTATTACATTTTTTAACTTCTGCACCGTTTTCGGAGATTTCTTCGTAATTTTTTATTCACATTACGGCCCATAGATTTTCTATTATATTCAAATCAGGGATATTCCCTAAGCCATGAAAGGGATTTAATTCCCAATGATTCTTTGAGCTGCGATGCCTGATGAAGAAAAACACCAAAATTTGTCTAAAAATGTTAAATGCGTAAAATAAAGGTAAACCATCAATACGCATTAAAAAAAAAACATTACACTCACAGAACGAGCTCGGTGGCAAGGCGCAGAATCATCCTGAAATACAGGGTCACCGATTCCTTTTGTTATGTTCTCAATTGTTGGCACAACACCATCTAAAATTATTTCATTATATTTTCAGCATTCACTGACCCTTCTATCATTATTAAATTACCAACACTCAATTATGTGGTGCATCCCCACACCATGATATAAGGAGAATGTTTAACTGTGACTTCAAGACATTCGTCACTATATCGTTCTCCAGCTCAGCGGCGAACTATCTGCAAACCGTCTGGATCAATCAAATTAAATTTTGATCAATCAGAAAATACAACTCTTTTCTAATCATTTTCCGTCCGATTTTTTTCTTTCGCTCGTTCCAGACGATTTTTTTTTTTCATTTTCTTATTCAATAGAGGTTTTTTTGCAGGTCTTCTGACTAGTAATCCAAATTTTAGTAGTCTATTTGTGACTGTGCGCACACTTACACTGACACCGGTGGTTTCCTGTAGCCGTTCTCTTAGTTCTGGGGCAATACGAACCGATTTCTTAATGATATTTTTTTAGAACACGATCATCACTTTTTAATTTAGTGTCCAATTTTCTTTGATTTTTTTCAGAAATCTCCTCACAGTTGCTTCATTGCACTGTATTTGCCTTGCTAAATCACAATTAGAAATTTATTTTATTAGATAACGCAACAATAACTGTTTTTTTTCTAATGAAATTTTATGTGTCGTAAACATTTTGCAATAGTAAAATATGGGCACTCCAAGAAAACGACTAATAACTGCAAAATCAGGTGTACAACTGAAGAAATTTAGAGCTTTTCAGGCTTGTAAGCAGATATTGATTGTTCCTAGAAGTAATAACCCATGACTCAAACCTTGCTTCAATTACTTTGAACTCCGAACGGGAATTTTCGTATTTAATTAGTCATTCGGCTATTTATGTTACCGGGGGTGTATATTTTCTTCCTTTAATTTTTTTTAATCGTGATGAAAAATAAGTATCCCATTTTGCTTTTCACCTATCCGGCTATCCCTATGCAAAAAAATATGTCAATCGGTTGAGACGCAAAAGAAACACAAATATACACACTTTCGCAAATATAATATTAATATGGATTTTCACCAGACTTGTAAGAATTAAGACACCAATCTGGTGAAAGTCCACTGAGTAACATCGTCAAACCAAATACGTAATTTTAATTATTGTAATTAAAATGCAGTTTCACTAAGAAATATCAGTAGAAATTTAATAAAATACATTGCAAAAAAAAACACATTTAACAAGAAAATAAAAAATTAGAATTTACTAAAAAAAGTATTTTCGAAAAATGCCATAAATTGATTCGAAAAGAACGAGACGATTATATTTGTAGATTTTCAAATAACATGTAAAAATACAGTAAAGTTATTTTTTTACAATAATCAAATAAAAATAGGGAAATTTCTCACTTGCATGATGACGAAAAAATTTTTATTCGATAATTTATTAATTTGAATTAAATAAACAAAGATTCTAAAAAAACCCGACATAGGTAGGTTCTGAGGCCAAAAGGGGAGATTGACTCGCTAACCAAAATTGACGGGGTGCGAAAGACACTTAGTATCCGCAACTAAATACTCGTACACCCTTATAATACTTGATACTCCATGGGTTGGGGGTGGAGAATCCCCTAAGTGACTATGGTGTAAACACCATTACGTTTCGGCCGATGGGGTGGGAAGTGCAATCTGCAACTCTCGTCTATCACTCGTGAACTTGGTTAAACAGAATTAAGACACTTTTAATAGCGCTAAATCCGATCTTAAAAAATAATATAGACAGTATTTTTTATTGGTGTATTTTAGTAATGAGGATATTTGGTGTTACCCGTGTTATTGTATTTACACTTTATTAATACAATGTTTATTGTAACGTTTTTCATTTTTAATGTTTACTTTAATACCAGGTAAGTTTTTGATCTGTTATTACTATATTTGACACACTTTAAATATTGTTTGTACATTTTGTTTCTTTGCATAAGTGCGTCATTTGTTTTATAATTAGTTACTACTTTTTCAAAATTGGTTAGCCGTTAAATTATTAATAATACAATCGTTCAATAACAAGGCGTAACTTCACAATTTTTTTTTAAAGTAAACGATTCAACACATTTAACAGAACAAATCAGTTCGGCAATCATAAACGCCTATTTATAAAAATCAAACATTTTATTGATCAACTAGGTGGAAAGGATGACAAATGGTGACGTGACATGTAAAAATTAAGATTAAGATATTGAATAATACGGTGGCGTCAAAATAGTGCAAAAAATTTTAAATACGCATTTTGGCCTAACCCCTTTTTAGGACACCAAGAACAAAGCGGTACACAAATATTCCACCAGAATTGAGGTATTTATTTTCTAATATTAATAATAAGTTTTATGTCATAAGAATATCGTAATAACGCACACTAGTAAATCGGTCTTCCACTCAGCTTTTTCAAATGCAATATGTTCATTATTTAAAAAGAAGGCATATTATGTTATTAGGTTTTCAAGACATAAATCAACACAATACGTTAACGGTAGATTACTCATAAAAAAAACCATGAACATCCTCATTATTATTTTTTTTATATACCAAAAGTATTTTGATTTTAGGGGCCATATTTTACAAGTTGTGAATAACCAATTAGAAAATGGGAAATGGTAAGTTGTAGCAGAGCGGCTGTCGAACCTTACACTTTCTGAGTTTACAACAATACAACAAAAAATAATAAATTATGAATAATGTTAAGCGTGGCTTAGTCCAGAGCTCCGATTAGGTACAATTAGAAGTTAACAGAGTTATGTTCGACTGTCCATAAAGAAAAATCGATATTTTTGTACGAAAATTAGTATATTTGCATGAACATTTAAAGTATATTCGTCGGTAATCTATAATTGAACATCAATATGTTTATTTTTTTAGTGATTGGGTGGTTATTTGGGTGTCTGTTTATTTCAATTGCTTTTTTTATTATTTATTCACTGTAATTACTGGGTTTATGTCAAATTTTCGGTTCAAAGGCGAAAAAATGCCCGGTAACCATAAAGTGTTGCGCTATTGCAGATTTGTCAGGGCCCCCAAATTTACACGCTCTTTTGTGTTCGTCAATCCTTTTCTTTGCTGTGCGCCCTGTTTGTCTAATGTACACTTTATTACATCCTTGGCAGCTTAGTTTATAAACAGCTTCCGTTTCCAGGGAATTCTTATCTTTTAGGTTCAATAAATAGTTCTTTAATTTTTAAACAGTCCCAAACGTTGTTCCAATATTATGTTACTTCGGAACTTTGGCTTTTACATAATCACAGTAATTGAATCCTTAAAAGATATTAACAATCTTCAAAAAGACCTAGATAGGGTCGTTAAATACTGCGATCATAACAAACTTTATTTAAATGTCTCCAAGTGCTACAAAGTGTCTTTTACTAGAAATAAAATTTTAAAACCATCCTTTTACAATATTAATGGATGCACAATTACCGAAGTTGATTGTATTCGTGATCTTGGTGTATATTTGGATAAAAAATTGTCTTATGAGAAACATATAGAGAAGATGGTCAGCAAAGCTTACAAAACATTAGGCTTTATAATAAGAGTATGTAAACCATTTAACTATCCACAAACACTAAAAATATTATATTTTGCACATGTCCGCAGTATTCTTGAATATTGCTCTACAGTCTGGTCTCCTCAATACTCCAAATACATTTTAAGAATTGAAAGGATTCAAAAAATTTTTATGAAGCATCTAAACTATCGACAAAATGAACATTTTAATAACTATGAAGAAGCTGTACTATATCACAATATTGAAACCTTACAATCCAGAAGAACTATATCTGATACCGTCTTCCTTTACAAAATAGTAAATAACAAATTAGATTGTCCCCAACTTCTTGAGAAAATTAAAATTCGTATCCCTCAGCGCACAACTCGGCTGCAGCAATTGTTTCATGTTGGAAGATCAAGCACAAATAACAAAAAGAATGCACCTTTTCCCAGAATCTTAAATAGATATAACAAACATTTTTTTGAAATTGATATATATTTTCTAACTTTAATTAACTATAAGAAAAATGCCAAGGCTATAATTGCAGATAATAATCATTTAACTTAATCAGTACTATCTATTTAACATTTGTAATTTGTTATAAACTTGTACATTTGTATTTATGTCTAAGAGGAAAAGCTGATCTGAAGCTACTCCGTGGGGATCCGTAAAATGATTTTTTTTTTAAATTATTTAAAAATTATAATAATAAATTAAATTTTGTACTTTTAGTTATTATTAATTTTTTTTATTTTTTGCAAGTGATATGATACGGAGTGGCTTAATACAGGTACGCTTTTTTTAAAAATTTTTACATTCTATTTAGTTTTTATATAGAAAACTATAATTGGCCTAAAATTTTGGTTTATTTGTATATACTGTACTTTTTGTTGTAATGGCTGTTGTTTTCTTTAAATAAATAAATAAATAAATAAATTACAGGGAATAAATAATAAAAGAGGCAATTGAAATACACAGACACCCGAATAACATAAAACAAAGACGGCTTAAATCAAACTCAACATGGCTTCCAGCACTACATACTACAAAAACTAATAGAAATGTGCCTAGTGCCGACTGCGACACGGTACAAATTACTAGTACTTAAACACATATTTTTTTATACATAACACTCAGTTTACCTTGAAGATGGATGCTGCAATGGTAGCCGAAACGTCGGAACAAATCCAACACACATGATATCACCCAAAAAGAAACATATTGATAACAGTGAATGTGAAAACCATCGCACCTATTTATAATTGAACATGTTTGGAAAAAAAATGTATGCATATGCTGCTTTTCATACAGAAAACTTAATTTCAAAGAAGATAAATGTTAACTTTCCATTATAGCCGGGGCCCAGGACTCTTTCGAATGTATGTAGTCATTCTCCGACTACGACATCAGTCAGATCATGATGCATATTTTATTTGTGAAATGCAAAAATAGTAACAAAGATAAAAACCATGTAATTTACATAAAAACGTGAATTTGTACAACAAAGTATGTTCAACAATGAACTATCAGTACAGTTGGTGTAAGGACAGAGTCTAGGTACTCCAAACAGGGAGCCATGAGGAAGGGGCGGTAGACTGAGGGATACAATTGTTACCACCGAGCATTGTTCCTAATCAAATGAAAGCCCTCTAGACCCCTTCCCCTGGCCATCCTACCACCATCACTGACTCACACTAGATACCGCGATAATCGGGGGATGGATAAAAATTGTGTAGTTACCTAAATTCATGTATTAAAATGCGTCATAAAAAGACATGATACAATTTGTCAACATCCAACGTCTAATACTTGTTAACGCGGTCAACACGTTTGACTGGCATGAATATAAGCAATGCTTAATGTCCTAGGCATGATTCCCGATAAGGTTGGCATTAATCGGTAAATAACTTCAAGCATTTAAAAAGTTTGCCACCAACTTTTTTGGATCCGATAAAATTAATTTACTTAAAACATTCCACTTTGTTAGTAAAAATCTTTGATGGAAGTTCATAATAATTTATTATAGAAATAAAAGACGGTAATTGACTAAATTATTTTTAAATTTAAAAAAGGTATCAGTGACAGCAAGCGAGTATTATTGACGTACGTAATAATAAAATACAAAATCCTGCTTTAAAACAATAAAAAAACATACTCGTATTAATTTATTTTAGGTATTTTATACTGTTCAATTTGTGATAATGTATGTAAATACCCAAAAAAAAGTACATGTTTGAAATCATTTTAACTGATTGCGAGACTAAGAATTATTCAAACATATAGTTTTTAGTCTAAAAATAACTAATAAAAATTTTACTATGAAAAAATGTAAGGTTAAAAATATTTTTATTTTGTTTTTGCAGTGCAAAAATATTTTCATATTTCCTGGAGCCTCCGTGGTGTAGTGGTCAAGACGCTTGACTCAAACACGGAAGGTTCCGGGGGCGATTCCCAGTGAGAACACAAAAAAGTTATTCTTATCAAGCCTGGGTGTAACTGTCGTGTAATTTACCACGGTAATTGGGCCTCCTGGCCTGTTGTGGAGCAAAAAAATAATACCGATTAACGCGTCTATGTAACAAAACAATCACGATTAGCTAAGATTGGTATACCAATGCAGTGTCACAATGACAGGTGGCAAATACAGTAGCAGGGTAACAATGAACAGTACATAGTTAAAAAATATTCATCTAAAATACATTTTTTTTTCAACACTAAAAAGATAATCTAATATCTTCGTATTTTTTTATACACTTTTATATCTCACTTATTTTATTTTATCTCACTTATACAAAAATATTTAATTATTAATTTATTATCATTCTATTTTTTTTTCCTTTCTTTCTTATTTACGTTTTGTATTTTTAAGACAATTTTTATCTTTTGATTTTTTTATTAATATTTTATACTTATTTTTTAAGTCACATATTTAAGTAACATATTTTTTTGTCTCTACATTTTTATATAAAAATTTAAAACATTTTGTTTTATACGGTAGAATGGGCTCTGCACTATTTAGCCTATTACTAAAACAAAATTTATTATTTTTTTAATACCGCATTAAAATTAATTCGTTCTCGTTATAATTACAATATTGAATTTTCGGCAGGTTTTTATCCCAAAAATACGTAGCCACGTTTTATTTTTTAAACCAGATATTAAAAACGAATGAGATATCTAAAGAACATTTCGAAAATAATATTAACATTAATTTATATGGATAACATATAGGTAGGTAAAAGGTATCTACTGGTTTTATAAAAAATAACATTTGGCAACAAGGTTTTATAATTACACCCCCTACTAAGTATAAAATAAATCATTTTGCAACCAAAAAATTTACTAGGAAAATATGCGAACGATTACTTTAGATAAACACAGTGAATAAAAACTATTTGTAATTAAGTTCTATTAAGATTATTGCGGCGAGTTTAAGGTTTAAACGCAAGACCGCCACCACCACCCAACCCAAATTGTCTTCCAACCTCCAATCTCCACCCGAGTCCTACCGCTTCTCCCGCTTCCAACCAACCCACTCCTTCCCAAACCGCCCGTAGGATAATGCAGGACAAGAATGGGAAACACCGCCCCTTTTGTTTATCTTTAGGAAATATCTACTTCGGGGGGTCCATTGTGTGTCCATACTTGACAATTGAAACTTTAAATTACTCCAAATTAATAAAAAGAGAAATACATCGATAAGCTTTTACGTAGGGCACCAGAATAGAGATTTAATGAGTTGTACTAAGCCGGATTATACTACATTGTTCTATATTATCATTCTATGTAGATAACAATAGTTAGTACTTATTACAAACGACGCTGTTAAACTTAATGACTTTGGTCTAAATATTATTAAAGTTTGTGCACAAAGAAACAGGTAATAACTTATTATTATTATTTTTTTTTTAATGTGTTGAATTTGAAATATAAATTGAATTATCTTAGGAACTTCGGAATTATCTTGAGATACTTCATGTATAAATTATTGTAATAAAATACGATTGTAATAAATACTATGATGCATAAGATATAAAATATTCCACATCCTTTATTATAATTGCAAACAAGTTTTTAAAAAAGGTTGAAAAATCAATAAGCACCTACCCTTCAGTTACAATAATGATTTATTTCTCTGTTTTTACATTGTACAGAAGTTCTTTGATTCAGATTCCGATTTTGGTTCCACGTGATTTTTTAATCCTGCCTAAACACATGAAATTCCCCCTTGAATTTTTTTGTGTGTGTGTGTTTTTATATTGGCCTCGTGGTGTAATGATCAGGGCGTTTGCCTACCATGCAAGAGGTCTCGTAATCGATTCCCAACTTCATAGTCCCTGGACTGGTACCTGAAGCGTAAGACTGATCATCTTACCTTCATGTAACAAAAAATGATCAAGATACGCTGCAATTGGTGTACTGATGTACGCCTTATGCACCATTAGGTGCGAAAGGGAATGATGATGATGTCTTTTCGTTTGCAATTCTGTGTTCTCAGATACTTCAATCACATTAGGAGGCGAAGAGATAACATGGAAAAATTGTTTTTTTTTTTTTTTTTTTATATTTGGACCCCTGTATTTAGTAGCCTTACGTGTCATGTACAAGGCTAAGGTACTCGGAAAAAAAGTTTTTGTTTGTCTTGGAAATGAGATGTTCGATCACTGATTTTGGTTTATTACCTTTATGAGTCCAATCACCATTGTTGCAAAGTTCAAGAACAATGGCGCATGATAACTACTTTTTACTACAGTGTGGATATCTGTTAAGGATATTCCATCTTTCCTGCATTCTGCTTGAAGATTATGGATGGGCATACGAGTAAGAAAAAGACGAATTTTTTTATTGGAAAGCAAAATGACTGAATTTGTATATATACAGTAAATCGTTTTTTAAACATCATTCCCATCACCTTACAAAAAAATATAAAATAATCGAATGTTTCTCATTCCATTTCCCAAACGTGACAGTGTAAAAACGTGAACATTTACATACACGTGTTTTTTTGTGAGCCGTTCCATTTATTCGAATTCAAAAAGATTTAGTGTTGCCAGTATAGGCGATGTTTTTATTTTATTTCCCGTGGCTGACGAGTTTCAGCATTTCCGTTTTACCGACAGGACGCGTTCGGTACCTACCTGACTGCACACTATGTCAGGTGGAGCGTCTATTGTGTGACGGGAAGCTTTCAAAGGATCCTGTATCAAACAATTGATTCCGGGCGAAAGATGACGGATTAAAAAACAATAGCAAACTCCCGTAGCCATAAACCAGACTTAATTTTGCAAACTCGACGTTTTACAATAATGGTAGCAGGGAGAACTTCTCTCGGAGTAGATACCATACACGATTAGCGCTCCAAGTTTGTAAAGAAATCGGACTCGAGGAGATTGATTTCTTTTGATGTAAAAAAATACAAGTCATACTCTTCTATTTGATTATTGCCATCATTAAAAACTATTTATTTTCAAAGGGGAAACATGGTAAAAACCCTATAATAGGACTGAAAAAATCATACGCACGTAAGCAAGAAAAATACCAACTAACCGAGCTATGTTTAATTTGTTAAGGTTTTCAAAACGAAGCTTAATTTTAAGTTGTAGGGTATACAATGATTTTTCATACACAAATTATCATAGTTAAATCATAAAGCGAGTTCAGGCTATAATATTAATTTTATAAATAATAAGTCAATAAGAAAATATGTAATCAACAAACCAAGTAAAATTATTTTTTGTATTGTTCTAACATAACAAAATAAATCAATATTTTTTTGAAAACTAATGAATTTTAAAAACCATCTCGCTTCATATATCTCTAACTTGGATATTTAATTTTATGATACGCCCAAGGCGCATTTACAAAAATAACAAAGGTAAGTACATAGTAATAATACGAAAAAAAAGACAATTTTAATAACTTTTTTTTAACATATGTAGAAACAATAAAAGCATAATGCAAAAAATAAAAAGTTTTACTTAACGTAACAAAAAAATAAAAAAAGATTTAAATGTAACACTATTCATCATCGTCATTCCCTTTCCTCACCGAATGGTGCATAAGGCACTGCATTGGTTCATCAATCGCAGCGTATCTTAATCTTTTTTTTTGTAACGTAAAATTAAGATGATCAGTCTGACGTTTCAGGTGCCAGTCCAGGGATCATGAAATATTCTATTGTAAAAACACTTTTCTTAATAAATACTTTATGTCAACCATGCTGAAAATCGAACCCGAGACCATGCATTGTATGTTTATGCGCTGGCCACCACACCACAGGTCGAAAAATGTGTTTTTTTAATAAAAACAGAATGTATATAAAGTGAAGAAGAGTAATGTTCAAAATAAATTTATAATATTTTTTTTTAATGTAGTAATTCATTATATACATACTTATTAAAAGCGGGCATATCACATTTATCTACCTTTGTAGATCAGAGTAATGCAAGTATCAAAGTCCTCATACAAAGAAAAAATGGAAATTCAAAGGGTAGGTTTTAAAAGGACTTTAACGAATCTAGAATATGAAAGACTTCCATTGAAGCCATACGAATGAAAGCGGCAGTTTTCCCAGAATTTTCCGCATGGTCAAACTAAATTTTATCTGCCGATATGACAGAATTTGTAAAGAGTAAATAAAATTCCATGCAACGTTCGCTATTTCTATAGATGACCAAAAGAAAAATGACGGCGATAACGATACACCCCCAACACTAGCACGAAAAGGATAGAAAGTTTTCATTAAGGATTCTCTTCAGTAGCAGATATTTAATATTTTCTTTAAGTACGTTAATATTTTATTTTTCTTTAAATTGACATATCCTACCTATAAATTTGTTACAACAGACAGGAAAAACATTTTTGAGAAGGGAAAATGGGAGTCTAGGCATTTACAGGGCTTATGATCAGTCATTGGCTGGTTTATGTGGCCATTTTACACACTGTGTAACATTCACTATTCAGCCTATGTTTTAACATCCACGTTTCCTCAACTTTTCCATCTGTGGACTTTTGTGAAGTAAAAGAGCTGAAACCTTTATCATGCGGGTGAGATTCATTTGGCTGAACCAATTCACCTACTAGGCAACGCCTGAAAACAATTTTCTAATTTTGTATGCTTCTTCTTTTACCAGGTAGTTAATTTAACAATGTTTTGAGTATGTCCAAATGCTTGCAGACTGGCTGGATTTTCTCCCTAGGAAGTTGTTCATATTTAAATCTGTTAAAACAGAGAGGGATAACATTTTTAAGAAGGGAATATGGGAGTATAATTATTCCAGTCTGCAAGCATTTGGACACACTCAAAACATTGTTGAATATCATATATACAAATAAGCCAAATAAATATATCATTAAAGATTTTTTTACTATCAATAAATTGAATATACGTTATATCCAAAAATTAAAGATAGGTAATATCTATCACAGATCACTGGTAATATCTATTAATACATAATTGAAGTTTCAATGGTCTAGTATAAACCCAGCATAGATTCTGATAAATAATGATACATTTAACATCGGGTAGTTTAAAATAATATGCCTAGTGACAAGTATAACTTTCGCTATGAGAAATTTCTCTTTTGTGGCCCCAAGAGTGTTCAATGTCCTGGATGAACTTATTAAGTTATCCAAAACGATGGCCATTTTCGGTAGAAATGTACATGTGTTGGTTTTGTCTAAGTGAAGAGACCATTGCAGTAAACTTCTGTGAGACATTGCATACATTTATATATGGTACTATTTAGCGTGTTGTCTTGATGTTTACTGAAATTTATTTTTAGTATTTTTTATTTCTTTAATAATATGCAAGCTTCCACTTTCGTTTTTTTTTATATCCCAACTCAATACAGAGCTCTTGACCTTATAGATTTTAGTACTTTATTGTTTTTTGTAATATGTGTCTTTATATGAATAAATAAAAATAAAATCTCAATGGCCAGTTGCAATTTTTTTTTTTTTAAGTTGTTTTTATCCAGACGGGTATAATGGGCAGTTACATTTAATATTTTTCATTTTGTTTATTTTGACAAAACTGCAAAAATATTTAATTTCTGTGAAATTGGCAAATGTTTGTTATGGATATTCTATTATCATTTATGTAAATTCATATATTACACGAGCTGTACTCAGCAATGCTTTACTATTGCTAGATTAAAATATCAAAACAAACAAACAAAACAAACAAACCATCACGCCGTTTCCCCGTAAGGGTAGGCAGAGAGGATAGAACGCCACAACACTCTATCTTTGCATACAGATCTCGCTTCCTCTACATTCATACATCTTCTCATGCACGCGCGCCGATTATTCCGACTTTTGACATGTCCATCTTTAAGTATTTGTTGGATTTGGTCATGCCATGTCTTTCTCGGTCTTCCTCTATTTCTGCATCCATCAACATTCGCATTGTAAATATTCTTAGCAGTTCTCTCGCTGTCCATTCGTTCTACATGTCCAAACCAGCGCAGAGCTCCTTTCTTGATTTTGTCGATAATGCTTGTCTCAGCCTTACATAATGTACGGGTCTCAACACTTGTGCATCTATCGTACATAGTTTTACCACACATTCGCCTGAGAGATCGCATTTCGACAGCATTCAGCTTACTTTCATCCCTGTTTTTCCAAGTCCATACCTCGCCTCCATACATCAGGGATGGGACCAGGACTCCGTTGTGAACTGCCAATTTTGCCTCTTGTGACAAGCATTTATTTGCCAAGGTCGATTTAAGTGCACCGTTCACTCTGTTCCCGGCACTCACCCTCCTTTCAATATCTTTCTCAGTCATTCCATCCCTAGTGAACATACTTCCCAGATACACAAATTCCTCTACTTGTTTTATTAAAATATCAAATATCAATTATTATATTTTATCATATAAATATACAATATGTGTATATATTTTAGTTTAGTTTATATTTACACCTGATGATATGTAATTCAGAATACCTAAAACTTGTGTTATAATATTGCAAACTCTTATGTGGTAAAATTTACAGTGTTTCATTGTAAATATTTTTTTTTTTCTTTTTCTATAAAAAGTTTCTATAAAAATAAAGTCTTAAATAATAAAACGAGTATTACTTAGTGTGCGAAATTTTGTATATTGTTGTGAATATTTAAATGTACAATTTCGTCATATAATGTTCTTTTAACGAAACACAGAGAAATATCAGTTTTCATAATGTAATATTATGTATTGTATTCCGCCAAAATATGAATATTTCAACCATTACATGGTGTTTCATTGTAATAATAATCTGATAATTACAAGTGTACGTTTTAAATCAAATAGATTAAATAACAGTTGCTATGATTTCATTTCCATGCTAGAGATAACAAACTATACTAGAATAGATAATCATCGGCGCGAACAAAAACCAGCAAACCAAATTATTTGAATTTGAAATCCCTATTGAAACAGTGACAATTTTGTAATTTATAACGTTTCATATCTAGCACAATATCTCATAAGCATTGACAATCAGCTAAATAAACCGATGGATTCAGCGCCACCCTTGCAGCGGGGAGAGTGGAGTGGTGGGTGGTTGTTCGCGTGGGGAGCTATAGAAAATACATATTTAGAAAAACATCCATTTCCTGCATTGAAAACAATACATTGATTTATTTTAGGAAATTATTTAACCATGTCATCAATTTATTAAAATTATGTTGTTATTACTGAAACTATTGAAAAACATCTGATATCAAATCGGGGGCTTAGGGTCATAAGGGCGAAAAAAAAAATGCTGTTTTGTGTTAAGTACTAATCTGATATCCAAACAAAATATCCTGTTAGTGACAAAAAGATGAAACTCATCCGATAAGTAGTTACCTAGATAAATTTGTGTGAAACTACAAATGAAGCGTTTTGTTTAAAGTCAGAAGAATAAAACACCTTTTACATCATTTTGTTAATTTACTAATGTAAGCGCAAGTTAGGGTCATATATAAGAAAGTGTAGTTTCATATTTTTGTCTCTAAAACATTTTATGCTCTATTAACTGTATTTTTTATTTTCTTTATTTGTTACCCTTAAAAGACAGTATTATTTTTTGAAAACTGTTTTATCATTTATCTCAAAACTGTGTTTTTGTAGTTTCGCCCTTATGACCCTTAACCCCCGAAATATGGATATATTTTGCCACAACAATAAAAATGGCTTTTTAACCAAGCTGTTTTCGAACAAAACTTAAGTTTAATCTTATTAACGGTAAGTCGTAGCGACGTGAAATGAAAACGTAATATTTTGATTGCAATTTCTAGATCAATCGCGCTGTTTTCAACCCATGTTATTCTCGGCCTTATTCGGTATAAAATAAAACCCACTAACGGTAAGTCATAGCGACGAGAAATTGCAAAACAGTTACAAAAATTACCACTGTTCGTAAATAAAAAATACATACCGTGGTATTCAAAATAAAATAATAGGACAGTATATTTTTAAACCCAAAAATGCTTGCGTTCTTTTGATTTACTCAAATATTTCAATTTTACAGTCATTTTATTTAAGTCGTAAATAAACGTGTTAGAAAATTGAAAACAAGCTATCGTGAGCAGGATTCGAACTTCGGACCTACTGATCCGGATGTCACGATAGTATCCACAGGATCACAACCCATCTCTTTATTACATTTTCTATCTGATTTTTCCCAAATGCAAAAAAATCATACGATCCTCGCCTTCGGTATGAACTGCGTCAGTAGATACTTCAATGTCATATTGCTGTAATTATGAATCATTAATTTTTTTCGCGGAATTGGCTAAGGCAACCCTCTCTCATCTGAGGGGAGGATAGGAGTTGATATGGGTTGGTTAGGAATGAGGGGCGGGGGACGCAGGACGGGGGTACCGATGAATGCATGACGCGAGAGCTAACCGCGCCGGCCGATAATATAAAAGACAACTTTTCCAAAGTAGATTCGACGACATTTTTATATCGCTACATAAGCAAAACTTTGGGGGAGGAGATATCACCAGTAACACGTAATGCAGGGGTTGATAATAATAATTAGTATTATCTTATATCGTCACTGAAAAATATCTACAGTTTTCATCTCAAACCATAATTTTACTGATGTTCATTACACTTTTAACAATTTTGAGTTGCAGTTTTTCATTTTTCTCGCTTTAATTTTTAAACGAATCTTAAAATTGTCGGAGAATTTTTGTGAATTGTTCTAATGGCGTGACAGTCTATTTTCTGTGCAAACCCCGTGCAAAAAGAATCTTTCTTTCAACTTTATGCATCTATACACTCTAAATTTTAAAACATGTTCATTTTCTTCAACTTAAAATATTTATATTTATTTAAAAAATAGAGAGAGGTCCTTCAGGCCCATAATACAAACGTGTACATTTTGTGTGAATCAACCAATAACCCATTTCTCTATAATATTTGATACATGTATCAAGTTTTAAAATATAAGTATTATTTCAAAGCGAAATTTGATTTTAAAAATTAATAATACCTCTATTTATTTCTTGTAAATTGGTAATGGATTCGATCTTTAAGTTAGTAAACAAATCCTGTAAAACATTTCAACCAATGGTTGTAAGCGTCTGATTAATCCGCCTCGATTCATTGGTTATGAATAGAATTAGTTAAGAATACAGAACCGACGCAAAAAGTCGTGCGGCTGCTTCGTAAAGTATTTCATACAAATTAAGCTTATATTGACGTTAGCAAAGTAAGTCGATGTTTAAAAATGCTGATGTACGAAGCCACGCGAAACAAGACCGTTAGAGATTTTATGGCCTGTTTTTCATCCCCAAATACTAAAGTTTTTACTTTATAGCTTCTTTTTTATCCTAAACATTCATCAACATTTTTTCAACGACTGCTTAATTTTTAACCGAAGACTTTTGTTGACTAGCTGCTTATTCTGACAGTGAGGTTAGAAAATAATTCTTAAATAAATTATGTCTTAAATTCGAACATCTTTAATAATTAGTAAGTTTAAGTAATTACGAAATTGAATTCAATTTTACTAAAGAAGGATTATATACTGATGACATTTTCCCAATTAAAATAGTACATAAAAGATTTTCAATTATAACAAACAATATTAGAAAACCGATTCAAAATTAATAGTAAATATTATTTTATTTTACTACTGTACAATATAATATTATTTTTGACTATATTAACATCGCACATATTTAATTCATAATAAAGATGTTTTTAAAAACACGAGTTAACGGTTTCTTAAAAATATGTAAAGATTGTTGAATTCGTTTTTATATTTTGTTTTTATAATTAATTAACTTTTCATCTGCACTGTTAAATTTTCCCCAACTCGAAATCATGGTACATCGAAGTTGTCGTATTAGTTGTTGGCTTTGGATTTCAATTCCACAATACATATGTTCAAATTATGAAAAACTACAACAAACTTGGTAATTGGATTAATGTTCCGGAGAGTAAAAAATCAAACTAAAATAAATACTCAATTAAAACCTGCACTGCACATTTTTTTGTAATTGGCGATTTAGTTCTGTTTTCCTTTTTCTATGTTTGTGGTCTTTTCAAGAGCTTTTTTTATTTGCGAAACATTTTGAAAAAGAACCGAAGAGTCATTTCAACTTATTTGTAAATGTATTTTTTTCCATTATCTGTACATTCAGAACAACTTAATTGCAATTCGCAACAAATCACGATACAAAACGATAATTATAATAATATCATGTAACTCAAATAAATAAATGTATCACTATTATTTACTATTATTTTTATAAATTACATTTCAATGAAGTTCGTTAGCAACTTTCACTTACAAATTCGAATGTTTTGCAGAATATTACAATTATTCATAATACCTTAAAGTACGCAATAATACCATTTGCTTTCTGACGGTACAAAATTTGTCCAGGTGCAAAATAAATCCTTTATATTTTATATGATAATGCATTTGATGTAATAACCACCGTCGCGACGGTACATATTTCAACAATTTTTAGTAGTTTTTTCCATATTGCAGTATTTACTACCAAAAAATGACTCCTGTTTCTCCTTTTGCATAAAGCTGTCCCCCGTTTGGTTGTGTAAAACTACTATTCCTTTACAAACCTCAATGTTGTAATTATGATAGCAGGTAAGTTATTTTTCTAAATGTTTTCGTGATTTGATTATAATGCAGGTTTTTCATTTATTTTTGTAAATGTAATAAAAAAAATACTTTTTAATGGCAATTCCTGGCTGAACAAATTTGTACCACTATATTTTTTTTAAAAAAAAACAAGTGAATAATGAAAATACTATCACAATTCAAAAAGAAAAAGTTTAAACACTCTACTAAATTTATGTTAAGGAAACAACGGGTTTATAATAACAACTCGCAATTCATAATAATTAATCAATTGCTATCTTTGGCAAATCTTTTGAAACTTTCCAATTGAAGAATTCTAACAGACCTAATAGTACATTTTAAAGTGATCAATTCATTCATTGACTGATCAGATTTACTGGAGTTAGTGTGTTTCCTTGTTCCTGGTTGACATACCCGGCACAGATCTCCTTTTTGTTCTGCAAGTTCTAGGACCAACTAACACATGCACTCACCTATCCCTAGGCTCCACAGATATGGTAATCAGTGTGAGGCTGATGTATTTGATAGTTATAAAACTAGTCGGATTTAATTTTTTCTCTCGCAATATAATTCTTAAACTCCTCTCGCTGTTTAAAAATGTTTTTCTTTTTTTGCGTTTTCATATTTCTTAAATATTTTTGGTTATTTGTGTGTATTTACTTGTTACTATTGTTAAAATTGTGAAATTTTATCATTTTTATTATGTATTCATATATGTACAAATGTGTACATATGTTTTTTTTTCTCTTCATATTTATGTTAAATGTATATGTTAAAGGCAATTTATGCCGTTTATGTAAAATAAATAAACAATAAAAGTTCATTATTTTGAATCAGGTTGTGGTCCTGTGGCTAGTGTCCGTGGTTCGAACCCCACTCTAGCCCAACTTGAGTTCTATTTTCTAATGGTGACTTATTTACAATTCGTTGAAAATGGCCCTCAAAATGAAGTATTTGGGTAAATCATAAGAACGCAAATATTTCTTAAAGAAAATATATAATATCCGTAAAATATCATTATGATAAAATAAAAATACTGATTTTATGAGTGTTTTATACATAAATATAATTGATGAAACGAATAAATCCAGAACGATTTTCATTTACACTAATGAATAATATAAAAAGGAAAACTACATTTACGGATTTTAAATTGAAATAAAAACACGTTAAATTATTATGAAAATAAAACTTTGTTATTAGTGTTCCACAGTTTTTATTATTTTACAAGAACACTACTATAGTTTCGGGAGAGCACTCCTCCCATCGACGGGTGATATAAAACTAATATAGTAAACACAGAATATTGTTCATAATGTCATATAATTTAAACAAAAAATAAACAAATTAATCAGTGAAACTTAGAGCAGGGGCAGAATAAAAATTGTGTTACACTAATAACAAAGTTTTATTTTCATAATAATTTATAATGAAGTGTTACGAAATGAATGCTGATTCAATTAAAAATATTAAAAACACGTTGCTTATTTCTAATACCATGGATTTGTTCTGTTCCGTTTGGTTCGGGGTTAGTAGAAGGTTTTTCCTCGTTTTTCTGTGTGTAGCCCTTGGCTTGTCTGTCCCCCAGAGTAAAGGACCTCCAAATAACAATTCCAGCGGAATATGACTGACTGCAACAATACAAAGCGAACGAGACTCGGAGTCAAGGCATTTTTATATATCAGGCTTTGTCATTCGGCGGAGCCACTTGTCGCGGGGCTTCGCCCCCTGTGGCGGGACCGGACCGAGGAATTTATTCGCCATTTAAATATGGAAAACTTTAAATTGACGTCCTGATGTATTGATTGTGCATACGTCTCGAATTGAGGTGATTATGTTGGGTACTTTTTACCCTTTATTAGGCCTTAAAAAAATACTGCACTTTTTCATTAGCTTTTTAAAAGGGAAATGTCACTTTTTTACATTTTTAAAGTAATAAACTCCAATGAACTGCAAAGTTAAAAAAAAACATTTTTGCTAATTATTGGTAGCATAAAAAATACTTTTTAATTTATAATTTTGAATTCCCGCAAAAACCGTCATTCTATTGGCCACGCCCCTAATACGTCACGATTCATGTTGATTTGTTTCTGGCCATTGAAATTTGTTCAAAACAATATCACAAATCACGACGTTAAATAAAACAAGGCCAGACACGTCGTATTTTTCTAGCAACGTGTTTTTATTAAATTTATTTTTAACATTTATGTATGAAAACATTTCTCCACAATATCCATATAGATTTTGGAAACACAATTAATTGTTCTAAATCCATTTCATATATTTTTATCGATATTCGCAGTATGTTATATTTCCCTATTATATCCTTTTAGAGCATACATATTTTAATGTCCCCTTTGGCGTGACGAGAAATAAATATTTATTACATCTGCCAGTCTGTAGCACAAACTATGCACGACGCTCTTTCCTCTATATTCGTTCTAGTTCAAATTACAATTCGTTTTTTTCATCTATTGATATATTTAACATGCCCCTTAATTTATTTTAAAATAATCTAGGACACATTTTTTCTGGCTGGAATACACTCCCACTTGCTTTATAATTGTGCGCACGCATACAAACACCTTAAAACTTACTGTCATACAAAAACACCCTCTTATATATATATATACATATATATATACGTACGCACACGTTAAAGAAGGCACCATAATTTAATATGCATGATTATTATTTAGAAACTCATATGGTCTGTCTTTCAACCTGTATTATGTTATTTTATAATTGTTGACGGTATGTTTCTATAAAGCAAATAAATACTTTAAGACACACTAAAAATATTGATGCCGTAATGAAAACTGTTACTTCTCCTGGCGGCCCTGCTCTATATATGTACGTAGGCGCCCCCTTTTGCCCGTTCTGTGGAATCTCATTGTGGTGTGACTGATTATACACGCTCTCATTCAAAACCGACATCCATTCATATCGATGTCTGGCCCGAACTTACCACGGACTACACAGGCGGGAGTCAGGAGACGGGAGGGAACCAGAGAGCAGAGGAAACCATAGACGAACGGATAGATAATAGAAAACGACGCTGTTGTGACTTTGCACTTACGATTTAACGAATTCAAAAAATGGAACAGAGTTTTGTTTTCCTTATAAGGTATTAGGTTTTTTACCAAAATATGATAACATCGGCCGAAAACCAGTTACATCATTTTACAAATGAAAATGTTTAGCAGTTTAAAAAAAATATATACCAATGGACTATATTTAAAAAAAAATAATTTTATGCGTCGTACGAGTATTATCAGCTCTATGACTCTTTAAAGTTTTACAAATTCGAAATTACTCCGCCTGAGACGCACAAGTTCTCTACGGTGAGTTCTGCCGATTAGTAAATTGGCTTCCAGTAAACTGAAAATCTATCAGAACGCTCTTATCATTGTATGATTCACAAGAACTCGTGACGTCATTCAAAGGGGTTCGATTTTTATTAATACCATTTTTATTAATTTTTTTATACATTTTCGGGAAACTTTGCTGCATAATTAACTGTTCCTTTTTTACCGCGTGTAAGAAGACATTTTTAAATCCAATTTCCCATAGCACTGAACTTCCTGAATTTAAAAAGCATGTAAACAGAAACCAGAAAGGACAATGAATAACACAATGTACACGAACATAAAAATAATACTAATATACTAGAATAGCGTAAAATTAATGATATATGTAATAATAATAATAATAATTTAATAGTTTATCGGGACAAAATGTGTTTTAATACTTTATTTTCTTTTTTAAATATATTGATATTGTAATAATGTGTGTATTTTATTTAATAAAGACCATAAAAAAATAAATCTATAGCCAAACTAATAAAATTTTTGGTTTCGAAAAAGAGTTTAAAGTATGATATTTTTTAAGTTACATAGAAATTAAAATTCAGTTAGCAGATACAGTGCGTTAGTTCGTTCGTGTAAGTGCCTGTCGGTGAACCAAGTAAACATTCAAACTTCGTTTGTGTTAGTTGGCACACTTAAATATATAATTGGAAAACGTGCTGTCACTAACGTATTTACACATGGTACTGGTTCATGTTTCATGTTTCTTTGATCCTTTATTATTTTGAGTTCTAATTAGGTTTATCCGTTTTTAATTTATCTTATCTTATTATTATTATTATGGTAATAATATTTAAACTGTTTTTAAGCGTATTTTTTTATTTGCACAAAAACAAAAATAAAAAAAAATCGTATAGATGACCACAATGACATGAAATATTTATTAAAAAATGTATTTTCACGCTAGAATATTTCATAGTCGCTGGACTGGGACATGTGGCGTAAGTCTGCTCACCTTACCTTCATGAAACAAAAATGATTAAGAAAAGCTGTGGTTGGTGTACCAATAGCAGTGTTATTTGCAACATTAGTTGAGAAAGAGCTGCGATGCGATGAATAGTATTCTTACCTTTTTAGACATATTTTTGATTATACAAAAATAAACATTTAATTTCTCAGTTTTCAAATTGTAGAATGCCGTAAGGATAATAATAACGAAGTAATTGACCAACTATTGGTTTAAGAAACACAGTAGAGAAGACTGGGGCTCGTGGACCCACTTTTCACTTGGTGATTTAAAAAAAGGGGAAAAAAACCTCTTACCGGTGGAATATTATTTGTATGTTGTAATATGTACTTAAATAAAATAAAAAACTTTAAATATTTGCCTGTAAGGAAGCAATTATGTTTACAGAAAACCCCGTTTGGTAGGTCGGCCAACCCCCTGTGTGGTGCTATTAGGCTAATTTAAAAATAAAATAAGGATAATGTAAGATACATCAAGACCAAAATATTAATAAGCATGATTTATATTTCGATTATTTATTCAATAACAGTTATGTACTTACATAGTGACAGTATAATAAAGCAAAACAATTATTGTAAACGTAAATAATTTAAAAAGAAACTTTTTATTTGGATTAATAGAAAATTGTAATAGTTAATACTTTATGTGTAAGAAAAAGGAAACATCAAATATAGGTTGGTAAAGGATATTTATTAGTAGTTATTGTGATTATGCATTGGTCATAAATAGCGTTCCCAAATTAGGTGAATCGAGTAACCCCAATGCCGCTGAGTCGACAAACCCAAGTCGTCAGTTTTCATTTGAAAGCATTATTTATTCCAGTCCGACAAGAAAAACATCTACCGCTATTCACTCACAAAAGATGCAAAATTAGCATTCGCTGTACGTATGTATGATTTTGTTTACTAAAGGGATAATAAAAAACAATGAAATAGAAGTAAAAAAAATACTCACTTCAGTAAAATATTGAAAATCAACTCTAAGTTAACCGATTTATGCGTTACGATCCAAAAGAACACAAATGCTAATCCGCACCGGCCACGTTCCAGGCGGGAAAGACTTAGAACGCCTTCTGTTGAGAACCGGAAAACTTATCACCGATGAGTCTACTAAGGCCTATAATCTACTAACCCCGGTCTTCCCTACTGCTTTTTTCCACTGTAATATCGTGCCCGTTCTGGTGGCCTTATTTTATATGTATACATATATTTTTAAAATCTGCATATTCAACGAACTAAATAATTTCTGCCATGATAGATAAAAAGCACTAGGACTTTCATTATTGGAACAACAACGAAAACGAGGGAACTTGATAGAAACTTATGATTACTAATGATTACTATGACTGCCCCCAGCTCGAGGTGTACAAATCAATCCCAAAACCAATTTACGAGGTTATAACTGGAAGCTCAATCGCCTCCAATTCCACCTTGATCCCAATAAAAACTTATTTTCAAGCGGGGTGGTTTCAGATTTGAATAAATTGCCAAGCTTTGTTGTTCATTCCATCACAGTCAACCAGTTCAAAAACCGTTTGGATGCTTTTTTGAAGGAGGAAAAACGCATACAAAAGCAGTACCCAAGATATAGGCGCACCAGTAAAGGCTGCCCGCCTATAGAAAATGATAACAATAAACTGATTTGTTTTTTCAAGCATTTTGCTGTCTTTCATGCAAATATGGACTTTGGCTATTATATTATGAATCTGTTGTCAAAGTTTCTAGTGTACTTAGTGTAGATTAAGTTTCTAAGGCTTAATAACATTTTGTGCTCTAGTTGGCATTTTTTTTTTCGCATAATCAAGATCTATTTTCTAAAAAGTTAACAAAAAATGCTGTTTAAAAATAAAAAACAATGCACCCGTCAGACGTCCGTCTAGTTCTGAGAACACAATCGTAACTGATACTTACGCCGCTTTTGGTCAACTCTTTCGTCCCACGAAAATTATCGCAAGAATTCATACAATAGTATACTTTATAAAAAATATGAGATACGATAGTATGCGTCTCAAAAAAATGTAACCAATTTCAAAATACTTTATTTTTCTTTTTGGGAACTAAAGGTATAGTAATATATATGTAGGGGTCGATATGTAAATTCCTTAGCCATGTATTAACCAACTTGGCCAAGACACTTCATGATTATTCTTCCAATCACCCGGATTTTTGTGAATAAAAATAATTTATGGTATCAGTTTAACGAGGATGATTATGCATTTATTCAATATCCGAATACATAATTTCATTACTTTTTATTGGGAAAAAAGTTTCGCATGAATAATCCCTCGCCATTCACCCGCGCCAACTTCAATGGGGATATGTGGGACATTATGCCATAATATATAGACTTTTTTACGAGCCGCTATAAATTAAACATAAATCAAGTATTTCGGGGCTGGTGTGTGTTAGAAGAGTCGGTGGGTTGGGCCCTTTGTGAATTTGCAAATAAGGACTTAACGTGTCGCATTTTGATTTAATGTGGATGCGGCACAACTTAATTAAACATGTTCTTATGCTGAGAAGATGCATCCGTATCATTCATTTCTCAAATATCGTCAACAGTAAAAACGGAATGCAGAATTCACAAAAAAATATCTAAAATCTAACAGTTTCAAGTACTTATATGAATATTATATCGACAGTAAAAGTTGAAACTCTTCAACCCTCTCAGACTTGAATTGATTTCTGTAGAAATGAACAATATTATGTAATTTATATTTACTGAAGGAATTATTAATCATTGGGCCCTTAATTGATAATGAGAAAGTTCCGTGTTTTTCAAATTTATTTATTTTTTCTTAATAGACTACCAAATTTATCAAAAAAAAACGCGCATTCTCATCGCCATGACTTTGAAAAGTTTTATTATTTTGTGATTACTCCTCCCGTGACGTCACTAGTTTTTGTTAGTTTGCTGTCGTTACATTTAAAAGTAGAGCCGTAGCTGCCAAAATATTCTAAAGTTGCCTTCTTTCTTTTTAAAAATGCCTTCCCGAAACCGGAAATCTATCACATCACGTGTCAACGCTAAAATTTATGATTTGATTCACAAGAACATGTGACGTCGTTTAAATTAGTCTATTTATATATTTTTTCATAATTTCATTTCAGGAATCGTACTTTATATCCATATAATATTTGTTTATTTGATAGAGTTAATTTAATTTTCATCATCATCACTCCCCTTCCGCACCTAATGGTGCATAGGGCACTGCATTGGTACACCAATCGCAGATTATCTTGATCATATTTGTCACATGAAGGTAAGATGATCAGTCCGTCGCTTCAGGTACCAGTCCAGGGACTATAAAATATTCTAGTGTGAAAACACCCTTTTAAATAAATATTTTATATCAACCATGTCGGGAATCATGTAAGACGTTTGTTCCAAAATCGACATGCCAGCCAGAAGTCAGCTGTCAAATTTAAAACGAACTTTTTAAGCTTTTCTGTTTAATCCCGACCACCAATATAAACAATAAAATAGAGACGAATTTAAAAAAAACCACTTCGTATAAAGGACTATATTGGATATTTGTTTGATTATTGATCAAAGGAACATTATTTTTTAAAGCTTTCCTAATGTGAAATATTTCCATAATATTTACTATTAACCCTTTATTATTTGTATGTAAGAGTTAAAATCTTAAAATAAAGTAGCTGTTGTACAAAAATATATTTTTGTGCAACAACGATGGTGAAGGTGTATAGTGGGTTTTGCATGTTGGTTTGCATGTTAGTTTAATTGGTGTCCTGACGAAGAGACGGGTACGTCTCGAAAACGGTAGACATAGAAAAGTCGGTAAATGGTTATATGCAAATATTTAATAACATTTAGTAAAATGTTTGACGACAAAGTTTATGCTTTAAATATTAATAATAGTTAACGAGCTTCTCGCCGCGCCGAGGCAAAGAACTCAACTAGTTTCGAGCGAAGAAGCAGACAATAAAAATACTTGCTTATCGAAAATCTTCGAAACTTTAGAGAGTAAAAATGTGTGAACTTGATTTATTTCCATTATGTGATAGTGTTATTGTTCTCCGATATTATATTTGTGTATGTCAGCATTTTTGGTAAATGCTATGTTGTACGTTATCCAATGCAATTGTGTGTACAATTTTTATCGTCATAATTTTCGTCAAGTATTTTATGTCAAGCCGGTGAGTTCAGTCCTAGGCTAGGGTAAGCTGCATATTGGTTTATTTATTTCATTTTGTTATATTCGTGTTGTTATCAATAAAGTATTCTTAAAATAAATAATATCAATATTTCATATCGAGAAAGGTGATGTTACAATAAGTAAAATAGGTGCGAAGGTTTTCACGGTCACTGTTATCAATATTATGTATCTTTTTTGGGTGATACCGTGTATGTTGGATTTGATCCGACGTTTCGACGTTTTTTGAAACTAAGTTGCCAAGGATGTGATAAAATGTATATTGGACAAACAGGGCGCACAGCAAAGAAGAGAATTGACGAACACAAAAGAGCGTGTAAACTTGGGCACCCAGACAAATCCGCAATAGCGGAACACTTTATAGACACAGGACATTTTTTCGCCTTTGAACCGAAAATTCTACATAAACCTAGTAATTATAGTGCACGAATAATAAAAGAGGCAATTGAAATACACAGACATCCAAATAATATTAACAAAGACGACGGGCTTAAATTAAATTCAACATGATTCCCAGCACTACATATGACAAAAACGTATAGAAATGTGCCTACTGCCGACTGCGACACGGTACAATTTACTAGTACATAAACATAATCATTCTTTCCTACAAAACTATAAATGTGCCTACTGCTGACTGTGACACGGTACAAATTACTAGTACATAAACACATACATTTCTCTATAAAACACACAGTTTTCCCTGAAGATGGCTCCTGCAATGGTAGCCGAAACGTCGTATCAAATCCAACATACACGGCATCACCCAAAAAATATACATAATATTGGTTACAATAAGTACTCGATAAATTGAACGTTTGTATAATTGGATTCAATAACAGGTACTTATTAAAAATAGCATTCATAAAATGATTTAATACCCATTAAACCTTTCATGCTGTCGACTGATGGAAAATTCCAAAGGGTCTTGGAAAACATATTTTAAAAGAACGGAAAAAATCGGCAGGTGATTCAAACTTTCGATAAAAGGCGTTCACTGAAGCGGGAAGCAATAATTTCTGCTAATTCCATTTCCATTCTGTCCGAGGCTTGATATGTTAATGATTGCTCGCAAACTTTCTTCCCGTATTCTATAAATCCAGTCGGCTGGAACACGTTTTCATTATACCCCTGATTTGTATTCGAACAAGTTTTGCTTTTAGTGATGGAGGGAAATCTGTATGTGTGAACATTATTAAAAAAATATCCAGTACCTACTTTCATCTACCCAATAATTAATAACGGTTTTTTAAAGTATACGCATACGCTTTTTTTTTAATGCGAATGAACATCTTATGGTTCGTTTCCGGTGTCATGAAAGGATTTGCGGCGACCAATATTAGAGTACATTCGAGAGCCTGGTGAGCTAAAACTATAAAAAATACAGAATATATAAAACCATGACTAGATAGCCCATTTTTTTTCACTGCCAGAAACAGTTTGTCACCAGCGGAGGGAGGGTTGCGAGGTGACGTCATAGCGCTGCACGTAGGTTCTAAATTTGGGCTTGTGTGGGCACAGCGCGCGCTAAATTCAGCAGTATCTCCGAAACGAGTTGGTCGATTTAAGTGATTTTTTTTCTTTCATTTCAACTTTCTTTCTGACAAACAAAACAATAGAATCTCCCAAAAACGAGAGTAACGTATGTACCTACTCGCAATTTCGCATTCACGAAATAATCAAATCTGTTAAAGACATTTAAATTTATTTCCAGCTTTTACTTTTACATATATCTACTACCTGTACATAATGAATTGTGTTTTTTTTTTTGTGATTTTTTAGTAATACCTATAAATGTCCATAGAAGAAGAGAGAGAGGGGAGGAAAGTAGAGTTGGGACTATATTATACCTTCTGCCTTTTATTTAATTTTTATTTCATTTAAATAATATTTCTTTTTTTAGTATTTATTTTTTCCGCCCTCCTGTATTCATTATAAATTCATTTGAAATCTGTAATTAGTCTTACTTTTAAAATTGTTTTTTTATACTTTGTGTTTATTTCAAAGACTGTTTAATTTCATTATAAATAAATAAATATTGAAATTAAATAAATACGCTTATCATCGCGTCGTTTGATTAACTTTGAGCACCGGCCAAATACACATACAATTTACCCTGTGCCCGGCCCATTTTTGTGAAATTTCATACTTTGTGAAGGCTTTCTTAAAAGTGTCATAATTATGAAAATACTGGGTTAAATCAATTGAAACTTCTAATATTTATTTGAAACAGTTCAGTAAGTCATTTTTATATGATAGTTTTGCCAACATTGGCCTTTATGGAGAGCCAAATCGCAATGTTCGCACATATGCAGGGTCTCACTCCTCTGTTTGTGCTTTGTATCCCGGAGCCGTGTAAACACGTGATTATAATAACCACGCGTTGTGTCCTAGGCCCGTGTTTTCACGTATTGTAATGGTTGGATAATTTATATAGAGCCGTTTTTGTGAAAATCGTCTCAAGGTAGTTTACCAACAGCGAAAAAGTACTAATGAAAGTCACTAGAGGTCAATAAAACGCACTTTTTTGGACTGCTGGTAAACCACGTGAAAACACGGGACCGGAACACAACGCCTGGTTATATAATCACGTGTTTACACGGCTCCGGGATACAAAGCACAAACAAAGCATGTAGGTATACATAGTATGCATAATCGGTATTACCTATATCATTTGCATCTATTTTTCTTGTAGATAATGAGGGATGCACCGTTGTGCTGGTGTACTGCCTACATAATTTATAATTTTGCATTCATCTTACCGAGTTGCTTCCGGATTCTTTCGGACGGATATCTTAAGTTTTACATCCTCAGAAGTCTTAAGAAAGTATGATGTATTATGCATGTTTGAATTCATTCCCCAAAATACACAAGCACCTTTTCAAAAGCTGGGAGCTTCTTGAGTTCTGGGGTTAAAGCGGTGCGGTTTTCCATATCGAACCTTGCCATATTTAAAATATTCTGGAAGCTTTTAATGATTTGCTCACAAAAGTTCTCAAGCATATTATGAACTAATGGAAGCCAAAAAAATGTTATTTCCATTTTTCTTGTTTAAGCTTTTACAAAACTTTGTAAGTAACTATCATGAGATTGATTCGTGCGTAAACACGTAAAAAATCAGAATAATCGGAAATATATCTGTACCTCAGAGGCAGACGGATGCAAATCCAGAATTTGATGAAATGACATTTTGATTTTCGTATCCAGTTTATGATCATGTCCATTGATTTTAAAGAAACTTAAGTTTTATAACGAAAGAACCAATGTATTAAGATACTGAAAATACAAATTAATGTTATAAATTATTAGAAATCAATTAGAGAAAGTAGATTCTTTAGACTCTTTTTTTCAACATTTGACGTTTGGATTTGCATCCGTCTGCCTCTAAGGTACTGATATTTTATTAAATATATGCTATACTGACGTCCTAATTTGAACATTTGCAAAAAAAAAACTAATTTTTTTTAAATGAAATATTTTTAAGTGGAATGCATTAAAAAAAATATTGCTTAAATCATTTTTAAAACTCACAATCACCATCATCAAACCCTTATCTGCACCCGATGATGTATAGGGCACTGTTGTTCAAATGTAGCGTATCTTTATCATATGTTACAGGAATGTAAGGTGATCAGTCTTACTCTTCAGGTGCCGGTCCAGGTACATTTCATGCCAACCTTCCCGGGAATCGAACCCAGGCCGTCAAGCATGTAACGTTTGAATCTACAAGCTATAAAAATAAAATAGAAACCTGGTGGCCGCCGTGGTGTAATGCATAAGACGTTTACCCCATGCTCGGAGGGTTCCGGGTTCGATTCCCGATAAGATCACAAAAAAATTTAAAATATTTTTTTCAAGCCTAATTATTATGTGTTGTGATTCACCACTGTGATTGGATCCCTTGGCCTGTTGTGGTAAAAAAAACAATATCTAATTATCTTGAGTACTTGCATGTCTTAATTATTCGAAGGACATAACTACGTCTGTAAATGCTTAGACGTTTATAATTCCGTGAAAATATATGTATTTTTTTAAATTGTGACTAAATAAAAAATATAAAAAATCACAGAATAAAGAAGTGGTTTTAACCTCTATAAAGAAATATAAAAAAAATCTCATACAATATTACGTTTGCTTATGCAACTGAGAACATTCCATATTATAATATTTGACGTAGGTAACGTTTTCTATGATAAATTTGAATCTTTTGAATAGACTGGCAACACATTTAGAATATTGCGCGGGTAAGCCGCAGACATGGCGCCGCCTGAGATGAATTTTCCTTTGGCGGGAAGAACTCCCGCGCTTTCTACAGAAGCTTTAGCATCCTCCGCCACAGCCGCGTACCAGCCTAGTACCTACTTGTTTCCCATGTGTAATCAACACATCGGGTGTTCAGGAGATAGGGTGGTCACGTGTTGCACAACAAATAAATTTGTCTCTTAAAATAATATTTATACTTAGCGTCATTAAAATTATCACATTGAGAAAATGTATTATTCGTATATGGAATATACAAAACAATCTTCCCAAATAATAGGAGTTTTATTTACACAGTCTACCTACGTAAGTACTTCGCCTAAAATTTGCTTCGTATCTTTTGGGCGCACATAGAAATCCATTGTTGCCATGAAATTATTGTGTTCGCATATAAAAGGCCTGATACTCCTTGAGATCTTGTTATTCCAACGACTACATTGTGGAAGGAAGACTTTCCTTTATTCTTTATAAGATTTTTACTGTCTGTAAAGCCTGGCAACAAAGGGAGCCGAGTTAGTTTCTTAACAAAAAGTTCTTTAAAATTGTATAATAGGGAAAGTCAAATCTAAAGAAACGCTCGGAGGTATCGTATTGGAATCTTCTACGAAAATGTTACACGCACCACTTAATTTATTAGATTTATATTTAATAGGTAGGTATTTTTATTATTTTTGTGAAAAACCGTTTCTATTTTACCATACGATGCGTTTCGGCAGACAATCAAAAGGAAATATTAAGTACAAATATTTTTTCTGACATCGACATAAAAATGTTTTATTTATTACATTGAGAGTTAGGCGTAAAATACGAACACCTACGGAAAAAATTGGTAATTGAAATAAATAATTTAGAACAGATACTGTATTTTAAAAAAATCCAATATTGCGTTTTTTTCCGATTACTAATAAATAAAAAATTGTATTAAAAAATCTAAAAATTAATTTTTGAAAACAATTACTGGTGTATTTTATTTTACTAAATACTAAATTTGATAATATCCTGACGAGATGAAAATCGTCATACTGTATACTCTTGAAATAAAATTATTGAATGTTTATTATACTGCTGACAAGCCGGCTTCGCGGTTTAGTGAGTTTCATTATTTTGCCGTTTATATTTTCTGTTCATGTTTACCTTCTTAAATAAAAAAAATAAAATATAAAAATAAAAAATATTAGCGTACATTATTTTTAAAAAGGCAGAATTTAATCCATTTTTTTTACAACTTACCAATAATTAAAATAGAATTCTACCAAACAACTAAAAAAGTACAATGTTAGCCGTGTGAAACATTAACTGGACTAGATTATCAAACATGGATATACTTATTATTTACTAAAATAACATAAAATTTTTCGTGCATGGGGATGAATATTTTGTGTGATTCAAACATGGCGGATCTCGTTGTGTATAATATCAAAGGTCTCTTCGACAATGCAGTGCTAGTGCTGGAAATAAGGTATACGAACAATATGTGAACACCACACACGAATATGTGCGCTATCAAAGCGAATGACGAAACTCATTGTCGCGGATGAGTAGAGGTTTCTTTTGGCACTCGGATCTGACAGTCAGGCCAAGCGCCTTCAAATTTCCGCGCAGCACACGCGAAAAGAAAAAGGGAATTTCATCTGGTCCCGGATGACGAAGTGTGGCAGTAAACATTTCGAGTCTTTTACTCGGCGTGCTTTTGTTATAAGTGGGGGTTAGACAATGAAGCGACCTTTCGGCGGGAAATATTCCCGCCACAATTCAAAAGCCTTGTGTTGTTTATGCTTTACACAGCACGCGCACAAACGTGTCAATTATTGTGTGCGACACTTGCTTGCGTGTGGAAGTTTTGTTACCAGTAACAAAAGTTACTTCTCCAATGTGAATAAATAAGAGTTTCCAATTTGTTAAACATGTTCACATAGGTAATATAATGCGAGTATACTAAAAGGTATTATTTTGTTTGAATGTTTAAAAACTCGCACTCGGTAGTAGTCGCGTGTAGAATGTTTATTCAGTTGAATACTTACGGCGAACAATACGTGTATTTTCATTATTTTGAAATCTCCTTTGATTTTAAGTATTATAATACGCTATGGAGACTCGATGACCACCTACATGTTTTTCCATCGCTGTCCTGCAGACAATGCCATCTCAACGTTCCCTTATTTATTTACAAACACCCTCCCCCTCCCAGTGAGCCCCCGCCGCCTCCTCCAGGCCACCCCCCACCCTATTATGATATCAAACAATCGACGGGCCGTGATGAATTTCGATTTTATGTCCGTGGTTTGCGGCGAGCGTCTTTGTGTTACTTCCAATGGCGCACACAATGGGAACAAAAGTCCGCACCACAATGCCTAATACCCACTGTTCCCTAATCAACAGGGGCGTACCTACTGCCGAACCGATAGTGAGGGGGGCGCGGGCGTATTCAAATGGTGGCCCACGGAGCAGGGGCGCAGCTAGACGGACATCGCAGAACACCAGCTCTTTCCACGCTCCCTTAAATACCGCCAAGCGCCGCGCGCGCTGCGCCATACTGACGGACCGCTACAGTTTTCCAAATCAGCTACATATACCTTAATACTCCTTAAACCCACACACCTCTACAAAGTCACTTATATACACTTTCCATACACAAGCGTTAAAAATATCATTAGTTACACACGTTTTTCATTATATATATATTTTTTTTTTTAAAGGAATAACCCGCAGAGCCTTTGTTTTAGAGGATCGTCAGCAGGTGGGAAGTGAGGAAAAAAGTTATGGAAAATACACCAAAACACCCAGACCAATTGAGAAAAAATCTAATGTACTTCTTTTTTTAATCGTGTCAAATGCCGTGTGTTCCATAGAGGCAGGAGAAAAACAGTTCTGAACTGGACACGCGCCGTGGCGCAGTTGGTTAGACGGCTAACTGTGAAACTGGCGTCGCGGGTTCGATTCCCGCCAGTTGCAAGAAAGAAATCCAAGAAAGATTTTTTCCTCAATTGGTCTGGGTGTTGTGGTGTATTTTTCATAGCTTCCTTCCATATCCTTTCTTTTCTACCTGCTGACAAGCTTCTGATTTAGAGGCTTAGCGGGTTATTACTTTAAAAAAATAAAAAAATAATAATAATAATAATAATAATAATAAAAAACTAAAACAATCAGCATGATTCCTCTTCCTGGACCCATCGGTGCATAGGTCACTGCATTTGTAAACGAAATGCAGCGACTTTCTATTATTATTATTATAGGTAACTTATATAGAGCCATTTTCGTAATATAATACCTCAAGCGCGCTTTACAAAGTGATTATATAAAGAAATAAATTTAATTTCAACTTTTTAATTTGTAATTTAAGAAAAACAATGTACTTTTTTATCTATAATTCTATCATATGTTCTATGAAGATTAGGCGATCGGTCTTACGCTTCAGTTGCCATTCCAGGAAACAATGAATAACTGCAGTTTCAACGACCTCTAATATTAATATTTCACTTCCACACTGCAGGATTCGAACCCAGGACCTCAAGAATAGTAGGCAAACGCGTTAACCACAACACACCGAGATGGATTTATCTCCATTCGATTCCTTACTCTGAATTTTTACCTGAGAGCAGCTGTCGAAAACACTAGTTTTTTATTACTTAAATAATATGCCTGGCGAACGACCTCAATTTTTTTTAAGCAATTTGATACCATTGAAATTCTGCATAACATCCGGTGATCTCTGCATTAGAAAAAAATAATTTACTGTCACTGGAAAGAAAGAAAGCAAATATCAACAATAAAAATACCTATATAAAATATATATTTAAAGCACTAACTTTGTGGTTATTCATTATAATAAAATAAATAAAACAACTTTGTCTTTAACCACTAATTTTTATTTTCCACCGACCGGTTTCAAAGCAAACAAGCTTCTTCGTCAAGGTTTACGCAACTAATAAATCAAGGTTTACGTAAACCTTGACGAAGAAGCTTGTTTGCTTTGAAACCGGTAGGTGGAAAATAAAAATTAGTGGTTAAAAACAAAGTTGTTTTATTTATTTTAGATAAAAAGACTATTTAAAGGTGCTGAAAATGTGACAGGTTCGTTCGCCGACATCGTCAGATATACTATGTCGGTCACGACGAAACCCGATCACTGGTAAAAATTGTATAATAAATGTGGAATTATACTAAATACGTATTTTTATGATCATAATTAAAATGCAGCTCCACAGACAAATGTCTGTAGAAAAACTGTAGAAAAAGTTGTGATGATTGCAAATTTTCAATTTACATTTTGAATCCACTTCAAATTAAACGAAGTGTTATTTGAATCTGTTTTTTTTCTACGGCTCTGTGGCGACAGAGCGACGCAGGCACGAGTTCACATTTCTCAGATCCAACAATGAAAGTTCCTAGTCCGATTGAGATCCTGATTACAAGAAGCGCCCCTCCGTAGCGTCGGCGTCGTCCTCCTACTTCTACCCTTTTGATAACGCGCCCCGGGTTCAGTTTGTTCCGTAATTAAAGTTATTGCCTGTTATAACAGATGTTTGGATTATATTGTCCGGACAAACTGCCTGGTTATGGGCGGATTTGACGACAAAATCAATGATTTAAAAATTGGTATTTGGACTCAAAACCATTAGGTATACCCACTCACCTAAATGATTTGATATAATGAAACTGCCGGCCGTTTTTCTAAACTGTTCAAACAAACTACCGTCTTCCTACAGTTCGCATTTTTTTTTCTTTTCCGTGCGCATGAAGAATACAGTTCTATGAAATTTGTGTAGTGTGTACTGAGATCTTATCAAAGTTTATCTGCATGTTTGCTAGAAATACAAAGGATTCTGTACCTTAAAGCTAAAGGCTGAAAGTCACATTTTTTGTGAAATTTAGTTATGAATGTCATTTCTTTCATATATTCAGATTCTATTAATGCTAAAAACATTGGAGTTCTCCGGCATACCACTACTGAAATAGCTTGTTCTAAAACACCATGCAATAATAATACTCAACCTTTTAACAAAATTCAACGGTTTGGTGGTATTAAAACAGTGGATACCGAATAAATTCCACAATTTTTATAACAAACTACCTCGACGCAGCGAGGAATTTTTCACAAGATTAAGTCTTATTGACATAATCAACCATACTTAACCATTATATCATTTCTTTTGCCTATAATTTCATTATTTTATTACGCTTTTTTTTCAAATACTGTTTACTTTCAATTACTGTTTTATTACTATTCATATCATGTCATTAAATTTATATTTACCTGTTATTTTCATAAATAATTAATGTTTTAATTAATGGCACATAATTGGATGTTTTTGTCTAATGAAAATTTTATAAATAAATTGTTTTTCATTCAATATTCTACATTACTTTTTATACTGAAGTCCGAGGAGGAATTAGGGCGCTAGCCGGGAGGTTAGAACAAAAAACATCGAAGTCCCACGGTTATTTGATAGTCCATATTTTAAATATTTTTTTCTTAAATATTCTTATCAAAAGCCAATGAATCCAAAAAAACAGCAATAAATTGTGTTTTTACTTCGAGAGATACATTTGAAAAAGTTTTACAACTTCAAACCGCTCTCCTAAACAATTTACCAAATGTGACTTCCAGCACTTCAGCTTTAAGTAACATGATTTATTTATTTAAAGAAGCTTAGTGTCAACGCGTTTATAAAGCTAGTTTAGTATCTTAAGGCGTGTTTCTGTTTTTATGGCACAATAATTCAAATTAATTAAAGCAAATTGTATATATACGCAAAACTAAGCGAGGGTAATAAGGAAATTCAGTGGTGCGGAAAATTGAATTTAAAAATGTTTCCTTACATGCGGAAAAAAATTGGAAAATTCAATTGTACTGCGAAGTTTCCCGAAAACGTTGGGAAAATAAACAAAACGTACTGCTTTGAACGACGTCGCTAGTTCTCTGAAATCTACCAGTGATAGAGCGTTGTGAAAGATTTCCGGTTTCCTGGAAGCTAATTCATCAATCGCCAGAACTCACCAAAGAAAACTTGTGACGTCACATGCGGAGTAATTTCAAAATCGAAAACTCAAAAAAATCATATCGCTGATAATACTGCCGTAATAAGAAAAAAGGACGTTTCTACATAAAACAAAAAACGGAGAAAATAAATATATTTTTACTCGGAGATTGAAAAAATCGCTGTGTGAAAAATACTACAAAAATTAAGTATATTATTTTGCGACAGTGTGTATAATGGTTTATCCTAACGGAATATTTATTGTAAATTTTAAATTATGTATTTGAAAATCAACATTTTCATCTTCTTTTTAGTGAAAAAAATACAAGAAAACATGTTACATTGCAATGAAAAGACGTTTCTAGCTAGAAACGCCCTTTTTATTCAGTAATTAAGTAAACGTCTTTCTTTTTTAGTGTTAATATGCCAATTGATTTTACTCAACTAAATAAAATAGACTTTAATGGCCATTTATTGCTTTTCAAACTAGTAACGCCGACCTAATAATCCATTAACTTCGAAATTACCAGCAGATCTTAAATTTAATTGAAAACGAGTTTGAACATTCATTTCAGATGATTTTAAAAACGGAATAGAAGAAAAAATAAGTATTTTAATCAGTCTTTCATAATTATATATGTCAGAACAGCCTTTTATATTTAGTAATCTTCAAGACTTTTTGCAGTTTAGTCTCTTTTATTAGTGAAAATAATAGGGTTGTGGTTATTTTAGGAAGATAGATGTATTTTTAGTAGATGCGTATTTTTTTCCTGATGACGAATATGTATTTAAATTATTTTCGAAAAAAATGTTGGATGCGTCATTCTTTCTTATAACGGCAGAATACGATACATAAAAGTACTCAAATATTAACATATTACAACAGAGATGAAGAACACCTAAGAGAAGGTAATATAGAAGTATAGGCATCTACAGGGCCTATGACCCGTCTTCTATATTACCTTTTCTTAGGTGTTCTTCATCTCTGTTGTAATATGTTAATATAAACAGCTCCCCAAGGAGTTGAATCCAATCCTTGTCTACAAAAATTTGAACAAACTCAAAATATTGTTGATAAATTACCTGGTCCATGAAGAAGTATAGAAATTGAAAAAATAATATTTTCAGGCGTTGCCTAGTATGTAGGTGAAATAATTCAATTAGATGAATCTCACCCGCATAAATGAAGGTTTCAGCTCTTTAACTTCACAAACATCAACAGATGAAAGAATTGAAGGAATATAGATGTTCAAATATAGGCAGAATGGTGAATGTTACACAGTGTGTAAAGTGGCCACTTGAACCAGCCATTGACGGGTCATAGGCCCTGTAGATGCCTATACTTCTATATTACCTTCTCTTAGGTGTTCTTCATCTCTGTTGTAATATGTTAATATAAACAGCTTCCCAGGGAGTTGAATCCAGACCTTGTCTATAAAAATTTGGACAAACTCAAAATATTGTACTCAAAATATATAATTGATTAGGCTTAGTTTGATATTCTTTTAACAAACGTATATTATTTGCTTTATAAACCACTGAACATCTTTATTGTCACAATTTTACATTTAATGCTAAATATTGACATGGGAAACCCAATTTATCATTCATAAATGAAAAGTGTTCCTCGGCCGGCTGATTGCACTAGTTTTTCCGGTGATCTAAAAGTAATAATATAAAGCAACAAAAAAAACGTTCACCATAAACTTAATATTGTACGAGTATAACATTTTAACTAACTGACGCTTCTGTAACTCTAACCCGTGGCCGCGAGTGCTCAAAAAATCCTCAAAAAGGAAAACGAGTGGAGAAAAGTTCGCTTCGTAGAGTAGTGGTTCGCGCATCAAACTTGAGGTCTTGGGTTCGATTCTTAGGAGAGTTTACAGGGAGTACTTATTTATAAGGTGGTTTTTCACTGTAACATTTAACTATCCCTGGACTAGCACCTGCAGCGTAAGATTGATCTCCTTGTCTTCCATTTACTTGATAAGCCCTATGAACTATCATGTGCGGATAAGGGTGATGATGATGATGAATCTAGCGAAAAATTATCGTGTTTTTTATTTTGTTTATTTATTCACATTTTTAAAGTTGTATGCATTATGGTTCTCAGGGCACAACTCCTATTAAAACGATATTTTTAAGTAGACGACCAACTGTGAAACTGGCGTTACGGGTTCGGTTCCCGACAGTTGCAAGAAAAAAAAGATCCAAAAATGATTATTTTTCTCAATTGGTATGGGGGTTGCGGTGTATTTTTCGTTACCTCATTATATATCCCCTCTTTCCCACCTGCTGACAAGCCCTTAAATAGAAGCCTACCGGGTTATTCCTTTAAAAAAATAAAATGTTACAACAATATCATTTTGTAACAACAATTTAATAAAGCCATCGTGTTTTATGCATCTTAAAATTATAAGAAAAACGAATAAATATTAATATCATTTTTAATAAATTTACTAACCATAAGAGAATAGGCAGATTTGACCCCGTTCATTTTCGTTTTAGAAATGGTCAGGGGATTTTCTCGAAACAGTAAAAACCGTAAATATTTTCTTTGCAAAGGGAAAGAAAATTGATAGATTTCGTTTTTACGTCGTTAAATTTGACGTTAAGGTCAATACGTAAGCACTACACTACTCCAAATGTTACAAAATTACCAATGAACACAATGCATACTTCCGGAAGCACTTAGAAGTAACTGCATAGAACGGAAACATAATCAACGTCGCCATTAAAACGGGTGGAAGGCGTCGGGAAATCTTAATACCTCGCGACTCAGCGCGGTCTGTTCCTCGGGTATTACTTCAGTCCTTTAACCAATGTTTGAGAAACATAAAAGCCCCTCGCTTTTATGTTTTTCAAATAGACACATACGATCTTTTATGATCCTTCCCCTTCGCCTTCTATACAATTCCTGGCCGACACCTGAATGGGAGATATAAGAATGGAAACATTTGAAAGTAAAAAGTATTTAAGGTATTGAAAGTCGTGTATGACGACACGGTCACCAGTGTTTATTGAAAATTCGAGGCTTTGTGTAATGCTGGGAAAAGAAATTCTATTTAAGTTTTCCTCACAGGCTTTTCGCTTTGAACCTCATAGGGAATTACACATTTATTCTTTCCACCGCACATTCGGTCGGGTGCCTACTAAGAGTACCTTGTATAAAGCATCATTTAATCAATATAGTGTATCTTCGCTTCTTGTCAAATTATAACATCGATAATTTCAATTTAATTAATACTGTCAATATGAAAGTAGTTCTTCTTCGAGGGCCGTTTACACGTAAACGATACAATACTGTTTTGTCATAGGACTAGACCATTGTCCACGTTTGAACAGCAATTTGTGGGACAAAACATTGTTCTGAGACACCGAGAGATAGGCAAACTATCTCCACGGGACAATGATAAACCCCACCACCGCGTGAACGCGCACGAACAGGACCTTGTGATAATAGACGATTTGCTCGACGTGAACGTGTCGCTCCTGCACAAATTTTCTGCTGAAAATGGCGGCAGAAAAAAAAATTTTTTTATTTAGTTAATTTTTTAACAACACTAATAATTTTTTTATAAAATATACAGTATTTTTCGTGATAAAAACTCACTCGTAATAAGAATCGTCCTGTATTCATTTTCACGGCGCTTACATGTGAACTATGGCTGAATTTTCGTATTGTCCCAGCGTTCTGTCCTGTATGGTCGTAGCTGTTTACGGATCTGGGACATGGCAATATTGTCATGTCTATTGTATTGTCCACATATCATATAAACGATACTTCAGTTATGTTTGCAGTAGGTAAATATGTTAGGTACCTTTGAATTACGAAATGTAAAATCTGATAACGAGTTTCTTATTAATTCTTCTCCTATCTCTTCCTCTCTCTACATATTCAATTTTATACACACACACATACACACATACCCTCCCTTACATACTATATAAAAGAATTAGTAACGAGAAAATGTTCAAAAAGACTATAAAAAATGGATAGCGGAGCTGGGTAGAAGTAAAATGAATTGTCTCATTCGCCCAAACCAATATTGTGCGTTTTATAACATAAATAATATAGGTTTATTTTAAAATAACGTATACATTACAAAAATGTATTCAATACGTACATATTATACAATATAAATAAATACATGAAAGAGACTGGTGTAAAAGTAGTAGGAGAATCCTGCTGCGGAAAACCCCTTCAGATACATGGAACAGATCCCAGAGCGATGTTGTTAGCCTATCCCAACAGGCATAACAATCGGCAGGTTGATCCTGTACATCGGAATATAAAACAATCCATGCTGACGCTGTCTTAGGTAATTAACATAAATTAAGTATAAATATAAATACGCAGTGTTTAAAACTGTCTAAACATTTTGTCATTTCTCTCGGTGTATTAATTATTTTTTTTGTAAATTCTCACATGCAAAAATATAAAAAGTTTATTGTTAAGTGTCCTTAGCACGGGTAACCCTAGGTGAGGTTACTATTATTTTAATTATTAATCATTGTTTATAATGTGAAAAAAAAAAATATTATACACTTATCTTTTTATAATAAAATTCATATTTTTTATCTGTGTAATCGTTTAATTTGCATTGTTATTGTTTAATATAGTAATTATTATTATTATTAAAACATATACTAAAAAAATTACATATTATACTCCCAGGAGTTAGAAACGCATTTGGGACCGTGCATAAGAAAAACCATTTTTTTGACAATACATAATATCATACAAATTAATACATCCGAAATAAAAAGAAAACATTATTGTATAAAAAACATAAAACACCATCGTATATAAACTACATTAATAATTATCACTATCAAAAAGATTTAAGAAATATTTTTTAATTGGGACACTTCTGGATTTTTTATTAAATTTTTCGTGTCTTAGCTCATCGGGCAGTTTATTATATTTGGAATGGCCAATATTTTCCAAGGACCTACTGCCAAACTTTGTTGAGCGAAACTTAGACACATGAAGATTCCCTGAATAACGCGTATTGTAATTATGAATATTATGACCAAATGTGTATTTTAAATTTGAGTGAGCAGAAAAGTTGATGATATTTAAAATAGTATTGGTTATGTCATGCAGTGGCATTACCTTGAAAGGAAGTATCTTTGTTTGTCGGTAGATATCCTTGGCATGGAAATCCCGTTTAAGTGCAAGAATATTTCTTAGAGCTCTGTTCTGAAGAACTTGTTTTTCCGAGATCTGATTTTTGGTGGCAAAACCCCATATGCATGATAAATAAGATAGGTGAGAATGAATCAAAGCATAGTAGACGGTAAACAAAACGGGATGAGGAAGCAAGCCTCGAAGTGTATACAATACGCCAGTTACGGGTGCTATTTTTGATTTTACATGCTCAAATTGGTAGCTCCATGAAAGTTTGGATTCAATATTATGTCTTATAATTTTTATTTATTAATCTGTTTAATTCGCCAATAAATCAAATTAATTAATTTATTACTTCGATGATACATTTTTCAAACGTTAAGGATTTTAAATTGCATAAATTAGTAGATCTTCAAATGCATTAAGGTTTTTTGTTGCCTCTGCATTTTTCTGTGAAAAACGAAAGATTTTTTATAAATATCACCCGAACAAAGTAACAATACCCCCCATTACCTTCGTGGTTCATAGGGCGCTACTTTGGCACGCCATTGCAGCGGAACTTGTTCTTTTTTGTTTCATGAAGGTAAGAACATATGTAAACTTATAATATTAGAAATTCAAACACTGGTTTGAGTCTACTGAACACTTTATTTTATTTTTACAAATATAAAAACAAAAGTTTCGTGACAATTGTTTCGCCTTGTTAGGGCATTTTCAAACGAATGTCGTTCGTTTAAGAAGGTGAAACATTTGTCACGAAAATTTTGTTTTCATATTTGTAAAAATAAAATAAAGTGTTCAGTACATTCAAATCAGTGTTTGATTTCTAATATTATAAGTTTAAATATGGAGTTCTACAAAATAAACACCAAATCAATCAAATAATATATTATGTGTATGAATATATTTCCAAATGTACATTTATAACATTTGTAAAACTGTTTTTTTTATATTTTAAATTACACAACTTCAAATCTACCAAATAACTAAAACATGGTAAGCATCAGCGTTAGCTACTCTCCAATCACAAGAGCTAGTCTCGTTTTTGGAAAGTTACAGTTTTAAGATTAACTAAATATATAAAAGTAGATTGCAATAGAAATAAAAACATGTCTCATTTTATGCAACTATATTAATCAATATAAATTAATTTAAAAAATATAATCCCGCTGGTGACGATTACGCTTTAGATATTTAAAAAAATCACCCCGTTTAATCGGACATGATATAACAATGCGGAGACTAGTGCATTGAGATATACAGGGTGGTAAAGATAGTATCCAGTATAATAGTTGGGAGATTTCAATGGTAGGGTATAAAATAGGGTGGTATCGTCCTCGGAGAAGAATACGGAAGAAGGGTGGCCGGAAGATGGCACAATACCCAACCCTGGCAGCAATGACGAAATCATTAAATGAAGAAAAATCGCAGCTCGATCCGAAACATTCCGAGCAAGAAAATTAACAGAAGTGTAAAAAATACTTACAATTTTTATAAAATAAATAGTAAATTAAAACAAATAAAAAGGGGAAAAATAAATTAATTCAAAATCGACATTTCCGATACCTGGGAAGTAATTACCTAAATGATTAAATATGTAAACATAAAAATATCGTACTATCTAAATATAATACATATAAAATTTACTTTATGTAATATATTCGGAGTTCTGGCGCACAAAGCGTAATTATGATCATCCTTTCTTCTTGAATATTACAAACGATGCGATATCCTTTGCACCACAAATGCAAATAAGGTAATTATGATGATGAAAGGCATGCACTTTTCTTAGCTCCTACATTATATAATGTATTTACTAATAATATGATGTCACGTTTAACCGATCACACCTTTGAAAAATATGCAAAAAAGTGTGTCGTAGAATGAGACGTCCGTGATCATTTCAGTAAATCTCTAATAAAAATGGTTTATTTTTGGTTTATAGTATATTCTAAAATATGTATGTGTATGTTTATATTAAACTTGTACATACGCTCGTAAAAAACCAGTATACCTACGCACAGGCCATGCCTATGTGAGACTCTTGTTATTACGAAGTATTCGTTTGGTTTATGCCATGTACATTAACTGTCAACCAACATATGCATAAGAAAAAAAAGTGTATGCATTTATATAATTTTTATTAAATGTAACTATCTCAACACGGGACTTTTAGTCCCATGGAGTTGGGACTTATGTCTCAAAAAATGTACAGTAAACTTGTGTATGTAAATAAATAAATAAATTTTCCTTTATCATATTTGATTGAAAGAAAATTTGCTGCTTAAACCTGCCCATAGTAATAAATAGATTTAAGAAATAACACAAAAGAATTCGAAGGAAAGGGATAATATTTAGGATGTGCAGAAGAGATACTATGAGAATAAGGAGTAGTACCTAACTTTGTCGCATCAGAGCTAGTTGACTCTTATTGTGACTGTTCCATCAAGGATGAAAACCACCTATGGTAGAGGTTAGGATAAAAATCACTCCCCATTGAACTCGAAATGACTTCCTGTATTATCCTTCAGTTAACTCAATTCATTATTTGATTCTGCCGAGTAAAAATTGAAACGGAACTGATTCTTGAGCGAAAGGAATGAATTGTCCCGCCAAAAGCGGCCATTTAGAAGGAAATTTATTAAATTTTTCTTTGGTTTTGCGACGTTTTTTCCACATCATATTTTTCATTTTTATAATACGCACATCGTCGATTCTTTTTCCACATTTTCGTCTTTAAAAAAAAGAAATTAGTGGAAAACAATAGCAAAACATTGATCGCATCATAATGTCAAATCATTTTCACTAACCCAAGTACCTACCTACTACCTACTACATCTTACGTAGACACAAAATCGTCTTTAAAGTTTCTGATCAAATCTTTCAGTACGTTAAAAAGAAATTTTTCACTAGAAGATGGTTTGTATTAATTATTGATATTAAGTTCTTTTAAAGTGGATAATGGAAGTGATTTTACGTGTACTTTAACGTGAAATAAAGCATTTTTTTGTAATCCTTAAGTCTCTAACGTGGTTAAAAATGATTTGCGAGATGACGAAAGTTACGGTTTATTACGGAGAATATTATATTTTTGGTTGCATTAGAAATCTGCTTCCCGGGAAAACGAAATAAATTTTATTTTCACGGAGGATTGTGATTTTTAAACAGTTAAATACTTCTTGGAAACATATATCTACATCCCACACATTTGTTACATTAGGTACTTAAACATTGTACGTTTAACCGTGAATAATATTATTCTAGTATTTTTGAACCTAAAAAAGTATCTACCGGTGCTCATACGCCATAAGCATATTGTAAGCGGAAATATAAAATTAAATACTACATGGAAAAATAAAATCTTTCTTAACCCTTTGCTCCCTGACAGTACAAATTTGTGCTATCTTCATCGGTACATACCAAAACGGTAAATTAACTTCTGTAATATCTCTATCTATCTCGGTATGTTCTACCGATTTGAATGACACCAAAAATTTAGTCCGCGTTCCTTACTTGATTAAATTTTAAAATAGTTCTCATTCATATTTTAATAGGCTTCTGTGATAAAAAGTGGACGTTTCAAAGCGATTATAAACTTAAATAAATCCCAATTCGAGCACAAAATGCTCGCTTTTGATTTTTATATGACATTTGACAATTACAAAGACGGTATGTTTAACTTTCGTCTGTATTTATATACCGAGGTATTACTAAGCCGGCTTTTTTGGCATCTTGATACGTACACTCAGGAAGGTAGTAAAACAGATGGAAAAAAAACTAAATTTATTTTTTATGGAGGCCATATTTTTACGGCTAGATGGTCTTAGATGTTAATAGGGCAGCATCTAGCCAGTCTAACTACTGCATCTAAACGTTCGGATTCGAAACTGACAGTTATGTCAAAATTTAATTCGACTTCACAATTTTATATTTCCCTTTCGTATTTTAAAAGGGCTTTTGAGAAAAAAACTGGCCACCTTAGAACGACTAAAAAATTTAACTAATTGTAATTCAAGCGAAAACTGCTAAAACGGTGGAACAAAAAGTTTATGACTTTTGATGAGTAGATATATATACCGTCGGTACATACTGATGTACCTACCTTAAAACTTGAAGGTAGGAGGTCGATAGTGCATCTTCGTAATCGCTCGCAAGAATTTATCTTCAACTCTGACGTCATAATGAAGATGTCATTTTAGTGCTTAAATATGTGTACCGTGGCATACGCGTCCCCTTGTTACATATCGTAATCGCTTGGAAGAATTTATCTTCAACTTTACCGTCATGGTAAAGGTATGACGCCTTTAACTTCCCATTGTAATCGTGTCCCTGGCGTAAATTAACTCATATACCTATATCTTATATAAGAATGCATTTGATGTAACTAATCACTATCGTTACTTATTTTAACGTTCTTAAGAAATTTTGGGCATTTTAAAGTAATTAGTTCCAAAAATGAATCCAGAGGATCAATTTTAAATAAAGCTATCACCCGTTTGGTTGTGTCAAATTACTAGCCCTTTAAAAACTTCAATATTATATTATGCGTGCAGGTAAGTTCTCCTTTTGCAATATTTTTGTCGTATGATTATAATGTTGGTATTTAACTTATTTTATCGATTATAAAAAATAAAAATAAAAAAATCCTTCCATTAATTTCAATGGAGTTTAAAAAAAACAAGGAAAATGTGTAACAATTTTCAAGCTATAAATAACATCATTTTTAAAAATAAAAAGTTTATAAACTCCATATAATCTATGTTCGGGGATCAAAGAGTCAACACTCATAACTACTAAAATATTGTTTTTTTTTTTTACTAAGTTCTCAAGTTACCACAATGCTGAACTTTGTTTATCACTTATGTTGACTTTCAATAAGCGTTTAAATTATACCTATATTGAAGAAAAAATAAAAACTAAAAACTAAAAACTAAAACTTCTCATCATCATCATCGTCGTTTCCTTTTCACACCTAATGGTGCATAGGGCACTGCATTGGGACACCTATCGCAGCGTATCTTGGTCATTTTCGTTACATGGAGGTAAGATTATCAGTCTTACGCTTCAGGTACCAGTCTAGGGACTATAAAATATTCTAGTGTGAAAACACCCTTTTAAATAAATATTTGTCGGGATTATGTATTTTTTTGTATTATGTCGGGAATCGAACCCGAGACCTCTTGCATGGCAGACTAACGCGCTGACCATTACACCACGAGGCTTGTAAGTCTTAATTTATTTTTAATTATTTAATAATACACTGTCTTCGAAAAGTTATATTGCATTTGGTTTACCAATTCAGTTCCTTTTACACCAACTGGTGCGGATAAAAGATTTGATGATGATCACTTTCACACCATAGATTTCATAATATTTTAGGTTTTTTTTTTTTAGTAATAACCCGCTGAGTCTTGAGAATTCTAGAGTCTTGTCAGCAGGTGGGAAAGAAAGGATATGGAAGGAATTTATAAATAACACTATACCTATTAGTATGGTGCTTTCCGAAAATATAATAATATATTATTATATATTATTATATTACGCGATTGTGCTATGTTTGACGCCGAGAGGTTAAACTGCATACAAATGTGCGCACAATACGACCAAATTTCTGAAAACCCAGAGGAAGTAATGAAAAATGAAGCCACTGCGGAAAGATACATTGACTTTCTGAAGACCTTGGTTAAAAATAAATAAAAATGAAGGAACTGATCCAGACCCGTTAAAAATAACTATTGTATTTACATACTTTGAAAAAAAGGTTTGTATGCATAAGCAAATCAATAAATAACCGGAACAAGAGGAAAAAAAATGATTTAGTGTACCCACGCAAAGGACATGCCTGTGTGGGGTTTTTTGTTTTGTTTTAATAATCAACAATAGTGATATAAGTACTAAGAAATGTAGTAAAATGTAAAAAAAGATATTCTAAATATTTCTTAAAATACAATATAAGCCTGGAAACAACCTGGCCGAATAAACAGAAAAATCACGAAGTAAATGCCTCGACAATTGATTTCAAGTAATTTCGATGCGTTTCAATTTCAACAATATTTTGAATTTGTGCAAATTTTGTAGAACAGGTCTGGATTAATTCCCTATAGAGTTATTAAGATTAAAACGGGATCGAAGAACATTTTAGAAATGAGAATTTAAATTTTCTCCATCTCTGTTGTAATGTGTTAAGTTTAGTGTTCTGACACAATAATTTTACGTTGTTCAGTTTTTCAATAAGGGTGTTGAGTATTTTTTTAAATTTATTACGGAGGTAGTACTAAACCATAAAACATTTTTTTAACGTTATTTCATATTACGGAGATATAGTCTTGCTTGTGAACTAGACGATTAATGTCGGTATATATTTAGAACGTATGTAGGCTGTAGATTTCTTTATCAAAATAAAATTAAAATTTATACGTTCAGAAGTAATTTCAAGGGCGCACCCACTTCGAGACAAGTCGAGTTATATCTTATTCCCTAGCACCCCATTTCACCTTAACCCGTTTATCTGTGCCATTTCTCACGGGCCATTTGCTAAGATCAACATGTTGTGTGAGCCACGACACCCCTTTCCCTTTCCAAACAACTCACAACTTAAACAGTTCGACAGCGTGAAGTTGCGAAACCAAACAATCATTAAATTAATTGCCGTCGTTTTACGGTATTTTACAATTTTCAGACCTTTTCTCAGGCAGACTCTTTCTAGCTAGAGTAAAAGTGAGGTTAATATCACAATAATAATGCATAAAAAATACATATATACCTTCACATTATATTGCCAGGAGGCAGAAGTTACTCGACCTCAATCTCAATCCAGAATCATTAAAAGGAAACGTGGTCTGACTGTTCTTCATACAAAAGTATTCCCGTATTTTCTATCTGGATTATGGCGCTAGAGTAGTGATTTTTTAGCACGCTATAGATATTTACATCGGCGTGAGTCTACTGTTTTGCTTTTTTGATAAATAGTTTCTTATGGGAGCTAGGACCATCCAAAAACCCAAAAAAAGCGCCCAGTTTTATCTGCCGTCTTCGGGCGTACGCCCCATACAAATATGATAAATATTTTCGAAAAACTGAAAATTTGCTGCCACAGAAAATTTTATTCTGATTCTCTTTCTTTTCTTTCTGTAACAGCGAAATACAATAAAAAGTATTAAGACACAAGAAATAAATAAATACAAAGTATACACATTATATATAATTGTCGCTTACATAAGGTATATTATAGATAATATACTATGTATGATATATTCCCATATTACAACAATGATGGAGCAAATTTTAGAAAATACAGCAGGGGGATCTGCGCATTTACGGGACTTATGACCTATCGTTGCCTAGCTTAAGTAGCCATTTTACACACTGTGTAACATTCACCATTCCGTGTCTGCTTGAACTTCCATACATCTTTAACTCTTCCATATGTTAATTTTTGTAAAATTTAAGGACGAAAACCTTAATAGATGCGGGTGAGATTCATCTGACTGAATTATTTCACCTACATACTAGGCAACTCCTAAAAAAAGTTTTCAATTTTTATTCTTCTTGGACCATTTTGTGACCATTTAAATCAGCTGATGACATGTCATAAGATATTTAAATACCTAAACATCTACTTTCCAATCTCTAAAATCTCAAATAAAAACAAAAATATTACTGATTTGAGAAGTGTCATTTTTTTATGATGATCACCTTAATGGTTCTTAAAAAAAAATGTTTTACAGTATTTGAACTAGAATAAGTCATTATATAATTTGCAACAATAACGTTCGAAGTGTAAACATCATACATCATTGTCTCTGTTTTCAAAATCGTTTTAAAATTAGTAAAAGTAGTGGTAGTGATCTCAAAAGTGATCTGATAAACAGTGATCTCTAAATCGGCTATCAGAATAAGCAACTAGTTTTTTTGTGAAGCGATGCAGTTGTGTTATTAAAAACACTTAAAACTTTTGATTTTGTTCACAAAATGTTTAGTTGTTAAAAAGAAATCTAGCTCTCTGATTGGTCATATTGAACTATCTCCATTGGTTGGCCGTGAGGTCATTTGTAATTTTTGGCTTGTCTTATTGGTCAGTATTTATTGGTAATTATTAAAAGTTTATTTGTAACATTCATAATATACAAATATATTAACAGTGTCGAGCTACTGTAGCAAGTGTAATGCATTATCGCAGCAATATAAACTCATAAAATGCGATGGATGCAGTGACAAAATTTGTCTTAATTGTTGAATTCAGTTGAATGCTTCTGAAGCAAAATGTATCCAATCCAAAAGGAAAAATCTTAACTTTTACTGTAATAAGTTTACAGACAATTTCAAAGATCAAATATCGTTAAGGGAAACACTAGCTTTTGAAACCGTCCATGGACACTAAAATTAGTAACCAACCTACTTCAGAGGAGTTAATTAATGAAGTCATCATGGAAATTTACGAACGCAAAAAAGGGAGCACAACATCATTATCTTCAATGTTGAAGAAAGCCCTTCTGGAAATGTTCAAGAAGAGGGAGGTGAGGACAATCTTAAGGCTGGGAAAATCATTAAAAATATTTTGAGGCATGAAACCCTTATAAAGCTAAAAACGTTTAGGCTTGGAAAAAATGAACTTGCGGAAAAGCAGCGGCCCTTAAAGGTTATATTCCCCGACAAAACACAAGTCAAGGCAGTGATGTTTTCTTATCGTCAAAAATTTAAAGAGAACATCCCTTATAAACTCAATAGCAGATAAAACAATAGCCGAAATAAACTATCTCAATAACCTTCGCAAAACTCTTGAAAATCGGATGCAAAATGGTGAAACGAACTTAACAATAAAGTACTTAAATGGCTGTACAAAAACCATAAATAAGACAAAAAACTGATCTCAAATATATCTGCTACCATATTTCCTTTAATCGATCTAGAATATCGGTTTCCGTTGTGTCAAAATATTTTATTAATAATGTAGCCATTGAACAAGTCCATTATATTAAAAACCTAGGTGTTACTTTTGATATTAAGTTAACTTTCTCACTTCACTATAAAATTATCTCCAATAAGGCTATGCAAATGTTAGGTTTTGTTATTTATAACACTCAGCATTTTCAAAATATTAAAACAATCGTAATTTTATGTTGTTCTATTGTAAGATCACAACTAGAGTATGCATCTGCAGTTTGGAGTTCCGCTTATTACTGCAACTAATATGATCTTGAATGAGTATAAAGACAGTTTTTAAGATAAATTCAATTTAAATTGGGTCTACCTGTTAGAAATAAATTATAAATCCCTAGTGAATAATTTTATTTTGACATTACTATCAAGCAGGAGGACAATAAATGACCTTTTGTTTATTTTTAAATTATTAAATAATAAAATAGATTGCCCGGAACTGTTAACTTTAATAAACTTTCGTATTCCACATAGACCAACAAGACTTAATTTTTTGTTTTACAGTCATCATCATGATACAATTATTCATTGAATTAACTAATTATTCGCATGCAGCAACTTGCAAATCAATACAGTGATGATTTAGATTTATTTTATACCACGCCGCTGATCAAGTCCTGTGTTATGAAAAATAATTAACAATCAAAAGTTAAAATAATGATTAGTTCTTCACTTTTGTTTTAACTCTTTACTCATGTGTGTATAATTATTTTTAAAATTTATTATTGTTTAGTATCAATATTTATATAAACCATGAAGTAAAATTTTAAACTTTCCTTTTAAAGCGCTTTCTTTTTCTTTTCTTTTATCTCTTTTTTTCTTCTCTTCCTCTTTTTTAAAACTGCTATTTTCTTTAATTAACCTTTATTTTATAAAGGTAAATATTTATATTTGTCACAGATGTAATATTTCTTTTTTATATTTAAATACTGTTTACCATTGTATACTTTTGTCGGTGTTTTTGTTCTTTTTTAATATTATGCTATTTTTTGTTGTATTTTTTCACTGGTTTTATTATAATAATAATTATTATTATTATTGATAACTAATATAGCGCCATTTTCGTAATATAATACCTCAAGGGCGCTTTACAAAGTGATTATATAAAGATATAAATTTAATTTTAACTTTTTAATTTAAGAAAAATAATGTACTTTTTCATATAACCTTTCCACCACATGCTAAGAATTTATTTAAATGATTTAGAGAACAAGTGGGTTTTAGGTTTTATTGTAATTATGTAAAAGGTTCGTAGAACCGTAAATAAATAATAATAAAATAAAGTGGAACCACAAAACATTATAACTATTTTACGAATAAACACGATTTATGAGTTGAAATCATACCTAATTTTATATCCAAAATTTTAAAAAGTTAATGTTGCCGACTAATTAATTACATATTTAGTTTCTTTTGTATTGTCCATCGACATGCTGATATCCTATTACAAACTATTGCATCTACAATATTCCAGTTTAAAAAATGGTTTTATGTTTACCAGCTGATAATAGTTAAAAGTTTATTTAAGTACTTATAGAAATATCGGTACAATATTACGAATGATGGTTTATAGTTTTAATTTTAGTGCGCATATACAGCCATGATATGTTTACTTTATATATTTCATTTAATTTATAGTAAATAATAAAAGAAAACATTCATAAGTTTTCATACGTTTACCACTATTTTATTCGCATTGTAAGTGTGACATACGAGATTTTCAGTAAAAAGTATTTTGTATCACTTCTGAAAAAAAGATAAAACCTGTCAGATATTCGACATATGAAAAAGAACATAAAATACAATAACAGCTCGTTTTTATCTATCAGTAATAGTGAGAAAACATATTTAAAAATCGTAAAAACTCACCAAACTGCATGTTTTAAATGACATCAGTAATACTTCCATTAAACATTTTCCAGTGAGAATGTTGCTTTCAATGAACTACATTAATTTGTTAACTTCACTCTTAAAATAACATTTCAAAACATACATGGCTTCAATTGCCTAACTTATAAAATTAACTGTCAAGCACAAATAATAACATTTATTTAAAATTTTCAAATCACTCATCTTAAAAAAAATGCACCTAGTTAAAATTTTACTTAATTTAATGTGACATTTCACTAAATTCCAACAATAATCATACATAATAATTTTCACTCGTCACATTTTCCGACTTTTAACACACTTTATTTTAATTTGCTGCACTTTTGTATATTTATAACCGTTTGATTCACTGCACAAATTTATGCCTTTCAAATAAATGCATCGCGAAAGTTTTGACAGCCGACCGGCGAACATTATAAAAGGAACATACCGGCGATTACACACTCACGTGCTGTTAGCGCGGCGCAACGGAGCCAACTGGCCGCAGAACCCGCGAGATAAAAGCTCTGACTGTTAATCCCCACAATAATAGGTAGCGAGTTATTAAAAGGCTTTACGATATCAAAAGGACTGCCTTTTCATAAAGCGGTTATATTATTTTCTGAGAATGAAATATACCTTTTGTATGGGAACAGTTACTGAGCGAACAAGGGCGCTGTATGAATGAAACTTTCCTTTCACAATTTTCTTTTCCAGTAAGAAACAATGCATAATTTCTTACAGGATTTGCATGGGGTGTAAAATTTGCATTAAATTAGATTTTTGGTAGTGCGGCACTCACACGTTGTACGTGCACATATGTTTTTACAGATATGTGACGAATTTGTTTGTTTAAGTGTGAAAACGGAAGTTTTTTTTATATTATCTTATTCAAATAAAATATACTCGTATTTACATCCGAGTAATAGAAAAAAACAACCGTTCTCAAAAATTTATGATTAGTCATAATTTAACATAAAATTTGAGAGATAAACTTTTTTTTTGTTTTAAATGCTTAAATTTCTTTTTAAAAACTTTAACTACTTAATAAATCTTTATTTTAAATTTGTTGCAACAGAGAGGAAAAACATTTTTGAGAAGGGAATATGGAAGTTCAGGTATTTACAGGGCTCATGATCTCTTATGATCACAATAGACTTCCATATTCCTTTCTAAAAAAAAACCCTCTCTGTTGCAACAAATTTAGAAGAAAAATTTATTGAGTAGTTTAAGTTTTTATCTTTTTATCTCAATAACTCACTAGGGAGGAAATCCAGCCTGTCTTCAAACATTTGAACACATTTGAAACATTGTTGAGTTTTTCTACAATATTTTGTTTTTTAAATTAAAATTAAAAATTTCATTTTAATTTAAATTTTTAAAAAAACGAGTTCGGTTGTGGTCCTGTGGCTAGTGTCTCGGACTCACGGATCACAGGTCCGTGGTTCGAATACCACTCTACCCCAACTTGACTCTAATTCCAATTGTGAGTTATTTGCTACTCGTTGAAAATGGCCCTCAAAATGAAATATTTGGGTAAATCATAAGAACGCAAATATTTCTTTTTTCAATAAAAAAATAAGTAATGTATCTAAGTTAAGTCTAAATTTCAAAAGGCGTAAACCGCTGGTCAAAAAGAAATTATATTTCAAAATATAAAACCTATCAGTACATTTTTTTATAAACATACCTTGAAAAACAATTTTATTTATCTAATTTTTATTTGTTTTATTTTTTTAAGTGCGCTATTCTGATATTTTGAATAAAACGTCGTTATAAAATTGGTAAATCTTATGATTTTCTTAATTTTTATCAGACAACAGCTTTAAACCTTTACAGGGCAAGACTGTGTGGAACTTTAAATTATTTTTGTCAATACTTACATGAGTTCATATATACACATATTCAATGGTTTCATTTTTTTTTCTTTAACAAGTGGTAAAAAGGTATTACCAAATACTATTAAGGGGTTAATAACCTCTAACGATTAACAAATAACAACAGAGTAAGGGAACATTTCAGAGAAGGAAAAATGGAAGTCTAGGCATTTACAGGGTTTATGACTTTACACACTGGGTACCATTGACAATTTTGCCTATTTAAAAATCAGAAAAAATATTTTTCTTAAAAAGTGTATGTTTTAAGGAATTAAAAAATATAACAGTCAAAAGACAATAAATTAAAGTTATTTTTTAAAAATCATCATTATAAAAAAAGAATAACAAGTGGCCAATGTTTGAGCATCCATATTTCTTCAATTCTTTGATCTGTCAACTTTAGTGAAGTAAATGAGCTGAAATCTTTATTGTTGTGAAGAGATTTTTTTCGTAAACAGAATACTAGATTTCGCCCCCTAGTGAATTATTAAGATACTAGCAGGCAACAGTCTGTTCCATGCTAGGAGATTCAGCCCTTCGGGCCTTGCTTTGTCGGCCCTGCGGTCTTCAGTTGATTAATTGGAATCTCGGGCATTGTAAAATTTCACCCTTTTGAGCCTCACAATTTATTTTTTGCTGTTAATAGCAATCTAAATGTGATAATGAACCGGGGTGTGGTCCCGTGGCTAGTGTCACGGACACAGGGATCAGAAGTCCAAACTTTGCACCCCGCTCTACCAGAACTTGGTTCTTATTTTCTAATAAATAAATAGTTTGGGTAAATCATAAGAACACAAATATATTTTTTTTTTTAAAAAGAATAATCTGTCACTCAAAATAATGCTTCCAATACCACACAGTTATAATATATTAAATATCCCAGTGGCCTCCGTAGTGTAGTGGTGAAGACGCTCGACTCACGCATGGAAGGTTCCGGGTTCGATTCCTGGTGAGAACACAAAAATTAAAGGTGATTTTTCTCAAAAAACCGAATAATCGGTAGGGTACCAACCCGATCCTCCCAAAATCTACAGATTTTGGGTGAAATCTACCGATCATAAATGAAAAAACCAAATACTCACTTTTTTCTGTTTTCTCAGCAAGCTGTTTTTTCTGCCTGTCTATTTTTTTATTATTATTTTTTTTTTATTTAATTATACTTTAACAATGTTTCTATTCTTTTTTTATACAGAATAATGTTCCCTTACTGGGGTTTCCTGTGCCGAGGGAAACATTTTACATAAAGTGAAACATGCCTTAAATTTAACAAAGTCAACATAATAATAAAAATAAATAACTGAAATAGTTAACTTTATAAAAGCATATGAATGCTACTCGTATTAATAAGATAAAATTATTTATTTAAAAAACTGTATTTAAATTCACGATGCCAATAAAATTTGATTAAGATTAATTTTTAAAATCATAATAATTAGCAAGTACTATTTAGTAGTTTATACCGCTTTTGCACCTACATTTTCTACGAATTCATAATGTGAATGCTAATAATTATGCCATCGACTATTTTTTTATTCATCGAGTATACCGCACAACTTACGAATACGCCAACAATTCCTTCAATTAAAGTATTGTTAGATTTGCATTTTGTACATTGGGCAGAATATTCTAGAACTTCATTGCGCTACCCAGTGCCGCGATTACAATATATATCGATTATGTATGTGCAAACAATACCAAATTATTCTTCAATGTTTCCAAATGTTTTGTAATGGCATACACAAGAGCATCCAAAACAATATACTATCATTATCTCATGGACGGAGTGAGGCTTGAAAGGGCTTCAACGTCCAGAGATCTCGGGGTGTTGTTTGATGCTCAGTTATTTTTTAATCTTCATATATTTCAATCTATGTAATGACTTCCTTTAAATGCTTGGTTTTGTTCTTAGAAATGCCAAGATCTTTTCTAACACTCAGATTATGAGGACATTGTATAATTCCTCGGTAAGAAGTCGTTTGGAGTTTAGTTCCATTATTTGGTCGCCACATGAGGCTCGATACTCTTTGATGGTGGAGAGAGTGCAGAAAAAAATTCTGCGCTATCTGTACCTAAAAGAGTATGGATATTATCCTTGGCTCTTCCCAACCGACTTTTTACTGGGGATGCTAGGCTATCAGTCATTATGAAGGAGGAGGGACGTTCATTTGGGAGTTCACTTTTTCCAGGTGATCGGTGGTCGCATACATAACTGAGAAATTCTGATGGATGTAGGTCTGTTCGTACCTGATAACTATCTTCGACAAAGACAGAATCGATTGTTTTACCTACCACGATGAAGAACCAACCTGCCAATGGCTATGCCGGTTGGTAGAGCAATCCTGCTACTTAATCGCATCGCCTCGGATGTCGACATATTTCACGACAGTGGGCCTTCCCTTAGGAAAGCACTTTCTAACTTTTAATTTTTCTTTTTACATTTTGTTATATTATTTTAATCCACTGTAATTTGTGATCTATTTTTGTATTAAGAATGAATTGGGTCTTTTTTCTGTAATGTTCTAAATATCTGAATAAATAAATGAAATAACAGGCGATTATGAACGCTATCTTCATCGGTGCATATCGAGACGGTATAAAGTAAAGTCGGTATTTATGTACGAAAATTTGTATATTTGTATGAAACTTTAAGATACCTTTATTGGTAACATGTAAACGAACACGTTTAGAAAAAAAATGCATATTCTATTTTTCATACACAAAACTTAATTTTACTTTGTAGATAAAATTGAAGATAAATGTTAACTTTCCATTGGAATACGTGTCTACAAACTAACTACCTACTCGTACTAGACACTAGAGACTAGAGATGCCACGAATATTTGGATACTATTCGATATTTGGCCTATTCAGCTACATTTTTTAATATTCGGTATTCGACCGAGTACTGCGTACTATTCGGCCGAATACCAAATCTAGAAGAAAAAAAACGCACGTATTGCTTTAAAATGTATCAATTTTAATCACAAATGATTATCAACAATATTTTGAGTTTGTCCAAATGTTTGTAGACAGGGACTGGATTCAACTCCCTGGGGAGCTATTTGTGTTAACATATTACAACAGAGATCAAGAACATTTAAGAGAAGGTAATATAGAAGTCTAGGCATCTACAGGGCTGACTTCTATATTACCTTCTCTTAAATGTTCTTGATCTCTGTTGTAATATGTTAACACAAATGATTAGTTTCATACTTAAAATCCATCAGTGGTAAGTTGTGATGAATGAAAACATTTTTTAAACATTTGTAGGTAGAGAACGATTACGCTTTTTCTCATAAATAATACCTCGCAAGATCTTGTTACGCAGCAAACCATGATGCAATGATGCACAATGAACAAATAATTACCGCTGACATATTAATATGCCAATGCTAATTACTAATAAGGACTATTAGTAACACAATTTGATGTAATATTGAACAAATAACGCGTGCCACGACATGATCAAGTCGCAAATGAAACAAATACGCCCGCCCCGTCACGGCCGTCACCCGCGCACGCACCGCTGTGAGACAGGTCGTAACCTGTCACGCGCGAAATGCACACATATTTTGCCAACCGGCCTATTCGGTGCTTCGGCCGAGAGCGTGGCCGACCATTCGGTATTCGGCCAAATCACTATTAGTGGCATCTCTACCAGACACTATATAGAAAACCAGACTATGGCCGTAACGTAATTTGCCAATACATTTAAAGCATTTTCAGTTTCAGGCTGAAAACCTCTGGAATTCATAACTATAAAGCATTATTCTCCAATATCTACTCCAGACCAAACTAAACTAAACCAGTAGGTACCTACGTACACAGAACAACTTATGTATTTAATATTTGTTGGAATTATTCTAATAAAAATACAATATTTCATATTTGTCGTGGTTTCATAGTAGTGTTGCGGACTCCCGATCAGAGATTCAAGAGTAGCTCCACCCCCTACCACAATTTGACTCCCAGTTTCTGTTATATGAAATTAATTATTTCATTAGCATATAGTGAAAGAGAAATTAAATTGAAATATAATTTAAATATATTGAAATATAGTGAAAGAGAAATTATATAGTGAAAAATTAATTAATTATTATATAGTGAAAGAGTTGTGTCTATGGAAACAGCTTAAGGATCAATCTTCGGACCGATTCATTATACGCAGACGATATTGCCATTGTAATAAGCCATTCAAATGTAAAAATTGTCAAAAAAATGTTTCAAGATTTTTTGAATCTCATTAAATGGGCGCATGACTATGGCTCAGTAATAAATTCTAATAAAACAGCAATTATTCATGTTTCCTCACCATATATGACTAAAAGTGATTTTAAAATGTAAATACAAGCTCATATCAATTCATGCCTTCATTCAAATTAAAATATAGAATCTGATAAACGTAATTGTTCTATTATAGATGTTGTAAATAATCATTAATATTAAGGATTAATTATTGATTCTAAATTTAGTTGGGGTGTTCATATTGATGGAATCTGCGACAGATTAAGGTACCGAAACCAAAAGCATACTCCCTTTCAAAACCTTAAGATATATAAATACCTCGTTCGTTGAATCGATTTTATCTTACGGAGTGCGTGTCTGGGGTCTGGGGTCTCACCTACCAGTCTCAGCAGGCTAAAATTTATAATATTCAGGTGAGATTGTTAATCCGTGAGGCAAAATTACCTTAATGGTTTATCAAGTTATCCGGATTTCTGCATATCCGGATAACGTCTGACATCAATTAATCCGGGTAATTTGAGTTTTACTGTGAATGCATTATTTTCATTTACATGTGAAAGAATGGGGTTATATGGAATTTCTTGTAGCAAATCCATATTTTCGGTCAAGGCAAATAGGGATAGTAGCCAATATATTCGAATAGAAGTAGGAAAGGCATTCAAAGATGCTTGCTCTAATAAACAATGAAATGTCCAACCTCTGGTATGGATGGAGTGTTATATTTGATGTTGCATCTTTATTAAAAAATTAATGTTACAGGTATAATAAATATTGCTACAGCTCAAAAACCATGGATTTCGAGTTTAACTTTATTTTATAAGAGGTGCGATATATTAACATACCTACAATAAATTATATGAAATTTTCAAATTGTACAAAACAAAATTATTAAAGGAATGGTGGCGAGATATTTCCAAAACAAACTGAAAAATAATGCGTTCTTTCATAACAAGAGGCATTCATAAATATATATAAGCTCCTTCTGGCCCACAAATATGTGATACCAAGTATACCTAAAAGGAACAATGATGGGTACTGCAATGTGTAGTATCCATACTCTCTCATATACAGGTAACAAATAAACTTCTTCTGCATCCTCTCCACTATTAGTGACTAAGAGGCTTCTTTAGGACCCCACACCACCGCACCACTCTCCAGAATGCTACGCACTAAGGGCATGTTGGCGGCCTCCGTGGTGTAGTGGTCAAGACGCTTGACTCACGCACGGAAGGTTCCGGTTCGATTCCCGGTGAGAACACAAAAATTAAAAAATGTGATTTTTCTCAAGCCTGGGTGCTCTGTGATGTAATTCACCACTGTAATTAGGCCATCTGGCCTGTTGTGGTGCAAAAAAAATGTAAAAAAAAAAAAAAATGTAAAAAAATGTAACTAGTAACTACTCTAGCGACAGCGGCCAAATGCGCGACTTTGCACCTTTGCACTTTGCATGCCACCGGGTGTCCACAGTAGCGGCGACGAGCCTCGTAACCAGCGATTATATGCAGGGTTTGTAGACCATAGAAGAGTTTTTATTATTGTTATTAGACACTTTAGACAGTCAGCTACTGCAATGACAGAAGTTGAATAAACGGGATGGCTTTCTTAAAATTAACACAAAAAGAGAATAAATGGTGAATTTTTCACTTCGAATGAGAAACGGAGACTGAACCCTGCAGTTTTTTTAATATACAGTATCTAGTATAAGTAATCAGTACAGAATATATTTGAATTTCTGTACAACGACTTACCGTTTGTACCACTTTTTTGTTCTCGCGTGGATTCTTTGTTTGTTTGTGTAAAATAGTATGTATGTGTGGGTACCTTCATTTATACCTAATTCAAACATACGTATGACACAGTACGTATGACAGTGCGCGTATGTACTGTGATACATAACTTGATTATTTTGATCTTCAGAATATTTTTTAATTATAATGAAAGCATCATAACTCAATATTTCATTAAATGTAAGTAAATAATAATTATTATGCATAACTATTATTTTTTTTGAATAATTATTTACTATTTTTATTTTTAAAATAATTATTATAAAATTAATAATGATTAATACGTATTAAATAATCAATAATAATTGTTTCATTTATTTATTAACTATCATATTATGTACGAGGGCGGATTAATATAGAAGCTACCTAGCGCTAGATGGCAGCACAAACACAAAAAAGATTTATTTTTTCAAAATTGCGATCTATCAAACGGCAGCTGTTAAAATGTCACCCAAATTCATCCATTAGTTTATTTAATGTAGTCGTTTGAAGAAAACAACTATTATGTTTCTTGAAAAATGGAAAAAAGCGAATTTCGTGCAGTGATTAAACATTATTATTTGAATGGGAAAACGGCGAAAGAGACAAAAGAAAAGCTCGATAAACATTACGGTGAGTCTGCTCCGTCAGATTACATGGTAAAATATTGGATTGCAGAATTTAAACGCGGCCGAACAAGCACTGCAACAATACCATCAACAGGAATGCCCAAAGAGGTGGTTACTGAAGAAAATATCAAGAAAATCCTCGATATAGTTATGAATGATCGCCGAGTGAAGTTGCGTGAGATTGTTGAAATAGTAAACATCTCATATGAACGTGTGTTCAACATTTTGCAAGAACATTTGCATATGAAAAAGCTATCGGCAAGATGGGTGCCGCGTTTACTCAGTGTCGAACAAAAACAAGTTCGAGAGACCACTTCACAGCAGTGTTTGGACATGATAAAGCGTAATTCTGTGAATTTTTTGCGTCGATTAATAACTGTTGATGAAACAATGCTCCGAAGAAGGCAAAGGCAGTGAAATCAGCTGGCAAGGTTATAGCCACTGTATTTTGGGATGCACTCGGAATATTGCTCATCGATTATTTTGAAAAAGGATCCACAATCAAGGAAAAACGACCACATTTAAAGAAGAAAAAAGTACTCTTTCTTCAAGACAACGCACCGGTTCACACAGCATTAGATACGATGCTAAAATCGCGTGAAATACACTTCGAATTGGTTGATCATCCACCTTATAGTCCAGATTTAGCTCCTAGTGAATTTTTCCTGTTTCCAAACTTGAAAAAATGGCTCGCAGGAAAAAGATTCAGCTTAAACAAAAAGGTGATTACCGAAACTAACGCGTATTTTGAGGGGTTCCCGAATTATTCAGATGGTATAAAAAAGTAGGAATATCGTCTTACTAAGCGTTTCGAAGTAAAAGGAGACTATGTTGATAAATAAATGATTTTTGAAAAAAAAAGTTTTTTCCTACTTAGGTAGCTTCATTTTCAATCCGCCCTCGTACATAAAATTTTACATTTATACAAAATTGATTGACTGTTTAGCTAGGGTTATTTATCCCGTTCCCAGAATTAAAAAAAAAAAAAAAACAAAGAATAACTCAAATTGAAAACAATATTTTTAGAAAAGGCTAATTTACATAGAAAAAAACATAGTAAAGAACATAGTAAAAGACACGGCAAATAACGTATTAAAATACATGGTAAAAAACTTTTTTTTTATTAAAAAACATAGTAAAAAAAACCTGTAAGAAATATGGTAAAATCAGTATTTAAAAAAAACATGGTAAACGATAGTGTAGTAAAAAGTTGTTCAGTTTTAATTGTTATAATCTATTTAAAACAATTATTGTACGTACATAACCACTAAACGACTTCAACATGTCTACCGGTTTCGAGACATGCCCGCCTCTTCGTCAGGACACTATTTTACACCAACATGCAAACCCCTCTACGCACTTTTACCATAGTAGTAGTTGCACAAAAATTGAAAACCAACATACTGACACGACACATCCCGTTAGTGGCCAACACTAACGTGGTCTGGGAAATTATTTAAAAAAGGGGGGAGGAGTTTATGTTTCCAACTCTTCTTTCACAAAATCCAACATTTTTATTGTCCGAGACGGGCAGGTCTCGAAACCGGTAGATATAGAAAAATCTATTCGTGGTATTATACAATTATTTACTAACAGTTGTTGTTTACTTTATCATAAATATTTATTTATTTAGTTTGAAACGTATTATTAATTATGTATGTACCAACCTTTTTGTAATTTTATACTTATTTTGTCAAGATTGTTTTCAATAAATAAAATTTTAAAAATCTTTAAAAGAATGATTGTTCAAGATAATGCTTTAAATATTAATAATACCTAGGTTCAGAATAATATTGATTTTTTACATTATTAATATAATGTTTTGTGGGAAAGTACCTATAATTTGAATAGGTTTACTTTGTACTTCTAGGCGTTGAGTAGGCAGTACCAACCTCATGGCCACTTTCGCCAGTGTCTCCACCTATCAAATATTTCATGTACTACCGGCTCCGTACCGAAGAAAATAAAATACAAGTCGAACACCGCGAACGCGAACACCATTTTCGGCGGCGCAACGTGCTTTTTTGAAGTCGCACTAAAATGTTAAATACTATTTCAATTTGAAAGTGCATGGTGGATTGTTTACTTGAAATATTGTGATTTATCACGAGGTGAGTGTTTCAAGAGTTTGTTACGAAATTAGTTTACTCTCCTTTTCGCATAATATTCGAGTATTCTGTAAAAGTAGAATAGGTAAGCTCCCAAAATGGCGTCATCGAGTCTTGAACATTGGTCCCCTTTTTCATCGAAATTTAACAAAAAATGATATTTGAATTCAACTTTGCCTTTTGTAAACTGTGTTTTCAGTTTAATCAGAAACGCTTTTACTAAATGGTTAACCATGTTTCTACATCCTATATTAATCTATCTCGATTAATTGTTATAGCAACATGGAAAACGAAACAGCTTTGGACGCGTCCTTGGTGACACAAACCCTCAATTTCCATGGGCAACAGCTACAGAAAATTTGGGAAAGTGAAAGAGGAGAAACTGACCTGTCCAAAATAGGTGTTGGACAACTTGACTTTGCCGCGTACCAGGCGAGGCAGAAACACCTGACATTCCAGGATAGAGGAAAGCGGCTGATATTGCATCAGTTTATCACAAAAGAAGCAAATGCCCTCTTCGATTCCAACATTATGTCTGAAGCCCCCGCACCGACTTCTGTAGTCGATGCCAATGATGACAGTAAGCTTATTTTTTTAATTTTATTTCTCTCCTTTCGTACTAAACATTACCAAGACTTAATTGTTGGCTGTACATATCAAAGCTCATTCATTCTAATCATTGCAACAAATTGAAATGTCCAATGGGTGTTATTCATAATTACTCACTGACGGTTATCTACTGTTATCTTTTTCAACAAATGTTTTCTGTGGTGAAATGTAGCTGATGACATTTTAATGTTATTTGAAGCGGCCGATTTTGTTTCCAAGGCCACGTAAATCAATACTTGAATTATAATTTATGTAAAGGAAATTATGAAATCAATATTTTTAAAACATGAAAAAATAACAATGTTGCAACATTGTATTTGTCCATTGGTTCAAATTACCAGTAATAAAAATATTTATTTATTTACATTATAATTGAACGTAATTATGCAGAAAGCAGCCGATTAACAATTTTTGGAAAAATGCAATATTAGTGTTTTCGGGTGCAGTAAGGTCAAGTCTTGCTAAAAACAGCCAGACCGCTTTCATACAAAAACTGTAATAATCACCTTCTGAAAATATTGCCGGATCACAAAAACAACATTTCTCAGTTTGCAAAAACACACACAGCACTAGAAAAATCTGATGGTACTTTACAAATCACTTAAACTGGTCAAATACATAATTAGATTCTTGTTTGTAATACAAAAAAAAACTAATGTTTTAATTGTTTATCATTTGTCAAAGTCAAAAACATTCCAACTGTTGTGTAGATTTGATTATTCACTCGTTTCATAAAGGTGCTATTATCTCAGTTTCACTTTTCTATGGCTGGCTGTATTTGTTTATCAACAATGTTTTGAGTTTGTCCAAATTCCTGTAGACAAGGACAGGATTCAACCCCCTAGGGAGCTGTTAATATCAACACATTACAACAGACATGAAGAACATTTTAAAGAAGGGAATATAGAAGTTCATGCATCCACAGGGCTTATGACTTTTCATTGGCTGGTTTAAGTGGCCACTTAACACACTGTGTAACATTCACCATTCTGCCTGTATTTGAATATCTATGTTCCTTCGACTCTTCCATCTGTTAACGTTTGTGAAGTTATAGAGCCGAAACCTTTATTGTTGCGCATGAGATTCATCTGATTGAATGACTTCTATATTCCCTTCTGTAAGATGTTCTTCATGTCTGTTGTAATATGTTAATATCTGTCTATGTTACAAAATATTTTTCTTTTTCTTCTAGACGTTTACGCTGTCATGCCGCCTTTTGAGACTTTCTTGAATGTTGACAAAGCTGCGAGACTTAGACATTTTTTCCAGGTAATATAATAAATAAATTGTCTATGTTTTTATGAATGTATGTATGTGTATGCGCATGGGTGTATGTACGTGTGTGTGTATGTACATGTGTATATATGTGTATGTCTGTATGTATATGAATCAAAATGTGTATCCGAATAAGTTTATATTTTGTTTGTCTGTGCTCTATATTAATTTGTTAACTATTATAATATATTAAAATGTAATTGCCTAGCTTGGAACGGGGTATGTACCCTTGTTAGCTGGGCAAAGTGAACATGGAATTGTATTTTGATAAAGAGTGTGAATAAATAAATAAAAAAAATATATTCTACTTAATATTCAGCTGATCAATCTACGAATATATTATAAGTATTAACAAACATAATAGCCAACCCCATAAATGCTAAATCTATTCATAACTATGACATTTATAGTTAATTGAGCAAAAATTACAATATTTCATGATTTTATTTTGAGGTACTCAAAATTTTTTGATTTGTTCAGTAAAATGACAATTCAATTCATTCTAACCTGCCAAAATTTCTATAATTTGCCTAATTATGGAGAACTTTCTTAGTTTGTTTTCACAAAATGGTGTATTTTGCATAATTTAGAAATTTGGGTTAAATTAAGAATTATTTAAAGTTATTCAAATTGGAACAACTTTTAAAATGTACAAAATTCAACATTAAATTAACAATATCTACCGTTTCCCCTTAACCCAAACTGTTGAATTGTTTTTTTTTATTTAAAAAAAAAAACAAGTCAAAAAAACACCACAGTTATAATTAATATAATTTACATCTTATAGCATGTTAATAATTATTTAAAATTTTTGTAGTGATACACATCCATCCTATCTATACAATTAAATATATTTTTTCTAGAACATCATAACTGGAGAGCTGATCATCGGAACTGTAATAAACAGGAACGCTTCGGGAATGATGCTGAAGGTTCTCTGTACAGCTGGAGCCAATCCAAGATATGTAGCCGATATTAATGTAAAGGTAATGTATATATTTTTTTTACCTAATACAAAATGTGAAAAAAAGAACATGGATACTTTATACAAAATTTATAAGTTGTGTTTTATTACTAAATTATAAACATTATCTACACGGCTACATAATTTATACTGCTGCATCAAGCCATGATATCAAAATACAATGATCCATTATATCAAAATATGAATTAATGTCTGATCTAAATGTACATAATGTATAGTGAAACCTCTTATCGTATCTCACATAATTGTTTTCCCGGATGTGTTGTTTATGTCTTCTAACTCTCGATTAATTTCATACAAAACACAAAAATAGATTCCATTAATCGTTTCTCTGTCTATCATTTTACCGCATTTCAATTTGAATTACTTTGCATAATTTTATATGTGTATATTTTGTCTAAATGTTTGACAGCACTCGTAACAAAGCGCAGAACATTCTAGATAGACAGAATAACAGTTTTTCATTGCCGTCGGGCGCCGATGATAAGGATTTGCCGACTGTATGTTCATTTTCAGAAACATGCACAATCTTCGAAAGATTAAAAACTTTCTACTATGCACATTTTCAAAATTATTTGCAATGCCAAAAATGTACTGTTAACTTACAGAAATAAAATTGGCAAAAAACAAATGTCAAACGATTATTTCCAGTCCCATTAAGTTTTTTTTTTGTTTCTGAACAGCTTTCTAATTTATTTATTTTTATTTAAATAAAAGATGTAAGATTTTTTTTTATGTAGACATCTGAAACTTATATCCTTTTTAGAATTTTAACCTGCCCAATGGTAATGCTGATAGGGAGGGCGATATCTTTACACAATGTATCTCCTCGTATATTGTCCTTTTATTCCCGCATTCATAGTTTATTTCAATAATTTAATAGGTAGAGGTTTCACTGTATGTACAATATTGTCAACAGAAAGATTAAATGCTGTAAGTGACAAAAAACAAAAATGAGTTTTTAATGCCATTTTAGACACTTCTTCTCTTTCAATCAGTGGAATCAAAAATATATGTTCCCCTTACACCATTTTTTTTTCTGGAGTCTTTCCTCTTATTCGAGAATAGCTGCCCCAAATGTGTTGTAAAGGACAAAAAAAAAATGTAGGGGATTATTATTCATTAGTTTTTCTTAATTTACTGAGTCATAATAAGGATTGCTTTTTATGATTTTACTGTATGCTAATTTTATTATCTTCAAAATAGAGGCACAGTCCCATACAAAATTTTTCCGTCAAATGATTTTACCCAATAGAGGTATTATTTACACTACTGATAAAAAATAATATTTATGTTTTGTTTTTGTAGTTTTGTTATTCAATTTAATAGCAAGTCTTTTAAAAATCACTACATTTACAATTTGTCATTATTTATGACCATTCATTTTAGTCTGTGTTTTTTTAAATTTTATTTATTTACAATTTTAAAATACCTGTTAGGGTTACATTAGAAATTTTATATTGTCTAGTCATTTTATGTCTCGTCTAGTCTAGTTAGTTAATATAGAATACAGTTCTATGTGTGAAATAGAATTAGAATCCTTGATAAGTTTTTTTTTACTCAATAGCTACTCAAGTAAAAATCCCGAATAAGGAATCCAAGCGGAAAAAAGTCCCTCTAGTGGTGTAGTGGTTGGCACGTTTGCTTACCTCGCTTGAGGTCCTGAGTTCAATTCCTAGGCATAAATATAATATGTAAAATACTAAAATAGAAAATATAGTTACTAAGCCCAGGGAGCGGACTCTAATAATTATTTGGTAAGTCGTTTCCCTTGAAACTTATATTGAAATCAACGCCAAAATATATGTAGCGCAATAATGCTACATATTCTTTTGCAGGAATCCCATCAATAGAATGGTATTAAAAACTTCACCATTTTAGGAAACATTAATTTATTGCTTCAAATACTTACATCATTTTTGATTCCATACTTTAACCTTTTTCTGTACTTTACGCTTAAACTTTATATTTACACAAGTTGTTTATGTCCTTTACACCATTTATGTTTCCTTTTTTTCACCTGTGGAGGCTAAAACCAACATGCGTAAAGGACAAAAATGATTTATTTTTTAGTTAAAAAAAACAGCCTATTCCAGAAAATAGGTTAACATTAATTGTTCTACGAAAATTGGTATTTATGTATAAAAAATGACGAGAGATAAAACTTTATTTTCTCTCCTTAGCAATTTACACTTTGTCCCTTACTGCATTTCAAATTTCTGTCTGCGATGTATATGGAGTGTCAAGTAATGTGTCAATCCATCCTTTGCCTATCTGTCAATAATATTACATATTATGTGCATAAAATGAGTGCTGAGCAAAGGGTTGTTTCTTTTTAGGCCTTTTTGCCCGTCTCTAACATAATCCCGGCCATGGACAAGAAGAATGTCTCTCGGAATTACCTGATGAATGACACTGTCTGCTGCGAAGTGCTAGAAGTAATTCCCGACACAGACAAAATCTCTTGTGGAATGAAGGGGGTGACACGAGGGGCTGATGACCCCAGCCCGAAGCCGCCGCTCGGGCTCATCAGTACGGATGACTTCCCGCACATTTACAAGTATGTGTGACCATCTTCCTTTTTACTCGATGCTCCTTTTGATAAATGTTTCAACTAATGTTTCTACCTTCCAGTTTAGACTCCGTTCGCAGGTTACTTGGAATTATTAAATATAAGTATTGCCAGAAGAGACATATCGCTTTTCAATGTGGTGTAGATCTTATAATTGCAAATATCCACCTAACATTCCGATACAAAATTATATCTCATCAAATCGTATGATCGTCTCCTTAGACATTGGTAGGTATTCAGGTACATAATTCATAGCAGATAACATTTTTCTGCGCTATTTTCATTAAAGTTACAAATAATATTTTTAAATAATGAAAAATCTCCCCGAATAATCCGACCTACATAAATGTTTTGTATTTTATACCCAAACTTGTATTCTTCGAGCATAATAATATATGTTGCATTATTTATCACATATTTCATAGTGTATAAAATTGATCATTTCATGTAAATAATCTTTTTACTTATTTTATTATACACTTTTTTATTTCTTTTAAATCGGCCACTCTCTTTTTATTGATATTATTTTTAAAAGTAATTTAAAAACAAATAAGGAATTTCTTTATACACATAGGTTTATATAAATGATGTATTTTGCCTGCATGCATTATTTAATACTTTTATTTTTCATACTCTATTAAGGATATCGTGAAAATGATTTCAGTTTTCGTCAAAATCGTGAAAATATAGGAAATATTGCTCGAATACCTAAGTTATTCATGTGGATGTTTAATGAAGGAAGTCCCAAGTCCCTAAATAGCTCTGTCTCAACAGATAATACTAGTCTCGGGTCGAAGTATCCCCCTGAGTACCCAAACCATAATGTACCACAAAGCGACCATTACTTTATACTCGTATAAATGAAATCATTTGCACAAATCCTCCGAGAAGGTCAGTACTGTTGGGATGGGAACAATAATCATGCCAGCTACTTTTGAAATGTTAATTAAATATAAAATTTAACATTCCAGCAAGTACAAGCGCAAAAATTACCTGCCATAAAATATTATCTTGTTAAAAGAAGGCAGTGGGAAAAAGATATGCCATGTTAAGGATGTAACAATGTTTTGTTGTAAGCTGGTTTCTGGAAGAGTGAGATGCACGCATCGTGCTGATCTACAAGCTACACATAGCCACCGACTTAACCTCGCTTTCTTCTAGGATATTATTCTGCGAAGCGGCTTGCACACACACACCGTGTTGTTCCATCATAATATATTATTTTTATTTGTTTTCTATTTATTTTGGAGATTTATACTGAACTGAAGTTCTCCATTGTGTGTGTATGAGAAAACATAATGATCCAAATAGAACACTGAATAGATTGCCCATAAATTGTTGCTATTGGGAACAGGTGAGAAAAGCAGGCTGTCCATATATTGCTATTGTAGCTTGTAACTCCCGAGATCCACCCTTTTCCTATTTCTTTTACCCCTTTTTCTTACAAATTCATTTGATAAACTTGTCAATCAATTAAGTCATTCGTTTACTTTGTATAAATTGTCTTTTAATAATTATTCATTTACTTTTGTTTTTTTTTCAATACTGCATATTTTATAATGTTAACATAGTAAATGCAATCTTTATTCATTTTCCTGTATTCTTAGGAAAAGTGTGGAAATGAAGGGGGAGAGTTATGAAGCCATTCTAGAGAAGAGTCCCGGATTCAACAATCCAAACTGCATCTCCTTTCTCTCCGATTTACTTGGAGTTGGCTCTAATCATTACTCCAACTTCCTCACTCTAAGGTAAGAAGGCTATCAACGGTGCTTATCCACAGTATGCTTCTATACGCGCTAATTTATTTGGCAATTAATCATCTTGTATTTTTATAGAGGTCGTTTCCCCCCTCAAGAGTATGCTGATGAACTTCGTCAAGCACAGGCCAGCAAGTGGGCCTTCAGATCAGTAGCTGAAGGAATCGAGCACTTTAAGGCTGGAAGACATTCGGAAGCTTTTCAATGCTTGAATAAAGCTTTAAGTATTGATCCCCGAAATGTGGAAGGTCTTGTGGCTAGAGGTGCCCTTTATGCCAACAGCGGAACATTTAAGAAAGCTATAGAAGATTTTGAAACTTCTTTAAAACTGAATCCCAGTCACGCTAATGCTAGAAAATATATGGGAGAAACTCTCGTAGCTCTCGGCCGAAGTTACGAAGACGAAAACAAAATAGCAGAAGCTCAGAAAGCATACGAGGATTGCCTCGCAATAATTCCATTCCACGAGGAAGCTCAAAATTCTTTAGATTTTCTTAAAAGTAAATCCAATATCAAACCACTTATCGAACCAGCTGAATTACTACTACCTGGTCTGACTGCCAACAAGTCCCTAGAAATGAAGGAAACTTTGAAGCAACTTCTTAATTTGACAGAGAAAAAGGATAAAAAGAAGAAGAAGAAAAAAAATAAAGGCAAGAAGAAACACCACCGCTCGAGCAGTTCCAGCAGCAGCTCAAGTGATTCTTCCAGTTCATCTTCTAGCTCCGACTCATCCAGTTCTTCTTCAGAGTCCAGTGGTCTGTCTCTTTTCATATAATTTTTTTTAGATTCTTTTTATCCTGAATGTCCTAAGTATTATTGATTTTTTTTAAATATTTTTATATTTTGTAGAGGACCCCTATAAATATGTATAAATTTCTAGATACAGATGGACCTCAGCGTAAGAAGAAACGTCGCTCTCGATCTCACAACAAAAAGCAGCGTTCCTTGTCTCCCCTTAGCAAGCGTATGGCCCTCATAGAGCCATCACTGGACAAGAGCCACAACTCCCAGTTTAACCATCCCTACGGCTGGACAGGGGGTGCTCCTCCCCCCGAACCAGAACCCGCAGCTGCTGTAATACAACCACCCGCTCCTCAAGATTTGGACTACGAAATGAAGGTAAAGCGAATAACAACTTGCATTCCTTTTTGTTACGTGTGATTTATTTGGCTTTTTTTTTACTTGTCATTTATAAATACTTCAGATGTTCTTTAATGTTGAATTACCATTTTGACAGGATGCTGACAATTTAATCAAATAAAAATAGTGATAAATGATATTTTTAGGGAGATTTAATTATTTTATCTATCTCCTTTGATTACAAAATAAAAAATATTAATATAGATGTTGTCAAGTCTATAAGGGCCTCGGAGTTATCATGGACTGTAAACTTACCTTTAATGAACATATCGATACTATGATTAACAAGTCACTAAAACTCTTGGGTTTTGTTAGCAGGACATCTAGTGACTTTACTAATATGTTCACAGCTAAAACACTATATTGCTCACTTGTTCGTCCTCTTTTAGAATATGCATCCGTGATCTGTTCTCCCTTCTATGTAGGCTGGATAAATCATATTGAATCGGTGCAACATCGTTTGCTAAGAAAAGTAGCATGAATGATTGGCCTCGAGAGGGAAGACTACACTTACGGAGAAATGGAGTCAATGTTAAAAATCTCAAGTCTACAAAAACGTAAAAATAGCATTGACTCCATATTTATGTTTAATTTACTGAATGGCTTAATTGATGTACCATCGTTACTGGAACAGGTGGCATTCAACCTTCCAATCCGCCGGTTGCAAAATATTTTTTTTTTATTTATTTATTTAACTTTTTGTACATAATGTTATTTGTACATTGGCGGGCTTATTGCCAAATGGCAATTTCTTCCAACCAACCAATAAAATAAAAGTTTTATTTTTATTATTCAAGTTACAGAACATATTCAATAGAAAAAAAAGATTAAAAATTTAAAGATATATAAAAATAGAAATAAACGTATTTGTTTATAAATTACCTTAAATCGAAACTATTACTCAATGGGAAAAAGGAAAAAAGAGGAAAGAGGAAAGAGGAAAAAGGAAAGGAGGAGAGATTAAGGAAGAGAAAGGAGATGTTTCTTCAGACGTGATTTAAACAGAGATAATGTAGTAACATCTTTGATGGTGGATGGGAGATGATTCCACAGTCGAGCCGCATGGACGCTATATGATTTAGAGAAGAAAGAGGAATTGTGTATGGGTATTAAGAGAGTGCCTTGAGAATGAGAACGAAGAGGTAAACCATGAACTGATAAGCGTTGAAATTTTTCACACAGGTATATAGGAGCGTTAGGACTATGAAGTACATTGAACAGAAGTGAGAGGGAGTGATAGTCTCTCCGCTGTCTAATTTTGAGCCATTTCAGTTGCCTACGATAATCAGTGCTGTTCCTCGATCAACACAGCACAAACTATAGCTTGCATGCACCAATGTCCCGATTGTGTCGTATTGTAAACTCGAGACAAGATCTGGATTTTTTTGGTGTAAGTTTTATAGATTTAAAAAATCCCTAAGATAGACCGGATCTTGTCTTTAGGTAGTAATTTTTGTTTTGTTTGTCCTAGCTTTAATTTAGTTATATTTTATTTTATTAGTTCCTGTATTTATTTCAAGAAATTGTATTTACCATCGTTAGAATGGACTGCATAAGTCTGTCAAATAAATAAATCAATTTTAATGTAAAAATTCTGTTTGGTTCAGGTGAGAAAGTTCCTAGAAATGACCAAAGAAGGCTCGGATTATGAAAATAAAGTTCGCAATTTCTTGGAAGAAACAGCTCGCTATAAACGTGACCGGAAAATGCAAGAACTGGGAACCCAAGAACACGAGAAAAGCAACAAAGCGAGGAAGAAGGCCAAAAAGGAATCAAAGTAGGCAATTTATTACATGTGTAATTTTCATTAAATTCTTAGCTTAATATTAATGTGTTAAAACCCCGCTGCTCAGTAGCAATGCTAAGTGATGCAGTTTTTGTGATAACTAAACACTAATACTCTACTATTAAACTAGTACTAATTAAGACTATTGCCTTTTTATACTTGCATGTTCTAATATTTACAACTTGCAGGAAGAGTAAGAAGGAATCTAAACGCAAACGTAAAGAGAGAGAACGTGAAGAACGTCGCAAATCTAAACTAAACCAGAGAAATCAATCTACAAGTGGAGACTATCTTAGGGACTTCGATCAAAATATGGGAGATAAGAAGTTCCGGGATGCATTAAGGTATAATAATGCCGTTTTTATAAAATAGTGTGTCGTTTTACATTTTGTATACTGTATTAGATAAATGGTTTCTTTTCAGGTGCACAATAATTTATTGTATGTTTTTATTTATTATTTAAAACAGTTTTTATTGGTTTTTTACTTTGCAGTCGGAATTTTTTTTAAATTTTATTAGATTATTTCTACCACTTTAAATGTGATTCCTGAAATCGTTTTGACAATATAGTAGTTCAATAATTGTATAATTACTTTTTATTTTTAAGTATTTTAAAAGTTGCCCACCACTTGCTTGAAATTTTTTATCATTTATACATATTGATATTTTATACTAAACAGAACAATAATTTACAGAAAAGAGCTATCACATAAACCTAGTGATGAACGTCGACGTAGCAAAAGAGATATGAGTCCGGAGGAAGGGGATTATGATAGAAAACGTGGAAGTGAAAAGAGGTATGTAAAAGGCCAATTGCATTGGCGCAATACACCCAGGCTCTATTAGTCAATCAGTATATTGTTTTCATAAAAAAATATAATCTTATTATAGAATCTTGGATGACATGCCTGATTTTGAAGAACTAGAATCAAAATTGAATGCGTATTATGCCAAAGTAGAAAAGGACACGGGACTGTCGAGCAAACGTCAAGACAACGGTCGCCCGCCTAACGACAATAACTTCCCACCCTCACCTTTATCTAGAAGTGTGAGTCCTGATGATAAGCCAAAATGGAAAATGCTTATGAATGCATCCAAAGACAAGTAAGAAATTGTAACTAAATTACTTGATTTAACCATTAACAGACATATTTTTAAAATTTACTTCATTTTCAGGGTTAAGAAGAAGGAAACCACTGGGAAATCTTCTTATAAAGATAAATCATACGCATTCGAAGATAGTTCAGACGAGTCTGAGAGAAGGGAACCAGAAGCCAACAACAAGGGAAGAAAGCCACTCATGTCACCTGACGACAAAAACATTAGTGTTCGGAGAGCAATGGCACTAAAGGAGCCTCCTCCTAAACACATTGAGCCAGAACCCCCTGGCACAGAAGAGGTATATTTCTGCTTTGAATTAGGTCTATATAATAGGTTGGGGGTAAAAGTAACTTCATATTTTTCGCTTTATTTCAATGCTTTTAAAAAGTGTCACAATCATCCGATTGAAGTCAAATATGTGCCGTTCTGTTCGGTAACTTGTTGCCAACGGGAATCCAACTTCATAATGCCCCTCTGGTAGAAGCCCTTGTCCCTATTGGCAAAAAACTCAGACAACCAATTTTCACAGACCTCTATTGAGGCCAAATTTGTACCCCCAAGGCCATAGACAGGAACAGGTGGTAGTTACTTGGTGCCAAGTCTGGACTATAGGGTGAATGCATAAGAACCTCCCATCCCAGCTCCCGGAGCTTCTGGCGCATTATCAAAGATGTGTGCAGCCTGGCTTTGTCCTGATGAAACACGATTCCTCTCCTATTCACCAATGCTGGCCGGTTCTATTTTATCGCCAGCTTCAAACGGTCGAGTTGATCACAGTTGAGGGCAGAATAGAGCATTTGGCCATAAAGGAGCAACTCGTAGTAGAGTATTCCCTGGCAATCCCTCCAAACACACAGCAACACCTTCCTGGCCGTAAGTCCTGACTTGGCCACGGTCTGGGCCGCTTCGTTGGCTTTTGACCACTATCTCTGTCGCTTGATATTGTCGTAAGTGACCCACTTTTCATCACCAGTCACTATCCGCTTCAGAAATAGGTTGATTTTGTTGCGATTCAGCAGCGATTCGGAGATGGAAATTTGGTCCATGAAGTTTTTTTGCGTCAGCTCGTGTGGCACCCAAACATCGAGTTTTTTTTAAATCCAGCCTTCTGCAAATGGTTCAAAACGGTTTTATGATCAATATTCAGCTCCTGGGCAATGCTACGACTGCTAACATGACAGTCTATCTAAATATTTTCCATGATTTTATCGACATTTTCGACGATAAGCTTGCCAGAGTGTGATGCTCGAACCACTGTTGTGCAGCACGAACCGAAAGAGTATCGGCCTTGTATACATCGCAAGTTTATTTGGTCGATTTAGATGCATTTTTCCCTTTCAGGTAGTAAAATATGGCGAATTTCTTCCTTTGAGACCTCCATACTCGACGCACAATAGTTCAGGACTGAACCGACCAAGCGCAATACTGTCAAAGAAGCGTTTGTAGTATACACTCTCACCTTTACAATGCTGTATCGTATGATCCGATGTGACCAATAATGAACGAGATATACTTAGTTGAAAAAAACAGGCGCGAAATTACTTTTTTTCCCAACCTGATATTTCGCAGATTGTATTGGAAATGAGTTCAAATACAAATAACCTTTCACCTTGGTGCACTTATTTATGGAAAAATTTAAGTAGAATGCACCAGAAGTAAATACTTTGTTTTTTTTGTAATACCATCTTTGTTTATTTAACGTAAAAAATGGCACAAGTTGTTACTCTTTGTGACCGTATTCTCGCTATAAAATATTCCCGAATAATTTCCATATATTATGTCAAAGAATCAGTATTTATGATTTTCTATTTTTTTATTTTTAGCAACAACAACAGCAACAACAACAACAACAACAACAGCAGTTACGGCCAAAACAGAATGTTGTTTTGGATAAATTTGGTTCCTTCAGACTGGCCAAGGAGGGAGAGGGAGGGGAACCCATCTCACTTCCTGTGCCCCCGGGAGGCCGGCATTCACCTCGCCCATCTCAACCTACACGTAGGGGTAGATCACCATCTGGTTAGTATTTTACCTTATCCCCAAACACTATTTTCTTACATGTAGTTAGCCTAGTCCACTCATAAATGTGATTGAAATTGCCATTACGAAGATATAATGGAATATCACACAACTCCTAGCGTCTTTTCCTTTCATACATCTTGTCATTAATTTGTAGATTTTTGACATTCAATGTTTTGAAATGTGATTTTACAATGACTGATTTCTGTTCATCTACAATATATTCATTTATTTGCTTAAAATTGTAAGACCGTCTTAAAAGTATAAAAAAAATATGTATGCGGGAGACATGTTCCACACAGTACTGTAACATATTCTGAAGAAATAACCATGCTGGATAGGTTTCTTAGTATAAAAGTAATTTTGCTACTTAAAAAAAATAATCATTTATTATTTATTTGTAACTTATTATTTTTTAACCTTTTGTTTACTGAATTTTGAAAAATAAAATATTGGGGTCAGTGAATTTTTTTTCATATAAATAATAGAAAAATATGGTTAAGAGGAAAGTGAATTTTTTTTTTGATTATATTAATCTCCTCATTTTTCGTAAGATTTTCCAAAAAGGACTAAAGGTTCCAAATAGGATATAGTGACAAATAAAAATAGGCACCATCAAAGACTGCCGCCTATAAAAATAGTAATTGTTAAATATATGTTAAAAAAGTATATATTTTTGTACTGAGTTATTTTGAAACTTTGTGAAAAGAGATTCTGGTGTATGTTAATCATTTCAAGCTGTCGACTTAACCTTTTTACTACGCAGATTAATCAGTTGATGTTTGTGTCTATTTCAGAGTCCCGTGAAAGTTCTCCGCGGCGGCGTTCATCGCGCAGTCGCTCGCGCCCACGCAAGTACCGCTCCCGCTCCAGCGGTGCCTCGCGTAGCTCCTCCTCCGGGGGCTCAGCCCAGCGCCGCCCCCGCCGCTCCCCTCCTACGCGCTCCGAGGCTAGCCGATCCCCAGCCAGCCGCTCGCGCTCCCGCACCCGCTCTCGTTCCACCTCCAGGGACAGGTAATATCTGTTTCTTGCCAACAATTTTTACCCTGAGGGTTTAACATTATATGGTAAAATTTCTCAATATAGTATTTATATAACGAATTCTTCTCCATTTATTAATATTATTATAATTCCTGTTAACAGGATATAAAAATTGTTTGATCGATTTTTTCTTTAGTTGGTGTAGTATGTAGTAGAGGTGTATAGTGGGTTTTGCATATTAGTTTCATCGGTGTCCTGACAAAGAGACGGATATGTCTCGAAACCAGTAGACATAAAAAAGTCCAAAGAACCACTCAGGTTGTATACAAATATTTAATAAACATCATAGAATTATGCACAATGGACATGCGATTTTCACTGGAAAAATTTACAAGAACATCGTTAGAGAGTATACATTTTTTTAACTAAAACCAAAAAGATTCTCGCTTTTGAGTGAGATCATGTCTTTTAAGCTGACTTTAGCCAACCTGTCTCTGTAGAGGTGGGCAGGAACGTTACACCACTATCACATACCTCGCTTCTTCTGCATTCATAGATCTTCTCATGCATGCATGCATGCAGATTATTGACATGTCCACCTTCAAGAATATGTTGGATTTTGTCATATCATGTCTTTTTTGGTCTTCCTCATTTTCAACATTCATCTACATTCGCATTGCAAATCTTGGCCATTCTTTTGGTGTATATTCGCTCTACATGTCCAAACCGACTCGCCAGCTCTTAATGATTTTTTTGTAGGTATATATAAAAAGATTTATAGTCACAATTGACAACATTAGTTTCATAATATTTTCCAGATTTAGACGCATGAACCGTCGCGGTGGGTGGCGTGGGAGAGGTGGTTACGAACGCGGTACGTATTACAAGCCTCGCTTCCACCCATACGGCCAACGTGGTAACAATAACAACAATAACCGAGGTCGAGGGGGCCAAGACTTTCGGAGGGACGATCGGCGTTTCGACTGGAGAGACCGCGGCAACAGGAGACCATTCCGCTCACGGCAGAGAGGAAACAACAGGGGAAGGCCATTCAGGTGAGATTCATTTTTGCAATTAAAAATGTGGTAAATATTGCCACACTTGTACTCTAATCCTGGGAACACTAAAAAGCAATAATGGGGCTTTTTTCAAGCTCAGCAAATATGTGCCCCGTGATCCATAGGAGCTTACATATTTAACATAAATTAATTTCCTGTAATATTCATTTACATAATAGAAATAATAACAGCAGTTGTGTTTTCCAACTGCGCAATGCTTACGTTTTTTTAAAAAACAAGCTTATTTTTTTGCGCTGGAGTGCTAAATCATTCGATTTGGGGGCAATTTTTTGTTAGTCGTAAATAACCATGTTAGAAAATAAGAAATAAGTTGGAGTAGTGTGGTTCGAACCTCATATCTGATCCATGAGTCAGTGACACTACCTCGGAACCACAACCTGTCTCAGTGATTTCATATTTGTATAAAAGACAAATATTAATTTAATTTCACTGTAGAAAAAACATTTTAAAAAATCGAAATATCGATTACAAACCTAATTAACAACAATTTGCAAACTTTTTCACATTATCTATCTTCGTAATACATTTCAAAATTGTGTAGTTTCTCAAAATTACTAAACTTAATGAAAATGTGATATTATATCAATTTCAGAGGAGGATACCGCGATTTCAGAGATCGTCGCAATATGCGCTTCTCTCGCTCCCGAAGTCCCGATGCCCGCAGGAGAAGTCGCAGCTACAGTCCCGACGAGCGAAGGCAAGATAAGGACAAGGTTGACAGGTTAGTCGATGTTAAGAAAGAAGGCGATTTATCTAAGTGTTTTTTTTTTCATTAATAGAATCACATTTATTTAATGAGAATAATTTTTCCCGCAGATATTCGGAGCGTGATAGTCACCGAAGTGAGGGGGAGTATGAGGAAGAAAGATACGTGGACCGGAAGGAGTACGATGGGAAGTGGGCGGACACGGGTGGTGGGGAAGGGGGCGGGGGCGGCGGCGGCGGCAGCAGGGGAGTGGAGATGGACAAACCCAGGGAACCCTCACCACCTAAAGCTGACTAGAGTGCTAACTCTTACCCTTAACATTTTAAACCCACTAGTGATTTTTTTATTGTTCATGATTGTACATTTTTTGTTTTATGTGCGAGTATGTTTCGTCATACATGTAGTAATATTACTTAATAATCTCTTTTTAATTCACATTTTCCCTCATTTGGGATTTATCTCAATATGTAAAGTACTCTTATTGGAACCAACTTTCAATCTGGCTCAGCATCTTAGTTACATTGCCATAATGAATGTGGCCAGTACATAAAATAACCTGTAATACTTTTTACATTATAATACAAAATTTAATAACAGAAACAAGGTATTTTTATTTTCTCAAATTGTAAAATACATGTTAAGATAACAAACAACATGTAATATGTTAACCTAAAAATCTCACCTCGGAAATGACTACATATCTGATACTCGTGCACACCTTATCTAACAGTTGTGTCAATGTAGATAAGGATATTAAAAGAACAAATAAACTTGATATTTAGGCACTGTGTTTTCAGATTGCACTATAAAGTTAGATTTTCTGTGGAATGTAACATGACTTACTAATGTAGGTAAAATTGACTATTATTTGCGCATGATATTCTAATAATCAGTCTTTCTTGACAAGTTTCTCGGGCTTCCAGTAATATAATAATTGACCTACAATTAAGGCATTTGCAAAACTAGCTATGCAATAAGTAGCTATAATAATTGTATCTCCAGTTTCTTGAATGGATGTAAAGATCCTTGCAGCAGAACCGAAGCACAGCATGAAGCATGTAATTGCGGATAATTGGCCTGTGCTCCCATTTTTATAGTTAGTATGTACTTGAATCATCTGAAAGAAAATGGCATAATATGAAATACATATTTGAAACAAGACGGCAAGAGACGGAGAATATTTTAGAGAAGGGAATATGGAAGTCTAGGCATTTACAGAGCTAGGACCTGGCTTTGGCTGGTTTAAGTTGCTACTTTACACACTTGTTGGCTTTAATGTCATTTACATTTTGGAATATGATTGAAAATCATGAAAAATCTAACAAAACTCTACTACATGTCGTATTAAATCAGGGAACATTTTGATAATAAAATAATATTGAAAAGACTACAAAAAATGCCCAGAAGCCAATTTTAAAAATTGGGTCTAATCTGACCCACCATCACCACGCGCGTATTTCTTTCGACCCTACGGGCTTTTAATAAACACTCTGATCGTAAATTGATAATAAATATTCTGGATAAGACAGCACTTATCCTTGCACTGTTCCTATTTATAATCCTCATGGACTTCATCTTAAGTAAGTCAATTCCACTAGATCGAGGAATATCCATCTCCTCCTCCCAAAAACTCTGCGACCTAGAGTATGCCGATGATGCGGTTATAATTGAAGATTCAGTCACGGGTCTTCAGGCCACTGTAGACAGCCTAAATAGGTACTCCGCATGCATGGGTTTAAAAATCAATATCGCAAAAACCCATGTACTGTGTAACACTTCATGCCTCGATGCCCAAAATCACCTGTCTGTCGAACCAAATCATTGAAAGGGTCGAGAGTTTCAAATACCTGGGAGTATATGTTACGGAAAATGGCAGCTTTTAAAAAGAACTGGGAGTGTGGCTAGGAGTAGCAAGCCCCACATTCAACAGTATGAAGGCTGTCTGGAGATTGGATATTTTTTTTATTTATTTAACTTTTTGTACATTGGCGGGCTTATTGCCAAATGACAATTTCTTCCAACCAACCAATAAAATAAAAGTTTTATTTTTATAATTCAAGTCACGGAACATATTCAATAGAAAAAAAGCTAAAAATATATAAAAATAGAAATAAACGTATTTGTTTATAAATTACCTGAAATCGAAACTATTACTCAATGGAAAAAAGAGGAAAAAGGAAAGGAGAGATTAAGGAAGAGAAAGGAGATGTTTCTTCAGACGTGATTTAAACAGAGATAATGTAGTAACATCTTTGATGGTGGATGAGAGATGATTCCACAGTCGAGCCGCATGGACACTATATGAGTTAGAGAAGAAAGAGGAATTGTGGATGGGTATTAAGAGAGTGTATACACGCAGGTATATAGGAGCGTTAGGACTATGAAGTAGATTGAACAGAAGTGAGAGGGAGTAATAGTCTCTCCGCTGTCTAATTTTGAGCCATTTCAGTTGCCTACGATAATCAGAAATGTGGTCATATTTCCTAAGACCAAAAATGTACTTTATGCATGTATTCTGAAATCGTTCAAGTTTGTCGAGTTGCTCACGGCTTAAATCATTTTACTCAGTGAAAACCAAATGCCACCTATATAATGCATGCATAACACCTATTCTCCTCTGAATACGAATCATGGCACCTCACTAGGGCCCAAAACAGCAAAATATTTAATTGCAGAAAAATCCACTATTGAAATATAAACCTTGTATATTATAAACAAGGTAAATAATAAAGCAACTCCCATATAAAAATGTAAAAAAAGGGAACGGTTGCAGCAAACTCCGATGACAACTGTCATCAAGCGGAAGCGATACGGTTGGCTCGGCCATGTACTGCGGTTGCCTCCTGAGAACCTTAACCACGCTTGCCTGCTTTACAAGGCATTGGTTCACAACGCCCTGGACGTCCACTGCTGACTGTTCGTCGGCGTTCATGTCGAGAACTACGGGACGCGAACCTGACATGAGAGGACGCACAGGAGCTGGCAGCCGACAGAGATGCCTGGAGGATCTTCGTGGACACCATATGCTCCAACTAGGGAGCGGACAGGGAATGATGATGATGATGATTTATATTTTGATTTTTAGTAGAATTAATGATAAAAATTTATAAATTTACTAAGCCCATCAATAGTTTTGATTAACTTACCTTTCCAGCAAAAACAATAGGAATATTACAAGCTTGAAGAAACCATAATACTCCTACCGGGGTCAGTCCACTCATCAACACAGATACTATTAATGTGTAAATCAGAATAAACGATCCCGCTTTCCCTTTGTTACCTCCAAAGAAGATGACTAGCACTGCAATGGTAGCTGTTTGGATTCCCAGGAATATTCCATCACCCCAAGAGCTAAAACAAAAATATTTTTCCTTCAGATTAGGAAAGATTGTGTACATGTAACTTCATATCAATAATACCTACAATACAAATGCTAATACAATTTTTGTTATTACTTATGTTATATTATTATTTCTAACCTGTAAACTTGTACTTCGGTATAGATTACATATGTTGGTAAAAGGCCGCAACAAAGAAAAAAAAGACTGCCATATGATACCTACATACTCAAGTACAAAAAAAACATAAAATGCAAACTTAGTAAACTAACTAGGTTAGTGTAATTAAACAAACTAAATATGTATTTACATTAATTTTATTAAATGAAGCTCAGTAGTTACAGCTTATTATCATTCTTAAAGGTGGGGGGTCAGTGCTTTACAAGCTCCTGATGTCACTGCAACCTGTGAAGATCTGTGGCGGGTCCCCGTGAATAGTTCGCGCCCTCCAAGCCCAGGTATTTAAAGAGTCTGGCTACTGAGTGACAAGCGAGAGTTTTCATTTTGCTAAATCTCCCCCTCCAAAACCAAATTCGTAAAGTATCGGGCTATTAGGTAGGGGGCGAGCTCTTTAACATCCTCAGGTTTAACCAGTGGTCCCCCGAGGATGCGGCTTCTTTTATGATGTAAAGCATCACATTCACATAGAATTTGTATAGGCGTTTCCTCATCTGCACAGCAGAACCTATATCTTAAAGTTTCGGAAAGGTTCATTCTAGTAAGGTGTTTGTTTGTTCAATCTGCAGTGCCCTGAAAGGGGTCTAGTGATAACCCTCACTTGATTTCGGCTGACCTTCGTTAGGTCGAAAGCAAACCTCTGCAAGTATCCTTTTGTCAGTTCCTTGGCATGGTGCTGACCGGGTACTTTTTGCCAGAGCATTACGCTCTGCTTCCTGGCCTAGTTACAGCTATTCATTTATCTAAAAGGCACTACTTGTAAAACCTCTCTGTAAAGTGCAGAGACATGCATAATAATTTAATCCAAGCAATAGCTCCCGGTATTGATTACAATGACTTAAGGGACCGTGGTACTTCTAAATAATACAAACCTGAATGGAAAACCTTTGACGAAACTGTAAGCGACAGTAGCTGTCATTGCAAACAATTCTAGGCAAACACCGAAGATGCTTATTCCTTCACCACTTTTGCTCTGCAATATTTTTAGTATTTGGGGCACCTTTACCATAATTGAGCCAGATATAATTGCTATTCCAAGGGCCTTGCTGACAGTTGCTTTGAAACATGGTGCTGAAACAAATGTTCATATTTAATCCATTCTTGCGAGAAACACATCAACAAAGGCCATAGACTTGAATGACAAAAGTCATAATGTTTTTTTTTAACAGTTCAAATATTTTTAATTTTGTGATTTCTCCTATTCCCACGCAATGATGCATAACGCACTGCATTAGTGCACCAAATGCAGCATATCTTGATCATGACGTGTTAGATAAAGATAAGGTGGCTTCAGGTATTAATGCAAGGACAATAAAATATTGTAGTTTAAAACCAGCCATACTCAACCTGCGGCCCGCCACCAAGCTTTTATGTGCGGCCCAAAACACATTTATTACCCGGAACATGAAAAAAAAAAAAAGGCTTTTCATTTAGATTGGGAATCCAGTTGTGGTTCCGTAGCTAGTGTTTCAGACTCACGGATCAACTTGATTTCCATTTTATAATAGTGAGTTATTTACAACTCATTGAAAATGGCCACAAAAATTGAAATATTTGGGTAAATTATAAGAACGCTAATATTTCTCTAAAAAATAATATTTAAATATCTTGAGATATGCACAAACAACATTGCTCGCTGTGAACAGACTGGAACTGACCCCGGCAGCACTAACCTACCTTTACATTTTCATCATTATTTTTCCAGTGTCAAAAAAAATTATATTTGTTGATTTATCAAGTGGCGGCACCCTAATCTTAGAACAAACTGGTTTTAATCAATACTGTTTTTCATGTTAAAAAAAAAATCGTATCCGTATAATGTTGCGACCTGCGTAACTTAGCAAACATAAGTATGAGGCCCGAAGAAAAAAAAGGTTGAGTATGGCTGTTTTAAACGAATATCTAATGTCAACCTTGCCAGGAATCGAACCACGCGGGGTGAACGCGCCAACCACTACACTACGGGGTGTACATATTCTCCATTCAATTTAGTCTTTCAGGATTTTTACCTGAGAGTAGTCATCAAGTCAAAAAAACTTGTACAGGATTCTGATTTTATTTCTATATTTCGACAGGAGAGTACAAAACAATATGTAAGGCTTATACTCGTATGCAGAGACAAAACTCAATGTGAGGAAAGTACATTCTAATCTCATATGCATAGAATAACCCGAAGGTGAAGACAATAGAATGTACCTACCTCACCTTAAGGTTTGTCTCTGCATACGGGTATTAGTAGCAATGAGGGAGTTCAGTGGTTTTTTAAAAATATTTGTTAATAGAATATTAAACTAAGCCAAAAAAAATGTTGATGGTAAGCAAACAAGAAATCTTCCACAACTCTCTTATCATTGAATGATTCATATGAACTAGTGGTGTAGTTCAAAGGAGTTTGTTTGTATTAAATATTTTTTTAGTACATTTTCAAGAAACTTTGCAGTATAATTACATTTTACATTACATTAACATTTTTTTTTGCACCACAAAAGGCCAGGAGATAATTTAATGTTCTAGTTTTTACCGTGCTTAAGAAAACATTTTTTGTATCCAATTTCCCGTAGGGCTGAAGTTCCTCATTGTATAGAGTGAACTAGTAACAATATTCAATAAATCAAAGGAATTGAATATTTTGCTTTACAAATTATGTCTGTCTTACTTTTTATAAATCCATACATGGTTTAAAGATTAAAGAACCTACATTGACCGATGACCATGAGACAAGAGTCAAAGTTCAAATTTGCTGCTACAAGTGTGAACTCGAGAAATGAATGAATACATGTTACGTTTTCCTTATAAATTATGACTAAAGGATAATAAATATAATTATTTATAAAACCTTGACTAAAAAATGTAAACTTCCAATCCAATTAGGTGCTGAGCAGCCTCTTGATCAGTTCTTTTTTAAATATTACATATGTAGTTCATGACAGTTGTCAAAGGATTTATTTTACATATTAATTCGTGCAAATGTTGCTTGATTTGATCATTTTTATCTCAAAATACCAAGAGGTTAATATATACATATAATTATTTATTTTAAATAGTGTTTTATGTGTGTCCAAATGTTTGTAGACAGGCTGGATTTCCTCCCCTGCTCATTTTTTTTCCCTCTGTTGCAAACAATTTAAATCTCTTTTTATATTTTAACTTTTTGTACATATGTATATTACAGAATATATAAATATGCATATATATACATAATATAATTATTACATCATATTATAAAATTTTATATATAAAAAATAATCATTCGACAGAGACATTTCCAAATAATAAGTTTAATGATAGTGCAATTGTTTTTTTAATAATCACATAAAATCTAATGATTTGTGCCTGAATTTTATATAATTTATCAACTGATGTTTACTGATGGTGTACATTGGTAAAATGGTTATCATTCATAGGACATTTATAAATGTTTTTGAAATGGCCATACAACTTCTTAATTCTGTGGAAATCTTTCAGTTTTTTTATTTTTTTTTTATCTAAAATCTCATTTTCTTTGGACTTCAGAATCTAAACAGATGATTTAAGAACAACTTCTTGAAAAAAATCTGACATGGATTTTAATTTTTAGAACATATTTATGTGCTTTTATAATAAATAAAATACGCACAAATTTATTTGATGAGGCGAAAAAAGTGTAACACTATTGATTCAAAGCCAAGCATACTATGTGAAATCGCAAGTGAGCAGAACTTTATTAAAGAGGCAAAAATATTCTTCTAAACTATATTTTGAGTATGTGCAAATGTTTGTAGGCAAGGGTGAATTCCACCCCCTAGGGAGTTATCAGATGAAATTCACCCACATTCAATTAAGGTTTCAGCTCTTTTAATTCACAAAAGTCAGATGGAAGAATGAGGAAGTTCATTGTTTTTATTATTTGTTAATAGACTATCAAAGTAAGCTAAAGATTTTTTCAAAATATTTTTATGTATAGTATTATCAGTGCTATGATTTTTTAAGTTTTGAAATTACTTCGCCCGTGACATCATAATTACTAGTAGGTGAGTTCTGCTGATGGATGAGTCTGCTTCCTGGAAACCGGAAATCTATTACAACACTCTATCATTGGTTGATTCGGAAGAACTTGTGACGTGGATAATTTTTATAATTTTTTTCATACACTTTTGAGAAACTTCGCCATACAATTAAAGGTCAAACCGCTCTACAGCAGCAAGGCGCTTCAGTAGCGCAGCGCCTCACAATTTTGTTTGGAGTGCCGCAAAGTGAAGCGCAACTATAGTGGGGTTTGTTTCATTTCATACGAGACAGTGAAAATTATATTTCATGGTTTCGACGCGCCATGCAGTGCCGCCTTAGTGTGTTTTGACCTTTAATGCTCTAACTTTTACGGCGTGTAAGAAAACATTTTTATACCCAATTTTCCGTAGCACTGAACTTCTTCATTGAGGAAATGTAAAAAAAATAAGTCAATATTACCATCACATACTCAAAATATTGACAAATATTTTTAAAAACCCATTTGAAGTGATTATGACAAATTTGTATCTAAAAATAATTGTGCCGAGAACTTTTAAATTATGAAACAGTTGAGACGCTGTGGCAAAATAACATTACTTTTACAATATGAAAATCGATACTTTTTCATCTATAAATATTACACATCTAGCAATAATTTTACTTGCATTTTGCAATGTTAATATAAAAAGCAGCTATATTTATTATTATCTATGTAGGTAAGCTAAATAAAATGCATGTAAACAAATGTCATAGATAGTAAATTTCTTACCTTTATCCATAATTAGTTATGTATTAAGTAAGTAATACCTTCAAATATCTCTATTTAAGAAAAAACAACCACTAAGCTCCGCAATTGGAAATCAACTGTTCAATTGCAATGCAACTACTTACTTAGAATATAATTAGTAAATTAAGAACTTTGGAAGAATATAAAAAACGAATGACGTCGACACCAATTGTTAATATGGGAATAAGGCAGATGTTCACTAGCTTTATGTAAGAAAATAACTTGCAGATTCAGAAATAATGGAAAAAGTCTAGTTTTAAACCTTTTCAATATAAACTGTAAAAGCTCAATTAATTACTTATATATAAGTGGTGAATGCTAACATAATATACAAGTTGATGTTTTTTTCAATCGGCATATTAGAAAAGTAATATTTTACCTCTAAAAAGTTATGACATTAACTAACACCAATACTATATATATAATTTCACACTAGGTATGTTATAAAGCACTTGGAACCCCATTTACGATCGCTCTGATAAACAATCTGTAAATTAGATGAGGAAAAATTAGAAACTATTATGTTTAAAATAATATAAATAGGCATTACATTAATCTGTAGAAAGTTTAATGAATCAAAGTTCAATCGATTTAGACTTTAAATACGTGATAATCAACTCACCATCTAAGAAATTAAAGTTAACAAAATACTCATCAAAGCATTGCTCTGTCAAAAGCAAAAGTAAAATATTTTTTATAGCATCTGCCATTTTGCAAACATGCGGAGGAATTCGTAATATAACTTAAACAAGCCGACTATATAATTTTAGTTTCTTCTATTGTAATTCTATTACGGCCTATCTTATGACACACTGACACTGAAACCGAGACACAATCAAAGAATCAAGATATTTTAAAGCAAGATATTTTTTCAGATTTTTCTTAACCCCCACTTATCCCCTCTCCACAAAACAATATTTGACCATTTGACGTTTGATGACCATAAACCATTTTTCATTAAAAATTACAACCTCCGATGACAACTGTGAATGGTGTTACCAGAGTGTATACATGACTCCAACTTCAGACGATACACGTTTAGAAGATAGAGGAACCTGGGGCAGAACGGTGTAGCTTAGCTTCAATGAGAAACTTCAGCCCTATGGGAAATGAATTATAAAATATGTTCTCTTACGCGCGGTAAAAATTAGAGCATTCAATTGTGGTGCGAAGTTTTGATAAATTTAGCAAAGCAGATATTTTAACAATGTTCCTTGATATGTTTTGCCCTATTAATACATAAAAGATTTATTGTAATACCTATTTAAATTTACATTCATCCGATCATCTAAATATTTTTATCAGTGACATATTTAGGTATGTTATTTATTGTTTTGGTCAATGTTGATGGTAATGTCAAGAATTTGTGTGAATTATTTAAGAATTGACTTTCTTTATTTAATTTTAATATTAACTTTCAAAAGTCTCATGACGCCCAGATTTTTTTACCAGCTTGTTCTTTTATAACTAACTCTAAGTGTAAAAAACCACAGTAATCAAATAATAAATCAATAAATAAATATCATCATTGATTTAGATAGACTTGGATTTCGTTAGACGCTTGACATTTGTATAGTTTGTTTTGTTACTCATACGAACAACGTGCTAGTATTTGTAACTACGTACGCAGCTTGTTCATAGATGTACGCTAAAATGATGCATGGTTAAAAAATAAATGATGGACTAAGCTCAGTAGGAATAGTTATTCTTTATTCTAGGTAGTAAATGTTTTTAAAAGTAATGTTTTTTACATTATATATGATACATTTTATATGATATATATAGTAAAGGCAATAAAAGGTATCAATGATAGAAGGACACCAAATGACGAACTTTCTCCAAGTGGATCGGGAGGTCTATTGACGAATGACAACAGTCCGCCTTCTCCTGACGAGTCTGTTGTTTCCTTGGCACCAATGCAAATGCGGAGAAGCTCCTAAAACAGGCTTTAGCCGAAACATCCCACCAGATCCATACATATTATATCATTTTAACAAATAAATAACTATCCCTTTGAAGTAAATATAAACCTTATACATTTCAAACAAGTTTATGTTTCATATTTAAATTTTTTAAAATAAGCTATCCATAAAAATAAAATTGGTGAAAAAGCATGTTATTGAGGATTTTTTTTTCGAAATGCATAACGACGAATTGGGTTGTGGTCCCACAGTCATTGTCGCGGACTCATAGATCAAAGGGCCGAGGGGTCCCACAGATTAGAAATATTTGTGTAAATAAAAAAAAGAATAACTGATTGAAAATGTATATTGTAAACATTACATTCAAGAGAATTCATAAATGAAATTGTACAAATATACATACATCATACCAATTCCATCACTTAAAATCTGAAAAAAAAGTGAGTTCACTCGTATCTTGGTGTTTTAATAGTTGGACTTCATAGACAAGTAAGGTGATTTCAAAACAATTATAATAAGATTAACAAATTACAATACGGATGGAGAATACCTTAAATAAGGGAATATGGAAGTTTAGGCATTTACAGGGCTTATGACCTGTCGTTGGCAGCTCTTTTACTTCACTAAAATCAACAAATGGAAGAATTTAGGAAATATGGATGTTCAAACAAAATCAAAATGGTAAATGTTACACAATGTGTAAGGTTGCCGCTTAAACCAGCCAATGATAGGTCATAAGCCCTGTAAATGCCTGGACTTTAAGAAATTAAAACCTCTTTCTCCTTCATACAAAGCGTTTAGACGGTACTATACAGAATGAGCTTTGAAAGACAAATTACATTAGACGAAAATGAGTATATTTACTTTAAGTAAAGGAACATATTAAAATCTGCCATTTTAGTCGATTGTTCAACGTGGCATAAAAGTTTGGACGTTTAGGTTTACAATAATTTATACCTAAACGTCCAAACTTTATTTTAGTTTTAGACATTTCGTTTCAAATTTTGTTTTGATACCGTCGTTCTAAGTGGCAAATATGAACTTGTTTTAGTTCTATATTATCTCTGACTCTTACACTGACAACGGTTGCTGCATATAGCGCAGTGTAACAATCTGAACGGAGTGCCCGAAGGTTACACATCTCTGTCGCACGTGGTGAATCCTAAGGCCCCTTTCCCGATTCATCTCCATACCCTATTCTGCCCCTGGATTCCCCTATATAAATAAATGTTTTAATAATTATACAGAAATGGTGGGCAACTTCTAAACCAATTATTTAATAAAATCACACATCATTTAGTTTTACTTGTACATAAAACTCTTTATAACAGACGTTTCAACGTATAAATGCATTGTCACATACCTATTCAGTTTGAAAATATGGCTAATGAAAATGGACTTAAGTTTTTCTTTTAAAAATGCGTATAAACCAAAACCTACCAACCAAATAATGTTCTCACCAAGGATCTCACCTGTATGAATAATAATTTTACTTACTTGCTCAATTCATGTCCGCTCCCAAGGTGGAGCCACAAAGTCTCTCCAGGCCTCTCTGTCTGCGGTCAACTCCGTGTGTTCTCCCAAGTCAGGTCCGCGTCGCATAGTTCAGACTCAGACGTAAACTACCGACGAACTGCCAATCGTAGACGTCCTGGACCGCAAGAATCTGATACCTTCGGGAGGCATCCGTAATATTTATATGGGTACCTGCTAATTAAAAAAATGCAATAAATATGGATGTTGCAATATAAGCAGAGTAGTGAATGTTAGACAGCTATATACATGGATCACATATAATGGCAAATACAATTCCTCATAATACGTACAGCTACAATAAAATTGTTGATTAATATGATTTTAGCTTTGAGCTTAGGGATCCGGTTCCGATTCCCAGTAAGACCTTAATAATAAGTTAAGTCTTTGCCAGCTTGGGCATTAAAACTATTAATAAATTAATGTCTGGTGTTTTTATTTACATCACATTACTTGCTGTTCTATATATAATTGAATAATACTTACACCTGGGATAGGATTAACAATCAGTCCCCGATGCACTATTTGGCGCGGAGAAGGTAATAATGCTGATTTTATATTAAAATATTTTTAAAATAATAATTTTTAAATAGGCACCAAATTGTGTGTCTATGTGTAAAATATAAAATCATCTATGCATATTTGATCTATGGAGAATTCAGAATATAAAAAACTCAAGATGGTGGTTTGACAAGTGGTCTACATGATTATGCCGATAGGATTTAGAAGAATCTTGAATAATTTATACGTTTTCCCACATATTTTTTATATTTAGACATGGGTCGTTCTCGATCTCGGAGTAAGTCGCCAAGACGGCATCATAAGAGTAGCAAACATTCTCGAAAAAGAAGTAAATCTAAAGACCGATCTGAAAGGAGTTCTACATCGAGAAGTAAAACTTCAAAACACGCAGAAAAGTCAAGAGATCGCAGTTCTAAATCCAGGTAAAATAACTAAACGTATAATTATTGACTAATTGTTTTATCACGGTAAATAAGTTTCATGCTTGATTTGTTCAGGAAACGGTCCCACTCAGTGTCATCTACTAGCAGCAGCAATGGTTCAGTGGACGGTTCAAGGTCCCATAGGAAAAAATCTTCTCGAGGCCGAAGTAAAATGGATGAAGTTGATAGACTCGCTGAAATGGAAAGGCAACGACGTATCCGCGAGGCTGAACAAAAGGTGACTACTGCATTATTGTTTACTGATACTAGGTCTTGGTACGGTTGAGCGCCTTGAGGTTATGCAGAACATTAAAGGCCGTTTACACGTGGACAATACAATATTGTTTGGTCCCAGAAATCCACCGTTGTCCATGTGTAAACAACAATTTGTAGGACAAAAAATTGTTCTGAGACATCGCCACCAAGATAAATGGGTAGACTATCTACGCAAAACAATGATTACCCCCACCACCGCCGTGGCTGCCAGCGGCCGCATTGTCCTCGTGTGAACATGCATGGATAGGACCTTGTGACAATAGCAATTTGCTTGACGTGAACATGTCGCTCCCTCATATTTTTCTGCGGAAAATGGAGGCTGTAATTTTTTTTTTGTGAACTCACTCAGAATAAACGCCGTCATGAATTCATTTTCGCAGCTCTCACTTTGAGCTGCAGCTGAATTTTCATATTGTCCCGGTGTTCTGTCTCGCACAGTCAATGCTGTTCACGGAGCTAGGACAAGACAATATTGTCCTATCTCTAGTATTATCTACACGTAAACGGCCCTTTAGTCTGTATGTTCGCCAAGCCATTTAAGTGTCAGGATACTGCTCAGAACCAACCTGCTGATGGCTTCAACTGTTAAGAGAGGTAAAAAACTCACCCATCTTTTGCGTCGCCAAAAGGCAGTTTACAATTCAAATACTTTTTGTAATTTATAATTTTGTTACCAAAAAAAAAATTGTAACCTAGAAAACACTCAAAATTTTTCTGAACCAACATGAAATTGAGTATAACAATAATAAAATGAGATATAAAATAACATTCTTAAAAAACAAAAAGTGATCACTTCACAGCGAGTGGGACTCTAAAAAAATGTAACAGTAATTTAAAACTCGTACTGTGTTTTTTCATTGTTGTAAAAAATGCATCCCTACATTTTTAGGTCATAGAAGAAGAAGCTGCAAAGAGAATCGAGCTCCTAGTTAAGAAGCGAGTGGACGAAGAGTTAGAAAAAAGAAAGGACGAAATTGAACAAGAAGTAGCTAAGAGAGTAGAAGAAGCCAAAAGACAAATGGAGAAAGAAATGATGGCAGAAATGGAGCGCCAAAGAGAAAGACAACGGCTAGAGGAAAAAACGAGAGAGGTAATACTGTTTCCACGTAGTTTCCTCACTACGCTGCGCAATCACTCGCTGTCATTGTGCAGTGTAGAACAATAGACTGCTGTTAAAACGGAACTTTTGCTATTGCAATATCTTGAGTACCTCTTTCTGTGTAATTCCTAAGTTTATTTCCGGTTCCTTTAACAGCAGTCAATTCACATTTCGGATTCTGCATTTTTATTTATCTTGTTATGTATTTATATTAAACAACCTACTGATGGAGATGTTTTCAAACCTTTTAATAATAGATATTTAAAAATATACCTACCAATCTGTTAAAGGTCCTGTCGGCATGTATTGTGAGTGTGAGTTGATAAAAAAACTTTAAAATCATACATTTTATTTGCTTTTAAAATCAATCCAATTTAAATATTTTTCTTGGTGTAAAAAATGATAAACTTTTTAATGTATATGGACCGAAGTATTTGTGTTAAATGGATATTAATAATTATAATAGACACCTATGAAAAATGTTACCTACTTTAAAATACATATCACATTCTGGAAAAATTTGAACATTTCCGAATGAGGTAAACTGTCGAAGGAGAGTTGAGATTACTGACTCGGGCCAGTTAGATCTTAGTGGCTAGGTCAGGTTTCAAGAGAAGAGAAGGTTTCTACATGTCCCGAGAATTAGCTGATCTTCGCCGGGGAGATGTGGACTATCTGCCATAAGGTATTACTAAACATATTCTTACATAATGATTTTTTCATCTCAGTTGTCAGCAGTTGTGTGAAGACACAAGTTGTCCGTGATACGCCGCCCCACGGCGGCTCACCGAGCGGTGAGTCAAGCAATGACGGAAATTATTATTTTATCAATTCCCAATTTCGATAACTCAGTTGACTCGCATAAACATTCATTAAAAGTACCTATGTGAAGATATTCTCTATGAAAAAAAATAATTTCCACTTTGATTTAAAGAATATTCAGGATGTCATTTTCACATTGCAAATTTTTTATGTTCTCTGGGATATTATATTTTTTTTCTTCTATTTCTTCATGAAAATAAAATGAACCATAACATCATTTCTAGTACTATTTTTGAAATTCATTTATATATTAGCGTAAATTACAATTTTTTTTAATGATTTTTTTGATGATTAATGCCTGAGTAAATATGAATTCTTATAATTAATAGAGTGGCCCTCTATGCAATATTCGCATATTATTTCCTGCCGAAATTTTAGAGACTACCGTAACATTACTATTTTCTTACCATAGCAATCATTACTTTTACAAATCAAATACAAATATTTTTACTGAATTACTTTTGGCAATGGAAAAACTTTTTTGGTTAGTAATTTTATTTTATTTGTCAAGTTTATATAGTGATTCTAAATTATTGTAATTACTACAGGAAGAAGAAAATCGCAAAAGAGAAGCTCTGGAAGCGATCATGGCTGAAAATAATCGTAAAATTGAAGAAGCTCAGAAAAAACTGGTAATTCTTTTACTTTGTTTTATTTTATTTTTAAATCTTCTGTATTGTCTTAGAAAGGTGCAGGTGGGTAATAAAAATTCAAATGTATCTACATACTTTATATTGTTATTTATTTGTACAACATATAATATTATATGTCCGCCTCGTGGTGTTGTGGTCAGCATACCCTGCAAAGGTCTCAGGTTCGATTCCCAACATGGTCGACAGGAAATATTAAACACTATAATATTTCTACTTTAACACTAAAATATTTCATAGACCCTGGATGGTAGACTAATCATCTGACCTTCATGTAACAAAAATGATTAAGATACACTGCGATTAATATACCGTAATGCAGTGCACTAGGCACCATTGGGTGCGGAAAGGGAATGATGATGATTGATTAGTAGTTATTATGTATTAGTAGAGACCGGAAAACAGCGGTGTTATTTTTTACCAAAAGCGGTGTTATTTTTGAAAACTGGCAGTGTTATTTTTTAGAACCAATTTGAGTACACGGGTTGATAATAAAAGTCAAAGGTGTTGTTTTTTTGCATTAAAAATATTTATTTTACAATAATACAACATTAAGAACACTGAATATAAACTACATATTATAAACTGACTGGTAATATATTTTTTTAAAACTGAATACAAAAAAATTAGCAAATATTACATAAAACGCGAAATATATATGTGCAATGCACGTGCAAAAGATGGTCACCCAAAACCACCTTCAACGTCTCAACACATTTAGTCATGGAACATGCTGAATCTATCACTACACTCTTCACATTTTAAACTCAATATTGTAGTCTTTCAGGGCATCTATTATAGCCCTGACACAATTTGTAGCGTTGGCTGACTCTAAAAATTTTACCCCTGCCACAGTTTTACCTCTTCAGGACTTCTTAATTCTAAATAATATGGCGAACACACAACGGCCTGAAGAATCAGTAGTTTCGTCGCAAAACAAATCAATTTTTTTGTTTTGTAAAACTTCTTTCACTTTGCAAACTCTGTCGGCATCTACAATTCTGAGATATTTTTGCCTAATTAAGGCAAAAATATCCATAATTAATGGTTGGATAATTTATATAGTGCCATTTAGTGAAAATCACCTCAAGGGCGCTGAAATGTTTTTGTGCACAGCAAATCTCCAGCACCTGAAAAAAAAAACAATTGTTAACTGAGAAAGGAAAACTGTATTTTAACCATTTTTGAGTCTACTTTCAAATATTTTCATTCGGCGTTAATCTTGAAATTATAATAGTGTTTGTTAAAGTTGTGGCTTTGGAATTTGTTTTGATCAGTTAAGTTTACGAAACAAATTCACTGCGTACTATAAAAATTACAGGTAAAATGTTGAATGTCTTATTTTTACCACATTATAAATATGTGTCAAAATAGTTAGGTTATCAAAATCGGTAAAATAACATAAATGTTTTGCTCAGAATAAAGTAAATAGTTAATAAATCAAATACCTTGCATATATTTGTCAATCCAGGCTCTGACATGCGGATCATCGAGTTTTTCCGAAGGTATGTTGGCTTTTATAAAGGTTTCAGTCTTGTCTTTAGCCAATTCCGTAACAGCGTCCTGTCTTCTGGTTACATCTTTTATTTATAAGATTGCTTTGAAGTGCAAGCTGAATTCTTCTTGTCATTTTTCCTATGTTTCACACCATGAATATGTTTTTCACAGGAATCTTTTCATTCCCAAGATATCGTCATATTCAGCAGAATCGGCACATAACAACACAAATATGACAGTTATGAAAACAAATATGGCCTTCAATTAGAATAAAGCCAAGATTCCATAGAATGACACAGAGAAACGAGTGTGAAGTTGGCAACTAAAAATATTCTTCGAAATATTTTATAGCTGTTCAAAGCTTGCTAAGCTTGTTATTTTACAAAAAACACCGAATTTCGCATCATTTAAAAAATAAACCAAATTTCGCGTTATTCGCGTAAAAATGCCGAATTATGCGTTATTTTTCGTTTTATCGCGATCGCGAAATTTTCTGGTCTCTATGTATTAGTCAATTCGGGAATATATGTTTAAATTTAAAAATATTACTTTATCTATTCATGGTATGTGATAATTAAACAGAATTACATATTAACTGCTCAAATTCCAAACTGATAAGATGCAAAATGTACCAAAACTACCGAGAATTTTGCCTGCCTTTTGATTTTTGACTGATTTTTTTAGCCATTTTTGGAATTGTTGTTTTTATGTGAAAACAGAACATAATTTCTGAAGGTTTGCAATTCATAGTTGGCCTCTAAATAAACTGTATATTTACGTGCTATTAACTCTGCAATAACATCTTTATAAGATTATAGCACAACATTCTTAGAGTGATAACTAAATTTTCATACTTTGTCTTAAAAAACTAATAAAACAAAGACTGCATCACAAAACTGCGATTTTTTTCAATAAAAACCATTGTAGGATATACAGGCTATCATAAAAGTAGGTAAACAGTGGTATTTATACAAATACTGGATAAAATGGGCAAAAAAACCTTCAGCCTATTGCATTCATTTTCAAACTAATCGACGCACCCGTGCAATTTTTTTGTAACAATCGTAATTTTGTTATCTACCATTTCTAAAATCTTTCAAAATTTGCTATAAACTGGCATAAACAGTACTGTGATGGCAAAAGGTTATATCTGTCACAGACACTATTTTACAGGAGAGCAAAAAGAATGTTTCAAAATCGGTTGGGCAGGGTATTATAAAAGATAATTCCATGTATCTTATATCTTTATCCTTATACTATTATAGCTTTATCCTTTTGCCACATCAAAGGATATACTATTTGGGTAATTTTTTTAAACGAACTTGAAAAATGACAAAAACAGCATCTATAACCATTTGCCATCGCAGTACCGAATTGTTCAATACCCTTTTTACTAAAAAAGCCCATGTTGATTTTCCACAAAAACTACTCTCGTTTATTTGAATAAAACTACCGAAACACTGACAGTGGTGGTGATTTAATTACTTGAATCTATCCTTAAATACAACCAATAATGAAAAAAATACTTACACTTTTCGTTATGTTTCTGAAAAAAAAAACACTTATTTCACAAAATCGAAAAGGACTAAATGTTAAAATCGCAATCTGTTGAATGGGATTTTGGCAATGTTATGACGCCAATGACGTTGTTTTATCACTGGTATTAATTAGTTTATTCAAAAAGTAGTATAAAAAAATTGTTAAGTTACTGGAGTGCGATAATCCTGCTCCAACGCTTAAGAGCATGCAAGAATCTTAGGCCCTAAAGTCCATAATAACAAGGAAAATAAGGCGAATTCTGCTTGAAGATAAAGAAGCGCAGATTTTAGCTTCGGCAGTTAATGGGTACCGAAATTGCCAGCTGATAAGCTCTATAGCTCTACGCTCCGGCATTCGAGCCGTTAATGCAAGATGCATTTAGTAAAGACAAATTATATTAACAATAATGTTTTTTTGCTGTTCTATTATCTTTTCATTCCGCTGTATTTTTGGAATTAAAGTTTTTCAAAATTATGTGTTCGTACATTTTTTAATTGAGTTTAATTAATGTCGTTTTTTACAGGCGGAAGAACGACTTGCCATGATCGAAGAGCAGCGAAAAATGGATGAAGAAAGGCAAAAACTTAAGAAAGAACAAGAAAAGCGAGTGAAAGAGGAACAAAAGAAAATCCTTGGTAAAAATAATTCCAGACCCAAATTGTCATTTTCTTTAAAACCAATTTCATGAGTTTTTCTTGTGTCTCAAGTATGTTAAATTACTTAGTTGATAAGGTGCAGATACAGCACACTTTTTGCACTGACATCACTTCATATTTGATAGTTTGTATGTTTCAATATTTCTTAAACTGTTTTCCTTTCTTTCTGGTTAAACATTTATATTTCGCTATGTAACCTCCAATAATCTTTGTTAGAATAAGTCTCGTTCAAAAAACTTCTTATTTAGATAGTAACTTTACTTTAGATTAAATATACAACGTCGATATTAAAAATAACCTTTGTTTTATTTCAATGTACTTTTTTAATAAAAGATTTTATTGCATACTATCTAATTTATTTTTATTAAAAGGTAAACACTCCCTTTGAAAGGGGACATTTCTTTTTGGGTATATTTTTATTACTTTTCTGTCTTGAAAATATATAAACAGTGCTCTTGTTTGGTTTTTCAATTTTATTTATTGTTTTTAAATTGCACGAAATATTTCTTTTCGATGTTTGAGTCAGTAATGGCTTGCATTTTTCAGTTAACCTAATTGGTTTGTCTGTGAAATTTGTATTTATATATTTTTTTAGTATGTCAGAAGATTTGGATTGTGTTTTAAATATTTTTTCTTTATCTATTAAAAGTTGAAATGAAGAAGACGTTGATTTACGAAGTGTGGTAAAACTGTCATTAGAGCTCGCCTGATGTATTATGCTACTGTTGGAATGTTTAAAATGATCTATTTCTCCATCTGAGAAGCCATCTTTTGTATCTTCTTGATTATCAGTTATTTTTGAGTCATTACCATTTAAAACACCTTGTGTAAAAGTACTAATGCTGGAACAAACTATTTTTGATTGGATATTGTTGTTAGATGGCAATTCGTGTTCTTTATTCTTAGAATCCTCTGTATATTGAAATACTAGTGTTTCTTCGTCACTTTGTATTTTAATCAGTTCGTGTTTAAGGAAATCTTCCTCACTTTGCAATCTAATGAGTTCATGTTTCCAAGGTAAATTCTTCCTGAGTGTTTCATCCTCACAAGACTCTTTGTATGGAGGATTGTGGTCATTTTTGTAAGTTATCTTGTCGTTCTTGTCCTCTCCACTAATAACAAGGGATGACACATCAGTGCTGAAGATGGGTGGTGTCATTTTTTGGCGATATATGCATTCAAAATCTCCCGTTGAAGCTTGTGGATCTTTTCTATGGTCAACAACAACTAGAAGAATGCACAACTATCAGATACTCCATTTTATCCACAAAGAAGTTTATCAAGATTGATAGATATTTCAAAAGATGCAGAACCTTTTCATGTAGAGATTTGAAAGTCTAGGCATTTACAGAGCTTGTGACTAAAAATGATAGCTTAAAATGACTAATAACAGCCCTGTATTTACCCAAAGTAAAAAAAAAGTAAAATAATCCGACTCAGCCGGGCTATAATAATTATTATTTTGCAGCTTATATTGTGCAGGTTGATTTTTTACAAAAGAGATTGATAAATATTTTCACAAAAAATGAAGAATAAAAAAAAAGTAACTGAATAGTAAAATCTAAATAAAATAATAATTTAATAAATTGGAGTTCTAGCATAACTTAAGGTGGACAAAAATATGCATAGAGTAAGCTAGAATCATCATTGATACCTTTAATGATGTCTTCCATAACTTGCGGACATATTTGAGCTGTGACTTTTGTAGTGGCCGACATGTCGGGGCATGAATTGATTTCGATTAACCAAGGCTTATGATTCCTATCCAATATGAAATCACAACCGTACATCTCAAATTGGTTTATCCTATTGATCATCCCATCCTGACAATTCAGCATTGTTCCGATTATATTCATTTTCATACCTGGGTAAATTTTCTTATTCCAAACATAACTACACCCCTCCTCCTTTAGATAATTTTTATACTGTTCGAGGGTCCACATGTTATTTTCGGGTAATTTGGAATTTCTCATTCTGTTATTTTTATATTTATGTTGAATAGCATTATTTGTTAGATGAATAGATTCGTGAAAATTCCCCAAAGAATAATTTTGGGAACTGAATCTTAAATAAGCATTTTTATACATCCATATAATAAGTGGATGTGTGCTTGTTATTATGTAGTATTGTCTTATGTCAAATTTGGTTCCATATATAAGCAAAGGATTTTCTGAAATAAATACAATTCTTGTCAGTCTATCCATATCCATACTAATATTATAAATGTGAAAGTGTGTTTGTCTGTGTTTCCTTCACGTCGCAATGAAGCAACCGATTAATAATATGCAAAGGATTTTCTGAAATAAATACAATTTTTGTCTACTACTACCATTACGCCATTTCACCGTAGGAGTAGGCATAGAGAATGGAGTGGTACACACGTCTATCCTGGCATACATTCCTAGCTTCTTCCACATTCATACATCTTGTCATACATGCCCTTCGGTTCTGTCTACTTTTGACATGACCAGACTTAAGATTTTGGTTTATCTGATCGTGCCACGTCTTCTTTTAGTGTTAATATTAAGCCAGACGAGCGGAGTTTTCCTGCAGTCTGTCAACAATTTCTTGAAGATCACCAATAGACTTTTCAAGAAGAATTGCATTATCTGCGTACTCAAAGTCGCACAACTTTAGGGGAATTCACTTCTTCACCTCGGTCAGGTGGTATTGATTTACATAATATAAAATCCATCAATATGATGAATAAGGACAGTGCAAGGACGCAGCCTTGCCTCACTTCAGTGAAATAGGTTGAAGAGCTGCCAAGTCTCACGTGACAGTTTCTGTCTATGTGTAGCGCTTACAAAACAGCAATAATCTTGGCATAAATTCCATATGCATCAAGAATTTTCCAGAGAGCGGTGGATGTGGACTATCAAATGCTTTCTTGCAGTCGATGAAACAACACATAAATGGACGAGTTCATTTTATTACTCTGTTTGAGAATACATGTTATTTTATGGATATGGTCTGCACAAGATTTAACCGGAATAAAACCAGTTTGGTTTACTCCAAGAATCTGCCGTACAGGAGTTCTTATTCTGCCCAAGATCCTCCAAAGGCTCCCCTTTCTTGTGAAGTGCAATGATTGTACTATTTATCCAATCCCTCGGACAACGTTCTTCACCCCAGACTTTATATAGTAAGGCGTGGAGAGGCTAAATAATTGCATCCAAGCTGCCGTTTAAAAGATCGGGATCAATTCCATCTTCACCCGGCGCTTTCCCATTGTTCAAAGATTTTATTGCCTTAATGATTCCATCGATGGTCAAGAATATTGGCTGCTTTGAGGATATTGATTTGAGCAGCTTCTGCCGGGATATCGAAAAGGTCCCAGGGAAGTGGATGATTAAGGACCCCGCAGAAATGATTATTCTTCAAATTCAACTGCCCTACTTGGGCTGCGAACGGGGCCCGGGGATGGTGTTGTATTACCACATATTTGGCGTGTGATTTTAAGTCCTTTTTTGGAGTAATTTCTGCAAGATGCCTCTTCTGCTGCATTTGAAAATCCAGGAAGCGTTGTTTGTCCGTGCGAGCAGATTTCTTGACAATTTTATCTTGATATCAGTAGTTGTTACTGAGAACAACAATTCAATCGGGGGCTGTTTCTCTCTCTCTCACCTGTTTTAGTTTTGCTTGCTTTTCAACCTCATTCCAAGTATCATTTTACATCCACCGCGGACGCACGCTCCCTTTTACTTCTAAAATTGTCTTTGCGGATGTTTTTTTGCCCAAATATTGAAATTTTTAGATCATTTTCCGAAAGTTGTAAATAACTAGTGCTGGAAAAATGAGAATTGAGTTGTAGCAGAGTGGGATTTGAACCTCGGTCCTTTGATCCCTGATTCCAAACACTAACACTGGACTTAAATTCGGTTCAAAGATAAAAAAATTTGTTCATATTATATTGATTTTATCAATGAATATCACATGCAGTTTATATCACATTTTAATTTGCAAATCTATATTAATAAGAGATATATTTTTTTTTAAAATCTTTTACTCTTCACACTTCTTAGGCATCTCATCATACAAACAGATTCATTCGTCGGTGATACTGCAGTACTGCGTAACCTGTTATGAAAAATAAATGTTTTACTGAAATAAATTTACCACGGGAACTAAGAAACATTCGTTTTAAATTATTGCTTTTTTCACTTCTAAATAATGATATTTTTTTCTGATACTCTAGCGGTATTTTTGGTTGATTAAAATCGTAAATAACATATGACCCGAGCGCTTTTTGGGTTCCTCTGCCAAAAAATTATATTGCAGTACCATCAATGATCCAATGAATAATCATAATACATTTTTTTTTAAGTTTACAAGTTATGAGATTTTGTTTTCTTTGTATCACACATGATTTAATTTATACCAATGTTTTATCGATTTATTTATTTTGAACATTTCAAAAAAATTATGTCATATTGCTGTAGTTTTATGTTATGTGCTGAATAAACATTTTACAATTAGTTTATACCAATTCGCCGATGTGTTATACCGATATCAATATTTTTTACACGGACAAAAAGTTATATGAAGTAGTAGTACATAATACATATTGCTACTTACCAATATATTTTTGTACAACATATCTTTGAATTCTGGGTTTTTTACTTATGGCCAATATAGTTTTAAAGTCATCGGTTACTTTTATACCCCTCCCTCTGGACCAAGATCCTGGTTTTATAATCCAAACATTATTGTGTCCTTCACAATCAATTTCAGGTCTATATCTTCTCATAAACTTGATTATTTCCTTAGAGCAAATAATGTAAAAATTAATAACATTACGGTGCTCCAATTTAAACTTTTGCTTTTTATACAACAGTTTATTATAACTTTCAATAAAAGAGTCCCACTCTGTCTCTTTAGGCTCTCTCATAATTTTATCAATATCTTTGTGCTGTTTTTGTTGAATAAATGCTTGACATCTTTTGAGTGCAAAAAATATGACTGAAAACACTATTTTACCATTTTCTGACATAATATTATTTTCTTCATTTCTGTTCTGTATAAACCACTTCAGTAAATTTGTGCAAGATGTTATTCTGTAATCCATGTGAAAATCTTCAAATTCATCGCTATCATATAAATTGTACGATCTTGGGGAGTTTACGTCTGATATACCATTGATGTGAAACCAGTGCTGATTCTTAAGAGCAGAGCATAATCCTGCTTTCGTCGTGAAATATTTGTCGTCCATTTTGATTCGGTTAATTAATGGACACTTGTTTAGCTTACAATATTGCAGAGGCTTTTCACTAGTTTTGACCAACCATACAAAATCAGAATAATTTCTTTGTATTAAATTATGGACTAGTAATGTTTTAATTTTTGATTCGGTTTCTTCATTTCTTTCAGAAAATGGTAATTGTCTTTTCAGATTGTCGAATGCTCTAAATGTTAATTTTTCCACCCAGCCTCTTTGCTTTAATGCACTCCTTATTGTTCGACATTTGCCAAAAAGAGTAAAAATTTTCTTCTGTCGGATTGCATTTTCCACTAGTTCTTTCAAATGTTCATATTTTAATTGGTTGTATGTTATTCTATCGCCTAGAAGTCGAACAGTGAGCTCACTTTTCTTCTTGTTTTCACGTTGTTTCCATAACACTGACATTGGTAAAATAGAAAAGATTCTTTGTCTATTTCCAAGAATTGATTTATTTTTTGTAGTTGCTGTTGAATACACTTTAGACTGTAATTTTATATGGCTTATTTTTCCCATATAATGCAATTTGTTTTGACTTAATATCTGAAATTTTTTTTTAATCAGTAAAGAAATTCAGAAATATCACTTTAAAACATCGGATTGCAGTTTTAATAATGATAAATTTAACATAAAATTATTAACTTTCTAGAGTTTTTCACTTCATGCTATGGAATTATATATTTAATTCTTCCAGATTCATTACATGAAACAATAGTTAATACGAGATTAAATAATAATGTAAACAAATACCTGTAAGTTTGTTCTTATCTTTGTGAATTTTCTTTGTTTATCAGCTGAACAAATAGAAGACAAAGGACTGCTTGAGGAAATATCATTACATTTCTTAGTTACTATATCTGATTTCGTCTTCTTCTTTGTAAAATTACAAATCATCCTTTCATACATTGTGGAACTTGAATATTTAAACTTTCAAAATATTTCTGATATGATTAGTTTTTCATAACCTTTCCATTATTGTAGAAAGCAAAGTGATACTGTTGAGTTTTTGCATTTTCCAACTGTGAGATTTTTCTAAATTATTTTTGGATGCTTTGTACCATTTCAGAGTATTATGTATAAATTAATTTAGGTTCCATAACATTGCAACTGAATTTGACTTCTTTATCATTAAAATGTTTTAACAAATAATTCACATGAAACTAAATTAAGCTACATGTTTTGACAAATATATTGTACTTACTGTCAATAAGATCATTTTAATGGTATCATTATATGTATGTCTGTTTAAATAATAAAGTATTTTACATTATGTTTTAAAATCACAACAAATTTTCTCCAACCTATGTGCCAAATCGTGCCAAATTCGCCAAATTGTCTAATCTGTTAGCTTGATATATAATAGAAGAATAATTTCTAAATTTAAAAAATTCTTTCAAAATTTGAAATTAAGTACTTGAAAGTATTTTAAACATTTTTTTTGTTTTAAAAATCTAAAATAGCTTTAATGTTTCATAAAAAAAAACTTATATCAAACTTATTTAAAAAAAAAACTAATATAAATTTTAAAATACTTACAAATGTGGTAACTTTGTCCAGACGAGTCAACTTATAGTATTCAAAAGACTGTAGTAGTTTTTCAGCAATTAGCATATTATGTGAATGAAATAATATCTTTAATGGATTGTCTCGGATCTTGTAAATTAATGGGAAATCTTTAACGAAGGTTTAAAAAAAGCAATACCAGTTTTAAACCTTATTTTAATTGTAGTTATTTAAGTATAAAGTGTATCAATCCTTGGTTTATTTTTACTTTTATTTCCAGTAACCATTCTAGAAGGTGTATACTTCGACGAAAACCTAATGGTCAATAATATAAAAAAATTGACACTTTGTTTTTTTTTATCCATAAACTCTTTAAATTAAGAAATATTATCAGTAATTATTTTTCAACAAGATACTATGAATCGGGTAACCTTATAAAAGAACATTATTAATAAAGGAATACTAGCAGCCAATAAAGTATGTTCATTGAATTAAACATTTAATTTATCTGATTGTAATAAAACAAATATACAACGATCAATCATAACCATTTTACTAGGAACTCCAATTATGTAAAGGATCCGATTCTTCAGAAAAGGGTCAAAACTTCTTGGGCACAAAGGCATCACTATTACATTAGAGAACAAATAATATACTACCTTATCCGTATAACAAGGAAATGTGGTGGTGTTGTCAAGCTAAAGAGTGCTGGCCTGAGTTCTTCATGCCATCGGTCGGAAGGAGTCAGAGGAACTAAGGACTATTGAAGGATGACAAAAATTGCGTCAAAAAACTATATCTGTCTAAGCGCTAGTTATATGTGTTGCTAAAAAAATCATCGAGTTTAAAGATATAAAAATATTAAAAAACACTTGCCTGTCTTACTATAGGACCCTAGTACTGGCAATGATACAATAAAATATATATTTTTTGAAGATGGAAAGGCTATTTGCTTTAAGCGACATCGCAGTTTTAATAACGACAGAACTAATTACATTAAACGACACAGGACTTGTAAAATATTTTCAATAAATAGGTGAATACACATTGAAATATTATTCACTCCGTCTATAGACGATTATTTGAATGGAGGTATAATTAATGACTTATAATTTTCCTGTAAAATTTGCAAAATGTTAAAAGTAAATAGCCTGTCTAGCGTCGATATAGATATAATGTGTGTATGTACTCTTGACCTGTATGTTTTTTTATATGTTTTTTTTTGTGAACTGTTTTGTAAACAAATAGTTGAAAAAAAAATAGTAATAGCAATGGTGAGTGTAATTTATGGAAAAAGGATTCTTAACCAGTTTTAATACCAATTTTCTTTAGAATTTTAAATAAATTATTCAACAATATAAATATTTATTAATTGAAAACAAATATATTATATCTACAAAAAAGTGTTTTGAAATACAATGATCTCTAAGATAAATCATATATAATCTTTAAATAGTAAATGGTAAATTTTTCTTTAAATAGTACTTTGATTTTCTTTTCTTGCATTATCTCTTTTAGAATGTTTTAATCTTTTTGTGTGAAATCCAATAATATCTTTTGTAGAATCATATTCCAATATAGATGCTCCATTGATGCTTTTCTTTAATTTAGGATACATTTTATTGAAAGAAATAATACCAGGACTGAAAATTCTCGGTGTAACTTGAAAAACATTTTTCATTTCTGCTTTGATTTCGTTGTGTGGTATAGTTGAAGTAGAAGATGCTCTTAGTATACTCGCCGTATCCCTTTCCCATGAAGTTGGCTCTATGTAACACCTTTTATTGCCAACTGATTTATTTTGTTTTGGATCATGCCAATAGGTTTTCTCAACTTTTTCATTTTGTTTTGTATTCTTGGTGAGACTTTTGAATGAGTCTTTTAATTGTAAAGGTGGTTCGTCTTCAACTTTACAGCTTAAAGGTGATGTCTTATTTTTAACATTTTGATTTCTTTTAGTTTTGCTTTTAGATTTTCGTTTCCCTTTTCCTGATTTTACTAAAAGACCTGATTTAACAATAGTTAAAGCATCTTGAACGGTTGCCGTTTCAACAAATTCTTTCTCTTCTAAATCTTGTAAGCTTTCTTTACTTTCTTCGGTATTGTTTTCCGTGCTTTCGCCTTGCGGTTTAAGCCAAGCCATTAGATCTGTTATTACTGGGCCGGTATATCCTTCCGGTACAGGGTCAGATTCTTGCGATGTGTCGTGTTTGCTTTTTTGCGGGTAAATTGGAGTGAGATCTCTTTCAAATTTAGGTTTTTCAATTTTTTTCTTTTTAAATATTCTCTTTCCGCTGATAGACAATGTTAATCCTAAGTAGGCGGGTGCTTTTGGAATAACCTGTTTATAAACTAGTTCAAACATTCCCGTTTCAGCCTCGGGGTCAGTCTTGGTATCAACTACAACTGAAAAAAATATGCATTGTTACATTATACTGTATGTTCTGTTAATACAAAATATTTCACATTGAATATAAAACCTTTGATGATATCCTCTAAGCATTGAGGGCACAGCCGAGCTGTGACACTGGTAGTTGGAGCTAAATCAGGACTGGAATTAATCTCTATTAACCAGGGTGTGAAGTCTTCTGTAAGCATGAAGTCTGCCCCGTACAACTCAAAGCTGTTTTGCCTTCTATCCATTGTGTCCTGGCAAGCAAGCATTGAGCCAATAAGACATTCTCTCATTCCAGGATATATCTTTTCTTCCCACATATCAGCTTTGCCTATTTGTCTAAAAAATAAACTATTTTTAAAATTGAAATGTAAATAAAGAAGCTCAGTGGTTTTTTTATATTTTTTATTTGTTAATAAAATATTAAACTAAGCCAAAAAAATATTCTTTATATCGTATTATCAGCACTATGATTTTTTTAAGTTTTGTGATTTTTAAATTACTCCGCCTGTGACGTCTTAAATTCTCTATGGTGAGTTGTCCTGATTGGCAGGTCGGCTTTCCGGTAACCGAAAATGTATCACAACAATCTATCATTGATTGATTTTGGAGAATTAGTGACGTCCAAAGTAGTTCATTTTTATTATTTTTTCATTAATTTTTGAGAAGCTTCTCCATATAAATGAATGCTCTAATTTTTACTGCGCGTAAGCAAAAAATTTTCATACCAAATTTCCCATTGCATAAAACTTTCTTTTTGAAAAGAGATAACATCCCCTTTTTTGGCTATGGACTTTAAGACATTTTAATTTTAAAAATTATAAATTTTATTTGTTTGAAATTTATTTGAATTTTAACATATAGGTATAAGAATCTTAACAATATGTTGATTGGACACATAGAACCTTTAAAGTAACATACTGTACACATTTCCAGTTTCATATCAGTGTCTTACAATAGTAACTTGTAATACAACTTGTGTCTCAAGACTTTGGTAAGACACAACTTTTAAAGCAAGTTATTTTTTATAGACATTTATTTTTATTATATGTATTTTTTGTTTACAAAATATAATAAGTATACTATATAAAAAGTAATTTTAGGTTTGTATATTTCTGCTCAATGAGTTTTTCTCGGTTACAATGCCGTGTGTCATTCGTAGACTTATCCTACATTTCGGATAGCATTACAACTTCCATCATCATAATTTGTGTAGATACATGTGTAACATTATGTACTTATAACATTACAAATAATATCGACCCCGATGATGGACACTGTAATGCGATACGAAACTTCAGAAAAGAGTATGATCGACACATGTAATAACTAATTGTGCATCTGAACGGCCGTGAAAATCTAAGAAATTTAGTCACATATTTATATTTCATTTCTTTCCGTGTGACTAATGGTATTTTGAAGATTATTTAATATTCTTGGATTTTAAATAACTTACAATAGGTTGTATCAGATGACTAGAAAGCCTCAAGAATTTTATTTAAAGTAAATTAATGCAAGATTTTAAATGAAGAATTGTCATTTTTAATTATAGGGCTCTAATTAACAGTGTTAATCAGTATCCTGTGCAGCAATAGTTATGGAAAGATGAAAAAGAATGGAAATAATTATATACGGGGGTAATTCCAAAAAAAAGGTCGCTTGTTTTTTGAAAACAGAGAAACTGTTAGTACGGTTGTTGGCCACACTGTTGTCAGCGGCGCTTCCTCCACTTCCAAATAATAATGCTTCTCTCGGATGCTCAGTCTTGTCTTGGCAAACATTCAAAATAGAGCTCCCGTTGAACGCTACCGCCAAGTGCGAAAATCGTGCAGTTATTCAACTTTTAAACACAAAAGGTATTAAACTGGTTGAAATTCATTGCCAATTGATGGAAGTGTAAGGACAGTCGTGCATGGATGTCAAGGACATCCAATTGTACTGAAATTCACGATGAAGAAAGGAGCGGTAGACCTTCAATTTCCGATGAAAAAGTCGCAAAGGTCAAGAAAATCATGCGTTGAGATCAAAGGATTACTCTGAATGCTCTCTGCATTTTGGTTCCTGAAGTATCCCGAAGTATCATCCACAGAATTTTAACAGAAAAGTTGCAATATCGGAAGGTGCGTATAAGATGGGTACCACGACAACTCCCGCCCACATGTCGCCCGTCAAACCGTATATACGTCATTATACACCCACCGCATAGTCCGGAATTGGCACCGAGCGACTACCACCTGTTCTCTAAGTTGAAGAAACATTTATCTGGACGGCGGTTCTGCTCCAACGACGAGTTGAAATATGAGATTCAATGCTTCCTGAAGGATATGACGGTGAGCTGGTATGTCATGGGCAGTATAAAACTAACTGCCACAGCGTCTACAAAAATGCATCAACTGAAATATTGAGTATGTAGAAAAATAAAGCATTCTTCAACCTTTCAAATAATTTAACTATTATAGAAAATAAATGCTTTTTTGTACATCAATAAATACAGGAGACCTTACTTTTGGAATTGCCCTCGTAGAACGCGATAAACTGAATTTTAGAGCAGTGAAAGACTTTTTGAATTAGTTTTATTGTTGTGCATATAAAATTTATAAGTGCGTAAGGAGAGTTGGGACATATCTTATTTGAATCGCTATTTATTTTATTATTAAATACTTAAATGAACCCATACCTTAAATATGTTTTGAATGTATGACAGTCCCACATATTTTCATCTGGCAATGCTTTATCTCTCTCTATGTTGTTTTTGTATCTTGATTGCACGGCATTATTGGTCAGATGGACTGACTCATGGTAATTGTTTAGATTAAATAATTGCGAACTAAACCTCAGATAGCTGTCTCTATAACGTTACAAGAAAATAATATATAATATTATATAGAAAGACAGCCAGTATCTATACTAATTTAATCTCATAAGAGGTTAGATTATGCCGACAATTATATAAAAGTGTGTGCTTACTTATACATCCAAATAGTGAGTGGTTGAGAACCCGTTATTAGAAACCACTGTCGGATATCAAATTTGGTGTTGTAAATAACCAAAGGATTTTCTGCAAAATTATATATGATTTAAAATTACATAATTGAGTATTAAATAAATGTATACACATTCCTTATGTTCAATAATAATATTTTAGAACTTTGTTTACGTTTACACTACTGGTTTATTAATGTATTTACGGTTCCATGAACCTTTTACATAATTACAATAAAACCAGTGAAAAAAATACAACAAAAAATAATATAATATTAAAAAAAAAAAAAATATCTAGAAAAGTGTATAATGGTAAACAGTATTTATACATAAAAAAGAAATATTACATCTGTAACTAATATAAATATTTACCGTTATAAAAAAAGGTAAATAAAAGAAAATGGCAGTTTTTAAAAAAGAGGAAGAGAAGAAAAAAAAGAAAGTGATTTAAAAGGAAAGTTAAAAAGTTTACTTCATGGTTTATATAAATATAAATATTCAAAAATAATAAATTCAAAAAATAATTATGCACACAAGAGTAAAGAGTTAAAAGAAAAGTGAAGAACTAATCATTATTTAAATTTTTAATTGTTAATTCTTTTTCAAAACACAGGACTTGATCATCAGCGGCTTGGTATAAAATAAATCTAAATCGTCACTGTATTGATTTGCAAGTCGCTGTATGCAAATAATCGCTGAATTCAATGAATAATTAGTACCATGATGATGACTGTAAAACAAAAAATTAAGTCTTGTTGGTCTATGTGGAATACGAAAGTCTATTAAAGTTAACAGTTTGGGGGCAATCTATTTTATTATTTAATAATTTATAAATAAACAAGAGGTCATTTATTGTCAGTTATTGCTTGACAGTAATGGTAAATTTAAAGCAGTCATCAGGGATTTATAATTTATTTCTGACACAGGTAGACCTAATTTAAATTAAATAAATCTTAAAAACTTTATCTGTACTCGTTCAAGATCATATGAGTTGCAGTAATAAACAGGACTCCAAACTGCAGGTGCATACTCTAGCTGTGATCTTAAAATAGAACAAAATAAAACTACAATTCTTTCAATATTTTGAAAATGCTGAGTGTTACGAATGACAAAACCTAACATTTGCATAGCCTTATTGGATATTATTTTCTATATATTTTCATAGTGATGTGAGAAATTTAACTTAGTATCAAAAGTAACACCTAGGTCTTTAATATAATGGACTTGTTCAATGGCTACATTATTAATAAAATATTTTGACACAACAGGTTTTCTGGATCGATTATAGGAGCATTTTTTAACATTTAAAAACAGTTTATTGAGTTCGCACCTTTCAGTTAGCTTGTCTATATTTTTTTGCAGTATGTTAACATCATTTAAGTCTTTGATAATTCTAAAAAGTTTTGAGTCATCAGCATAAAAAACGTAATTGACACCATGGAAAAAAGACGATAAACGATAGTGGCCCTAAGTGAGATCCTTGTGGTATACCCAATGTTAAAGTAAATTCATATGATGAACAACCATTTAATTTTACAAAAAGTTTACGATTACATAAATAACTGTTCAAACAATTCAAAAATTTTCCTTCAGAGATTTTAATTTAGCAGATAACATTTTATGATTAACTATGTCAAAAGCTTTGTAAGCTTTTTTTAAAGCTTTTGTGTCATTGTACTGCTCTGCTTTTGGAATATTTATCTGACTTGTAAGACAAGAAATAACTGATTCATGTTAATCAATTAATCTCACTAAGTATGTTGAGTGAGAAGGGATCTTGTCACATTAAATTATTCATTATATTCATTATTTATAATATTGGTTTTGTTTTTTTCTCGAAATGATTTAAAATAACATCAATGAGCATTTAATACTGTTAAGTGAACTTTCTTTTTTAAAAGTATTTTTAGTTTCTCATTTAGTTTATACGGGATGCAGCAGTATAATTTGCTAATCTAATAAGAAGGGTTAATAAAACAGAAGATAATATTATAGTTATCATTTAAATTATTTTTTCTCATTATTCTACAACATTGAATATTTATGATAATTGTTTTAAAAATTGTATCTGGTAAGTGGGGCCCTCCTTTGATGCTACTAATTAATTCTGACGGTCAACCCTTTCCAGCTTAGTGATGGGTATGCTGGTTATTGCTTGGTGAATATTGTCCTTTAGTTGGTCCTTGGATGATCGATATACATGATGGAATTGAGATACTCCTATAAAAAGAAGTCGCAAAGGGTGAAATCCGGTGGGCACACCAGCCTCTGAAGATTACCCCTCAAAGAGATCAGGCACCAGCAGAAGTGTTCCCTCAAAATCCTCATTACAGTTCGCGCCATGTATGCCATGGCTCCATACTGCTGAAACCATACATTCCCAACATCCATTTTGTCAAGATTTTGCAGAAAAAAATCTTGAATCATGTTCACATAGCGATCACAATTAACTGTAACCCATCTAACAATCAGTTGCCGGCCAAGAATACAGCAATATTGAAGTGAGTGCGGAATGAAAATGTAAGCCTTGACGGCAAATGCACACTGTTCCTTCTTCCAACGTATTCTCAGTACTAAAGTGGAAGGGAAAAGGACTTCTCAAATCACCCATTTGAATGAAACCATCCGCACTCGCTAGCAGCCAAACCTCGCTTCCTGGGGCCCAACTCAAATCAGCAAGTTATGCTGCCAGTATAGTTTTATTTTGACAAAATATGCTTATATAATTTTATTTTTTGTTATTTCTCATTTAGTTCAAAATATATACAGCAGACGCTCTCTTAACCGGCCTTGATGGGACCGACCTAGGATAAAAAAGCCGGTTAAAGAGAAGGTGGTGAAAAACACATTAAAAAAAAAACACTTTCGCAAGGAAAAAAAAAATACAATTTTTTGAAAACACTAAGAAAACAGAACTTTTATTCTGTATTAGGAACTCACACATTAAAATTTTACAATTCACAAACTGTAAAAAATATGTACAGGAAAAAGCCACACATCACTCCAAAAGAGGCATTCCTAGAAGAGGGCATTTAAAGCGGCGGGGCGGTTAAAGCGGCGCCGGTTAAGAGAGCATCTACTGTGTATATAAAATCCACCATAAAAATAAATATACTGCATTGTTTTATTCATCTCCTGAATAATTTTTTAAATGTTACTTAACATAAATTATCAGTGCAATGATGATTAAACCACATTTATTGCCAACACTACCATCACGACATTTCATCGTAGGGGTAGGCAGAGAGGATAGACCGCCACACATATCCATCCTGGCATACAATCCTAGCTTATTCCACATTCATACATTTTGATACATTTTGTCATACATGCCCTTCGGTTCTATCTATTTTTGACATGACCAGATTTAATATTTTGGTTTATCTGATCATGTCACATCTTTCTTGGTCATCCTCATCCCACGTTACCGTTCATTGAAAAATACTTCAATGAAAAAATTATGTTCCTTCCTCTATGGTAATATGGACTTAGGTAGGTAAAAATCCTGAACCAATGGATCAATAAAATCAATAAAAATAACTGTTTAATACTATTAAGTTCACAAATACTGTAAATGAAATTATATTTATGTGTATGCAAATGGAAAATTTTATACCACAAACCTATATATTTTTGAACAACAAATCTAGATTTATTTGCTTGAGGCATGTTTGCAGTAGCAACTATGTCTTTGATATTATTCATCAGTTGAATTCCTCTTCCACGACACTTGTTGCCAGGTTTTACAATCCAGATATTCATCACTCCATCCAAATCCATTTGTGGACAATGTTTTTTTAATGCTCTTAGCAGCCTTGTAGCCCTCTGGTCATAATCACTTAAACCATGTGTAAAACATTTTGAAATACACAAATACAAATTTGATTACATTTGCACAATATCGATTTTTTTTACCTGAATGATATGTTTTGGTCATTATGGAATCTGTCATTTTCGTGAATTACCAGATAATGATGCGTTAAGAAATGGTCCCATTCATACTCCCAGACATGTGTGGTTGAATCTTCAAAATCATCTATATCTCTGTGAGAAAGAAATGCTAAGTATTCGGTAAGACGAATAAGGGCAAATTCAATTGCTGTCAATGGAATTTTTCCTGTGGGTATGACGATTCCTTCTTCTCCTTCCAGGGCATAAGTATTTACAACCCATTTCAGTAGGCCCATGCAAGCTGTTAACCGAAAATCATCTATAAATTCTTCCATCTGTTCATGAGCATAAATATTATAACATCTTGGGAAGCAGGTAAACGACACACCAGGCTCGGTAAACCAATGCATTTGGTTGATCAACGTACACAATCCCTCTTTTGAAGTAAATGAAGCTCTGCAGAATCTGAAATAAAATATTTGACTTTATTTTACTATAAATACGCCCAGTGGGCATTTACAAAAACTAGATACATTATATGAGAGAGAAAAAAGACAATATTACACACTAATGAATACATATAATAAAGTTTTAAGATTGAGCAAAGATTTTAAATGTTAAATAATGTGCACAAGACCTTTACAATGCTTATTTTTGACAAATTAAAATAATATTTGATTGCTTACACTAACTTTGCGATTTTTACCATATCAATTAGTTTTTGTTTATTTTTGGGTAGGAATATTTTTTTAAACTGTTAATCTGGTTCAGCAACTTTAAAATGTGAATCAAATTTTAAATGTAAATTATTATTAAAGCCGGTAGGTAACATCTTAAATTACACCCACATTAATCTTTAAAATACAAAACCAGTGGTGAATAATTATTTTTTATCTATACAATACATATTGTCAACAAAAAAATGTAAATGCTGTAAGGACAAGGTGTTAACTGTTAGAAAATTTAAAAACATATGTGTTTCCCTACAAATCATCCTTGTAAGGATGGGTTGCCTTAACATTAAAAAAAAAATGTGTTTCCCTTTTTTTATATATGTAATTTGAAAAACTAATTTCCGTTTTGCAATATTATTTGCTATTAAAACATTAAAAATTTCTTAGATTTTTGAAAATGTTTAGATAAACAATAGGTTTGAATCAATATATTAACAAAAGTAAGAAATATTGTTTATTTTCAAGTTTTTTCCTCTTTTAAACTTTGAGCATTTAAAATTTCCACCAGCGATAATATAAGAGATTTATTATTATGATATAAGAGATTTATTATTATGAATAAAATTAGATAGGTTACTCAGCCTATGTTGGGGCCATCACAGTACTCTCACTTCAGAGTAATAATAAGCCACTCCCTAATAGAGTCACCCATACGGACAAAACCGTTATGTGATTATCAATCATAAAGTTAGCTACAATACAACAGTCATAGGTACTCAGGTCGAGAATTGCAAGCGCAAACCGGTACCGTCCGTTAGACGTTCGTTGTTTAACCATAAACCAAACCAAAAATTTGGAATGCTATTGTTCTATGCAATAGAATGAAAGGGCATCTCTATAAGCTGGAGTGAATTATTACTCTGAGACTCACACAAATGTCTAGCTTGTATACAGAGTGTTACGTTTCTTTTCAAATTATATTTGATTCAATTATTATTATTATTTTAAAAAAAACGTATTTTTTGTCCAACTTGCAGTATAGCGGTTAGCACGTTTAGCTGGCGTGCATGAGGTTAACATGAAATGATTATCCAGAGTAATTTTTCACTGAAATGTTTCATGCTAAAGCTCGGGTTTCCTAGGAGAGCGGTGCCCGTATTTTAACGGCCGTAGTGAACGGTGATGCAGTGAACAGCCGTCGTAACGTCGACTAGAGAGTGGTTTCCTAGGGAAACGGTGTTAAATGGTGTTGATAACACCGTTTTCCTAGGAAACCACACTCTAGTCACCGTTACGACGGCTGTCCACTGCATCACCGTTCACTACGGCCGTTAAAATACGGGCACCGCTGTCCTAGGAAACCCTAGCTTAACCCTTAACTATTATCTATTAGTCAAAATGGCCCATACACAACTCATTTTTACGAACCATGCTGTCAAACTATGAGATATCGGTCTTATATTTTTGAAATTCCCAGTATATGCTGATACGTCAAACTGGATGGATTTATTGTACTGTTTTATAGTTTCTGTAATAATTAATGTTTATGGTCATATTTGACCCATATATAGTATCCATGTACTAAAGTGTCAGGGTCATTTTGAGCCATGTATAATATTTTATTTTATTTTTATTTAGGAAAAAGAACAGCTATTTACAAATATTTTTTAAAATGACTAACTTATTTTAAGACTTATATTATATTTATGTATAAAAGTGGAACAAGACTAAAACAATATTTTTATTATCATAATTATATACTGAGTGATAAGAATGAACGAAAGCACTCAAAAATTCAAACAAATGCGCGATGATGCCAAAATGTAAATATATATGCATAAAAAAAAATAATTAAGGTAATAACATTAAGATTTAATTATTTTTTTGTCTTTTTTATACAAGTTTCAAATTTGTGATATATTTTTAATGCGTTCACTAAAATACTTAATATATTTTTACCGCAACTCGGCACTGTAATTTACCCAGATTTATCCGAATTCACTGGAATTACCACCGCAGCATAACCGATCACTATTTTTGTTTTAAATATGTCATTGTATCTCAGTAAACAAAATTAAAAAAAAAAAACATTAAAAATATGTATTCTATAATAAATTAAAATAACAATCTTTGCCTGCGTTAGGAAGACTTAAAAATTATTCTTGGAAGTAAAGCCCGTTTTACATAAGGGTAAAAAAGATGGATTTATATTTATTGTATTCTAATTATTTTTTTAACATACATATTTATTTATTCTATGCCAGGCAAAGCAATATTCAGACGAATCTTCACTTGATTTCCTTTTGCAGGATTTTCATCTGAGAATAGCCCCTGACTTCATTTGTAATAAATACAAAATAATATAATAAATGTCAATCTGCCTCAATTTTACCGTGCCATATGGATTTGGAGGGAATGGAAATAGGTCTACATGTTTAATGAAAACACACTGTTGTACCCTTCGGAAACCTATACATAAATGACTAATACAAACATCTAACCATGTGTGCGTTGACCTCAACTAAAGTTGAGTTACCATACATTCATGTTTAGGCAGTCTGTAAAAAAATAATAGGACATAGTAAATAATATAAGAACTATAACTGATTTTTATGCTCGCCACACAACATTTTCTGATTAGTTATGACAAGCTGATAATATAGTCGCTGCTAATGACAGGTCATAAGCACTGTAAATACCTAGACTTCTGAAGGCTGCTTATCTCCGTAAAGATGTGTTTTTATTATTCATGTATTTATTACAATAAAACACAACAGAAGATATTGAATTAAAATAAAAGTGATAAAATTATGATGACCTAATAGTCATGTAAAAAAAATGATTAAATTAAAATAAATCATAATCAACAATGTTTTGAGTATGTCCAAATGTTAGTTATTGAGATCTAATTTTTTTTTAAAAAATAAGAGTTGCAGTATTATTTACTTTGCTTATAATGTACAAGGTTTATATTTCACAATTGGATTTTGTTTCCTGGCTGTTTAGGGTGACCGGGTTAACAGTGAATCAGTGGTACACAGTGAACCACTTTACCTACAGACAAAACTATTCATTTATTTATTTATTAACGGACATTGTCCATGTATACAATTTATAAGGTTTAAATATTACAATAAAAGAATAGTTTAAAACATTTTTTAAAAAAGAAAGAAGCATTGACAAACATAAGGGACATCGAGACAAGATCTGGACTATTTATTTAGTGCTCGTTTAAATCGTATTCATGTATTGTATTCATGTATTGTAGCTGAAAATTTGTACTTTACACCACATCAAGCACAAAAAAGTTTTAAATCAGTCTGCTCTTGTCAGTGTTGTCGAATTATTGTGTCCCCTGCGAGTTATTAAAATTCATCTGTCGCCAACTTTTATTCACGTAAGTATTTTTGGATTATTTTTCCCGCAGTGGATATGTTAGATTTTTTATTTCAATCCAATTATGTTATATCATTATTTGGCCATGGATGAGGGCCTTTAAAATGTTAATTACAGCTTTTATTTTTTTTTTGTGTCTCTGTGAAAACAAAATGACACTATGGTACACAACGAATCGGAACATAATGGTACACAGTGAACCGGTTCACTGTGTACTATGTTTTTTTACAGCTAATTTCTTTCTTACAGAATGCCTCGAATGAAGAAAGACTGTAAAATTGGAACGCATTCGGCTGCAGATATGTCGAGGGCGCTGAGTTTAGTAAAAGAAGAGACAAGCATTCGTAAAGCTGCAGATGCCGCCAAAATACCATATCCAACTTTGCGCCACTACTAAATGAAAACCAAAGCTTTGGTTGATCCTGTGAGACTTGTCCCAAACTACAAAGTAAGGAAAATTTTCAACGAAGAACAAGAAACAACGAGTTGAAATTTCTAAAGAAAATTTCAACCCCATTCAAACTCAAGCTGATAATTCGCTTGTCCCAGGATCGTATTGATTTGCTCTCACTTGATGAGCCGAATGTAAGCTCTTCGTTCTCTTTATTTGACAATCTGGGTTTTGTGTAGCAAATTCAGCCTCACTTTCAAAATCATCAGACCCCGATGACAATCAACAAGTATCATGTTCAGTTGCAGGCTCTTTTATATCTCCGAAGCAGTTTAATCAAAGCAGACCCAAGAAAAACAAAGAAAAAGCAAAAGAAGCTTGGTCGTGGCCTCATTGCTACTGAGACTTCTAAAAAAATTGAAATAGAAGTTCAAAGTTCAACGACAAAGAAAATAAAAGAAGTGAAAATTCAAAAAGTTTTCGTGCAGGTTTTAATATCCAGCACAGACAATGAAACAGAGGGTTCTATATAAGACTCAGAAAGTGATTTTGATTGGATGGAGGAAAACGACGATGAATATCCTGACTTGACTAATAAAATGCTTGTCAACCGACCATTACCCAAACCTCCTGGTGCAGTGCAATATTATGTCGGTAATGTGCAAGAATTTAGAAATGAGTTGTTGGAATATTCCATTAGTTTTTTGCGATTAAAAGCTGGAATTCAAGGATTATTTTGTTTTCCTGATGTGCCGAATGTATCTTATATAAAAGAACAAGATATTAAATGTGTTCTGCCAAAACCAACTGTATCTGGCAGCACCCTAAGACTCCAATCATATATTATGATTTTGCTTGAAACTTTACACTGAATATCCGTTAATTTGTGTCCTGATAACCCGATCAAGATTTTATGTATTTCATGATTACGTCATTGTTTTAATTAGGTATAAACATCACTATCAATACTGAATTTTATATTCCTTAAACTAGTTTTAGAAAAAGGTGGGATTTAAACTAAATTTTTTTCCTATTTTATAGTAAAAGTCAATACCCGAGTGCTTAAGTGTTTTTTTAATACAATGTTTTATAAACTTTACTATTTGTCTAATTGAATAAAATTAAATGATGTTTTTCACATGTTTTATATTATTTAAAAATATCAATGCTCATCATTTTCTATGAATTACATACTATGATTAAGTTGTTGGCCAATATGGTTCACTGTTCACCATGGGCTTGGTTCACTGTGTACCATACCAGTACTCAGTGAACCAAAAGACCTTTTTTGGAAAAATAGTACTTAACATTTTAATCCTCTAAAGTATTGAAGTAAATATAATGCAAAAAGCAACTTTAGTAAACACTCAGCATTTTAATTAAAATTTGAGGTAACTGCGATCTTTATTGCAGACACAGTGTGATACAGAAAAAAGGGTGGTTCGCAGTCAACATGTTGACCCGGTCACCCTACATCTAAGAAGTGTTGGGAAAGGGGGGGAATTTTGGCTGTGAATCTTTATGGGAATTTCTTCAAATTTGCCTAATGAATTAAAAACCACAGAAAACTCATCAAAAAAAGTCGGACTATTGATAGACATCAGTAGGCTTTCCGTTTCGATCTAAATTGATTGCAACAGAGAGAGAGAGAAAAAAATAAGATGGAAATATAAAAGTCTCGGCATTTACATGGCTTACAACCTATAATTATCGGCTGGTTTGCATTGGCCACTTAAACCAGCCAATGACAGATCATAAGTCCTAAAATAATAATGTTAGTAATTTATATGAAGTTTATTATTTATACCGTGTTCAGGCGGAATGAAGAATATTAAATAGAACCGGAATCTTGGACAAATATTTTTGACTCGATGCGATTGCCAGGGGGTTGGTTTTAATCTAATTTACTAAAAAAAAAAAAAATCGAGTGGAGATTAGTCCGCCTCGTAGTAGTAGTTAGCCTCGGTCTACCGTGCTTCCTTGGGTTTCAATTCATGTCAAAGTCGACATTTAAAAAAATGAAGGTGGGTTTACACTTTTTATATTTTTATTTAGTAATCTTTATTTAGCATAAAAAAATAGAAATAGAAAATAGAACAATTAAGGTTCTAACTTGCTAAAAAAGAGTCAGCCTCTTGTGTTTGTATACATACACGCAATATTTTTGGCGCCTGAAGCGTAAAACTGATCGACACAGCTGTATTTGGTGAGTTAATGCGGTGCCCTGTGCGCCACGAGACTAGGAAAATGTTATTGAATATTTGTAACAAATACCGAATGCAAATAATATTGCTTTAAAAAAAGGTACTAAATAATACGAGCACTTGGGTAGTTGAAATTTAGATTTGGAAACACCCTATATTGCAGAGAGTACAATCTAATAAATTATATACCTATCTTAATATTGTGATCGGCTATTCAAATTATTGATTCCCAAGCCGTGACAATGCCAAAATTAGCGGAAGTTGAAATATCTACTTATACTATGATATTATTAGGTACATTCAACTGACGTAGGTAGGTAGATAGGGAAGGGGGGGGCATAACGGGACTAACGGGAAAACCAACAATAAAATTATGTTAAACACACTTTTTATAATTATAATTAATTACCCTTCTGTTACATATTAAGTTAAAATTTGGCATATTCTTAGTATAAATTAAATAACTTAAAAATGTATTTTTTTACGCAACCCCAAGAAAACCCTATAATGCCCCGGAGTAGTGGCAGTATTGGGTGCATGCTTAGTATTGCTTTTATGCGTACAATTTCAATCACTTCGATATTTTGCCTGAGTTACATGACCAACCAAAAGCACGTAAAAAAACACATAATTGCAGAGCTAAGCAACGTCGTAGGTTCATAAGCGCCCCTGGCAAGATTAAAATTTTATGCCCTCTAAGACTTATTTTCTAGAAAGAGAAAGAGAAAAAGAAAAAAAGACTGTAGGCCTGCAAAATGCGCCCCCCCGAGGGTTGCGCCCCGGCAGCCGCCCGACTGGCTACGACGCTGGAGCCAGGCTAAAAAATCGGATAAACTGTTTGAACTATGTCAGAAACGACTCACTGGTCATCTATTCGACATTCTGCTGTGAATAGATGACTATCATCATAGATTCCAGCTGCATTACTGCATATCTCGAGGGTGATAGTCGGTTATCATTTTGCTGAAGACAGCGAACCTACCTGTTTTCTTGATTTCTTTAGGTTTTAGAAACTCTTGATATTCCAATTTAGTCTCAATTGAATATTCTGTTTAGCAGTTTATACCTAATTTACCACTTTCCCGAGCAAATATTAAAATTTATCTACTAAAACTTTGTTTGAACCCATCCGCCCGAGCTTGAGCTGCCGATGTCGCTTCTGGCTTGCGAATGGATAAAGCTGAGTACCGCTTTAGAAATCATTTGCCCCAATCTATGTCTGCCATTTGTTTATCAGAGTTAACATTGTGTTTTTTACCATTTTTTACAGCTAGTTGATATGCTATCTTTCGTAGGACAAGGGAAGTTAATCCGAAAAATCGTTTTTATTTTAACGTCCTTAAGGTATCCAGCTCTTATTCTTCCATTTTAGAGAACACGGGCTTAAAATAACGTACGGCTGATCCAATAAAAACCTCACCCTTCTTTATTTTGTTTACGTGACGCTTCAATGTGGTCTGTGGTACTCAGTACGATTGTAATACTTTTCTGAACCTTGCTGTTTTGCTTAAAACTACATCAACGGCCTCTTTTACGATTTCTCCAGACCTGTCACCTCTCGTAGATTTTTTATTAAATATCCATACGATGTAAATACGTAAAACAGATAGGTACAAAAGCTTTACTAATAAAATGTGTTAAGTGTACGAGGAATAATGGGGTAACCCATTATGCCCCGTACCCGTGTCTTGCGCCTCCATGTCTACTAATGCACAATTTTTTTTGTACAAAACAAAAAATATGATCCATTGATTTTTACTAAAAATGTTCAATATAAATTATCACAAAAAATATCAAAATAACTGGTGTAATGGTTACTTTTAATATATTTTTTTGTATTCACAGAAAATCAGATGAAACACAGGATAAAAAGATTTTTTTTTAAAGCCGCGTTCACTTCCTCCTCTCGCTTTTGTACTGAGCGCTGAACGTCGATCTAAAATTAACTTGGAGTGCCTGTGCAACACATAGCTAACATCTCTAGTTTTATGTATTTGTGGATTTTCCGTTATGCCCCGGGTCCTCGTTATGCCTCCCCTTATCCTATATTGTGCTTGGCTCGCTTACGAGCCCTCGAAGTTTTTTAATAATATTATGTATAAGATAAAAGCATCAGGTATGACGTATGACATATGGGTATTTTGAAATAATGATCCATGTAGGTTCCAATACATTTTGGATAAGTACCTACATATTAGCGTTTTTATAGTTGCAATGAGGAACTTTAGCCCTACGGGAAATTGGATACAAAAAATGTTTTCTTGCGCGGTAAAAATTAGAGCATTCAATTTTACGGCAAAATTTCTTGAAAATATACGAAAAACATAATAAAAAATGTTTTAATAAAAACGCACTACTTTGAATGACGTCACTGGTTAATATGAACTATCCAATGATATGAGAGCTTTGAAGGATATCCGGTTTGGTCACCGTAAACGAACCAATCGGAAGAACTGTCAGAGAACAACCTCTGACGTCACACGCGGAGTTATTTCAGAAATAAAACACTTTAAAAATTCATAGCGCTGATAATACGATGCATAAAAATAAATAAAAAAATAATGAATTGGCTCAGTTTAATATTCTTTTAACAAATAAAAAAGAAAAAAAAGACTCTGAATTTCCTCATTTCTTGTTACTTCGAGCCTAGCAGGCAATTTCATAAAAACTTAAAATTAATTTCCCAGGTTAGCATTTCACCTTTTGCATACTGCAAAGACTATAAATTCCGAAAACTAATCATTGGCGTGTTTTTCGGCATGTTGATAGAAAAAAACTACCTTCTACTACCATTCCGCCATTTACCATATGGGTGAGCAGGGAGGATGGACCGCCAAACACGTCTATCCTGGCATACATTCCTAGCTTCTTCCACATCCATACATCTTGCATACATGCCCTTCGGTTGCGTCTACTTTTGACAAGACCAGACTTGAGATTTTGGTTTATCTGATCATGCCACGTTTTTCTTGGTTGTTCTCATCCTACGTTACCATTCATTCTTAAGTTACGTGTACACCTGTTTAACCATTTATTCATCATCCATTCGTTCTACATGACTAAACCATCTTAGTGATATTTTCTTTATCTTATCAATTATATAGAAGAAACACAAAATATAATTCGTAAGTAATCATGTTCTCATTATTATATCATTTGAAACAAATCAGAAATAAAAAATATTGAAATACCTATCGGCTATTTACGTTTTCATATTATGTTTATATATTATCTAAGTCAATTATAATAAATAAATAAGTTTTGAACTACCTGCTTATAAGAACATCTGATTTTACCAAAAGCCAGTCTGTTTTGTCTCGTTTCGTGGTCCATAAAAAGTCAACGGGTTGGTTTTCGAGTAGTTTGTGCATAATTAACTTTTCGCATTTTAATTTTGTTAATTTATCCGCTTCACTTAATATCTTTTGATTCTGATCCTGTGTCGGGAGGTCGTTTGTTAATATATTTAGGTTATTGGAGTAAGCTTTTGAATTATCAAACTTCTGTATCCACCCCCGAGCTACCAACGCTCGTCGTATTGCGGAAAATCCTCCACCTTTGATCAAGAATATTCTTTTTTCTTTGATTGCTGATTCAGACATCTTTTTTAGTTCTTTCCATCGTTCTTTGCTGACAAGGGATCGGTATAATTGGAGACTTTCCGACGAAGGACTATTGCCTTGAAATACCAATAAATTTATTTGTACATATACAAAAAACGGGTGGAAAAAAAATCAAGAATATGGAAACACCACATACATGAAGATTCATATCTTATGATTTTACGAATAAACTAATTATTCAAGTAGCACAAACACATTAAATTAGTTAAGAAATACATTATCTTATACTTTAAAATACAACTTGAAAATTTGGTGATAAAACTGTCATATCATTTTAAAAACAAATTTTGATTAATTATTCGCATTCGAAACAAATCATGTTCCATTAACCTGGACTGTTTTTTCCGGCTGGAAAAGCGTGAGCGCTGTGAGGCCTAGATGCCTTTTTCTGTTTTTCTTCTCCGAAATTTAGATTTGGTATAACTTCCTCCATTTCCATAACGACAGACATAAATGCAGCGGACCGATCGCTGCCTAAATTTTAACTCATAAAATAAAAAATGGACACATGACAAACCAAAATTCGCGCGTTTTTATTTGAAACTAAAACCGTTACAGAAACGTCATCGCTACGCGGGGTTCAACATCGTACTGATAGTTTTTGCACCAAAAATCCTTTAAGTAAGTGCAATAACCCAGTTTTAATTCAGGCTACATAATGAAAGTATTTCCCAACTTCCGCACGAAGGTTTAGTGCATTTCCCCACCTGGTACAGGTCTGACGTCACAAACCTTGGACCACTGGGAATATAACATAAACCACCCGCTCGCGCCCCCGCCATGCCATAGGAATCCGTTGTTAACCCTTTGATCCCTGAACATAGATTTTGTAGAGTTTTTGACATTTTACATTTTGAATTTTGTTATTTACAGTTTGAAAACACTAACGTATAGTTCTTCTTTTAAACTCACATATATAAAACATCATCATCATCATTCCTTTTCCGCACCTAATGGTGCATGGGGCACTGCATTAGTACACCAATCACAGGGTATCTTGATCATTTTTGTTACATAAGGGTAAGATGATCAGTCTTACGCTTCAGGTACCAGTCCAGGGACTATGAAATATTCTAGTGTGAAAACTCACTTTACAATAACTATTTCAGATCAACCATGACGGGAATCGAACAAGAGACCTCTTGCATGGCAGGCTAACGCGCTGACCATTACACCACCAGGCTGATACAAATTTGTACAGTCAAGGAATTACAATATAAAAAAGTGGTATTTTTTTCAATCCGATTGTTTAAAAAAAAGAAAAACCAACATTATAATCAAACAACAAAAAGATTGAAAAAATGGAACTTACTTGATTTCGTAATTTATTAATTTATTCGATTTTAATTTAATAAATTGTAGCTTTTACATAAAATATAAATAGAAATATATAATTACAATACTCGAGCCAATAAAAAAATCCACAGTAAATCTAATAATACATAAAATATTAGAAAATATAAAGTTTATATTTGAAGCACTAACTTTGTGGTTATTCATTATAATAAAATAAATAAAACAACTTTGTTTTTAACCACTATGGTTAAAAACAAAGTATTTTGGTTAAAAATAAAGTATAAACATGTATTTATATTGAAAAGGGTATAGGAGAGAGCTTGGTAAGAGGTTTCATAATAATAAAAAAATATAAAACATATTGAATTTTGTAAAGGAGTAAATTTTACACAACTAAACGGGTGACATTTCTAAGCAAAACTGATCCCTAGGAGTCATTTTTTGGAGTAAATGACTTCAAAATAGCTGAAAATTCTCAAAAACATTCAAATATGTACCGTCAGTGATTAGTTCCATCAAATTCATTCTCATAAATCAGTTGTTTTGCACCAGGACACACTTGTTCCGTTAGGGAGCAAAGAGTTAATCTACATACTCACATAAATATTATTTTATATTGAACTACTATTTATTACGCATTTATTTATTTATTTCCGGAACAATAACAGGTTATTTACCGGTATAACTTACATGGACACACACAAAACAAAATATAACTAGGCCAGTATTTTTTTATATTTTTTATACATTAAACCGCGCATAGGGCTTTTATAATACAAATTTGCTTATATACTACATAATTAAGTTTATAATCAATAAAAGGTAGCAGTTATACAAAGGTTTACAAAGTAAAATAATAAAAACATGTTTAAAATATACTATGGAAGTTATTTAAAAGTACGCAATTTACTTTTTACAAAGTTTAATTTCATATCTAAAAGAATAAAACCGAAAATTAAGAAATAAGAGGTTATTTCATCAATTAGGTAGCAAAAGAGTCACTAATTCTTTACAACTTGGCAACTTCCATGGTGTATGTAAGAACTTAATGGCTTAAAGAGATGAAAAAACATGGACTTAGGCATGGAAAGTTCTGGGTTCGATTTATGGTGATAACACAAAAACTAGATGTTACTTTCCTCAAGCCTGAGTTTACTGTGCTTTTAAAAAAAAAATATTCACCACTGTAATGTGGCCTCATGACCTGTTTTGGTGCAAAAAACAAATGAAACTGTTTACAACATGCGAGGTAAAAGAACCATAAGAAGAAGAAAAAAACAATTAAATATATATATATCCAGCACAAATATTGAAAAAAAAGAAATTACAAAACACGAGCAAAATGGAAGCGAAAGTTACCCAGGTAAAATAAGAAAACCTAATTGCTTAAAAATTAACACAAAGTACGAAATTTATATCTGGAATTATAAAATAGATGGTAATTGATAAACCATTTATATACTATTTTTCCACCTTATTTTGAGTACGTCAAAATGTTTGTAGATAATAACTGGGTCCCTTAGAAGTTTTCCTCAAAATTGATAGATGGGTTGCGGTCCCTCAGCAGTGTCGCGGACTCGCGGATCAGAGGTCTCCGAGCTTCGAGTTCCGCTCCGCTACAACTTCATTAAAATTATAAATATTTTTATAAATCATAACAACGTAATAATGAGCACAGTAAATATATACTATAGTAAAAACATGCCAATACTTCCACGTTCTATTCTTAAAAATGTACTCCATCTCTGTTGTAATATTCATCCGTGTCACAACACATTTTGCTATTAAGTCTGAGAAAGTTGACATAATTAGAATAACATTTTTTAGATTAAAAAATTCAAACACATAAATGAGCACATATTATTTTATTAGCCAATCGGTTAAAAATGACACTCATCCTAATTAATTGAAAAATTGGGTTGTGAAAATGCTTTAGTAAAAACATGTAAATCATACTTGAAAACTCAAAAGTATATAATTTACATAATTTTTACTAATAAATTGTAATAAAGATAATGGTATTATTATTGAAAACTCGTATATTTGCTACTCTAGAATATTTTATTGTGCAATAAAAAATCTGCCTAAATGTAAACATGTGAAAAAAAAATACAGCTACATTTTTTCAATACATATGAATCATATAAACAGCATAAATACCAAATCAATCAATCAATATTGATATCTCGATAATTACAAAAATCACATTGATAGGGACGAGGTTGTTAATCTTTTTAAAGTTCGAGATTAGCGAAAATTGACGAATTTGCTTTCCTTTCATAATTTTATTTGCTTTTTATATGTCTTGATATTTTTATGTTTTTTCATTATTATTATATTTTTTTTTCACATAAGCATTCTTCTAAACATTTTTTTTAAATTCCCGCCAAACTGCAAAAGCAGTTTTTTTGCAGGGATTTCTCTCTTTAAACATTTTGGTAACACAATATAATTATGTTTACATAAAATATAAAAAAATCTTAAATATATCAATAAAATAAAAGTTTTTAAAAAAAAATACAAGTAAATCAAGTCTTATCTCTTTATCTAGTAATCACTCTTATTTGGCATATTATTTATTACACTCATTTTTTACTGTAGTGTGAGTTTCTAGAAACCATATTCCATTTTTCATTTCCATTATGTTTTTCCTTTCTTCTATTGATTTCAATGATACTGTTATTTTATATATTTGATTTAATATGAATTTAAATTAGTATAATTTATCTATATTTAAATCTGGTTATTTTTTTATATTGTCTTCTTTAGAATTTTATTATTTATACCTTGTATTTTTGGATTGTTATTCTATTGCTTCACATATCATCATAATTTAGTTAAATTAATTTTGCTATGTATTTTTATTGTTGATTATTATGGCTTGACAAGGCACAGCCTAAAAAGCTTTATTAAGTTCATTAATATTGTATAATTTTGAATGAATGAATGAATAAATATAGGTATTAGGTTTACCTTTACCCATATTAATTATAAACTAATCGCGGACGAATTGTTTAAGCGCCTCAAAAGAAAGTTTATAGCCAAGAAAATAATTGTGATTGTAATTTGAATGAAAAAATCGCCTAGAAAAAAGTTTGAAAAAATAATTTGGGGGAAAAAAAATAACCAACGCTACCTCTAAATTTTATTATGAATCTTCTAAATATTCGATTTGATTTATTTATCCATTCATCAATAATTAGGCTATGCTATTACTGAAGGCCATTGCTTTATGAAATTGTGAAAATCTTGATTATTTGTTTTATCCACTCATTTGTACCTCTAATTGTGTCTTATTTTTAGTATATTCATGAGTGTTTTAAGAACGAATAAATTATAGGTAAATTACAGGTTTTTTTCTTGAAAAAAAGTGTAACGCAAACAAAAAATATTTCAAATTAAGTACTTGTAAAAATATATGTTGAAATAATTTATGGGGTAAATATTTTTATATACTGGCAAGACTGATATTTTCTCTACCTTGACTTGCAACACTCAAAGTGACATCAAAGCAAAATGGCGGTAGTAGTTCTCCGTGTAGAGCGGTGTCGTGCTATATTAATGTTTTCGACTAATTTCGGCCATTAATTGAGAAGTTTACACATGATAAAAATAGGACAATATTTATGATGAAAATAGTTGTTTTTATATATTTTCTCTCAAAGTGTTTTAGTTAGTTTTCTCGATAATATGTGTGCCTATCCCACCTGAGGAATGTTAGTAATTTTCAGTGATTTGTGAATTTGTCAGGTGTTTTCTTATGTGTTAATTTTTATGTTTATTTTGTGTTGAACCCGATATGTTCAGTTTTGTTTTTAATCGGGGTTCTAATTAGTGCAGTTTATTTTTGTGCTCTATAAACAACTACATGTTCGACTGGGTTGTTTTGATAAACTGTGTTTATTAAATTTGCGGAGGTCGGGTGCCCTGGTCACAATCGGCCGGAGTTATGGCCTTTAATGAGGTTGGTATTCAAATTTTATAAATAAATGTAACATCAATGTATAAGGCCATAATGTATTATTAAAATTCCAAATTAAAGTTCCTTCTTTTGACGTTTCGCGTATTACCGATGCAATCAAATGTCATTTGTCACTTACCACGAAATGAATACAGCAGAACAGAAATGTAATTTATAAGGTTTATAAGTTTACGGTTTTTTATATCTTATGGTTCATTACTATTGCTACTGGTCTATATTTGGATTGTGTAACAAACGAGTTTTTTGTACCTACGCACAAAAAACTCAGTACGTCGCGAGTACCTCTACATTTTTATTTGGAAACGTGTAACAAAATACATAATCGGTTGTTCAAATAGTATTTATCTCCGTTATGCAAAGTTTTTGTGCGAATATGTTGTGTACAAAGTATAATGCAAGGTTTCTTTAAATGTAATATTTTTTCACGAAGTACCTTATTAGAGAATCGAACACAATAATAAATTCTTTGGACACAACCACGTGACAGTTCAGATGCATTCAAATCGTTCTAAAACATATATTATAATAACTAATACCCATCTTGTTATTTTTACGTTCTTCTAATCCTGTAACGAAATCTCTCCTCTGATTTCAGTGAATTTACGTGGAAATAACCCTATTTAAGTCAACTGTCAGATGATTGCTTTCCCGTTTCTTGGAAGTTAACATTTAAATAATATAAATATGTACGTACAACGTACGCCCCTCGACACGTACGTCTCCCGATATTTTTTTTAATCGTCTGAAACCAACGTCTTTGTAATAGATGTAAATACTAAGAAAATACGATTATTTCAAACTCGGCAAGTAATTATCTCCAAGGAAAAAAATAATATTTTCTAGATTGTTTGATAGCCTCCTACTGAGATCTAAATACCTACACTAGAAAAGAAATAAACATTATTAACTGAAAAAAATAACACCCACGCTTTTAGTTTTACTTTATTGAATTGTATTTATGACCAAATCCAACAAATACTTAAAGATGGACATGTCAAAAGTCGGAATAATCGGCGCGCGTGCATGAGAAGATGTATGAATGTAGAGGAAGCGAGATATGTATGCAAAGATAGAGTGTTGTGGCGTTCTATCCTCTCTGCCTACCCTAACGGGGAAACGGCGTGATGGTTTGTTTGTTTGTATTGTATTTTTTAAATGTTTTTGTGCCATGCATTTCGCCTTATGGGTAGCCTACATTATCAAATTGTTATCAACGTTAGTAAAGTGTTTCGTGATATTTTAATACTCAGTGCTAATATACTTGTGTATTATTGAAATCGAGAATCGTTTTTTCAAAACACGATATTTTATCGATATTGATCCTTAGTTTCAATAATTTATAATTGGTGCTAATAAAACATAAAAGAAAATTATGAACTATATATAAATTAAACATTAGATTACCAGGCCTAGTTGTAAAGTGTAATTTCTTTGAAAAATGTTCACGCGATTTAAGGAGAATCACAAAAAACCCTCTCCTGAAAAATTACGTTTTATGGCAAGCGATTGTCGTCATGTCGTGTTATGAAAAAACGGCCCTCAATTGCGATTTTTTTTTACTTTCATTCCATCTTAACTAGAGTATCGAAGCTCTAAACATTCCAGTTCACAATAAGTACTACTTTTAGTATAATCGAAGATAGTATTTAGTATTAATAACTCATAAATCCAAATTTTATCATGTCATCCTAACCGTCTCCAATTAACGAAATGCTTAACTTTCGGGGTATCCGAATCAGTGATAAATCTTCGAATCAGTGTTAAACTTAAATCTGATGGTACATTTTTATCTCCATTTGTATTTCCTTAACGATCTGTATACAACCAATAAACTAACGTTGTAAAAAATCACAATTATGATCTATATTTTATTTAAAATTCTGTAAATGCAGGTGAATACTGAATAATGGTGTTACTAAGGGGCTATGTATAGCGTGTGAGCTCGCCAATATATGACAGTAAAAAATTTATTGTCTTTGAATTTCCTAGAGTTTTAACCATCGAAAAAAAAGAAGATTGCAAATAAAATCAACAGACAATGGAAATTTGATGTGTATTATTTTTATAGATTGTTTATAACAGAAAAATACATAGAGAAATATGCATTTTTATTTTTTGTAATAAAAACAGTCTAGTAAATTCGAATAAATAAAAATACGCTTTATATTAACAATATTAATTAAAATGCAAAAATAACATTGAATACTTGAAAAATAAATATTACTGAGTGTTACAAACATAATTTAAAAAACGGATAGCGATTAAAAGTAAAAACTATATTTAGTTTAATTCTTATAGCGATAAATACATAAACATTATAAAACAGGAGTTATACAAATACAAAAATAATATTGTAACTAGGTGGCTACCTACACGGTTAAATTTCGAAACACCACGCAATTTCTTATCTCGGCTACGCTATGTAAAATGAAAAAAAAAAAATTAAATTAATAATTTCATCACGTCATGAAGTCGCCCCTGGGTAGCGCCTGCTAACGTCAATCAACAAAAACATCCTCGTTTTAATCACAATATTTCGGCTACGCCATGAATCTCTTTTTTAAATAATTTCTCACGCCACAAAGTCGCCCCTGGGTAGCGCCTGCTAACGTCAATCAACAAAAACATCCTCGTTTTTATAACAGTATTTCGGCTACGCCATGAATTTCTTATAAAAAATGTCAAAACGTCACAAAGCCACTCTCTGAGTGTCGCTACTGACATCATTTACAAAACATAATTATTTGTGCTTTTTTCAGGTACGCAACATTTTTTTTAAATACACCTACCTAACCGATAAAATACTATTAGTAATTAAACCAAGGTGTGCTTTAAAGTTCCGTATGGCCAAATAATATTATTTATTATTAGAATATTATTGACATGTAGTTCAAGCATTGCTGCATTCACGTTGCTTTACTTCTGAGAGCTCAACTGCTATGTTTTTCTATGGTTATGTTAATGTCATCTGTCATGTATTGGCGAGCTCACAGGCTATACTTACGCCTTACTAAGTTTAATGAGGAAGTTCAGTAATTTAAAAAAAAGTTTGTTTATTGACTATTAAACTAAGTCAAAAAAAATATTTTTTATTTTTTATATATCGTATTATCAGTGCTACGATTTTTTAAAGTTTTGTATTTCTGAGATAACTCCGCGTGTAACGTCAGAGGTTCATTATTCTCATTCAGTTCTTCCCATTGGTCCAGAAGTGACAAGCAGACCGGAAATCTTCCATAGCTCTCAGATGATAGGTTGATTCACATGAACCAGTGACGTCATTCAAAGTAGTGCGTTTTTATTAAAATATTTTTTTTTTTTAATCCGTACATTTTCAAGAAACTTTGCCCTACAATTTAATGTTCTTATTTTTACCCCGCGCAAGAAAACATTTTTTGGATCCAATTTCCCGTAGGGCTGAAGTTCCTCATTGAAAAAAAACATTTTTGCTCTAACCATGTGCAAATCTCCATTACCTACTTATGCGTAAAGGGCCGTTTACATGTGGACAGTTGTCGAGTCCTGGAACAAACAATATTACATTATTCACGTGTAAACGGCTTTTAAAACGAACAATAAATACCTACTTTTTCTCAAATATAATCGTGATGTTTCTAAGAATAAAGGACCGAACCTCGGGATTACCGACTTTCTAGTTGAAGACCTCAGATACAGAAAGTTTTTGAGAAGGGAATATGAAAATCTAGGCATATTTACAAGGGTTTATGATAGGCCATCGGGTAGTTTAAGTGATTACGTCTTGTATATGTTGCCGCCAAATAGTTAAATCAGCCACTCATTTGGGTGGCTAGGCTATTCATTTAATGCCGCCATTCAGTTTAATGGCTACGCCGTTCGTTGAATGAATTAAGATACCTAAAAAATAGTTTGTTTACTTAACTTATCACGTTAAGTTGAGGATTGAGCTAAGTAAAAAAATATATTATTTTACTTAACCCGACCTATCTTAACTTATCGTTACTTCACAGAACTAAAAAAATATTATTGTTGTTTTAAAATTAAATGGGCTAAGCGACGTTCAGCCCTTTCATTATACGTTGCTTTCAACAATTTGTCTAGGCGTCTGTTAGCCATTCAATTGAATGTCAGCATTTACAGCCTAGCCGCCCAATTGAGTGGCGGATTTAATTAGTTGGCGACGATACATATATTGTGACTTTCTGCCTATGATTAAACATCGAATCTGCCCATGATAGACCATCCATAAATACTAAATAAGTTACTACTTTAATTTTTGAAACCTTCATAAATTCCGCTCGACTAGAAAGCTTACACGTCCAAGATTCGACGGCCATTTAACATTTTTTTGGAGTTTATATAGAAGGAGGTTCTTGAATAAAGGACCCAGGAAATAATCAAACTTTTGACCTCTTTAATGGTAGCTCATTTTAGAGGTGATTAAATACAAGATTAATCCGAAAAATGTTTAATGTTTCGAACAGATAATGAAGTATGAAGACGACCATGCGGAGTGGAACACGATGGCTATTGGCCATAACGGTGCATACAGATCGCCGTAACCTGAACTCGCCTCTCGCCTGAAGACAGTGCCAACAAGAGCTACTATTATAATGTTATCTAACAAGCACCTACTTGGATAACCGGTGGCGGTAGCCATAGTAATTTTATATTTTTATGTTTCTGGGGAGATAACAAAAAAACATTTATTTTTTACCCTTATCAGTACTGAAAGGCCCACATGGCCTCGCACTAGACCGCATTCACGAATCAGGAACTTCAACCCTACGGAAAATTGGATACAAAATATGTTTTCTTACGCGCGGTAAAAATTAGAGCTTTAAATTATACGGCAAAGTTTCTTGAAAACGTACGATTTAAAAAAAAAAAAAAAAACGCCCTTCTTTGAACAACGTCACTAGTTTATATTAATCAACGAATGATAAGAGATTTGTTGAAGATTTCCGGTTTACTTACCGCCAACGGACCAACTGGCAGAACTGACCGAGAAAAAGCGGAAGAAAACCTGAGAAATACAAAACTTTAAAAATCATTCCACTGATAATACGACACATAAAAATTAAAAAAAAAAAATTTGGCTTAGTTTAATAGTCAACAAAATAAAATAAAAAACCCACTGAACTTCCTCAATGCAGCGTTTTTCCATAATTTATTTCCTACTTAATAGCAAGTTAAGCTCCAGCAGGCTTATTCTGTCACAATTTCGTTTCGTAAGTTCGTTTGTTCGTCATATATCGATCACAATCTAACGCAATCCAAATCGTATTTCGCTCTCTCCCTCTCCTACGATACGAATAAATTTACGAAACGAATTAGTTACAGAATAAGGCCCCAGATCTCAATTTAGGGACAAGGGAGAAATATATATTGCTGTGATCAAAATATTCTACTAACAAATAATTTTATGTTTCGCATAGTGAGCAATGAGTTTCTTGTCTATCGTATTAGGTAAAGTAAGTACTGTTCAATAACTTCTTATATAATAATACTCTGCAGGTGTTACTAGTAGCTATTTTCTGAAGTGTTTAACGATAACGCTTTAGGCGCTGAGAAAGAAACCTAAATACCTACTTATTTACTGCTACCTTGATAGGTAACCGTGATCGGTGTCGTAAACTCAATAGCAGAAGTCGGTATCTAACCCATCTTAATATATAAAAAAAACATGACATTCAATTAATCATTTTATTAAAATAAACATTCATAATTACGTTTGGAAGTAATCTAATCTCATTTAAAAAAAAACTTTTTTTCATTGATATATAATATATTTTTGTGTGGTTTTTATGCACAATATTTTGAGTTTGTCCAAATTTTTGTAGACAAGGACTGGATTCAACTCCCTGGGGAGCTGTTTATATTAACATATTACAACAGAGATGAAGAACATTTAAGAGAAGGTAATATAGAAGAAGAAGTATAGAAATTGAAAAAATAATATTTTCAGGCGTTGCCTAGTATGTAGGTGAAATAATTCAATTCGTTGAATCTCACCTGCATAAATAAACGTTTCAGCTCTTTAACTTCACAAACATCAACATATGAAAGAATTGAAGGAATATAGATGTTCAAATATAGGCAGAATGGTGAATGTTACACAGTGTGTAAAGTGGCCACTTAAACCAGCCATTGACAGGTCATAAGCCCTGTAGATGCCTGGTCTTCTATATTACCTTCTCTTAAATGTTCTTCATCTCTGTTGCAATATGGTTTTTATGCGTTGACGTTCGTCGACAAATGTTCTTCGCCCGGTAAAATCCTTTTTACTAGCTGTTTGAAATGTATTATCACACGTGGTCACAATATTAAATAAACATTGTTTGGTATTTATCGAAAATAATTTTCCCACGGAGATGCAGCAAGTATTGGCTCGAATGAAAACCAAACCACACAAGTAAAATAATTTATTTAAGTGAATTATTTTTCCGTTATTACTATTTTAATTAAGTTTCTGACTGCTTAAGTGCCTATCTGCTTACTAATTATAAAGAATTGTATTCGTATTCGCATTCGCCTCGGCACACCACGAACATAAAACAAATTTAATAATAAATGCTAAGAATTAAATACCTATTGACTAATATTAGTGTTTATTTTAGTATACAAATATTACTCAATAATAACAGTCGAAAAACTCGAAAATGTGAATACTCAAAACTGTAATTTACAATTTTTATTAATCATGTTTTATATTTTCCAATATAAAAAAGTAATTTATAATTAAAAACAGACTTGAATTATTATGGTCTTCATCCTATCACTTGACTGAGTGCTTCAGACCAAAATAAGTATTTTGAATGCTAAATTTCGATAATAACTGGGCAGTTTTGGAAACGTAAAAATACCTACGATGTAAAATTTAAATCAGTTTGGAATTATCATCTTGGAGATACCATACCATACCGAGTACTTGGATTTTGATTAAACTTATCAAAGTTATTATCATACTAACTTTATACCCGGGCAAAGCTCTTATCTCTTAACCTATTTTAGTTCATTAAGCCACTTTTTGTTTGTGTAAAATTTCTTAGAAGGTACATTATTCAAGTTTTACCTTTTAACTAAATCAATTTATCTTGTAAGTGCAATAACTACCTATAATTACTAAACATAACTTACTCCCATAATAGTACTAGTCCAAAATATGGTCCAGTATTCGAGATTTTAATCGGAACCGGCAATAAAGCTGTAATAAACATTGATAAATTAATAGTCAATTAATACTGATTACAAATAGGGAAATCACACATTCTTAAAATACTGATAAAAACATGTGAAATGGATTTTTATATATACCTATATTTATGTATTTATTATACGGCACAAGTACCTTTTACAATATAATATAACATTATAATGAGTTATACAAAAATAAAAATAAAAACGATATTAAAACATATAGGTATATAAAAAGAAAAACAGACAGTCAAAAATACTGGAAAATTTAAGAAAATATTTTCCAGCTTTGCCCAACTAGTTTATTGCCTCGGATAAACTCGACGAGTTTTAGAAGTGTGACTACATTTTGCGATTTCCTCCATAATTTTATAGAAATTAAAACATTTCAGCTACAAATTCATTATATCAATGATTTTTTTATTTAAACGTTTATTTGAATGAAATATTATTGTATTTTAGTTTAATATCACAAGTGTTTTATCTCTAGATATTTTAATATTTGTTCGTTCCAGCCTCAAATGTCGTAATTGTTATTTTATTTATTTACAAGAAAAATGATATAATCAACAACTTATTATCAAAATAATAATTTCTTCAGTTCAAAAACAAAAATATAATATTTATATATGTCCTTTAAAATATGTAAACTTCCCTATCATAAAATCAAAGTATTGTGCTAAGTTAATCTACTAAAAACTGTATTTACCACTCTGTTACTTCTTTCATATGTTCTTTTCTTACCTTTTAAATAACAAGAATTATAGAAATTACTAGAACTTAATCCCAATTTCGGTCTAAAACTTTCCGAAAAATTAACAGTTTTGCAAACCAGTTGTAATAATATCTTTGTTGTCTGTCCCTTAATAAAATACTTATGTGATCTTCTTATATTGGCCAAACCTTGGGACAAATATTATAAAAGTTCAAAATGTTGTTAACAAATTACCAGTCCCGAAGATGCCTTCTTAGGCGAAAGCGCTCATTTGTCAAAATTAAATTTATTTATTTACATACATAGGTTTATTGTACATTATTTGAGACATAATTCCCAAATCCATGGGACTAAAAGTCCTGTGTTCAGAAACATAAAAAATATTTTTAAGAAAAACATATATATGGGCGTATCAATATGGTAAACAGTAAACTCAAACATACGGAAAATCATCAAGGAGTTTCCTACTCAAATCCCTCTCACTGAGGAAAATCTAGTCCTTAACTCCTTTCTTGAAAATAGTTTTTGTCATTGAGAGCTTAATACGCTCTTCCGGAATATTGAACACTCTCGGTGCGATAAATGAGAAATGTATCTGAGCAAAAGTCGTACGGGTTTTGGGTATGACATAAATCATGCTCTGAGAAAACCTCGTACGGATATTTTGCTGAGACCTCTCTTTATTGTTCGACCAGAAATAAAAGTGAAACTAAACCAAGAAGTTTTATTGATAATTTTATCTAAATCATTACAAATTTATAAAGTTAGAATTTTTATTGCCTACTCATATTTTACTGACCTGCCACGGATACATAAAGATTTATAAAAATACAAGTAGGTAAGTACATATTATTTTAATATCCGTATGTTTTCGTAACTTTTGTGTTACATCGCTTTTGCGTAGGTTTTAAAAGCTTTAATCATAGTTAGTTGTTGTCTATTTTGTTTTGTTTATGAACTGAAGGCAGTAGATATAACTTCGTCACACCAATAACTGCCGCAATTCGTCTCAAACCTCCGTATTTTTTAGTATTATGGGTGGTAGGTGGTATCAAGTCTTTATTGCTTAACTTGATTATTATTTGTTGAAGACATTACAACATCTAAACTGTAAGCCGCCAGTCTAGGTGTACTGGCTGACACTGCGTTATATGCGAATCGAAGTTGAAGCATTAGACTTCGTACTGTCGGTCTTTGGCAATGCTGTGTTCTAAGAATCGACCTAAACTCATCGTGCCATTTGATAAAATCCCTTTCATGATTATGCGACGTAGGTACTTGAAATTGTAACTAATAATAAAAACACTTTGTTTTCAACCACTTTTCATTTATTTAATTACCGACCGGTTTCTGATCTTCTTACTTTTCTATCAAAGTTAAAACTGTCTGAACATTTTGTTATTTCTCTCTGTATATTAAGTCTTTTTTGTACATTCTCACATGTAAAAATAAAAAAAAAGTATATTCTTAAGTGTTCTCGGCACGGGTAACCCCAGTGAGGTCACATTATTTTTATTATTTATCATTTCTTACAATGTGATTAAAAACAACAAAGTAGTTCATTAGTAAGTTATTTCCTTACAGATTAAAATAAAATATTAATTTTTATCAATTGTATCATCTCTGCCTTTATTAGTAATAAATAGGCTGTACGCGTTTTGAGTCACTGGTAAATATTCCCGTGGAATCTCGAACAACAAACGAATGGTAAATATTATCTTATATAGAGAATGAGAACAAAGTTTATGCGTATAATCGTATATTTGTGTTATATTATTCAGGTTGAAAGTAAGATTACAAAGCGATTAAATCAGTATATTTTGTACTGTTCCAATCGGTTGCTTCATATGAAGTAATTGGATGGGGTGGTTGTTTGGAGTCAATTTTAAAGCCATTGGTCATGGTCCAAAAAACAGTATTGAAAATAGTGCTAAATCTGCGACTCACCTACACCTCATACTCTATTTGAAACAACAAATTTACTAATTGTCAGACAGCTGTATGTTAGGGAAGTTTTAACTAATTTCTGGTCTTCAGTAAAAAATAGAATCCAACAAAATATTGAAACAAGATGTGCAATAAGCATAAACTTTAGGGTACCTCAAAGCAGAACTGCCTTTCTTCAGAGGCATTTTACAGTATTGGGCCCCAGGGTTTTTAACATGTTGGACCTTGACATAAAGGCAGTCAGTTGCAGAAGATGGTGAGCAGGTGGATAAAGAGTAGACCTTTTGTATCCTATAAATTATTTCTATGACTAAGAATTGTGTCTGGTTTAATTTTCAAATATCTCCTTGTTTTTTTTAAATGTTTTGTTATTCATTTTTGTTTTAATTTTCTCATTAATATTAATATTTGCATTTATGTGTCGTTTTATAATTATTAATGGTATATTTTCTAATTTCTATTTATGCAAAACATTTAAGTTTGAAGGTGAAAATTATTGATGAAAGTTTATTGTAATTTATTATAAAAATAAAAGACAAGTGATACTTTAATACACAAATTTTGAATATCCAGTGACCGGTTGCATCGCTTTCGCGATATTTTCGTAACTGTTATTTTTATTACGAAATTCAATGTATTTATACAAAACAGAGGTAAGGATAGAGAATTCAAAATTATATGACAGTAAATGAATTTATTTTTGTCTTAATCAACTTCATTATTCATTAACAAAGTGTTTCAGGTTAACTAATCATTCGGTCATTATATTAACTCATTAGTTAACCTAAAACACTTTGTTAATGATCCTTAAGACAAAAATAATTTAATTTAATTTACTCTCATATTATTTTGAATTCTCTATCCATACCTCATATAAAGATACCAGTCTCGAAGATGTCGCGAAAGCGATGAAATCGGTCACTGGATATTCCAAATTTGTGGATTAAAGTATCACTCGTCTTTTATTTCAATAATAAATTGTATTTATGTTTCAATTTTTATTATTGTCGGTATGTTTTCTTATTTATTTCTATATATTTTCTTATTTATATCTATATATTTTTAATTTTTTGATACTATTATTGATTTGAATTGTTTAAGCATCATTTAAGCATCATTTAATGATAAAAAGTAATGTAAAAAGGCCTGTTCCTGCCTGAACACACTACTTTCCCAGCTAGTCGGGACCTGAAACAATTAACCTCTGTACATTTTAAAACCGTAAACTAAATAAATAATATGTAAGATAAGAGCTCTCATTTTAAAATAGTTTTGACTCTTCAATGACTAGCCGATAACCTTCCATATAGTTCAACTCACCTTTAAATAAGAATCGACGCGCGACGCCACGGTGGCTAGAGGCATAGGATTGATGAGTGTGGGATGATGAGACAGCATTTACTGGTATCCAGTTTTTGTGGCATCAACTTGAACGTGTACAGGCGATAGTTCCTAGGGCGGCAGGCAGAGCCAGAGGTATAACGGTGGGCTAGAGAAAGACAACCGATTTATTTCACAACCAACCTGCAAATCCCTCGTGTACAAGACGGAGATTGCGAAAACTGACGGAGCGCGTTATAATTTTAGCACTTTACCTTTTGCCCCTATACTTTCTAATCCCTAAACCCCGCAAGGGAAATATGCTGTTTTCCTCCTGTTAAACACTTGCTTGTAAAATGATTATTTAATAATAATTTCCAACTCTTCAAAAAAATACATCATTACTTTAAATTTTGATTTCCTTTGATGTTTAATAGAATCAATACTGTAAATCAATGCAATAACTAATCTTAATTAATACTCGTATTATTACTTTCGTCGCTTATTATTTATCTCATGTTTCTCGAAATAAAATATTTATGATCCGTGCAATTTTGGTTACTTTATTTATGTATTGTGCTTATTTCTTTTAACGTAGTTAACAATTTCATTGATTGAATTGGCATTCACTTCGTAACACTTCATAATGAATTACACTTGATTTCATGTTCCTGGACTGGCACCCAATGTTTAAGGCCAATATACAGCATTTAGTGCACTATACACCATCGGGTGTTGACCGGGGTATGATAATGAAAAACATTTTTATTATTGTTACAGTTTTGTATCCCGGCGATAGGAGGATTGCTCTCCCGAAACTATAGTCGTGTTATTTTAATATGATAAACTTAAGCGTAACACAAATAACAAATAAGTTTTTATTTTATAGTTGTTAACGATACTTATATACACATACCTACTCGTAACATTAGCGAATGAAGTTGAAAAACAAGTTGTAAAAAAACTGCTATAGGTGTACGAGTATACCATTCTGCTACATATTGGCTCTATTTATGCTGCATAGTTTAAGTTTATTGTTTAGGAACAATAACGAATGCTGAAGAATTTTCTCATGATATGTGATTGCTCTCTCGCCCATCGATACGCTTGGGCGAGCTCCCAACTTCTAGTGGGTACTCCATACACACTGACTCACTGCTTATTTAGCACGCGACTAAATGTTTGTCCGAGAAACTGAGCCGAGACCCAAAACCTTAGATAAATGTACTTAGGTCGACCGGTCAAAAGTCGAGACGCGCAGAAAAGTATGGAGGGGTAGAGTTTCCGGACTGTCATAAGTACAGAACTGTATTCTTCATTCCGCCCGGATATGAGAGCTGGACATATCGTCGGAATCGTAGAACAACGGCGCATTTGATTTTCTTCAACTTTAAGTGAAAACGGTTTAATTTTTTTTTACACTTTATGTCACACCTTGATAAGTACAAAAGTATACCATTTGATACTTGGGTTAGTTATATATGTATATATTTTTTTAAACCTGGAAAAAAAGCCTTCATATAACTTTTTCAATATCAAATATAAAATAAAGTTAATTGCGCATTTTTTGCACTCTTACGTTGTTCTACGATCCCGCCAATGTGATCGATTTATAAAAATGTCGCTAAAGCTAGGGTTTCCTAGGACAGCGGTGCCCGTTTTTTAACGGCCGTAGTGAACGGTGATGCGGTGGACAGCCGTCGTAACGATGACTAGAGTGTGGTTTCCTAGGAAAACGGTGTTATCAACACCATTTAACACCATTTCCCTATGAAACCACTCTCTAGACGACGTTACGACGGCTTCCCACCGCATCACCGTTCACTACGGCCGTTAAGATACTGGCACAGCTGTCCTAGGAAACCCTAGCTTTAGGGCCAGTTGCACCTATAAAAGTTTAAAATTAAAAATACTTTTTCCGTTTTCGTCAAAATGGACGAAATGATTTGCATAAAAAAATTTACGATAAAACAACAAATTTTGCCCATTTGGATAAAAACGCAACAATTAGAAGTAATTTTTAACGTTATGAGTATAAGAAAAACATTCTTAAAAGTCACTCGAATTCAGATTCTAAAACATTAAACGAAGCTTACTTATACGCAAACGAAAACGAAGTCTTCCGGTAAATAACTATTCAACGTACATAAATTCCTTACGGTGCGGTGTACGGACAGCGAAGTCACCTGTTCATAGGACCAAGAGTCTGTAACGGCTTGCCGCAAAAGCTCAGGGAATCAAAAAATACAAACATAGAAATAAAAAGATGGATTATGGACTTATCGGAGCAATATTTGTGGAAAACTTCATTTATAATAAAGTATGTTAAATACCCACTGACTCGACTGAAAAAAACGCAATTCCTGACTCGATACAGGGTTACCTAGTGAAGCAGGTAATTTGGAAATAAAATGATTTGTATAAATAAAATTAATAAATAAACAAATATTTAACTTTTTTTGGTGCAAATGGCCCTAAGGTGATCATTAGAAACATCGGTAATTCAGTGAAAACACCCTTCCCTTTTATTGTTTTCACGTATCTTACGACGGTAGACCTAACACCTTTATTTTTACAAACTCCATTTAAGTTTTTCAAGAACAATTTTTCATTTCCCATCTAGTGTGAAAGTTTAGGTGACGTTGGGGTATGACATATTATATTTGTCTTTTGGCGTTTGCTTCACCGCCACCGGTTCCACCCCATCACTCAATCTCCTTTCGGATATCACTTTTGATGGAGAAAATGAGGAAAGAACAACTTTCATATCGTATTACTTGTTCACTTTGTTATCTTATCCGAAATTCAAAACTTTCTTCGTAGCTCCATTTGTTATTTTGACCTGAAAAACTAAACTTCGGATGTTACTTTAAACCTTAGGCAGAATTAATTTAAGCGTCGTGTCACTTCAAATAACTTCTGTCACAAAAACTTTATTGAAAATTTACATGAATGTCTTCATACACAATACATATTTATTTTATCTAAGTTTATTTGATTTAAAGATGTGATTCTATAAAATGCTGCGAACGCCCAGTTGCATTCCACCGGTGACTGACTAGTCTAACTCGTTAGCGTCCACGTCGCGAACCCTGGGCAAGGGGATTACACTCATAACGATGTGATCACAGCAGATAACGAGGGGATAAATGGCGAGTTTCTGGGGCCTCCAAATCGGAAATAACCAGCTAAGGGAAGGTAACCCGGACAGAAAAATCCACCAGCGAAGGCAACGGGAAACCACTCTGGTCATATTTTCCAGGGAATCACTATGGCGAGTACATCCAATAACCAGTTGTCCTGGCTGAGGAATATAAGAGCAGTTCAGGACCGAGATGCTTTCGCTTTAGCGATCGCCAACGTGGGGGGACCTGACAAGGCACCGCAAGAAGAAGATTATTTATTATGTTAATTTACCTGTAGTTCAATACTAGTTAAAAAATATATTTCTTCCCATTTATTTATAGTTTCTTAAATCTTGCCAAAATAGTATTCAAATTTTCCGAGTAAACTTAATCGCACTTTTTCACTTCCACTACTTTAACAATTAAATATGTTGTCAGCACTTTTTCATATTTAAATAACGATCTGAATTACTTATATAAGGCTTCTCGTATTTTATGCATTTCCAATATTATTCCAACTGCGAGTGTACGGATGCAACGTCAAAATTACTTTTCAAGATGTTCGGCGGAAAACGTGAAGGAAATTTTTATAGCACCATCAAATGTCAATGTTCGCAAGCAAATACAGATGCATATATAATATACTAAAGACAACTTTCTTCCCTACTTACGTAGTAGTCACCCCAACTTTCCGAAGGGCTTGTACAGCCATTTAGGGGCTGGTTAGGAAGGAGGAACTCTATTGGTTTCATTCGACAGGCGCCGTGGCGCAGTTGGTTAGACGGCTATCTGTGAAGCTGGCGTCGCGGGTTCGATTCCCGCCAGTTGCAAGAAAAAAATCCAAGAAAGATTTTTTTCTCAAATGGTCTGGGTGTTGTGGTGTATTTTTCATTACGTCCTTCCATATCTCCTCTATCCCACCTGCTGACAAGCCTCAAAATAGAGGCTTAGCGGGTTATTCCCTTAAAAATGTCTTCTTGCCCATACTGATCATCGTGGTTTCGGATGTGACAGGGTTTAAAGAACACCTGTATATGTAGGTAAATTTAATAATTCTTTCTCATATAGCTGTATTTGTATAGTATAGATTTTACCCATAAAAGCGAGGTCGTTACCATTGTATCTTTATGACTGTACATAGGTGTACTTAAAGTCGTGTGCCAAACAACCCTATGTTTTTGACCTGGTTGTAAAAATGCTACTCGGCCTTTAACGGTTTTTTTTTTTGCATAACAACAGGCCAAGATACCCAATCACAGTGGTGAATCACAACTCGCAACACAAAACACCCAGGCTTGAAAAAATTACTATTTGAAAAAATATTCTAATCTCACCGGAAATCTAACCTGAAACCCTCCGTGCGTGAGGCAAACGCCTTTACATTAAGGGTGCCGTCTTAAAACAGATATACTAGTACCCAAGTACTCGCATATAAAAATCACTAATCATTGTCGGGGATTCCGCGAATATGTGTTGTTTTTCTCAGTAAGTAAAAAAGGCATCGTGTGCCCATTATGTATTTTCTTGTATATGTAATATATTAATGTGTCATTTTACTTTTTATATTAAAAATAATATAATGGTATATAGTATATTAGTTAACTTCAAAATATCTCCTGGCGTAATAAGCTTCGATTGCATTTTTATTCCACTTGGCATGTTTTTTTTTATGGGCCAACGTACAAAACTTGTATGTTGGCCCGTAATAATCGATTATTTTATGAAATATTTTCCAACGCAATGTTCCTTCGTATCTTATATATTATATTTATCCATTAATCACACCTATCATTCTACATACACGAAATTCCAGCCTTACTTTTAACAGATCAGATAAATAGATAGTATTTTTAATGATCATTCGCAAATTTGATATTAAAAATTTGTCTTTATTACACTCCAATGTTCATAAGTGTCACCTGGGTGTATTTGTATAGAACTAAACAAAATGCAAACTAAAAAAGCAAATCGTTAAGTAATGACGTAACAGTATAGAAATATATTTCTTATAAAATGTTACATTTTTTGACTTGTTTCAAACAATTATAAAAAATAACTGTGATGGAAAATAGTATTAAGATTTAAAACATTTAAGGATGTATGTGAAAATTCTTGATGGAAGTTCATTGTAATTTATTATAAAAAAATATAAAAGACGAGTGACATTTTAATCCACAAATTTGGAATATCCGTTCACTGGATATTTCAAATTTGTGGATTAGAGTATCACTTGTCTTTTCTTTTCGGGTTCAGTAAGGTCAATTATATGTTCGGCCAAAAACAGCCAGACCGCTTTCACACAAAAACTGTATTAATCACCTTCTGAAAATGGTGTCGATCACAAAAACGGCATTTCGAAATTTTGCAGGAAACACCCACAGCCCTAGAAAAATCTTATGGTACTTTAAAAATCATTAAAACTGGTCAAATGCATACTTGTTTGTAATATAAAAAACGAATGCGGTCATTGTTTATCGTTTGTTAAAGTCGAAAACATTCCAACTGTTGTGTAGACTGTTGTGTAGTTGTGTGATTATTCACTCTTTTCACAAAAATACTATTATCTCAGTTTCAGTTTTCTATGGCTGGCTGCTTTCTGCATAACTACGTTTAAATATAGAACCCCAACATGAAGGAATGCTGTTAACTTCAAGCTAGTGTAAATAAATAATAGATGTACTAACATCGTTAATTCTCTCGAAAATACACTTTAATTTTAGTACTTACTTATTGTTTTTATCTTATATATTATTATTCTAAAAATGATTTATTGTGTCTGTCATGTACGGGCCCGTTTCACGGGTATCGTGCCAATCCATTCGGTCCAATAAAAATTAGGGTGGGTGGATACTTATTTTTTATTTTCAGTTTTGGTCTTATTTATTTAGTTTCTACTCGCGAATGAAAATTTTGCTTAAATAAATCATGTGGAGATTACTTGGCCTCATGGTGTACTGTTGTGAGTTTATTTGCCTATTGATTAATGAAATAAATTGAAAAATAATTATTCATAAATCTACCCTATATGGTGTGGTTGAACGTTCGACTAAATTGGCGGATAAGAATTTGACCTCTATCCTTTACATAAATCAGACTCATTTTCGTCTGATAAAATTTGTTGTTTAAAGCTCATTCGGTATTGCACCGTCTAAACGCTGTGAATGAGGGAGAAATAAGCTTAAATTTCTCGGCTTTAACTCCAATGAAATTCATAGAAATGTCTAAACATGTTGGAAAAATCACAAAATTTTATCAATAGGGCTAAATCCTAGCATGGAACACATTTGCCTGCTAGTTATAAATTATAATGCAAAGTTCCAAAAAAAGTTATATGCGATGTTTGCGCCTAAACATTGTTTTCTAATATCGCTGAAGTTCCAAGGAAACTTATTTGCTTTGTCCTCCATTGTCTAATACTTTTTCTTTGCTGTTTTTACTTTCATTCTCAATGTAACCTTTCTTATCTCTTCCACTGTTCGTTTTGCCTTATCGTTGGCAGCTTTTCCATTCAAACTTACTACACCCACTACTTGTACTAAGTATTATTACTTTCATCTCTTCTTCATTATATTAGTAACAAGTAAAACAGGACGCCTATTGCGTTTTCACAGCTATAAAAAATATTGTACGCTCTCTGCATTTTAAAAGGCATGTTTATATTCAAACAAGCTAAAATGTTGGAAAACCAGAATCTAAAATGAATAATTAGTGTTATTTTTACTCCCCTTAATTTCCATATTCATTCATATATGTTTATCAGATATCTGAACTAATCTCCCTTACTCGTTTTCGTATATTTTGAAACTGTTATATCCAGTTTTTGGCATCAAACACCCTCACCTAGCACAAGATCTTGTTTTTTGTTACCTAAGTGTACCCGATGTTTACCATTCTTATTTTTTTATGCAATTATTTTTCTTTATTTCATCAATTATGCACTTTTATTTCATGTCACAGTTTTTGGCAATTTTCACGAAACATAAAGGCATTTTAAATTTTCAAGAAATTTACTCAGTATGCAGGGTTAAAAAAGGGTTTGAACTAAACTGTTTTATTCAAATTTGTGGCAACAGATGGAAAACATTTTTGAGAAGGGAATATGAAAGTCTAGGCATTTACAGGGCTTATAACCTATCATTGGTTTGTTTAGGTAAGTGGCCACTTTACACACTGTAAATATTCACCATTCTGCCCATGTTAAAACATCCACGTTTCCTCAACTCTTCTATCTGTTGACTTTGTGAAGTAAAAGAGCTGAAACCTTTACCATGTTGAGATTCATCCGGCTGAACTAATTCACCTACTAGGCAACGCCTGAAAATAATTATTTGGCAATTATTTCTACAAACATTCGGACATACTCAAAACATTGTTGATCAAACTATTTAAAAATTTTAAACCATTATTGCAGGAGTATTTAACTTAAAATTTAAGAAATATCATTAGTGATTGTGATTTCAAACCCTTGTATTTCTTTTTTAAAACCAAAATTTGAGTTTTTTCTGTAATAACTTTCTTGACCAATTTATTATCTTTCAGTCATAAGAACAAATTTTACTTAAATATTTTTTAAACAAATACGAATGTACCTAAGTTTAGTCTAAATTTTAATAGTCACAATCTGCTGGGCCTCGATTTTGATGGAAAGTTAAAATTTATCTTCAATTATATCTACAAAGTAAAATATGATTTTCTGTAAGAAAAATAGAACATGTTTACATTTTTTTTTCTAAACATGCTCAATTACCAGCTACCGACGAATAAACCTTGAATTTTCATACAAATATACACGCTTTCGTACATACATATCGACATTATTTTATATCGTCTCGGTATATACCGATGAAGATAGCCGTTCATAATCGCAGCCCTAGTCGAAAGTTAATTATGTATATTTTAGTTATATGCAACTTTTAAGTATATTTTTTTATCAGAAATACTTAAGACAATTATTGTTCTTATCTAATGTTTATTTACTTTTTTTTCATTTGCGCAATTGGCAAAATGGCAAAATCGTATGAATTCTTACATTTCATCAGACTACTTAACTGCCTTAACAGCAAAGTGCTTAGATTGTTTAATTCAAGGCATCTCGGGGCGTTGTTACAGAGTTAACGACTTTAATACCTACACTAATGCTTATATATTCCACTACTATACATAACAATGTATTGATTTAGCAAAAACATCAGTTAACTGAAGTCTATCGGTGCCGTTCGGCTCTATTGAACCTCTGTCAATCAATGGGAATAATCCATTGGTCAGATTACACAATCTCTTCTCCGCACGTTGGAAGACATCGTATCACGCAAGATTTATTCATAATTTCATTCTCAATTATTGATTTCTAATATACCTAACACTTACTGGACCTATGCAGATAGGTAATAGGTAGAATATGTACCAGGGGCGAACCGTGTATAGAAGCGATTATGCGCAGCTTAAATTATATTTTACTATCTATAATAATGTTTTACGGTATCTTTATTTACAGAAAAACTAACAAATAATTACTATTTCTTATAAATCATTGCCACCGTTTGTATTTTTCTCCAAATAAAAATATCAATAAAGCGCTCCCAGCGCCAGCAACGAGCCAAGGAACTAGCCGATTTCTTCAGCTTATTTCTTCATACAAATAAGTGTACTATGTTTTGAACATCTTAAACCCAGTGGCGAGATTTTTCTCCTATAGTAAACTTGCAGATTACAGAAATTCTTTAAAGATTATCGATTTGGAAAACAGTATTTCAAACATTATTTCTTAAGGACTATTTTTCTTTGAGATGATACTTTTGACATAGCGCTCGACGCGGCCATTTTTGGCATTATTCATTTCTAGAACAAATCGGCCAGTTGATATTTCAATCCTAATGACAATACCTAATTCTGACTGAATTCATTGTGCTATTTTTTACAAACTTTTATATAAGTTATGTGTTAAATTAAAATTTAAAATTAAATTATGTGTTTAGTTAAAAATTAATGGATAATATAGCTGCACAATATAATATATCACAAAGTTACGTCGTTTGAGTTGATTTCATAGGTGAGACTTGTTGTATCACATAGAACCACAGAAAAAATAGCTATTTATAGTATATATCACTTGATTATATTATGTACCTACTACGAGAGAACCCTTTTAATACCCTGTCATCGCTCTAATTTTTTTGCCTCCTCTTTCACAGTAGTAGCCGCTCGATTGTGGAATAATCTACCCACTAATGTTAGAGACGCCCCTTCTTTATTTACATTTAAGTTGAGATTGAAATGTCACTATCTAAATATTTAAATTGTTCCTTTATCCTTCTTCTTTCCTTCCCATCCCCTCTCCTCTCTTCATAGTAAAGTGTTATTTTTTTTATACATATATTTATTTTTGTTAATCTTTGCTTTTAATTTTTGTGTAAAATTGTAAGATTCAATATGTCCATGTATTTATAATTTTCTCAAACTGAACGGTTCGGGTAGGTAGGAAGAAATTGCCTTAAGGCAATATGCCCGCCCTTATATGTATATTTATTGTATATGTATATAAAGTGTCAATAAATAAATAAATAGGTACAAATATATTTTTTTATAGCTTACCTATAAATAAAATCACCGTTCGCTACTGATAAATACAAGTCATATGTATTATTGTAGGCCCATTCCTATGCCTATACACCAATCGTGTAAACTAATCGAGAGACACACTGCGAATCCAATCTCGATCAGTGGCGTTATATTGATTACAGATTAGTTTCTTTGACAATGAAAATAGATATTCATTGTTTTCGAAGACCGCGACACACTTGGAAGTATCTCCTATAAAATAGTCTTACGCTGACCATTGTTCATTGTTTTTCACATTTCAATCAGGCAAGTATATAATTAAGTGGAAGGTTACAATAGGCTTGCCCTTAAATTATTTTTGTAATTAATATGTGGGTAATTATGTCGTTTCTCTTAGAATATACAAAGACGCCCCAAAACGTTTTTCTATAGATTTTTTTATCTACGAAACCTAGAATTAATTGGCAAACTCTCGGTTACAATTGGAAAGTAAGAGATTTATTTTTCAGATGTTTATCAGTGTAGTTAACTAAAATTGTATACATATCCAAAATTTTGTATATTTGTGTAAAAATTTCAAGTGCCTCCGTCATGTACTAAATTGACTAATTATATTACCAAAAGGTTTATTCAAATAATCAAATTATTTTTAGAATAGAGGTAGAGAAATTTACTATATGAACAAATATCGCTAAATATAAACCTTAATATTATATGGGTCAAGGTAAACTAACTAATGTCTGTATAATGACTTTTTTTTTTTGAAAATTTTGTTTCCTTTGATAACTTTAAAATCGAAAACATAGATTGAGGATGGTATTATGCTTGCAAAATACCACAGTCACAAAATATATACGAATATTTTTAGTCATATTATATTTTTTGCACATATCCACGAATATATACTTTATCATTACTGTTTACTATTAATTGATGTTAATGTGGCATAAGTATCGATAATTTTTATTTGTAGTTTTTCCAGAATTTTTTTTTCCATCTCGTTTAGAATGATGGAATTGATTTGGTAAAATGCTTTTTGTAAGAGTTATTTTTTGTTCAGTAGTTCAACTATTATATTTTTATTTTTGCACGTTCTTAAAATATTGTACAAAAAATGAATAATGTATTTGATAAATATGGTTGCCATAACACTATTGAAATACCTAATCGTGAGTCGGTTTTTGTAGTAAAATATCACTTTTATAAGCTTATTGGTTTGGCGATAAGAAATATAACAGCACCCTGACGCAATATAATAATAAATAAATAAATATACATGTATTTTGTAGAAATCGGCGCCTTAAAGTTTAACATAACTTAAATAAATAAAATTAAAATAAATAAAAATTCCCTTTTCTGTAATTCTGTGTGTTCTCTAGTATGATGAGATAAACAAAATATATTTTACATTAAATATGTACGCGCGTATAAACAATATTAATAACTGTTAACTAATGTTGCGGTGTCCTTACTTTAATATTTTTTACGATTATGATGATCAGTATGACGAAGGTATGATGATCAGTCACTGCAGGTGTTAGTTCATAGACTATGAAGTTTTGCAGCTAAAAATCCTTAAAGGGTATTCCTGCTTTATCTAAATTTAAATTTGTATTTTACTAATACTAGCATATCCACAGATTTGGTCTGTATATTGGAACATGATGTTTTTAGTTCAATGATTAGTTTAAATTAGAAGCTATATTTTTTGGAACTAATATGGAACTAATGATCCGTTAAACGAAGAAACCGAACCTGTTTTCATGTTACGACGTAACACGTATAGCTTGTATATGAAGTTAGATATATACAGAAACTGGTATGGCGATCTATTGATTTTAAATCTGAACCGCAACGTGCGGTCGATGTACACACGAGTACATTAAATATCAGTTCTTCTGGTATAATAAACGATGTCTTCATTATTAAAAAAAATAAATAGTGACTATAGATACTTGTTTAATAATTCCCTTTCTTCACTTGAAATAGTAGTAACATGTTACACATATTTGCAAAAATAACCATTATAATCATTGCTCGCCTCGTCCAAGCATTTGTAGTGTATTTATCACAGTGATTAAATAACCGTGTAAGTATCTGAAGCCATATAAGTATACTGTTGCCATTCTTCTTGTTGCGTAATTCCCCCAGCATTATGTGGTGTTAAAGCCAACAAATCGAGTTAGAGGGAATGAGATATGTTATGTACATATGTAATCTTGTGATATAAATTATTTCGTCACATTCTATATGCATTAGGGTGGTCCTTAAACACTTTTTTTTTTTAAATCACAATTTTTTTTTTCTTTCTTTTTTAATTAACTTTATGTTGTTCAAAAAACATACAGTCATACATGATTAACATTAAAAACAAAGATTTTCAAGATATTTCTGTAAAGTAAAATTACACTGTTAAACACCAAAATTGTATATAATTATTAGTCATGTTACTAAATTAGGTCGGTGCATTATCCTCCATACTACTGTTATTTAATTAATATTTTATTTATTTATGTTATTTTATACCTAATATAACATTATAATTCCCGTAAATATAATTCACAGGTTTATTAAACATAATTTTCTTTGCAATAGTTCTTAATTATTTATTCCTACCTGTTTTCTTTTAAAAATAAAATTGTGGTAGCAACCCCTAAAATTAAGTTTTATTTTTTTTAAATTACAGTAATTCTTTTTCATCAAAATTACGGGGTGCCCCAATGAAAATTAAGAAATTATTTTGACCACCTTATATACATTCTATAATATATATATATATATCACCGATTACACTTATAGAATTTTAAAGTTCAATGGAAATATCGATATGGCCCAGGGATTTCCCTACGTTGATCAATATTTTATAAGTATAAAATTATACTTACTAAAGGTTTTATCTAAGTATAAATTAGCGGCCTTCGTGGTGTAGTGATTAAGGCGCTTGACTCACACGGAAGGTTCCTTGTTCGATTCTCGGTGAGAACACATAAAATTAATGTGATTTTTCTTAAGCCTGGGTGTTATGTGATGTAATTCACCACTTTAATTGGGCTTCCTAGCCTGTTGTGCTGCAAAAAAAAATAAGTGTGAGCAAGTGAGCATGTATTTTTTATTATATATAAATTATCGATAAATAATGTACCTATCCACAATCTAACTACGGCTAAACTACCTTGTTTATGTATATATTCATGAATAAATTTTCTTATCATAAATTTACCAAAATAAATATTGATTTTGCTTTTCGTTTGGGTTCGTACAAAGTTATGTATTTTGCTAGATAAATCGATTTAAATTGTAAAATTGTCAAAAACATATCAATATTTTCGATAAGATTGCATGCTTGTGGCCAAGCAAGATAGATAATATAAGTTTTATACAACTTTTACAATTCTAATAAATGTATTTTCCACAAGAAATTCTATTAGTGTTAAATGGTAATAAATATTTATATCTATCCATATCCTAAAGAACGTTGGTTTTATCGCGCCTCTAATTGAAAATGCAAATTGATTTGTTTCTTTCAATGATTTTAATTTGTCACATTGAATGTTGACAATGTTGCCCCGATACGGGCTCGTGGCTTCAGATATTTTTAGTGCGAGATCGATTTGTACTTTCAATCGGCCATTACTTGACCACATTCGGGACAAAGGGAATTAAATTGCTATGATTCGATTTTAAAATGTGCTGTAATATTTTCATATTCGTTTTATTGCAGTGAAACTTTACCTACACAAATGAAATTCGAGTGTATAAATTTGTCGCAAATCTATAAATATAACTCACGAATGTGTTTCACAGTAGCGATACCAAATGTTTTCAATGATGACTAAGTCTCAAATGTTTATGTTGATTTGAAGATGTTGTATTGTGACATCAGTAATATTTGATGACTGTAAATGCGTTATCAGATTGGTTATTTCACGCAACGAATTTGATATGCAACGGTACTAAGATTGTTAATCATATCAAAACTTATCCAATCAAACTCGTTCAATGAAGTTTAAGAACTGATTTTAATTCAATCAAGCTACCCATTCTGAATGAATAATTTTACTTCTTTTTTTGCCATGATAATACTTTCAGTTTCAGTGCTGCAGAGCAGCGTTTATTCAATAAAAAAAAATACATATAATAATTTGTTACCCACTAAGTCCAAAGACTTTTCGGTGGGACACATTTTTTATTTTTTTTTATGACAGGTTTATATTACATTTATTTTATTCATATTGTACAAATTTATTTATAAACAGGCATTATAAAGTATCTAGAAGATATTTCTTCAGTTCTTTTTTTTTCATTTGAAGTTCTTTCATGTTAATGATGGTTTGTGGGAGATCATTGAACAACCTTGGAACAACGCAATTTAATGTTTGCTCTCCGCAGTAATTTGTAATTCGGGGAACAAACAGGGAGCCCTTAGTTTTTTTATCTAGTGTCGTGAGTGTGGGAAACTCTTTTTTTATATTCCGGATCAACAAGGTGATCTACAATTAATTTGTAGTCACAAAGTTGTTTTACCGGCAGGACATAACAGAATTTGAAATATACACCTTCGCCCATATGTTTCGCCTCACGGATTATGCTATCCGGTACAATCCCCCTCAACAGTCTCACCTGAATATCATAAATTTTACCCAGATGAGACTAGAAGGTGAGACCCCAGACACGCACTCCGTAAGATATAATGGATTTAATGAGCGAGCTATATATATATATCTTTATCTTTTACAACGATGTTGTGTCAATTATATCGTTTAAATTATCTAATTAAAACTTTGAATCGGATGATGCAGATATGACTCGCTGACATGGTTGGAATGCAATAATTAGAAGATATTCGTTGTAAAATCACTTTCGTTTTAAATCCTCATTATCACGTCTCTTCTATAACGAATTCAGCTATGTGGTGAAATCCAAGAGTGTGCATGCATTGAAAAAGTTTACATCTAATAAGTCAGCAAAGTGTCGCAGAACAACATAGCGTTTCGGTTGAATTATTCAAAGAAACTCATTAATATTGCATGTAGAAATTGTTAAATGAACTATTTTAAAAATGGAATTCGTGTTTTGATTTTATATAAAAGGTTATTTTATTTCTTATTACTACGTAAATATATATTTTTTATGGTTAGAAGGTATGGATACCTATGTATGCATCAAGTGTTAAATCCAATAACATATTTTTTTATAGGCGTAGATATGTGTATATACGGCCTAAGCCAAGGTCTATGAAATACTGTCCAGTAAAAAAACTATTTTTGCTATTTATTAGTAGCATAAATATATTTTTAAATTGTAATTTTGAATTCCCGCAAAAACGGTCATACGTCACGATTCATGTTTATTTGTTCCTTCTATTGAAATTTGTGTGGAACAATTTCATGAATCTTGACGTCACAACAACCAAGGCCAAATACGTCGCGTTTTTCTACTAACATATTTTTATTGAATTTCTTTTTTACATTTACGTATGAAAACATTTCTCTGCAACATCCGTATTGATTTTGAAAATACAAGTAATTATTCTAAATCCATATCATATATTTTTATCAGTTATCGTAGTATGTGATATTTCCCTATTACAACAGTTACGTGAAGAAACATATATAGAAGAAACTGAACAAAAATAATGCAAAACTATGTAGCAAAGACAAACAAGGGCAATAAAATAATGGTATACAGTATATTCATGAACACGATAAACATACAAGACTTCGAGCTAAATCATGCCAATCCATCTTCATCCCACGCTGTTTTAGTGGCGAAGAGATCTACGAAAAGCCGGAAGATCTATCCCAAAAAATTCCAAGTTATGCGACGAATTCACCAACCTACACATCGTCGCTTTAGTTCGTTTTTATCCAACATACCATTTTTAACGAAATTGAGTTAAGTGTACAGAAGTTCTAAAAAAGGCTTAATTTATAAAATGAAAATGAAAACATGTATTATATTTTTAATTGGTATAAGGTGTTTTTTAACAAATTTTGTCTTAAACGGTGGTCATTATTTATGCCTATTTCGTATTTTAAAAAAAATTAAAACTCTATTTCTGCAGACTTGCGTTTTGGTCTGTTGGACAAAAACGAACTGAAGCGACGACGTTCTGAACATTGGAGCATAAAAACAAAAGTTGCTCTTAAAACGTTAAATAAATAGCAGATGTTGACTTCTGGTGACATGGTTGGGAACGCCACGATCCTTCACGAATTTAGTATACCTAGGCTTTCATATAATTCACAAAATTTTCAGTTAAATAAAAATATTTCTGTGACAACAAATAATAATTATAAACCTTTTTTATGAAGAACTTTTAACACATTTATTTAAATTATCGTAAGACCTATCTCACCTTCGTCAATGACACATGACCTAACATTTTAATTTATTCATTCTGAGCTAACATGAGATATATACTTATGTTAATTTATGCGACACTGTTACATTTTTTATTAATGGCGAATTATTGTTTTATATACTATTGAGCGTGTTGTCTAGATACCCTTTGAAATATATATTTGTTTATCATCATTGTCATAAACTATTAAATAATTTTAAAAAAAAACGTTTTACTAGGAAGTACCGAGTTTAAGTAGTAAAAAAGAAATGCACAAAATATTCTTATATTTCCAATTATTTATTATTTTGATTCTTGTCAACGTACGCGCAGTATGAATGGTAGCCAAGTCGCTGAATCTTATACATACCAATCTGCTGTTTGAATTCTTAATTTTCTTGCTCTTGTTAGCGACAGAGAACCGAAAACCGATGCATATTTTATAACTTCCTCAAATTAATATCTCCGCCATGTTTTAAATTAGCGACGACCACCGTGAGATGTTTTGGTTAGATTTTCATAATTTGAAATGGCAAGTGAGGGTAGTAATTTTGTTTCGATTATGTTTTACCACGCCATGGAAAACGTTCAGCCGGATAGGTATTCCTTATTCCTATTACCGCTCGCCTCTATAAATAAAGCTTAAGGGAGGTCGTCTGGTATCAGTTTATTTATTAAACCAATTCATTTGAATTCGTTTTGAAAACGTTTCGTATTATGTCTGAAAGTTAATCGAGAGTTATGGGAAAATGATGAATTTTGATTAAAGCATGCAAATTATATTAGTTTATAGTTCACATTTTATGAAACCTCAAACCAGTCGTAACATTAACATATTACAACCGAGATATAGAACATTTTTGAGAAGGGAATATAGAAATGTATGCGTTTATTTACCGGGCCTATGATTTGTCATTGCTTGGTTTAAGTGACCACGTTATAATATATTTATTTACGTATTTTATCTACATTGATATTGACATTAATTCGTTGCATATAAACTCTCATTTAAAGTTTAAAAAATCTAAAAACCATTGTAAGGTAGCAAACAATAAATAATTTATTAAGCAGTGTCTTTTTTTCATTTTAATTGAATCTTACTTTTCAGTGTTAATTTATTTTATTGGCAATTGCTTCGTTTTGGAGGTTTAGGAGAAAAAAAATATCAGCTGAAAAATTGCAATCAATACCTTGTAATGATATAATATGACCTTTTTGCGGATTTGTTACGGACCTATACATGTTTACAACTAGAATTTAGTACGTTTACTCTTGTAATGTAATTCTATAATTTTTAGTCTGTATTTAAAATCTCCCAAATTATACATTGATTGCGCTGCTTGAAAATAATTTAATTGAGCATTTGAATTCATATTTCTTATTTTGTTAGGTTCACAAACAATGAAATATACAACGTTGTATAAACAGTATAGAAAATAACTGCTATAATAGATTTAAACTTTAATTTATTTACAAATCGATTTTCTGCTTGAAGAAAAGATACATGAATTATAATGAATGAAACCTTTTTTCTTGTATAAAATGCGTCATTTATTTGAAATACTGCACTGGACTTTTCTATACTTTAATAAAATCAGAGTACCGGGTGTGTTGCCTTTTTCACTCCTCTCTATAATCCGTATGGAAATTTGCCAAGGCAACAAATACTGAATATTATACATATTATCATAGTTTGAAGTTGCAGTGCTTTAATAATTTATTGTCTAGTACCCGAATACTAATTCCGAAGGCCGTTCTCGATTGATCAGGATTGTTTTTTGTAAATGTAATTTAATATCACTTCTAAAGACGATGGGTTCGCGGCGTATTGAACCCGGTTTGCCGTTAAATAATTTCGCAATGCCGTTACTGAGATATTTATGCATCATTACGTTCATGATTTGATAAATTATTTACGAAAGTCGTCTTGAATCGACATCCGGGTTCTTCTTCAAGTATTTAAGCGACTTAAATTACTGAACCCAAATGATTAAAAAACCTGCATTCGGGTGTACTTTCTGTATTCACGATAACAGCAAAATGCATACGAATAATAAAAAACGTGTATCATTATTTTTTTGGATAATTTATATACCGCCGTTTATGTGAAAATCACCCCAAAGGTGCTGTACAAAAAATCATATTCCAACAAATTAAACACAATAAATATCCCGACACGTCAAACAAAAGTTATATTATTATTCTTACCTGTCTTTTTACATAATCAATTTGAAAGGATTTACTAACAGTTACCTACGTAGGCGTTTTTTCAAAACATTAAAATATTTTCGCATTGCTGTTGTCTTAAATATATGCATCTTATAAAAATGACTTTTTTTTCTATAAAATAACATGTATCACATTTTAAGACGAATAATAGCAAAAATATACTACGATTTAATATAAAAATGACCTATAATCGTTTTTTTTGCACCACAACAGGCCAGAGGGGGGCAATCAAAATGGTGAAATACAGCACATCTGGGCGCGAGTAAAATCACATTAAGCTTTTGTTATCTCACCGGGAAACGAACCCGGAACCCTCCGTGTAAGAGGCGACCGTCTTAGTTATTACGCCACGCGAGTCGTTATATCGTCATGATCGTAGAACAACGACATATGTGATTTTCTTCAACTTTACATGAGAGCGGTTTAATTTTTTTAAAAATCTAAGCCGCTATTATAAAGGCTATCTTCATCGGTACATACCGGGACGGTATACTTAACTTCTGTATTATCTCTATCTACCTTCCTATGTTCTACCGACTTATCATTTCAACGTCATATGATCAATCTTACCAATGAATGACGCCGAAAGATAACTCTGCGTACTTAATTAAAATAGTTCTCATTTATATTTTAAATAGGTTTCTGTGTTAAAAAGTCGCCATTTCAAAGCGATTATTCGATTATTCAAAACTCCAAAAATTCTCAATACAAGCCAAAAATGCTCCCTTGGACATGATTTTTTAAAATTTGACTTATGACAATTACAAAGACGGTATGCTTAACTTTCGTGTGTATTTATCTACCGAGATATTACAAAATCGGCTCTTTTGACATCTTGATACGTACACTCAGGAAGATAATAAAACAAATAAATAAAATTTAATAACTACATTTATTTTTTATGGTGTTTACGTTTTTACGGCTAGATACTCTTATATGTTTATAGGGCAGCATCTAGCAAGTCTGGCCACTGCATCTATCCGTTCGGATTCAAAACTGACTGTTATGTCAGAATTCAATTCGACTTAAAAATTTACTTACTTCTCTCTCATATTTTACAAAGACTTTTAAGAAAAAAAATGGCCACCGCAGAAAGATGAAAAAATTTAATAAATTGTAATTAAAGCAAAAACTGCTCAGTGGAAAACAATTTTGTCACTTTTAATGAGTAGACTGTGAGGTGCTTGACCCGTCGTTACATACCGACCGGTTGTCAGGGGTCGGTATTGTATCTTCGTAATTGCTCTGGAGAATTTATCTTCCTGCATGGTGAAGGTATGACGTCCTTGATTTCCCATTGTAATCGCAGCCCTGGAATATACAGCCTTTATAAAACCTTTTCATGATAAAATAAAAAATAAAGTCAATGTCGCATGTTTCGCACAGCCCTCGTTGTTCTTCGACTACGACGATATACCTATATACACTTAATATAATACTCGACAATAACTATTGATAGATGTTATAGTGGGCCTTCTTCTTGAAGGTTTAAATTATAAATGATTTATAAGTTGTATCGTTCTTGAAACGAACTGAACACAACTATCCACTTAACTGTAATAATAATGGCAATAGGCATATATAAAGGGATTACACATTGTTGTCTAGAAACACTTGAAAGTTAAATTAGTTGTTTGTTGTGTCTAATCTAATTTTCTTACATGTGGATAGATACTTTGTATGTATAAACAAAAAGAAAAACCTATTGTTTTTGCAACATTGCTTACTGAACGTTTTTGCTTGTATAATTTAACTAGCGTTATTCGTATCTTCAAACTTTAAACACAAAAACTAGTAATTCCATTAGTAGGTTTGTGAATGGGCACGGTGCAGTGTAGTTATATTTTAGTAAACTGATTGGAAAGCGTGACACTAAAGCAGATATAGCAAAAACATGCCTTTTAAAAAAATATTTTATCAGTGTCCGGGTCGATGAAACATACAGTTCTGTGTGTGAAAGAGACCAGAAGCCTGGACAAGTGTTTCGGAGTCATTGACTACTTTCAGTATAGGTAAATATCCCGAAAAAATATATCGAGTGGATGTTTTAGTCTGTTCCGTAGTGAGGTGGTTGGCGCGTCCGACTACCATGCTTGAGGTTTCAGTTTCGATTCCTGGCATGGTCGACATGAAATATAATTTCAAGAAGTGGTTTTTCATAGTTATATTTCAAATGTTGAGATCCGTACATAATGCAAGGCTGAGGATAAGCATTATCGACAAAATCGAGAAAGGAGCTCTGCGTTGGTTTGGACATGCAGAGCGAATGGACAGCGAAAGAACGGCTAAAAATATTTACGATGCGAATGTTTATGGATTCAGAAAAAGAGGAAGACCGAGAAAAACATGGCATGACCAAATCCAACAAATACTTAAAATGGACATGTTAAAAGTCGGATTAATCGGCGCGCGTGCAGGATAAGATGTATGAATGTAGAGGAAGCGAGATCTATATGCAAAGATATAGTGAGCTGGCATTCTATCCTCTCTGCCGACCCTTACGGGGAAACGGCGTGATGGTTTTGTTGTTGTTGTATATTTCATTGTCTTTGGACAGGCACTCGAAGCGTGAGATTGATCTCGCCTTTATGTATTAAACGATCAAGGCATACTAAGTTGGGTGCAAATAGTCAAATAATGATGGTGGTAAGACTCAAAAACAAATTCTAATAATCATTTTTTACCATTCATTAATATGTAAATTAAATTAATACACAATAATTTGTGATTCCGTGTCCAGGAGGATGAAGAGTACAGTTATGTGTATGAAATAGATCCAGAATTCTGGACGAGTGTTTTTTGACTCGATGGCTACTGTCAGGTTAAAATCCTGAAAAAATGAATCGATTAGGGTAAGTCGGCCTCGTAATGTAGTGGTTGATGCATTCGCCCACTATTTTTGAGGTCCCGGGATCGATTCCTGGCAGGTAATGGTGGATTAACACTAAAACATTTCACTGTCCTTGGACTGGTGCCCGAGGCGTAAAACTTATCACTGTTCCTTTCATGTAACAAAAATGATCTAAATACGCTACGATTGGAGTGACAATTCAGTGCCCTATCGTCGCTTTAGTTCGTTTTTGTCCAATATACCGTTTTTAACGAAATTGAGTTTAAGTGTACCGGAGTTTTGAGATAGCCTTCATTTACAAAATACAAATAATTAAAAAAAAACTAATTGTTTAAGGGGTTTTTTTAACGAATTTCATTGAATTTACGAAGTTAAGTTGAAATTATTATTTATGCCTATTTCGTAAAAAAAAGTTTAAAGCTCTATTTCTGCAGATTTGTGTTTTGGTCTGTTGGACAAAAACGAACTGAAGCGACACTATGTACCACTGGGTGCGGATCGGCAAATGATTATGATTATTGTGCTGAAAATATTTGAGATATTTAAACATATTTATTTACTAACGTATCAATTAACAATATTTTAGTATGTCTTAATGTTTGTGATTGCTTTCACCAAAAGGTTCTCCATCACTGTTGAAATGTATATGAAATGTAATACTCTGGTCGAAATGAATAATTACCACATGACTGCATAAATATTACACTGGCACATTTCTAATTGAAAATTGTAAAATAAATCTTCTTTAGATAAAGAAATCGCAAATTGGTTCGTATGAAGAATCCATCACCCGAGTACTGGCTTCTCTCAAAATATACTCTTTTTCTATCAACTTTTGAAAGATGATAAAGCAATTGTGTTTATTTTACTCGCTTACTTTTGCCTAATTGTCAGAGTGGGTGTAGTATAATAGTTCTTATAAAATATTTCACCGTGGGATTATTATCTTGTCTCACAAGCGCAGCTGGTTCACGGTTCATGACCAAACGTGACGTATTTTAGTGATTAATACCTAGATTATTAGATAGCATTTCAATGCGGTTTTAATACATGTCACTTAGATACATAATATTAGTATGCATACCTATATTATTTAAGTTCCTAGATTATCAGTCTACTTTGCCCTAACAAGGTGAAACAATCGTCCGATTTTTGGTTTTTAAAAAATAAAATATATATACCTAATTAGAATGACTTAAATCGGTGTTTGATACAACATTAAGATTATAATATGGAGTTCTACATAAACGCCAACTCAATAAATAGAATACATAATGTGTTCATTTTGTTCAGTTTCTTCTTGTAACTGTTATAATTGGCTTTGGTCGTATATATAATTAATAAATAATGTCGATTCAGGACATAGAAAATTTCATTTTAAATTGTTTAAAAATGATGTTACTTATAAATATTAATTTCAAAACCATGGAATTGAAGCACATGATTTTCAACTGATTTAAAGACCATGTATAATTTCCCTTTCATTCTTTTAGTGTTTACTGTATTACAAATCAAAGTTCTTAGTTCATTTTTTTATTTTCGATTTTGACCATCGTTGATTTTATGTTTGAAAATATATTTAAATTACTGTGGTGTTACTTGTTAAAGCCTGTAATTGGCTTATTTGTTTTTTTTTATATGTACTGTTTGTTATCCGAATAAAGAATAATAAAAAATAATAAAGAACATTATTTCACCTATTACTTTGTATATGTCCCAATAATATAAAAAGTGTAATGTGAAAATTTTCCGTAGATATAAATAGTATTTAATAAACGTACAACATTGTTTGACCTTCGTGGTGTAATAGTTGGGATGCTTAATACACTGGGAATCCGGATTCGATTCCCGTAAATTGTTATCTTTTTTCTATCCTAGCAATCCTATGTATTCTTTTAAAATTAATTCAAAATTAAATTCAGATAATGCACCTCTTGGCCTGTTGTGGTGCAAAATATAAAAGTATGTCCGGAGTTTTTCAACCTCGTATTTTCTAAATAGGGGTGAAGATATATGTGTCTCCAGTTCAGTTTGGAATTAACAATAATATTGTCATCCTTTTTGCATATATGTATATTACATTATGTCTTAATTTGACCACTAAATCTTGTTCAATTTCCACGCGGCCGCTTTCCACCGCCCCTCCAGCAAAGCCGGCCAGCCGACTGGAAAAAAGAAACGCTACCGCTACGGTGCGGCGCTCAGTGCCTGACGAGGTGCGTCCGTTTGCACACTCGCAATATAAGTATAATATTCACTTGTCTGGTACTGCGTTATCCTGTGAAAAGTATCCCTTTAGTATGTGCAGACGCCCTGTTGCGTCGCCGTCAGTTTCCTCGGTGCGTCGCGTCGCCGCCGCAGGTTCGAGCGCCCCGTACGCCCTGTTCCGCGCAATTAGTTTTGGCGTACTCTCGAGTGCGCGTTTGTGTGTGTTTGTATTGTTTACGCTATTTATTGATTGTGTACAGTGTCCAATTATTAACTCTACGTGGATGAGGTGTATCGAAACAAATGTTCGATAATACCATTTAATGTTGGATAATTCATTTATTTTAAAACTTCCTTTTATTCTGCTCGTGATTTCTTTGAGTGATGCAATTCTCTGCACTTTCACATTGCTTGAATTTCTTTTGCCTTTCAAATAAACGAAATATTTGTGTACGAAATCTACCGTCACACCTGGGAGGTGCTTATTACACATCGTTTATTTCCACAGTAATAACACCGTTACTATCATATTACTTTTCTCTTTGGTCCGGTAACCAAAAATAATCCACGTAGTTTTGTCTACATAAAAACATCGGTCACGCGTACGGGCAGCGATGTAACTCCGTAGGTTTATGCGTAGACATGTACGCACTTATTTCCTTCGATACCTTCTCACTTTTGCCTACTAAACTGAGGATTTCAGTTATATGGGTACTTAATTCGAATTGAAAACGAGAGAAATGCGTTGTCCGAATAACGAGAACTACCTTCGTACGTGAATATTAAGTATCTGGTATACTGCTTATTAAGATGTAGCATAGCACGTCTCTGTCAATGGAACTTGGACTGACCGAAACAACATTCACGCACTAGTTATTAAAAGTTTTACGTACTCGTTTATTGCATTCTGATTGAAATATGTTTTTTTTTGGTCTTAATAAAAAAACTTTTAATTATGAGAATTCTTTTATAACAATCTGCTTGCCCACTAACGACTCACTATCTAGGCATTTCCTACATCCTAATTATTTTGTTCAATGTTATAATTACGTGTTCGAGAAATTCGGAAGTATCGCATCCTTGGAATACAAAATGAACGATCATAATTTTAAAAGTATGTTTTAGTCTCAAGGTTTCCCCGAAATCCATAATTTAAATGAGGTGATATAAGTCCCTAAAACCTTTGCTTACCGGATGTTTTCTGGGCACGTCCCGTAGCTTTTGCCGAAGAACTCACCACACGCGCGGTTAGCATACCTAATCCCCCAGCACCGTAACTCGGTTGTTAGGAGGAGGAAGGAGAGGGTGTAGAAGCCCTGCACGCTTCAGTAATGCGTCCAATTACTATTCAGCACATACCCGCTATTGTCGCTTCACCGGCCGCAATTCAAATAATCGCAACATCGACACTATTGTCTTCTTTCCCTCAGTCATCGCTGGACGTCTTCCATGTAGGTGCGCTATCGTCACTCGTTTGAAAGTTTGAATCACCTCGGAGTTATGTGTCATTACTGAGTATTCATAAGCCATGACGGAATCTAATCTCAATGGATGAAGCCAAATTCCTCATTCGCGATAAGCGCCGCTGTTGGCACCGTATCGAGTTCACGATTACCGCCGAAGGTAGTGGCACGCTTCTGATCGCGACTAAGTGAATGTGCTGTTGACGCTGACCGTCCTTTCCTGCGGTGTCGTGGTCCCATGGTGCTGAAGTGCCCCAGTGCCCTAGTGCTCGTGCCTGTAGTGTGAAGTGGACACTTGTCATGTGCTCAACTCGATCATAAGTGTTTTCCTTTGTATATTGTACCGGTATTCTATATCAGATTTCGATCAAGCGACGGATACCTTATCCCAATCTCCTCGACACCATCCTACAATACTGTCGGCGATCTCTTCAATTTGATTGAACATATTTTTACCGCTGTTATAGTTTTATAATAATATATATTGTGTACGTGGCTCGCTCGCTCTGTTATTTCACGAGGCGTTATCTGGCTTAATGTTTTTCGTTATCATCAGCGAGGATTAGATGTTTCGGCTGGTTAATCCGAATTCCTTTCCCAGCGCTGCGCGGTCGGTCTCGGTGTGCTAGTTGCTAGTGTTCGATGGTTCGCGGTGGAGAAGTGTTCAGTGGGATGTGGAGTTCGTCGAGTGCCTCTGCCCCCGTGGTGGAGTACCGCGGCTGGAGCGGGGGCGCCATGTCGCTGCCGCGGGTGGCGGCCGCCCCTCGCTGGCCCCCTTCGGGACCCGCCTCCGTGGATCGGCGCTCGTCCCGCGTACCCCCGCAGCCCTCCCGCCCCGCCCCGGCACCCATCAAGCATCAGCGACATACGCAGCCGAGTGTAAGTGACGAACCTGGACGTATCGACAAGATTTACATCGTTTACACACATATTACGTTTCGTATTTGAAAAGGGGTATTTTCATGATATCGTTTACCCTCTCGAAATGTACACCGATTCATTTCTACTTCATTATTTAAAAAAAACTTATTTTCGAATATTTAAATTGGCATAAAAGTGAAAATTATCTGTATTTTTTATAATTTATTAATTTATCTATAATCCATACAGATAGTGACAACTGTATTTTTTATTATATTTTCGAGATGATGTTAAGCTTTGTGTCCCTGCGTCACCGATAGATAATTTAAATACATACCTACATTATATCTAATACCCACTGAACATACGCAACGAGTAATTTTGATGGCTTGAATTTAATTTGTGTTTTTGGAAATGAGAATGGTTATAAACAAACCACATTGATACCCGATTTAATATCGTAAAATTTATCTCTGATATTTAACATTAGTCATATTCGTCCTGAAATTAAGCAATTATTTGGATATGTCGCGAGGAGTTGTTAAGTCTTATGTACTTGCTTGGTCACTGCCATCTCGTATTCTCATTCTCACGCATCGATCATTCCTTTGGAAGACCAGCTCGCAAATAAAATAATAAAATATTCGCAAGTATGATAATTAAACTCGGCTAATATTGTTTAGGTCAGTAGTAAAAACTGACATTAAGTTTCTGGTACCTTTCCTCACCAAAATTTCTAGTCTGCCTTGTGGCCTAATGGTCAGTGCGTTTGCCTACCGTGCAAGAAGCCCCAGGTTCGATTCCCGACCGACATGGGTGACACGAAATATTTATTGAAACAGGTGTTTTTTCTTTTCCCTGGACCGGCTAGTCTGGTAGGACTGATCATCTTACTTTCACGTAACAAAAATAATCGAGATACGCTGCGATTGTTTCTTGTAACGATCGTAATCCTGAGTAAAATTTCTTTCAAGATAATTTCAAATGAGGTTCTGCAAAGAACAAAACGCACGATGCTCGTTATATAAGTTACGAATACATTTATAAAAGGAACACGTGCAGTGGTGTGTCATTCCCGAATCAAGACCATATCTTTTTATTGGATTTCTTAGAATATTGGTGTCAGAAAACGTGCAGTAAAACAGGTAAAAACAAAATTACTGCAAATAAAAAATATGTAAGGATCATCAAAAAGACAATTAGAATAATGAAATATCTGTATGTGAAGTAAATGATAGAGAATATCGTTTTGTGATGAAAGTAACTGACAGTATCATGCCTACTAAAAAAATATATTTAAGGAAACTAACCAATAATGGTGTACAACGACCTCTGTGTGAACTTCAGAAACAGAGAGATGACGCCCACAAAGTTGCTTAATTCAATGAGATGAGGAATGGGAAATACGAAAAAAATAATAAACATAATACGTCTGAATTTAATAACTTGTAATATGGTAACTGAAATTATTTTTGTACGTATTGAGTATAATGTAAGTTATAACTAGTTGTTTTAAGTAGTCCGTAGTTACGTTGTTCGCGAGTTTTTTTTTTACCGATAGCAAACATTTACACTTCTCTATAAAATTTTCCAATAATAAAAATTGTTGAAATAATCTTCGCGTTTTCAATATATTTGATTGCCAGTGGTACCTACTGCGGACTTGAGAAAGCTTGTATTCAATTGACGTATAAATTAATATAAACAGTATACTTACTTGAGTCGTAAAAGGATTCTGCCGTTAGGGCTTGCTGTGACGTGCATGCAAATGGTAGAGGAGTGGAGTCTCGCATTCCTATCTAACTTCATATAAAGTGTAAAGCCTCTAAATATTTCGTGTCGCGATGTGAGTTCCTACTTTACTGACTAGCAATACGCACAAATTAATTATTTATTTTATTTTATTTTATTAACATAAACGGCAAATATGCCTTTTACAAACATTTATAATATTAACATGTTTGGCTTAGTACATATATATATATTTTTTTAAACATGAATTTCCTTATACCCAAGATTTATAAAAAAATAAGAAATAAACCAAAAATTATAAAAGATTTATATTTGAAAAATTAACGTATAAATTATACAGCATATTCAGTAGAAAGTTTAAATAATAAAACATTCTACAGTAAAACAACAAGAAAATCATAAGTACTGTTTCACACAGCTAGGCAAAGTGAACGAAAAAGTGTAAATACATATATATATATATATATATATATATATTATGAAATGCATGAATAAATAAATATAATTACCATTCACCATCTTTGAAAAAGTTCAAAAGGTTTGTTCTATAGGAACAATACCCTACACTAAATATATCAGATACGTGGGAATAACTATTGCCGAGTTCATGAAGTCTATTTAATACGGCATTACAAGTATACACTGTCCGTGAATTATTGCTACAAAACGGTGGCACCTGTCTAGTCATTCTTCCAAGCACCCTGAAGTTGATGAGAGATAATAGTTCAGGGCAATCCCAAGTTGAATTTACAATTTCGAATAAATTTAAAAGGTCTATAATTTTTCTTCTATCGTTAAGTTTTAACAAATTTCATGTTTTTAGTAAAAAAAAATAATTAATCAATTAGTAATTATGTGCCCTGTACCCACATCTTCCAATATAATATAATATAATAAGAATCACGTAAAATAAATAATTTATGCTCGTTTTATACCTTTGCACGATTTATTTATCTTAGTCGTTTGGCAGAGCAGTCTTGGTCACGTTGGCAGGGGAGCACGCCGTTAGGATCCGCCTCCATTCGCTTTTGATTTCATCGCATCTGGAGGCCGCTTGCAGAAAGAAGCCAGTTTCTTCTGTCACCAAGTCTGTAGATCTTGTAGGACTTCTTCCGCGAGATCTAATTCCCTCGTCTTTGTAGCATCCAATTTTTCGATGTTTTCTCTTCGCCTCGTAACGTGGCCGAAGTACTCGAGAACAAGGATTTGCACAATGGAAGAAAGACACTGTTCGATACCTAGTTCTCGGATTATAGAAATATTAGTCCTATTGCTTGTCCATGGTATCCACTACATTCTACGCCAGCACCGCATTTCGAACGTGTTTATCTTTCTTCGTTCCCTTTTTCTCAAGGTCCAAGTTTCTGCGGCGTACAAAAGTATAGAAAAAATGGGTTTTAGCTATATTTTCGTTTTTGTAGACTTGGTGATACTTCTTTGATACTGAAAAAAATAATACGAAAATACTTCTGACAAAAATTTTGAACATATATGGAGAACCTTTTTTTATGACATACCTTATGTTTACGATCCTATGTAATATTTGTGGTGATAAGGTTGTATGTCTGTGTTAACTAATTACTCGTCCCAACTCACCCTTGGACTTTTAGTCCCATGGAGTTGGGACTTATGTCTCGAACTATGTGTAATAAACTGTTCATAAGTAAAGACCTAAATAAATAAAACTTATGTCATGTTAAAACATTAAAAAATGTTTCGTCTACATATTCTGTTTATCTGTTTTATAAGATACTAGCGGACCCGACCGACGTTGTCCTGCCAGAACGTTGGCTTGCTTGTTATTAGCTGGTTAAACAAACGTTTTTTCAAAAGTAAGGCCACACGTTATTTATTTTTGCCTTTTTTGAGCTATTTACATATTCGTAATAAGGGTTAGTTTTTCGTTTTACCTCCTCATGTGATTGGCTAAGAGGCATCGTCGTGCTCAAATCCAAATTGTGCAAAAATCACCACTCTAGTGCCATAATTCATGGAGAAAATACGGGAATGCGTGTTAATGAAGAAAAGTCAGACCGCGATTTACCCTGGGCCTTCTAAAATTATGACACTCAACTCATGCCTAACGCGATTTAGTCATTCTTTAATCGTCAGCTGGGTTTTGACGTGATCTTGACATTTAATTCGAAACCGAAAGAAAAGAAAGAACTAAGATAGACCAAATCTTGTCTTGAGGTAGTAATTATTTATATTTTTTTGGCCTAGTTTCAATTTTATATAGTTGTAGTTTATTTCATTTGTACCTCGATTTAGTATAAAAAATGTGGCTTTAATGTGTGAAAGTTGTTTTTAAAGAAATAATTTTCTCAACAACATTTTGAGTGGTTCAGTTCTTCGTTTTGTCGGAATTTTTAGAAGAAATTCTTACCGCTTTCAACTACTTAACTTTCGATTGGTAGTACTGTATTTTGTCAAACTAATGATGACAGTTTTTTTTATTTTACATTTGTGCTCTGTGATAATAATACAATTAATAATATAACGCAATCTATCAATGCCTTTTATCAAATAGATACATTACAAGCGCGAAGAAAATGGCATTACAATCCGTTGGTAATTCCCTTATTTGAGTTTATTCATGAGACGTGTCGCCATGCACAAAAAAGTCGTCGTGTGTGATGTGAAAATGCTTTCATTGTTATTTAACTGGAAAACTGAACGAATTTTATATCGTTTCATTCATAAATACAATCCAATCCGTTTTTTTACATTTTTAAATTAAATAATACACTGACAGCCAGTGTCGTTGCTATGACAATGAGTTTCACAAAAATATGAACTGAAGGAAATGCTTATGTCTCTTTCTCACACGAATGTTTGCAATTGTATCGTGATTTGTAGTCTCTTTATTACGAATGAGGAAGTTCAGTAGTTTAAAAAAAAAAAAATTGTTATGAAAACTAAGCCAAAAAAATTCAAAATCGTTCATTTAAAAAAAAATGTATTGTTTTATCATCCATATCTTAAACAAAACAATTCAAAAAAATAATATAAAACATATCAATAATAATAAAAATTAAAGCAAAACTACAAATGACAAAATATTCCATTAATAATAAAAAAAGAATAAACTTAAATTTGAATACATTAATAATTAAAAGATATTTGGAAATTAAAACGGACGGAAATTGATTGTACGTGTAAATGCAACCTCATTTGAACAGTTATCAGGTTACATGGTCATACTTATCGTTATTATCGCCATTCTTTGTTCTTCTGTTCGTGTGTGGCTAAGAAAAAACTTTAAACGGCCATGTTATACTTTTATAATTAACGAATACAAAGCGTGTTCTCCATTACATTACGAAATCCGAGGATTCAACAATAGTTTTGTTATTATCAGATTATAAGGTATTCTTTGAATGTATGTTATAATAACTAATAATAATTATAAACCTCAGAGTAACAATTCTCTAGAGATGCCCTTAAGCTCTATTGTATATTAAAAGCCCACCCACTTACCCGGATCTGTTTGAAAGGTCTTATGGTCTCTTTAAAGTTCCACAGAGCAAAAACTATTTTTTTTAGCTAATGAACGATAAATTTATATTTTAAAAAAAATCTTTGTTTACAGAAAATTCGCGTTTTTTTATTTATTTTTTAAATTTTCATTCACTGCTTATAACCGTCAGAGCAATCTAAGTACATACATACAATTTGTCCGTCACCCTTAATCTAATTAATCAACACCAATATTCCGTTATTTTATATAGTACAGTATCTATATAATCTTTATATATATATAATTCCTCTGTACGTGTGATGTCACCGTACTCCTCCTAAACGGCTTAACCGATTTATGTGCGGTTTTCAGAGAAATACAGATCTTTGCGCTGTGCGTGTTCGTAGATATTAAAATCTTTCATCGAATATGTAAAAAATAAGTTAGGAGCATAAATGTTTTATTCATCGATCTACCAGGGTTGCATTCGAGGAGAATGCATTTACAAAAAAAATGGAAAGATGTTGTTATTTTGTCTATAACAAAGTTTGTTTTTGAATGTTTACAAACAGCATTTGTTTTTTGTGAATCTCAATCAGATTCTTTCCTTAAATTCGTTAAAATTTCTACCCATTTATTTCTTTTTACTAGATTTTTGGTAACACTAAAATAATATTAAATTCAATACATTTTTAAAAATCGTATTCCTAGATAAGTACACTCCTCTGTTGGTGAGAAGACCGGAGTTTGACGTTTGCAAAAAGAATGCCATATTTGAAAAAATATTTATTTTACGTTTTGAAATTCAACTATAAACAAGTACCTACTTAAATTCAATATTAACAATTCTTAGATTTGGAATTTAATCACAAACAAGTACCTAGATACTTACTTATCAATTAAAAAACTTTTTCCAAGCTAATAGCAGGCAAGCCAACGCGCAACGTTTGGGCAGGACAACGTCTGACGGGTCCGCTAGTTAATTTATAAAAATGCATTATTGTTTCTATTTGAATGCTTACCTCATCGCTTTTGTTCTTTACAATTTGTAATAGTTAATTTGAACATATCGGTTGAACATCCATTTTATCTCAGGGTCTGAATGGGTTAATATCTTAGTAAAGCAAGCGCTACACGGCGTAGCCATGAGCACCGCGGGTGAAGCTAACGTAGCAGCAGGGAGAGGTAAGCTAGGGTTTCCTAGGACAGCGGTGCCCGTATCTTAACGGCCGTAGTGAACGGTGATGCGGTGGACAGTCGTCGTAACGGTGACTAGAGAGTGGTTTCCTAGGAAAACGTATTTGATAACATTTATTAAGACCGTTTTCCTAAGAAACCACTCTCTAGTCACCGTTACGACGGCTGTCCACCGCATCACCGTTCACTACGGCCGTTAAGATACAGGCACCGCTGTCCTAGGAAACCCTAGCTGTATGCGCAGTACGAACCTAATTTCCTACTGTAGTAGGTTGATCTTAGTTTGGATCGACAATAGAAACCTTGATAAGCTGTCGATACGCGTAGTCACTTTCATTTTTTATATTTGCGTTATTTTGTATTCTATCGAAAGCCAAATAAATAAATATAACACTTCAAGATATAAACTGAACAACTTGAAACCTTTTCTTGCACAAAAAAATAAAATAAAAACGCTTTTAAAAATGAAGGAAATGACTGGTTATTGTTCACCTGAACCTGTGACGTTTCAAAGTACCTAGTTCATTTTTATGAATTTGTTCATACATTTTGGAGAAACTTGGCCGTAAAATTAAATGTTTGAATTTTTACCGCGTGTAAGAAAACATTTTTTTATATCCGATTTCCCGTAGCACTGAACTTTATCATTACACTGGCTACGTTTTTCACAAAGGGTGGAATTCAAAATCTGTTGGGGTTATCTTGTAAACAATGTTGTGAAAAGTGCTTTATTTATTTAATAAACAATGTTTTCGATGTTTTCAAACGTTTGTAGACGAGGCTGGATTTACTCACAACAGAGTTATTAACATCATTGTAATGTTTTTAGAATGCCATTCGTCAATGCGTATTGTAGCCGCAAGACTTTCGTTGAACTAGCTTTCGTGTATAGTGTAAATGTCATAGACTATCAAATTGTAATGTTTTTAGAATGTCATTCGTCAATGCGTATTGTAGCCGCAAGACTTTCGTTGAACTAGCTTTCGTGTATAGTGTAAATTTCATAGACTATCAAATTATTTCAATCTTAAAATTCATAAATAGGGTCTAGAATTTAACCGTCAATGAGCTCGGTAGCTGCAGGACGTGTTGTAATCCACAAGTGTAGTTGGATATCGTCACTTAAGCGGCAACATGACCTATCTCATTTTTGCACTTTACAGGAAAGACAAAAAACTGAATAAGATATACGTCATGTTGTCTAGAAAATTTTGATATGTCATTTTAATATAAGTCGATTTGTGGCGCCTCAGGAGCTCAATCACAGATGGCTATCGACATGCTAAAAAACGTGCTAAGTATTTGAGCGATCACCACGAACAATCATGAACACGCTGAAGTTAAAGCGGTCGCGTTGCAAAACGAAATTCAACTTCGGTCAGTTCAAGAGGATTGGTTGAATCTCGCACAGGAACTTATCTATGGCGTTTTGCAACGCGACCGCTTTAACTTCAGCGTGTTCATGATTGTTCGTGGTGATCGCTCAAATACTTAGCACGTTTTTTAGCATGTCGATAGCCATCTGTGATTGAGCTCCTGGTGGGAGTTTGTCAAAACTGAGTATGCAAGTCGATTCAGAAGGCTACAAAGCTTTTTACATACTTATCTCAATCTGGTAATAACACGAGATTGGTCATTTTGCCGCTTAAGCGACGATATGCGGTAAGCTTCGAATCCAAATAAAAGTATTTAAACATGAAATGTAATCGTCGACGACAATTCCTTTTTTAATCGACCACATAAACTTAATTAAATTAATACTCATGCCTCGTATATAACATAAATATTACTACTGGAAAACAGTTATTGTTATTTTGTTGACCGTCTTGCCTAGCTTCTGTTTACTGCATTCAAATTTATAACTGGTGTATAAAGGTATTTTTTCACCTCGGGTGTATAAGTACTTTGATAACGTTTATATCTCGCGTTAAGTTTGATAATGGCTTACAAATGAATGTTATCTTATCTCGAAATGTATAAAATGGGGTGAGTCATATTGAAATAATGCGATATATATTTTTTTTAATTCGTCGTTTTGTACCGATAATTTACAAGTAAATACAGCAATGAAACATCGCAATGTTTACATTTACATATCAAAATGGAATAATCTTCTACAAAGTCATTTAATGATTAAGTAAGACAAAGAAATAGGAACATTCATTGTACTGTTGATTTATCATCTTATTCGCTTTTTCCCGTTTATAAATTAAAATCGTCAGTTGTAGTAGAATGATCCTTGTTTTTTTATTTATTATTTTCGCTTATACGACATGCTTTTGTTTCGGTTGAATTATTTAACGAATTTATTCTCACCAATTCTAGAACAATGGGTTGTGCCGGTTATCATTTACGTCAAGTTAAGAAAAAAATATGTTTGTGTCGGGTGTCGGTATAAATATGAGTAGGTAAACTAAACACTTTGTCATTGAAACGATACTTTCACAAAGGTTAAATTAAAACATTTCATTGTTATTTTTCAAACGATTATTCTACTAAAAGCCTTTTTGCTATTATTGCATTAGGTATCATTTATCGTTATAACATTATCACGATACTATTGACGACTTAAAAATGTAAATAAAATAAAATTCACAGGTTCAAAAAGTCTTAAGAATTTATTTTTTTTATTATGAAAATTAAATTGGTGGTTTTCAAAATTATATAAATCGTTGATTTTGTAATACTTATTATTGTGTAATAAAAAAAAATAGCTTTTATTATAGTATGTAGCAATTTTTACTATATTTGTTGTTCATTTCATTTATTTTATTCCATTACTTTAATCATTATTTCCCATTATTTTTAGGTGTCGGTGAGTAACGCAGTCTTTCCCGTAAAATACCTTTCCGGAGTGATCAATCTACCATGTTGTAAGCCTTTTGTGTTTTGACTAACAATTAATTAACCCTCTGATTTATTATGTTAACTAACTGCCATAAAATTAGTATTTTAGCTTATTAACGAATTTGCATGACCGTTTTTTTAAGTCATACGTACAAATAGTTTATAATATACAAACAATATATATACCTAGATAGGGAATATTTTGTAAACGGTTCTGTACGTTCCAAGTATTTTTTTTATAAATATATATTTTTTTTATTTGTTGAAAGACTTAAACTAAGACCTTAAAAAATATGTACCGCAGTAACGGCTTAATTTTTTTAAGTTTTGTATTTTTGAAATTACTACGCGTTTGACGTTTTAAGTTGTTTTCGGCTTTTTCTCGGTCAGTTCTGCCGATTGATCCATTCACTTGCCGTAAACCGGAAATCTTTCACAACTCTCTTATCATTGTTTGATTCATATGAACTAGTGTCGTCGCGTCGTTCGAAGTAGTTCGTTTTTACTAAATTTTTTTTTTTTTTTAATACATTTTCGAGGGACGTTGCCGTACAATTTAATGCTCTAATTTTTACCGCGCGTAAGAAAATATTTTTTACATCCAATTTCCCGTAGGGCTGAAGTTTATCATTGACAGAAAAAAAAAGTATTATTTTTTTTTTTTAAATCTGAAAGCCTTCAAAACAGTTTGCTTGTAATACTGTTACGTTGTATCATAAAATCTCAATTAAGTTGTTTATGACCTTAACTTTTTCATTTATACTTTTTTAATTTTGTAATTCAAAGGCGTTGCGTAAGAAAGTAACGTTTCTGGGGTATTATCCACTTTAATTCTGAACAGTTAGTAACTTCTCATAAAATTTCTCGTTCAATTAGGAGAGGGCCTCAAGGCCGTGTGGATTCGTAATGGGTGCTAGAATCGCGTCGTGAGGTTCTGTGAAGTTCTTTCAGAGTTTCCCAATTATAAACATCTAGAAATACGCGGTCGGCCTCACTGCGTAAGTGCGTAGTGCGTAGGTACTGCTACTGGTACAACCAAAAAGATATCGGAATTATTGTTAAAGACACAATAAAACATGTGTGTATAAATTAATCGGAACAATCAGAACATCTGTGTATGTTGTACATGTGTATTACATAATAACTGTAAGATTAAAGTAGGCACTTGCGTATATTATTATAAAATAATATCGAATTCGTTAGGTACTCAATACATTTTGTACACAAACACACTCTTTCTAACGTGTGCCCATTGGATTTTATGTGTAAGATATCTCTTCATTTAAAATCCAAAAGAAACTACAAATTAAGCGTCAATTTTACTTGGAAAAATACACGGTATAACTGAAAACAGTTAAGATAGAATATACGAAATTTTGAGTTTGTCCAAATGTTGTAGACAAAATACCGGATTTCACCCCCTAAGGAGTCATTAAGATTAACAAATGACAACAGAGATAGAGAACATTTTAGAGAAGGGAATATGGAAGTCTACGGATTTACAGGGCTTATGATCTGTCGTTGGCTGGTTTAAGTGGCCACTTTACAACAATCACAAATTTGCCTATGTTTGAAAATCCATATTCAATTCTTCCATCTGTTGATGTTAGTAAAGTAAAAGAGCTAAAACCTTTTTTTACTTAACATCGCAACGCCTAAAAACAATTTATACATTTTTAAACTTTTTTTGGACCAGTCGGTTTTATTACAATATTTTATTTATCATACAATATTTATAAACAAATTACAACAGGGACAGTGTGAAATAATTCGATCAAATGAATCTCTTCACAGCAATAATGGTTTCAGCTCTTTTACTTCACTAAAATCAACAGATGGAAGAATTGAAGAAAAATGGATCTTCAAACATAGGCATAACGGTGAATGTTACACAGTGAGTTAAGTGGTCACTTAAACCAGCCAACGACAGGTCATAAGCTCTGTAAATGCCTAGACTTCCACATTCCTTTCTCTACAATGCTCTCAATCTCTGTTGTTATTTGTTAAGAGAGAATGTGTTAGGTTTTACGGTTAATTGTAAAAAAAAAAAATGTATTTAAAAAATAATAATAAGAAAAAATAAAATAAAAATTCATAGAGTTCTCAAATATGTACCTTCACACGTGATTTTCATTTTTTTAAATGTTACTGCCTACATGTCGACGATGACGCCACAAAATCACTTATACAATACCACAATATACTTTCTTTGCCAGATTTATTGACAATCTTTGTTTATCACAAACGGCAGCTAACTGCCTAACCTAACTGCATGTTGCTAACTCAAGCCATTTTTCGGTAGTCAGATGGCAGAAGGGACAATCTATATGTTCAGTAGAGCTGAAATGACACTTAATTTTAAGACTTTAATCCACAAAGTAAAATATTTCAGTGTACTTTTTAATAATTAATTCCCATTTTAAATGATGCTGTTTTTTTCTTCTGTGCGTACTGAAATATTTATTAAAACTGAAAACTGAAAAACCGAAAAAAATACATATGGTCCCTTCTGCCATCTGACTGCCGTTTAACGCCTGATTTAGAACATGAAGCTTTTATTTTATTTTTTAAAATCTTTTTACCAAAAAATATCCATTACAATAAAGTATATTTTACTGAAAATTTTGCATATAAAAAAAGATAAAATTTAAAAAATATATATATTTATTGGGGATATTAACATGTAACAAAAATATAACAAATAAAATATACAGAGAATAAAACCAATGACAGATATCCACAGAAATCCATTAAATACACGTACAATACATACAAGTGTGTTTGTGTGAGTGTAAGTATGTGGAAGGGTGGGTGAGTGGGTGTTATATTGGAATAAGGGTGGACATGTGTGTAAATATTATTGCACAAGTAGGTATCGAAAATATAAATATATATAAAATATTAAGAATTAGAGATAAAATAAAATAAGACTTTATTATTGAAACTAAATATAAGACAAAAAAGTATGTTTTAAGACGCGCATTTTAAATGTAATTTTTTTACAATCAAATGGATCAATAAAGGAAAAGTTCAAATTATATTCACGAGCAAAACGTATAAGTGGAGAGTTCTGAGCATAGTTCGTACGAACTGCTGGCACATGAAATAGAGAGCTCGACGTGTGACGGGTGCGGTAGCCGGGGACATTTAATGAAAACTCCGACATAAGAGCCGGACTATCAAGGCGTCCACTAAGTATGTCATGAAGCATTTAATAGTAGACGGAGATCTTCTAAATAAAGCAAGTGGTGCTTTTTTGCAGGAAGGCATATAATTGAAATCGGTATTCCTGCATCTCCAGTTAAGATGTCTAAGAAATGTCCATTGAATTTTCTCGAAGTTATAGATTTATATTCTTTTTGGTAAGTAGCATTGTTTAGAAACATTATTATTACGAGGGTACCTACTAGTTTTAAAGGTGTTCTGTAAAATGTGTTATATTAAAAAATAATTAAATTAAAAATTTCAAACTTAACACACAATCTAAATAATTAATCATATCCCCAAAAAATGCGCCTGATGGTTAACATCAATTATCTCATTTTGAGGTTGTTCTGGCTTAGTATATTTTAGCATAACACCATCCACTTATCCTATCACTTTGTGTTTAAAACTAAAGTGAAATCTTACATATCCGATTAATAGCTCACTTAAAGTTTTCAATTTAACTTTTGAAATCTGTTCAGGTTTGACATACTTAGTAGTTAGCTAAGTGGTTAAAATGACTTTCATCATCCATTCCAAGTTCGAGAGGCTCTGTCTGCGGCTTTGGCTGTAGAGACTGGCGAGTTTAGTAGCTGGCTGGTGCGGCGCGGCGTTTTCTTTGCTAGATTTCTATAGCATTTCCATCGCGGACCCGATTAGCTTTTTCTAGTAGACAAATGAAATAATTCACTAAAGTCGCCTTAGCGTAACGGCCGGCCGATCGGACACCAGAGAGCGTACTTTTACTTTTTCTTCACCGACTTAATACCGACCGGCAATAAGAGCAGATCATGAAGAAGAGCTGAAAGTGTGCAGTACCATGGTAGAAACTCTCTTAAAAATCGAAGAATAATGTTAGACCAGTTATTTTTTATTTTCCTAATCTACTTAAAAGACTTCCATTCCGTGTGCCATCTACAAACACCGACAAGACAAAACCTTCTGTTTTACACAGACAACACGTCAACAAACTATTTAAAACAATCTACAATACCTATAATATGCGAGCAATATGACAATAGATTTACCGAGGCTGATATTTTTTATGACCTAATAAGTAAATTTAAATAAAAAAATCATAGAAATATTAAAAGAAGTAGATATTTAATTAATTTTATTATTGTATACATATTTTTCATTCCTTACCTTTTACATTTGTTATATTTCTTTAGTGTATACACTTTTTTTTTATCGACCTCGTAGTGGTCATTGTCAATGGCCAGCGCGTTTGCCTTATCACACTAAAATATTTCATAGTCCCTGGTCTGGTACCTGAAACGTAATACTTGATCACCTTACTTTCATGTAACAAAATTGATCGAGATATACTGCAATTGGTGTACCAATCCAGTGCCCTATGCACCATTAGGTGCGGAAAGGGAACGATGATGATGAATCACTTTTTTGTTGTGTGCATGAGTGTCTTACACTAATATACAAAGGACTTAACAATATATTCTGTACACACTGTTTGTTTACCCAATAAAATAAATAAATTTAAAAATTACACCGCCAATCATATTATTTTGCGATTTTGTTTAGAACTCGTCTATTTATTATTTCAATCGACATCGACAGGTTGAATACAATTACCCTTGTAGATTGGTTTATAAATAGTAAATTAAATTAGGAAACTTAATATAAAATGGTGCGTAATCATAGTAATATGAAATATTAAACTGTTAGAAAGCCAAGACATTCCATTGCCAGCTTCTATTAAAGAGTAAGTTAATAATTTTGTATTTATATCTTGACTTGTATCTGTGTTGTGATAGTTGTATTTTATTTTTAATGCTTTATTGGCCGGAAAAAACGTCTATAATAGGATTGATTATAAATTATAACTAGTGCCAAAATGTATCATAGCATTATAAATTTTATATGTGTAAGTACAATAAATCATTACAATTGTGATTTTATACTTATAATTAGAAATCAAACACTGATTTGAGTCTACTGAACACTTTATTTTATTTTTACAAATATAAACATATAAAAATAAAAACTTCGTAATTTTTATATGTTTATATTTGTAAACATAAAATAAAGTGTTCAGTAGACTCAAATCAGTGTTTGATTTCTAATTATAAGTTTAAATATGGAGTTCTACAAAATAAACACCAAATCAATCAATAATTGTGATTATTTAAAAGTCCATTTTTACTATCTCTGTTAAAGTTTGTGCGTATTTTTTATTATATCGAATAACTAAACGTATTTTTACTGAAAAACCTATCGTGCTCAATAATGTCGGAAGTATAAAAAACTCCATCAATTATCTAAAAAATCTGGTTCTTCCGTATGATCTAATGTGCAGATCGCGTGTCGAGACATATTATTTAGTCTAATTTGTTGGCGATAATTACAGTTTGGGAGATTGGATTAATTATTATTTATTTATCCTAATTAGCCCTTGCAATTACATAAAAGCTTCACTAATGCAAAAAATATTCAAGTTAACCACCGTCGATAAGTTCGTACCAAAAACATTTACGTATTTATTTTTCTCAAAAAATAATTTAAACATACATAATGTACATATTGTACATGAACAATGTACATGCATCAAATGTAAACGTTTAAAAAACGGAAACTCCCGAAAAATACAATTTTTTCTCACATATTTTCATTTGTACATGTAATTATTTTTGTCATATGCAGGTATTTTAACATGTTGGACCCCGACATAAAGACTTCTGTCAGTTGGAAGTTGAGATGCATCTAAGAAGGTGGTTAGCAGGCTAATTAAAGTAGACCTGATGATATCCTGTGAATTGTTACATTGACATAATATTTTTTTAATTCTAATTTTAATTATATCTGTTTTTTTTTTGTATTTTGCATTATTATTAGTGTTTTAAGTATTGTAGCATCATTCGATGAAAAACACATATGATAAAAAAGTTCCTACCCAAACACAGGAAAGTCCTAGCTAGTCAGGACCTGAAGCAAAGAACCCCTGTACATTGTGAAAACATTGAATCAAATCAATCAATTTTAAAAATAATATATTTTTAATTAAAGTTTTCATATCGCCCATATTAGGATCAAACCCGAGACCTCTTGCATAGTAGGAAAATGCGCCGACTATTCAACCACGGGGCGAATTAAAATATTATATTTGTCCCAAACATTTCATTTTAAGGACCATTTTCAACGAGTTGTAAATAACTCACCATTAGAAAATGGGAATCAAGTTAGGGTAAAGTGGGATTCGAACCATCGACCTTTGAGACGTGAGTCCGAGACACTAGCCACAGGACCACAACCCGATTTAATATATAATAATTTTGTTTATTTATTAATTTAAGCTTCATTAAGTTCAACAATGTTTAATTATGTCCAAATGCTTGCAGACTGGCTGGATTTCCTCCCTAGGGAGTTATTCGTATTAAAATTTATTTTAACGGAGAGGGAAAACATTTTTAAAAAGGGAATATGGAAGTCTAGGCATTTATTCCCTTTTTAAAAATGTTTAACTCTCTGTTGAAATAAATTTCATTCAGTTCGTTCATTTACAATATAAAGAAACTACCTATTCGCAATACCTACTTTTAAAACCAAAATAAATCATTTTCATTATCAAAATTGTTTTTTGTTCACGTTTTGTTTTTCTTCCTTCGTGCCTTCCGTAGAATTGTTAGTTAACGATACTATTTTATCCAGGAGACCAAAAGAGCACTATGTATTAAGCTTTTACATTACTTTGTTTTCAGTACCTAGCACTAACTTGGCACAATTTACAACTCGTATAGCTACATAATATTAGCGTCCCTCAAAAACTTCGTCGTGGATTCTCACAAACTCACTGAATGCAAATTTCGTTGGCTTTATTCACATTGTTTATTTGAATTTCGAACGCGTGACGTATTGCTACTGCTATCGTCGTTGACCAAAGTTTTGAAATAAAGGATGAATATAAAATTAGGCAGGAAAATAAAAGTAGTAAAAATTACGTATAAAGATTAAATTGTTTATAATCAATAATTTGTATTAAAGTTATATAAACTTTCTTTAATGCCTTAAGACATTTATTTCTTTTAAAGTACTGAAACATCATATTTATGCTATATTTATTTTTATAATATGCGTCCAATGAGTCCAATGAGTATTTACACATATTTTACAAATAGAAAAGACAACTAATAGTAATAAGTAGAGGGAAGAAAGTAATAAAATATAGGCAAAACCATTAATATAATTATAGTGCCGCAATGAACAGAACTCAGAAATATTATTACATTATTAATTATTATTTTTTAGCATAATTTTCTTAAAGTTAAGACTTCGTTGATAAAACAATGTATCTGTTGTGAGTTATTCTTCTAATGACAGCTCAAAGAACGTTTTTTTTTAAATGACTAAATACCATGATTTGTCTTATTTTATTTTTAGATACGCCCTTTACAGAATCCAAAATGTTTGTCGATATTATTAACGATTCACTATGTTCGTAATATCTTTGTGGGCGAAAATGGTAATAATCAAAACTGATAGTTTCACTTATTTCACTACTCACAATTATTTCTCATTACTACATATAAAAAATGTAGTTTTAACATACTTATAAATATCGATATAATTTATTTCCTAATAGAATTTAATTTATTATATACCTTTATATGTACATATGTTTTTAATAAATTTTTCATTAATTTTTAATTTTACATTTTACCCGAAAAAGTTTTCAATCATAGCAATGATCTGAGATAACACAAATGTTAAATGGTGGTAAGGTACCTTTTATTTTTTAGAATCAACTCAAAATACGATAAGTATCGATGCATTACTCAATTGGTAGGCGCGACTTTGCATATAAAGTACGTATTTAAAACGGTGCTTCTAGATTAACTACTAAACGTATAGCGTTTCTCAATAAAGTCCGAAAAATTTAATTGAATATAAATATGTTATTATTTGTAAAAATGTAACGGTAAACTGCTGAGATTTATAGATCAAATAATATATTTTAAATTCAGTACAATACGATCGAAATTAAGCAAGTTTATAGGTTTTTAATTTATGTGTATATATTGTTAGTAGACTATCAAACTAAGCCAAAAAATATTTTTACATATAATTTATGTATCGTATTATTTATTTATTAATTAAATCATACAGTCTTTATATAAAACAAGGTACAAAAGAACAATAAAAAAAAGTAAGACCAATTACAGATTTCACACTAATGAATGCAGGAGGAGAGGGGAAAAATAATTTAATTCTAAAAAAGTAAAAATAAAAATATTACATAAAAAGTTCATAAAAAGGAGAAGACATTGTATAGCTACTCTACTTTCTACTAAGTTAAAATTGAAAGATAAAATTAAAAATCAAATTAAAAGTTAAAAGTCAAGCAGGAGATAAATTTAAAATGTCTTTAACTGATCTGATAAAAATATGGTATTTACAATGTAGTATGTCGATGTCACTAAAACTGTCATTATAGGTAATCTGTATTATTCGTAGAGTGCTATTTTTTAAATAATTAGTCATTGAGTTAGGAATGTCGAAGAGTACAGATTGACGAGTTCTACGGACAGGGACTCATTATCATTGCTATGATTTTTTAAAAGTTTTACTATTTTGAAATTACTCCGCCTGTGTTGTCACGGGCTGTTGTCGGTGAATTGTGCTGACGTTTAAAAGTAGAACCCCGTAGCTATAAAAAAAATAGCTACCTGGAAACCGGAATCTGTTACAACACAAAACAACGCTTTATATAATTGATTGGTTGATTTACAAGAACCTATCACGTAGTTCATTTTTATTTGAACTATTTTTATTTATTTTTTCGTATATTTTAGAGAAACTTCGCCGTACAATAAAATGCTCCAATTTTTACCGCGTATAAGAAAACTTTTTTATATCCAATTTCTCGCAGTGTTAAACCCCTTCATTTGGCAGAGATTATTTCTATAGCTGCAAAAAAGAATATATTATTTCTAAATTATATTAATCATCATTCCATCAAATACAGCGTATTTCGATCATCTCTTACATGAAGTTAAGGGAATCGGCTTACGCTTCCGGTGGAAGCAGTATAGAGAGGGTAAAATATTGCGGAGTAAAACCACCTTTCTGTCGCAATGTAAAAGGTCAAATACAGTCGTGAATTACAGCACATAACACCCAGGTTTTAGAAAAATTGACCCAGTGTGTGAGACGAGCGTCTTAGCCTATTTTACGGGTCACAGGGGCTTTTAAACAAATAATTTCCGCTAACCCTACCAGCAATCTAACCTGGAACCTCAAACATGGTAGGCAAACGTGCCAACTAATATCTACTCTATGTCCAGGATTCTGGTTTTGTTTTTATACACAGTACTGTATTTTTATCCGCATGGATACGTACAATAATAAATAAATAAATTTAATTAATTTCCATCTCATTTTTCCGCCCAGTCATTACCTCCAACAAACCGGCGACCTCTCAATTGACCCTCTTAATCTCTCGTATACTGCGCTACACGCTGACTAGATAATTGGAAGACTCCCCTCACCTGTCACCGCTGGTGACGTCACCACTAATCCGCATCGACTGCCTGGTGACGTCAACCCCATTTGAACCAATAACGCGTAATGTCTCCTTGATCCCATTCAATACGGAAAACGACTAACCCCATTTCGCATAGCTGTCTAATAATGATTCCTCTCACTACTAGCTGGCCAAAAAGTACTCACTAAAAAAAAATACTTCATTGTTTCTCTATTTGCTAAGGCGAATTTCATCATCTTCATTCCCTTTCCGCACCTAATGATGCATAGGGTATTGCATTGGTATACTAATCGCTGCGTATCTTGATAATTTTTGTTACGTAAAGATAAGATAATCAGTCTTACGCTTAAGGTACCAGGCCAGGGATTATGAAATATTCAGTGTTTAAACACCCTTTTAAATAAATATTTCATATCAACCATGTCGGGAATCGAACTCGAGACAACTACATAATGTTTACACGTATCACAGAAATATTTAACAAAATATATTTACATCACATTACAGGCACAAACTATATCATTGTACGTACCTTCATCATAGCTTTTTAAAAATTTCTTCTTCGTGCCTACTTCAGCAGTTTTCATCTAACACAGCGAGGCCTCGCTGGTCTAAACCCTAGCTAATCCGAACGCCTCAATAATCCGAACGCCCCCCTTCCCCTGCGCAACCGCCGTTTCTCAGCAGTGCTTGTGACTTGCTATATTTTGGGTTTTTGGGCTAGCGAAGCCCTGCTGTATATTTAATGTCTTTGCCACAGTGTTCTGCCTTAAACCACAACCATCAAACAATTATCCACACCTGATGGTGTATGCCCTATGAACAAGTTAAGGCAGCGTATCTCGATTATCTGTTACTGGAAGGTGAGGTGATCGGACTCACGCTATTAGTCCAGGAACAATGAAATATGCAGTGTATAACCACCTTAGAGACAACTATTTCATGTAGACATTCTCAGAAATCAAACGCGCTAACCACTAGACTAGGCGAATGTTTTTCTACTCGATTTCCTCTTTCAGGAGATTTACCTGGGATTAAGTCATCGCATTGCGTCGAAAACACTAGTCCAGAATTTCGATTCTATTTCACACAGAGAATTGTATTTTTCATCCCGTTTAACACGCTAAAATGCTAACTTTTACCGTGTCTATTTAAATATACGCTACTTATAGGGAAATATTTTAATTCTTTTCAATAATTTTTTTTTTGCTACATTGTAGCGTAAAACATATTTTTAAATTCGTAATTATTCATTCCCGCAAAAACGATCATTACATTGGCCACGCCCCGAACACGTCACGATTCATGTAAATTTTGAACTTTGTTACCGTTTAAATTTAAATAGAACATCGTCAAGCATCTTGACTTCACAATTATCAAGGCCAAACATATCGCGTTTTTGTAGGGACATTTTTAAAAAAAAAATATTTTTTGAAGTTATGTATGAAAACATTTCTCTACAATATCAATTTTGAAAACACAATCAATTTTTCTGAATCCGTTTCATATACTTTTATCGCTATCCGTAGTAAGTGGTATTTCCCTACTAATGCAAAATGTTATTCAGTTTACAGTTTTCAGCCATCGATTACTAGGTAGAGCTAAAGCCATATAACCTTTCCAATTCTATTGTGACCACGGTGTAAAAACATAATTACAATATAATTTATTTTTAACATTATTAACTTTATATTTTAATTTAAACATGGGCACCAGGATAATAAAACGACAGTGTAATATATGTCTGATTTCAAGTCCGAGAGATTGTTTAATATAATATAAAAACGTAGACGGTGTATAAGCAGAGATTCAGAGCAAGGGAACATTTCAACAAATTATTTCGATTCATACGTTTTATTACATACATATCATAAAAATAAAAAAAGTACCGAACACATTTTACAGTAAATGTAGTGAAAATAAAACGTAATAAACTTAACTTAACTTATTTATTTTTGCACCACAACAGGCCGGGAGGCCCAATTACAGTGGTGAATTACATCACAGAACACCCAGGCTTGAGAAAATCATATTTTTTTAATGTTTGTGTTCTCACCGGGAATCGAACCCGGAACCTTTCAGGTGTGAGTCAAGCGTCTTGACCACTACATCACGGAGGCCGCCATAAAAATAATACAGCATAAAAAAGTAAGAAAATGTCACAATGTAAAAAAAAAGTATAAAACACATATGCAGTAAATGTAGTAAACATAGTAAGAAATAATGAAGTAAAAAAAGGTATTTATTTATTTTTAACACGTATATAATAATTTCAACTATTCTTAAAAGTATTGACTACTCATCACAATCCGATATGTCGTCATTTTCGTCATCTAACATATTGAAAACCAAATCACTGTTTTCGGTAAAATCATCAAATTTAACACGAGTTCATTGGTTTGTCCGCACAAAGCCCGTCCTTGTCCCAACTTCGTAGCTAAAGATATGGTCACTGTATTTTCATGAAACAGAGTGAGAAACGTACTGACAAGTATATTTTGAATTTTGAACCTTTTGGAACGGAAATTAGCCAATCAAACGACGTGATTTTTACAAAACATTTATATACCTGCCTAGTACACAAATGGTTTGTTTAAGCGACAGTTTTGGAAAGGTTAAGTGGCCGGCACTCTACTTCAAATGCATATACCCGTATGCAGAGACAAACCTTAAGGCGAGGAAAGTACATTCTATTGTCTTCACCTTTGGGTTACTCTCTGCATTTAAGATTAGAATGTACTTTCCTCACTTTAAGTTTTGTCTCTGCATACGGGTATTAGACTTTCAAATTTCTTTGCAAGGTGGAGATATCGATCTAATAAATAATGATTCTTGATCACAAGCATGCAAAATACTAATAAATTTGATTACAAATCATTTTCCGTGTTCACAATATTATTACGAAAAGAAAACACATAGTTTTTACATGATTTATTTGTACTACGCCTGACTGAGTAATAATTCCTAACTGAAGGCCAGCTATCCGGATCCATGTCGGTCGATCTGAACTTTAATTTGCGATCGTAAGATAAACAGCATGAATGAGTCATTTGCGTGCATTATTGTTTCTGTTTCTCCGAAACGACGGAAAAAATGCTCACCCATATTTTCTTATGTCAGACGAAAATATTTGAGAATGAGTCAAGGCCGAATTTGTTGTATTGCATCAATAGTAAGTTAGGCACGCGTGACCTTTGTATGTGGGAAAGTTTTTGTCGCTCTTTATTACTACTACTACTACTACTACTACTACTACTACTACCATCACGCCATTTCCCCGTAGGGGTAGGCAGAGAGAATGGACCGCCACACACGTCTATCCTGGCATACACTCCTAGCCTCTTCCACATTCATACATCTTGTCATACATGCCCTTCGGTTCTGTCTGCTTTTGACATGACCAGACTTAAGATTTTGGTTTATCTGATCATGCCACGTCTTCTATGGTCGTCCTCGTCTAACCTTTATAATAGAAAATATTCTTCTGGCATTGGTTTCAGTCTATTACGGTTCTGTAGCAGCATGTCAAATTTATGTTTTATTTTATTTTATTTTATTTTATTAGGGAAATCAACAGTTCTACATACATATTTTTAGTAAACAAACAGATATAGTGTATAAACTCAGAACTAATAACAGATTTCCACATAGTATACAAAGTTAGTAAAGAAAATATATATTACATATCAAATAAATACATACAATTTATACATATAAAAATGTTATTTTCAAGTACTCAATAATCAAAGATTTTTTAAATATTAATTTTAAGAACATTAAGTTACTGTAAATTGGGCGGGATAAGGACAAAAATGCCTGAAGGATAAGGAGGGGGGGGGGGAGATGTACATATTTATTATTATAATGTCTACTAAGTTACATAATACATTTTTAGTGTAAATTTTAAATCTGACAGAGTGATGTTTGTATAATCTATATTTTTAAATTTTGTATTGTACATTGAAAAAGTCCTACGAAAAAAAGCATTTTTAACATACGATGTTTTACTTATTGGTACATGAAACAGGATACATCTACGTGTATGAATTTAATATTCATGTAAGTAGATAATATACCCCTCCTGACCAACTAGACAGTCCGATATTTTCTATATTCCTTACATTAAAACTAATCATCGGAAACATTCTACCATTCCTCGTAAATGTGAAACCTTTAACAAGAATTTTAATAGTCTAGATATATTTAACACTCCATATAATAGGTACAGAAGAGAATTAATAAGCTTGATTCAGAATAACAGAGGATAGACGTTTTGTCTTTTTTTGCTCTTTATTTCATTTATTTTTAGTCATCAAACCAAATGCAATTTTCCACTCCTACTTTCCTTCATTCGTCCTCCACCACTCCTCATCAATTTTCTTATTTTTCCTTCAAACTATCTCCTTGTTTTAGCTCTATTTCTTTTATTTTAATATATCTAAAAAAACTTGCTTTGTTTCTTGGTTGTTTTGTTATATGTGTTTTGTTTTTTAAAAATATTTATATTATTTAAGTCCCGAATTGAGTTGAAGTGAGTTAAACTCCTGGGAATGTAATTCATATGTATCATACTTATAATATGCTTTGTGTTATATTATTTATAAGTAAAAAAAATAGTTTCAATTACTTTTCTTTTAAAAAAAATATATATTGCCTTCCATACCATCTTATTCTTAGTGGTGGGGGGTCAGTGCTATGCAAGCTACTGGCGTCACTACGACATGTAAAGATGTATTGTGACGGGTTCCCGTTAATATTTCTCGCTTTCCACGCTCAGGTCTATAAAGAGCCTGGCTACTGTGTGGAAGGCGAGAGTTTACATTTTGCTAAATCTCCCCCTCCAAGCCCAGATCTGTAAAGAATCGGGCTATTAGATAGGGGGCGAGCTCTTTAACATCCCCAGGTTTAACCAGCGATCCCCCGAGGTTGAGGCTCCTTTTATGATGTAAGGCATCACATTCACGTAGAATGTGTATAGGTGTTTCCTCATCGAAAAGTTTCATTCTAGCAAGGTGTTTATTCAATCTGCAGTGCCCGTCCATACCATCGTCGTTTTATCAAATTACAATTAAATGAACACATGTTTTTTTTTTTGTATATTTTTTTTAAAGTCCCTATTTATAATCATTTAACCTGTACGTCTGTTTGTATTCCGAATAAGTATTCATTGTAATTAAGACGGAAACGTACTGCGATTCGCAAAATAATGATTCTGTTTACACGCGCTATTGTCCTTCCCTTCGCGAATTGTCCTCCGCCAAGGCTTGGATTACTGCTGCATTGTTTACCGAGTGGTACGATGAAATTTTCATCTCTGAAGTGAAAAAGCACCAAATATCTCTTAGAAAAGAAGGCAGTAAAGTGCTTTTGATTGTTGATAATGCATCAGCTCTTTAAATTGTTGGAAAGAGGGAATGGCCAGTTTAAAACAATATTTTTACCGTCAAACGTCACAAGCTTGTTGCAACCAATGGGCCAGTCTGTTATCAAAACTATGAAACGCAGATAGTAGTGTATAAAAAAAATAATAGTAATTTTTTAACTAATATACATATTATATATTTAACAGTATATTTAAAAAATGTTATTAATTTAGACTCTTTCTGATGACACTCTATCTACGTATACGGATATTTGTTTGTTTTTAACAAAAACCATCGGTATTTACTTGTATTATTACATCGTAAATTGTGTTTTTGCATACCTAATTCTCCACACATTTGATTGTCATGAGAATTTTGTGTCAGATTAGATTCCGTCTATTCCATAATTTGTTCTGCGTTAAAACACGGATATATATAAACATTATATATTCATTGTTAAATTAGAAACGCCTTTATAATATGCAAAACACTATAATAGGTATGTGTTATTACCCTTTACCGCTATAAACAGTAGAAAAAATGTATACTGTACCTATTTACTGCTATAAGATGTATGTTTTAAAACGAATGTATTTTTTTTAATGGCCTTTTTATAGTGATTTTAAAAAAAACTAATTTTTTCGTCACCTGATTTGCGCCGACGTTTTACAGTTGGCGCTTGAAGTGCCTGCCTATAACATTTTAAACTAAATAGAACATGTTGAATTAAGATAGAAATCACCTACTTAGCCATTTTCTTCTGTACGTTCCGAAGAATCTTACCGTTTAGTATAAACGTGACCCTGGTTCCGCCTTCCGTCGAGGGAACTAGTTTCACCGACGATCGTGTCCGTTTGGACAATCGATCGACCGTTTTGGTAAGCGTCCAATGTAACGGATATACCAAGTACCCACTGTGAACTATGTACGTAGCTCGAGACTCGATGTGGAATTCAGTTTGCATACTGTTCAAGCCCCGTAATAATATTACTCATGCTGATACTCCTAGTGCTGGATTTTCTCTACGCGTTAACCTATTTTTACATTTCAAGTCTTAGTATTTGTTGCGGCTTTTTGCCAGTGCAAAATTGCAACTCGCAAGTAAATATTAGTAATTCATTTACCATATTTCTTACATAAAGAATTTAATATTTTATATTGTTTCTAGTTGCATTTTTAAGCACCTACTATTTTTCTCTTATTAGCACAAAAAACCCTAACATGTAAGCTTATTCTTTTATTTAATAATATTTTCTATTTTTATAGCTTTTAACTATTCTAAACTATTTTATCTGGTTTTATTTGCAGTTTTCGAATAATATTTTTTTCTTTTCAAAGCATCAAAACCATAGTACATATTTTCATTATTTTCTATATATACGATGTTATGTATTTACTCTCTTTGAAATTGATTAACACTAATGTCTGAGCACCCGATAACAAACTATTAGTTGATAATTTATTGGACGAATATTGCTTAATATTTTACGTTTTGTTATGTAAAATAATATTGTTTTATAAAATATGTACCTAAATATTTTTATTTTTGTTTAAAAAAAAAAAAAAACAAAATATAAAAATTAATTTATTCAGCGATTAAAAAATATCTTTAAAAAAATATATGTACAACAATATTCTTAATTACATTTTATGAGGATAAATATTTAAAAAAACAGTTGGAGTGTGTAAATATGGAGTTAAAAAATATATTGTGCCAAAAAATCTAATCTTGGATAATATAAATAATTGCTTAGGCGCGTAATTACATCGCTTCTTCCTTCTGTTTTTCATTTTCTATCTTCCAAAACATTCTTATACTCCACATTTCGTTACATTTAATGAGGGTCAATAATTTATCTGGCGTTTAATATAGCTGCAATGTCTGTAATTTCAAAATTCTTCCTTAATACTGTATTGCGAAACATGAAAGCGGGTAGCAACTTTTCTGCCTTAATCGGGAGCAATCAATTGTACCGCAGATTAGGCCCAAATCCAAAGTGGTGATTATTGAGAAAAGGTTCAGAGCGTAGTCTTTAAAATGAATTACGCTCCCGAGACTTAATTTATTTAACTTGAAGATTTTCAACGAAGTGATTTTTATATCTCTTTTCGTCGTTCTGTTAATCACTGAAAATGGTGATCAACATTGACAGCTTTAACTATGTCAGAAAATAGCTGCGTATTCTGAAGAGTCGAGAAAACTCGTAGTGCGTATCGGCGAATAAAATATTCTGAAATATGGAAAGCATATTGAAGCGTTTCAGTGTTTTTAGTAAATTAATCCGTTAAATTTTTCAAAACCGTTTAAATAATTTATTCGTCTGATCAGTTTTGAACCACTATTTTGTAATACTTCAACTGTAAAATTCCAATACGTAATACGACGTATGTTGGACTGGCTATGTATTTTGGGTGATAAATTTCCCTCACCGAAACTCGGCATACTTTATGATGTGTATATTAAGTACAGCTATCTTGCTTCGGGATTGCAGGAAATGAAAATGTAAATTTTTCACTCTAAAATTTATAAAATGTGAACCGTGGCAATTGCCAGGGTTAGATATTTCTAGATCTCTTTCAATTTTTGTACTGGCTTGCCGAGAAAATACTGCTTACTTTTAAAAAGTCGCATTTCTTACTAAACCAGTTATCAAAATGTTGTTAACATGGATTATAATTGTTTCTCGTGAGTAATATTGAATTTGCTCTTCGCTTACGCATTTTATTTAGTATTCATGCCGTGACCGAATATCGATGTCGAAATTTTTAGCACGTCTAAATTATTATCTGTCCAATTTTGAATGTGTCGGGCTTAATTTGTAAGATATTTTAGTTCTAATAACTGTCAAACAGTCATTATATTGTATAGCTAACGTAGGGACTTACTTGGAAATCATCAATAGATTGTTGAACTCGACATATATTATGTAAAGTTAAATAAATTCTTAACTTACTAATACCAGAAATGTATACTCAGTAAGAAACTTTTAATTACGGCATTGTTTTAGCTGCAATCTTTTATACAATCAGTGCGCTATGCAATAATAAATATTTATCGTATTAATTGATTTTAATATTTATGAAATCTTAAGTATAATAACAATTGCTCTTTATAATACACAATTTGAAAAATATATTTAGTCCCCTAAGCATCTTTTAATATATGCGTGATTTAAGCATAAAACAATGTTTTTTTATTTGGAGAATTTATTTAAACTAGTATGTAGGGACAATTCCCGGCGTGTAAGTTCAGATCGCTGTAAATGATCAATAATTTTCACTAGAACGCTCCGTTAGGGGATTGTTTTATTCTGGCCATTAATGAAATATATTTTACTTGCTTATCCTCTTTTCACGTCCCTTTTTTGTAAACATTTCGTTACGTATTTTATTTCCCCTCTATTTTGTCACTGAAAATGGGCGAACCTTCTTATGACTGGAAAAAACATTTTGATCCATGAGTGGATCGTGTTCTCTTCTCTCTTCATTGCGAGTCCTTTCTGGCTGTATATCGTTAAAGGGTTTTACTTGTGTCTCCCTCGCTCTTTTCCTCTAGCAGTCAAATACCGGAAGGATTCTACTTAAATTGGGGTTTCCTTTTATTTCTCTGTTTTCTTTTCCTCGTGCCTCGTCTACAACTTCCTTACTTCGTTACTTCATGGCTTATAGTATTTCGAGGGGTATCTGAAGACTCCTGGTAAATATAAGGGGCTTTATTTTCAGCCTGAATAATACGCAGGAGTATATACAAATAATTGAAAAATATTGGCTTTCGTACACTCTTTTTTTTCTAAAAATAAGTTTATCTAATAAAGACATTTAAACTTCAACATAATGTTATGTACATCCACTCATCACAATACAATATTGTCTCATGTGTAGGTACGAGTACCAATAACACAATTTAATGATTTTACACTGTATTTACCTGATTTTTTGTACTAAGTTCCATAGTAATTAAAACATATTAATACGTTTATTTTGTGTTTCTCCGCGTTCGTGATCAAAACAAATTTAGCTGGAATATTAGTTTATGGCAAATTTAATTATATAACTTCGCACTAGCTAATTAAATCAGCGAAGATTTATACTAAATGGTTACACCAAGTGAAGAACGTCCCCTATTCGGTGGAAATCCCCACACTTCCGCGTATGTATCTAGTCTAGTATATACTTAAAGAAGGATAGGAAAAAAGCGAAGTTATGAAAAGAACCAAACTATTGCTTTGTCCATTACGTGTATTCACAGCGTGGAATGAGCTCCGTAATGAGGTAAATTCTCTTATCACGACCGAGCGGTAATTGGATTTCCTTCAGTCTTGAATCCAATTAGCGATCGTCCCCATGTCCGAAGCCTTTGAGTCCATCTACTCTTGGACTAATCCTCGCTCTTTCGCTTTCGATACAAAGTGTTCCCTAAGTGCACTTTACTGACATACGTTTTTACTTGACACCCAACGTGACGATGACATAACCATTTCAACTTTCTATTACAATATATTAATTTTAAAAATCCATCTCTTTATGACTTTTTAGATGCTTAAAGCAAGATAATTATTAATTTTTAAATGGCATTTAAAAGTAGTCATTATCACGAATCTTATTAATCTCATAGTAAAAAAAATCGTCTTTATTTTATGTGCAGCAGTCAGATAACTTGTCTGGCAGTTAGAAAGACGTAGGTATAAGTCCTGGGTCTCGATTACAATGGGAAGTTGACATTTATCTACAAAGTAAAATTAAGTTTTCTGTATAAAAATCAGAATATGCTTACATTTTTTCTCTTTTAAACATGTTAAATTATATGTTACCGACGAAGATACTTTAAATGTGCATGCAAATATACTCATTGTCGTACACACATATCGGTTTTTCTATTAACTACCCATTGTAATCGGGGCCCTGGAGCACAGAGTTTTCCCTGCTGTAATGAATTAATTAGGTAATTATAATTTTTTACTAAATTCGCAAAATGCTTATTCTACATGTTGTGGATTTTTCATTATTTTATTTTAATTGATAAGTTAGAAAGGTTATTCAAAACACGTATTCAATATCTACATTATACTATATGTTAAAATCATATATTTAAATAAGTAAGATATCATCAGATTTAGCATTTTGTAATGCATTTATTGCTATGCACTACATTAGAAGCCCGTCAATCAGAATCAGCCTTTTCCTCATACTTCAAGATACTTTCAAGGTTTAATTTAAATATTGCAACAGTGAAACATGCATTCGCTTATGTTGTTAGGTCTACGTCAAGTAAAGGTGGTATCTACCTATCGGATAATCACCTGGATAGTTTTAACCATTCTCTCGTGGCATTTGGGTGTCGGGCTGCGATTCGGTGTGACGTGTCATACCAATCAACCGCCGAGTCGGACGCGGCCGTGGAGGTATTCGCTCCGGGCAAGGTTGGTCCACGTCGGACTGGAGTAATATCATTACCTCCACCCGGTTTCAAGGCGACCCGTGTGTCGAGACCTTAAACGGACCCAGATACGATCGGTACTCGATACAAAACGGTATTTTTTTGTTTCACCAAATATAAACTTAAACATGAAGTCAACAGTCGGATCGAAGTTTTGATTGAAGCTGTAAAAAGTCCCATATTAAACAACAAGATTACAAATAAAAGTATTGCAAATACGAATTCCACGCAAAATATGGAGCGCTGACTTTGTGATTATTTATTTCAAAATTTTATCAAATAAATGATGATTTAAACCACAACCTGTTCCTTCGTCATGACGGTATTTACTCCGGTGGGCATTCGCGATATTGCAGTGATTACAAAATAATTCATTTAAATTGTTAAGTTATTTATGAAACCCACAAATTGAGCAATGTAGTTAAAAGCAAATGACGACCGTTCGCAAAACACGACATTCGCTTGAAACGTAAATTTTCAGGAGAGGGTTTTTGGGATTCGCGTCAAATCGCGTAAACAATCTTGGTTTAACAAAATTTCACCTTACAACTAAACCTGAATGTACTCTAAAGCTAAGGTTTCCTAGGACAGCGGTGCCCGTATTTTAACGGCCGTAGTGAACGGTGATGCGGTGGACAGCCGTCGTAACGGTGACTGGAGTGTAGTTTCCTAGGAAAACGGTGTTATCAACACCATTTAACACCGTTTCCTACTCTCCACTCTCTAGTCGACGTTACGACGGCTGTCCACCGCATCACCGTTCACTACGGCCGTTAAGATGCGGGCACCGCTGTCCTAGGAAACCCTAGCTTAACTGTGAATTTACAATTTTCTTTCTTATTTCATTAGCACCCAATATAAATTATTAAACTTAGGGATTACCTGTTAAGTTATTTTGGTCGTTAATTATATACAAAATAAGATATTGTATTATACGCTTCAAGCTGTAGGGTTAAATACCTTTACACAATTGATAAATATTTCAAACAAACAAACCATCACGCCGTTTCACCGTAAGGGTAGGCAGAGAGGATATAACGCCACATCACTCTATCTTTGCATACAAATCTCGCTTCCTCTACATGCATAAGTCTTCTCATGCACACGCGCCGATCATTCCGACTTTTATCATGTCCATCTTCAAGTATTTGTATCATGTCTTTCTCGGTCTTCCTCTATTTCTTCATCCATCAGCATTCGCATTGTAAATATTTAATATTGACAAATCGTAAATCGAACCCAGAACATGAACAGTAGCCCAACGCGAACACCATTATAATTAGGCGGACGTAATTCCTTTAAAAAAGATTTTTAAATAAAATTAATTTTCAGCATAACATTGATAACCTTAACGTGTTTTTTTTTTTTTTTTTTATATATGAAGTTGCATTATTCAATACCTTGCTTGCAATGTACAAGGTTAATATACACTTCAAAGCGACAGCCATTAACTTGTTTACTTAAAAATATTTACTTTACTGAAAAACTTTATTTCGTCACTTTATAAAAGGATCAGTAAGATGTCTCGGCTGTGACCTGTTTCAAGAGGTAAGGACAGAAAACTCGTCAGAAGAAGGCGGACCGTTGCCATTCGTCAACAGATCCTCCGATCCACCTGAACAGTGTTCGGCATTTGGTGTCCTGCTATCATTGATACCTTTTATTGCCTTCACTATATCTGTCATGTATAATGATACCTCTCTTGACAAGTCCCTGTGACTAATCACTACATGCACGTCGTGTAAATCCTCATTTAGACTTCTGCATCGCGCCTCCAGTTGCATTCTCTGCAGACTAAAAAAGGGGCAATGCATCAATAGATGGGAGACATCTTGGAGAGTAACATCATCGCTTGGGCAAGTGTTGATCTCAGATATTTTGAATCTGTGTAAATAACTCATAAATCCGCCATGTCCTGTCAGGATTTGTGTGAGTTCGTATCCTGCACGCTGCAGTTTCCTAAATTCAAAAGCATGGTAAATAGATGGAAAAAACATTTTTGTTACCTTTCCTGTGGGTTCTGCTAAATAGCGATCATTCCAGAGCTGTAAAGTTCTGCTTCTTATTTTTCTCTTAGCAAAACTTATTGGGAAGTCAGCAAAATCAGGAACTGTTTTTTTTAATGTTGCTTCCCGAGCCTTTTCGTCAGCTCTTTCATTGCCAATTATTCCGCAGTGTCCTCGAATCCAGCCAATGTACACATTTTGCGATCGATTTTTTAATATCTGGATATCAGTTCGTATACTCATGACCATTGGGTTCACCGAATTACGATCCGCAATCGCGTGAATACATGATTTACAGTCTGTCAAAATCGTTATATGTTTCCATCTATTAGGCGGTTTTTTTAAAGCGTAAGCTATAGATTCTCTAATAGCGTATATTTCAGCCTGAAATACTGAGCAAAAGTGATCGAGTTTAAACTTCCTGGCAGGCAGTTCTCTTACGCCATCGTAGGGTACAAATGCTGCACCTACTTTGCCATTTAAAAGACTGCCATCAGTGAAGATCCTCAATTCGTTCTCTTTCATGTCAGGCAGCGTTTGGTCATTGAATCCATAGTCTATCTTGTATCGCTCCGCGGGATGAGGAAGGGAGAAAAAATTTCCGGTTCCCTGATAAAACCTGTCAGTTGGCAAGTCTTGCAGAGTGAGACTCTTCTTGACCTCATAAGCTTCTGCAAGCTCCTTGATTCTAAGGTCGAGTGGCATGAAGCCGCTAAGAACCTGAGCAGACACCAAGGAGATTGTTCTATAGCCCTTGCAAGACCTGATGGCAATTTGTCTCTGAATGGAGTCCAATTTCTTCCTGTTATATTTTTTATTTACCGCATCTACCCACACACTTGAAGCATATGTAATCAGGGGCTCGACCGCTCCTACGTACATTTGCTGCATTACCTCCGGTGATGCACCCCATGTTGGTTTAGCGGCCTGAACAAGTTTGTTTGTAATAGCCGCAGCTTTTTTACAAACATTGTCAATATGTTTAGACCAATTCAGGTGGCGGTCTATGGTTATACCTAAAACTTTAAAATGATCGACGAATTCCAACCGGACTCCATTCATGTGGATGATGGGCTGCTGGTCTTTTCTTCTAGAAATGAACATTGCATTTGTTTTTTCTTCAGCAAAATTTAGTTTGGCTTTTAATCCCCATTTTGTTATAATCTCTAGAGCATCTTCCGTTTTCTTTACGAGTTCATTTATTTTGTCTTCTACAACTATTAATAGGAGGTCATCTGCAAATGCAGTCAGTTCGACTCCACGGCCTAAATCCTTCTGAAGGACATCATCTACAATGTAGTTCCAAAAACTTGGTCCACATGAGGATCCCTGAACACACCCCTTGGTCGTGATTTTCTCAAGTGCAGCATCAAAGTGTGACAATTTAACTCTTCTTTGGTGATGGTAACTTTTTACAAGCATAAACAGGTTTCGAGGGCACCTTTTCCTACTTAGTTGGCACATCAAGAATGGCCACCAAGCATTTTTTTTTTTTTTTTTTTTTATTTAAATTTTATTGATAAACCCTTACGGGTTACATACATTTAACAAAATATTTTCACTTTTAAAATTCAAATTCTACTGTTAATAATAATATTTTTAACATCTTTTGTAAAGGTTGCCTGAGTCTTTTGTTTAGTTTTGTCTGGTAGTTTATTGTATAATTTCAGTCCATGGTTTATAAGTCTCGATTGTCCTTTTCTCGTTTTAAAAGATTGTATATGATATTTTTCTGAAATTCTCGTATTGTGTTCATGTTTACTACAAATTTTTTTCAAGTTTTAATTCTTCGTCTACAATTACATCAGTGGCTAATTTATGAATAAATTTTAAAGATTCTAGTTTAAAGAGTTCAGTTACGTTTAATTGTTTAGTTTGTTCAAAAAGTTCTTTAGTTGCTGTTAGATAGGGAAGGTCATATACTAACTTTAATATTTTATTTTGCTGTCTTTGTAGTCTGTTTATGTCATTTTGATATCCTGTTCCCCATAGTAGTTGCATATAACATATTTTAGTTTTAACATATGCTTCATACATTAAAATTTTTTCCTTTATTGGAACAAAGTTTTTGATTTTAAAAAATAGACTCGATAAAGTTGCCACTTTGCTAATTAAATTGTTGATATGAATTGTCCATGTCAATTGTCTGTCTATTGTTAGTCCTAAATATTTAACATGTTCAATTTCAGTTAGTCGTTCATTATTTATGTAAGCATCTACTTTGTGACATTTTTTTCTAGATTCAAAATGGATAATATTGCATTTTTTTTCATTAAGTGTAAGTAAGTTTGTGTTTGTCCATTTAGTCAATATAGTAAGGTCTTCGTTTATGTCATTGTTTGTTAATACGTCTGTTTGATTTTTATAAAAAAGTCCAATGTCGTCGGCATACATAATAATTTTCCCTTTAAAATTATACAGTGATAAGTCATTAATATATAAAATATATAACAATGGACCCAAAATAGATCCTTGTGGGACTCCAAAATTTACTGTTTGTATTTTACTTTTTTTTTCATTTACAAAGGTATACTGCTTCCGATTAGTTAAGTATGATTTTAATAGTTTGTATTCTTGAGATTTTACTCCTATATCATTTAATTTTTTTATCATGGTCTCAATGTGAACCGTATCAAAAGCTTTTTTAAAATCTAATATTACTCCTGTGGTTGAAATTTTAGCATCCATATTTGTTTGAATATAATTAATCAAATTTACTAGAGCGGTTCCAGTTCCTTTTTTTTCTTGAAAACCATGTTGGTTTAAGCATATTATATTAAGATTTTTAATATGTCCCATTAATCGTTTATGAATACATTTTTCAAAGATTTTATTAAATACAGTTAAATTTGCTATAGGTCTATAGTTACTAGGTTCCGTTCGATCTCCACCTTTAAATAAAGGAGTTATTCTTGCAGTCTTTAGTTCTTCCGGGTAGATTCCAAACTTTATATGCATGTTAATTAATTTTGATACGACCGGGCTTAAAACATCTTTGAGATTTTTTACGAGTGAAGGTTTAATTTTATCATATCCTGGCGATGCATTTTTTTTAAGATTGTCAATTATTTTACACACTTCTTTTGTCGTTGTTGGTCTAAGAAAAAAGGTACTATTTATTTTTCTTCTTCGTTTTTCTGATATGTTTAGACATGGTCCATCTAATTTACTTGCAAGGTTTTGGCCTACATTGGAGTAATATTCATTGATAATGTTTGATATTTCTTCTTCATCATTTGTGAAAATCCCATCTTTTACATTCATTTCTTTTATACTAGCTGACTGCAATTTTTCTCCAGACTTGATATTTTTTATTATTTTCCAAAGTTTATTGCTGCTGCCTTCTGCTGATTTTATATAATTCTGGTAATATTGTTTTTTTGATTTTCTGATTTCATTTCTTAAATCTTTTTGAATATTTTTTAGTTCGGTTACAAGTTGACTGTTATTTCTTTCTTTAATCATTTTTTTATATACTTGATTTTTATTTTTTATTTTTTGAAATATGTTTTTAGTTAGCCAACCCTCCTTTATTGATGTTGTGAAGTTTCTCACCTTGGTTTTTGTGTTCTTTTTTATTTCGTTTTGGATAATGTCTTGTAACTGTTAACTTCTTGTATTTTCGCCACGAGATTTTCTTTTAATTTGACATAATCTTTTATTTCTAAGGTGTATTTTTGTTTAAATATTTTTTGTCTTTCGATAGGTATATCTATATTTAGATAGAGTGCTCTGTGATCACTTAGTGGAGTATCTTTGTAGTCTATTGTATATTTAGCTTCTACAAAATTTGTTAATACATGATCAATAATCGAATTTTCTCCTCTGTGATTCCATCTTGTATATTTTTCAAGTGAAATTTCGTTAAGAATTACATAATTATTAGATATTAGGCTATTTACATATTCATTTGTTAGTACATTGTCTTTTTCTAATATATTGATATTAAAATCCCCAACTATTATTGTTTTTCCTTTATTTCCATACGGAAGTATTTGGGTTTCTAGAAGATTTATGAAACTATGTACTTCGGTTTTATTTGGTCGTCTGTAGATAGCACACAAATTTATTTTTTGTTTTATGAGACTTATTAAAACAATGTTTGCCATATCTCTGTTATTTTCAATATTTTTTGCTTCGTAATTTAAGTTTTTCTTTATGTACATTGCTACACCTCCTCCTCTACCTTCCCGGCAGGAGTTTATTACATTGTAATTATTGATGTCATATAATTCTGCTTCACTATTAGTGAGCCATGTTTCAGTTAGAATGATGAAATCGGGGTTTTTAAATTCACTTATTATAAGTGCTTTTAGTTCATCTATTTTGGGTTTCAGACTACGAATATTTATGTACAGTATTTTAAGGTTTTTAATGTGGTTATTTATTATAAAACTTGTTAGTTCAGGCTTTGATCCGGTTCTTTTTCCAAGTTTTTTGACCCACTAGAATTTTATCTAATTTTATTTTATTATTGAAGGCTCCGCGGATGTCGAGTGAGATCGCTATTAATATTTTTTTATCATGCAGCGCCGTTCTAATTATCTTGACGGAAGCCTTAACGTGTTAAGTCAGGCAGGGTTTAAATATTACATACATAATCAATTCTTACTTTTGTAAATAAAGCTAATCTTAGTAGCGTTAATCTAGATGAGATTAAAAAAGCCAAATACAAGAATATTTAAAAAAAAAAACATAATAACAGGTTAAAGAAGCCAGATTACAATATTTGTAAAGGACAGCACGTACCACCCGGACTTTAGTAAAAATTCACATTTAGTTTTCAGAACCCAGAATCTCCGCGTGTGAGGCAAACGTATTCGCCAGTTCACCGCGGGGGCCGCCATTACATTATTAAATATAAGGCAAAGTCACAAAATTCAATTTTATTTAAAGCAATTAAAAAGTATTACGAAATGGAAAAAAATATTTATGAAGAAAAAAACATATCAAAATTTAAAATAATGGTCAAGACATATGTGATAAACAATTTATAAATTAAATATATTTGCAATGTTATTATTAGAACACACATAACAATATGTATGATATGTGTGCCCTACTTTAAGATTTAAATAAAAAATAAAAAAAATAAAAAATAAATATTTAAAATTTCATGTAACTGATATTAAGCACAACGACAAATTTAATTACATTCTGGATTTCTGTATGTTGTATGTAATTTAAAACCTACGACAATTGTTATTATTTAGCAGCTTAATTTTGTTCTTCTCTTAAATTATTTACTGCGTAGGTGTTTGTTTTAATTACCTTCTAAATTAAATATTTTACCAGAATCCTTATAAAGAAGTTCTGACAAGAGATTTCGCATCTTGCATATTAAAAGTTTTATTAAAATTTATCGGTACTTAAACAGTATAATGTTCATGATCTTGAACGTCTTCTCCATATTAAAACACTTCAGTTAAATAGGCAGGTATTTAATTGAAAATGTGAAGAGGAATTTATAACTTAATTTATGAGAGGCCATATTTAACTTTGAAAAGAAGTAACTTTAAGAAGAAGTAACACTCGATAAGTTTTGGTTGAAATTTATGGAATTTTTTTTTCTTCTGTTATTCCCGTAAATTTATTTTCAATTATACATATATATTTATTTATTCGTACAAATACAAACTTTTCCCTATCTAAGGGCCAAGAGCCCTGTGTTGAATTGGGATACAACATAATGGAAAGTGGAAGCATGTACATTATTAAATAATAGCAAAATTAAAATTTTTAACATAAACATGCCATCTTGTATATTTATATAATTCTTCTGTACGTGTGATGTCACTGAACTCCTCCTTAACGGCTTAACCGATTTACGTACTGTTTTCAGCGAAATGTAGATTTTTGCGCTGCGCGTGTTCGTAGATATTGAAATATTTAATCTAATCTGTAAAAAAAAGATTAGGAGCATAAATGTTTTTTTCATCGACCTACCAGGGTTGCATTCGACGAGAATGCATGTAAAAAAATGGAAGTATGTTGTTTTTTACATGTAAAAAAAAACTTGTTTTTGAATGTTTACAAACGCTTCGCGTTCGCTTTTTATGGATCCCAATCAGATTCTTTCCTTATACTCTATAATTTATACCCATTTTTTTTTTTCAGTAATGATAAAATAATATTAACTAACATTTAATACATTTTTAAAAATCGTATTCCAACCTAAAATACACACCTTATTGTAGAAAAGCGGAGTTTGACATTTGCAAAAAGAATTTTATATTTAAAAATGATTTGTTTTGTGTTTTTGGAATTCAGTCATAAACAAGTATCTAGGTGCACAATAAGTTTTTCTGGGTTATTATGCCGTTATCATCAACCCTGATGATGGACGCTGTAACGCGATCCGAAACGTCGGTAAAGAGTACGAACGACACACGGCATAATAACCCAGAAAAACTTATTGTGTATCTTAACGGCCCTGAAAATCTAAGAAGTTTAAAGTATCTAGGTACCTACTTAAATTCAATATTTGAATATTAATAATATTTAGTTTTGGAATTAAATCGTAAATAACTACCTAGGTACTAGGTACCTATGTAAAGCAGCTTATAGCAGGCAAGCCAACGTTTGGGCAGGACAACGTCTGTCGGCTCCGCTAGTATTATATATTATTTCAATAAACATCTGGACATCACGCTTAATATTATATAAATCTACGCAATATCTCGCAGCAGTCTCCTGCAATGGTCTCTTCCCTTAGCATAAAAAGTTTGTTTAAAAATGTAAACTATATTTGATAAATGTGTAATTTTTTACCATTATATGAATAATACAGTTCTTTGTGTGAAAATAATCAGAACCCTGTGCGCGTGTTTTCGGCTCGATGGCCACACTCAGGTTTTATCCTGAAAAGGGAAATCAGGTGAAAATTTGTCCGCCTCGTAGTGCAGTGGTTGACGCGTTTGTCCACTGTGCTTTAGGTTCCTGGTTCGATTCTTGGAAAGTTCGAAATTAAGTCGTTATTTAAAAGGTGGTTTGCATAGCAATATTTCACTGTCCCTAGACTGGCATTTGAACTAAAAAACTGATTGATCGCCTTTCCTTTATGTGACAAATGAACGAGATACGCCGCATTCGATGTACCAATTAACTGCCATATTCTCCATCAAGAAAGGATTGATGGTGATGAAGACTTATATTTACAATTGTTATTACTGTGAAATTACCGTTTTGTAAAAATCGAAATTAAATAAATTTAAACGTATTGAACGAAATACCCATATGTATATTTTTTGATGATCCCATGTAAGTTGGATTCGTTCCGGCGTTTCGGCTACAATTGCAGGAGCCATCTTCGGATTCTAGACGAAACGTCGAAACGAATCCATCTTCACCCAAAGGGATCACACAAAAAAATACACATTGATAACAGAGACCGTGCAAATTTACGCACCTATAAAACGAAATACGTTTGTACATTCGCCCTCTTAAGATGTATAATTAGTATTATGTTAAAATTATGCCTCATAAAATGTAATTGAAATACATTATGTATTATTATTATCCATGTATTATAATACTTGATATGTGAAAATTTTAATGTTTTTGTTTTTTACGGGAATTTTTTTTTTTTCATTTCATTTGGAGCTGTTTGTATTCTAGGAGCGCGAGTAAAATTTAATTGGATCTTAAAGGTAGACCTATTTCAGACGAACGTAAAATCCACACTGTACGGTAAAATTACATGGGGTGGGTTGATTCTTATTGTATTACATATTTTTTTAATATTTGTTTAATGCCAGGCATGCGAACTAACCAGTACACCACGAGGCCGACTAATATATAGTACTCGATAAAAAAAAGATAAAAAAAGTATGTAATAAATATCAATCCACCCTAATTTTGCCGTGTCACGAGAATTTGAACGATACGTATGATATGGGTGTTTAACACAGTAAGTGTTATTTATATTCGAAATATTTTTGCCTTTACAGGAATATATCATTCTTACAAAATATTATGATTTGGTGTACAGTTTTTATTACCACGCAATTAGCAGCGTATTTTTCGCAATGGAAAGTAATTCTATCAAAGGCTTTTATTCAATTCCATTATATAATGGATATCCTTTTGACTGAAATGTTTTGCGTAATAATACTACACCATTAATGAAATTGGATAACAGCGCCGAAGGTCGGATAGGAAAGATGAAGAATATTTTTCTTGTGTTTACTCGCACACTAATAACGTAAATGGATGAAAATATCTATAGATCTGCGCACTCCCACATTATAATATCACCGTGTAACTTTCCCCCTCTGTGGTACTCGTATAAGAAATATCTCCGCTATCTAACAAAGAAAGCTTAGCTGCTTTGTATGTATTTTTCCTTAAGTAAGTCTTGTTTATCTAAGTAAGTATGATAAGCGCTCGAGTTAGTATCGTATAGAATACTAATTAAATAAAAAAAGCATATACGTCTAAAAATAATTTATGTAATTTGTCGTTTGACTTAAAAATAATATTGCTCTCCCTAACCTATTGTAAAAATGCATACTTTTGTAACTTGAATTAACGTTTAAGGTGATTCTAAACGAAAATATTAAACTGATTATTCACAGATGGCGCTCTTATAATTTCTTTTATTGAAAAATGCAATTTTTACGATTATTTCAAATGGAAATTTTACAAAACTTGGTTTGCGGAAACTTTACTCTATATTGATTGTAACAAATACCGTACCAATATAATTTACGTCCTTTTCATAAAATGGTGTACAAAACAAAAAATTACTTATCTTCTTTTTTTAGCCTAGTCTTTTATATTTCCTTCTCAAAAATGTGTTCGCTCCCTGTTGCAACAAATTTAAATCTAAATAACTCCCTAGGAAGAAAATCCAGCCTGTCTACAAACATTTGGACATGCTCAAAACATTTTTGAAAAAAGGTTTTAATTAAAACAGCTTTATTACATTTTCCAATCTTTGCTGCATTATCACAATTTATTATAAACTTTGATTAAATCAAAAAAAGTATTTCTGTTTCGGATTCTGAGCCTGTTTAACCATCAAATGCGTAAAAAAAATGTTTTTTATTTTGCCAAGATTAGGGTTAAGTACAGGAAATAAACTAGACATCTGGGTCGTAAATAAGATATTTTATGTTTTTCAGATTTTTCAGTTATTTTAGAAAAATCTGAATACTGAAAATTCTTGTAATTTTGGAAGGAAAAATAACAATCGGTGATTATGATAAAGATGAACGTGTCATCAATTTGATTGGTGCAAAATAAAATAAAATAAAAAAGAATTTGTTTTTTATTGTACTTTTTTGACATGTTTTCGGTAAAAAAAATAATAGTGAGATTTCACATCGCATGATCAATGGACTGTCCTTGTGCACATTCCATTAAACTGGTTTTATAAATGCGATCTTTTGAGGTTTTTTTAAAAGTATAATGAAGATCGGCCAACTCAAACCAGTTATTAAAGGTATCATATGTCACACATTACATGTTCCATGTACCTATGTTGGCTTGTTTTAATATAATATTATGTAAAGGATACTGCTGCCACCTGCTACTCAACACTTTATGTAGCCTTACGAGAATTCTACGGTTTTCATTATTTATTAAAATACAATATTTCTCTCAATATTTCGTTTTTTGTATTACAGTTATTGTATTAACAAAATCCGTTAGCAGTTTTTAAATTTATCTGCTCGTGTAAGTTTTTTTTTTTTATGAATAAATTTCATAAATGGTACATGTTTTTTTTAAATTCTGTACAAATCTACTTTTATACATCTAGTAAATTTTATAACTGTAACTCACCAATAAAATAAACTAACTCTTGTGCTTGGAAAGTGACTTACACTGTTATAGTTATTTATTTATTAGAGTTTAAATAATAATACATCCATACTAATTAAAATTTAATACAGTTTTTACATTTGTTCAAAAAAAATCTTTAGATTTACTTTGAATTTATTTATAGATATGTAAGTTTTAATAGTTTTTAGTTTATTGGGGTGATTATTGTAATTTTTGACACCTTTGAAGACAAAGCATTTTGACCATGAGTTGTTATAATAAATTGAATGCAAAACAAATTATTAATACTTTTTTTTATTTGGAATCTATGAGATAGGGTACACGTAATCGCTCAGAGGTATCATTTGCTAGAGAAACCAGCAGAACAAAAGCGTTTAAAATGTTTGGTTTGGTTTTTAGTTTAATAACAAACGTGTAACGGACGGTTTCTGTCTGCGCTTTCAATTTTCGACCTGAGTACCTACGGCCCATTGTATTGCTGTAAACTGTAGCTTACTTGGTGCTTTAAATTCATAGAATTGTTTTTATCCTTATAGGTTACTCTATTAGCTAGTAGCGTATTATTACTCTAACCGTAAACATATTATTATGTGTACTCTAATAATAACATTGTTTAATATTTTGAAATATATGTGTATTTTGTACTTAAATAATTATTAATATTGTAATCTCACAGCAAGCACAAGAGGTTGCTTCTTTTTTGGTGTGGCATTTCGTTTCGTTTTTAGTTTCTGTACTTTTGCTTTATTATGTATTTCTTTTTGTTAACATGTTGTAACTTTTTTACTATATCAACTAAATAAAAAAAATAAATTAAAAAATTAAGGTTTTATTATTGACTTATTCAATTATTTTACTTATGAATTATTTTACCTGTTTCACCTTTCAGTCCATGTCATCATCATCATCATTCCCTTTCCGCACCTAATGATGCAAAGGGCACTGTATTGATACACCAATCGCAGCGTATCTTGATCATTTTTGTTACATGAAGGTTAGATGATCAGTCTTGCGCTTCAGGCGCTAGTCTAAGAACTATTAAATATTCTTGAAGTGTAAAACACCCCTTTTAATAAATATTGCTCGTCAACCAAGTCGGGAATCAATCCATGTCAATGATTTTATTTTGTATTCGTGCGGAAGTCCCGACTTAAAACGGATTTTATTTCTAGCATGTCGGGACACAAACATGGTCGTATATTTATTGTGACTTTTGGAATATAATTTTTAATAATTCGTATGGTTACTTGCGAAATTAAGATTTAGTCATATGATAAAAAGATAGGAAGAATTGTTTTAAGTTTGCTGTAGGGATGTTAGATTTAAGTACTCGATCGTTCGGGAGAGGTATAGTGTGTTTTTTCAAGCGTGATACGATTTTAAATTGGAATAAATTAAGCAAATATTTGTTGCAGTGAGTTCATTTTTATTGTGATCGAAATAATAAAAATACACAATTATTTTTTGAAAATGATATCTGAAAAATTAATGTCTTCCGCGAGTGCTTGTTTATTGGCTTGAAATTCTTAAAAGTTGGTTTCTTTACACATAGCACTAAATGAAATAATCTAATGGACGTAGCACTAAATGAAATAATCTAATGGACGTAGCACTAAATGAAATAATCTAATAGCATCGAATCGCATACTCGTGTAGGTCAACTGACATAATATTGTTACCAAACTTGTCACGCAGTATTATTATTATTATTATTGTGGATAACCTATATAGCGCCTTTTTGTAATTAATTACTATAAGGGCATTTTACAAAGTTCTTTGTTTCACGAAGAGCTAGCCGATGTTAGGCAAACTGAACTCTGATTTTAAAAAAAAAACAATTCGCTAGCGTTGTTCGAGTGCAGGGCGTTCCTTGAGTAGAGCGTAAATGTAAAAAAACCGCCATCATTAGGCTGACAAGAGACAGTATTATCAATCGATTGTTCTATCACGACAAAAAAACTTACACATTTTTTGTTATGTATGTTCCATGTGAAAGTCATATTACGTATTTTATGATATTTTAAGAACACAAGTAAGAAAAAAAGGGTTTTCTCTTTCGATTAACAACTTTATAATTGATGTAGTAAAATAGTTGCTTAAATGTCAGTCCTCCTTGTACGGAGTTACAATAAAATTCACAATTTACGCATACCTCTGAATTGTAAAATGTTTTACTAAATTTCCTTTTTAAGCCGTGATAGATAGCTCAATATGCTAAGGCTTTCATTTATATTTATTGCCTCCGCAATTTTTTTCAAAACTGGTAGTTTAGTTGATTAAATACTTATTTTACACATACTGCTAGTTCTATTATAGTATTTGCTAATTTTTTTTATGCGTTTTGAAACTAAAAAATACATTTTTTTTAAATATAAAATAAAATATATTAGTGTTCATGTAATTTTCCCTAATATTTCGATTTTGTTGGCCATTTTTAAAGAGTCGTAAAAAACTCACTATAAGAAAATGGAAATCAAGTTGAGATGGAGTGGGGTTCGAACCTCGGACCTCTGATCCGTGAGTCCGCAACTATAGCCACGGGACCACAACTCGATTTTTTCTCGATTTATTTTCTAGATTTGTTGGAAGAAATGGCCATCTGACAATAAGCCGCCTAAGTTGAAAATAAATTTTCTCGAAAAGACAAATAAATAAATAAATTCGACTCTTAAGAATACCCTAAAATATCATTCTGACCCCGAGTTAATGTTGTAATGTACGGAGGTATATTTTTATTCTAAGCTTTTCACATACATAGCTTTTGCCGTAAGGGGACGATCGAGACGCTGCAAGTGCACCAGAATAAGACGGATGTAGAATGGATGGCTCTCGCTAGAGAAGAAATACCGCTCTTGATTGCTGTCGGCCCCACAAAGCCCTTCTCACACCTGAGTTTGCGGGGGAGTGGGGCGGAGTGGGATGGGGAGGCAGCTCAGGGCTGAAGTCAGGCAGCTTCCATTATGCAACTCGCGTTCTCTATTATCCCGCGTTTATTTTTGGATGATTGAGTGTCGTAGCATTTGTGGAATTTCAAATCCATCCAATTGTATTTATGTAAACCTAAATCTAAACCTTTTTAAAATCAAAGTACGTTTAATTTAAGCGAATTTCAAATCATAATATTCAGTGCGGATAATACTTTGTAACTGGTAATTATATTTACATTTATTTATGATCTCATTTAAGGAACAGGAAAACTATGTTCAAATACCTACATATTTACCATAATTCCCTGTCACCGCATATCCTCACAATTTATGTAATCCGAAACACAAAAATAATCATGTATATTTACATATTAGATAATAAACTAAATACTATAATTGATATCAAATCAATCAATATCAAAAATCGGTTGTGTTCATTTAAGTATGTACTCAAATCTAGCAATAGCAAAACATTGCCGGGTTCAGCTCGTGTTACATATGCAAATATATACATAATATATTATATATTTGTATATGTAATTCATACTAAATATTCGTATATATAATATAATACAAATATGAAAGAATTTACATTAAACTATTTTAAATTATTATTTTACCTAACATTAAAAGAAAATAAGAAAAAAATAACTTTTGCTTTACTTTTTAAAATGTATTGTTTTACACATTTTAACTTCTTGTTTGAAGTTTGTTTTCAAAGACACTTTTATTTATTTAATGTTTTATGATAGTTTATGATGCAGTTTTAGTTTTTGATTTCGCAAGTCTTCACAGTCCACCGTTCACACAAATCATAATGATTGCGCGTTTATCTACCTCGGAGCGATATCCTACCGAGATTGTCGTTTTTCTCGCCATCTTATCTTTGACAGATCTTCGACGTCCAAGTCCACTCAGCGTGTTGTGACTGCTGTGAGTGCTGTGTTCTCGCGGCCAGCAATAATTAGCCACGTTCCGCGCGAGCAGTGCGCGTTGCGCGTACGCAGGGCGCGGCGTACGGCAGTTCGCGGCCCACGACTTTTCGCTTGGACGGAATCAATGGCGCTCCGTTACTTGAACTACCTTCATGGGAAGATGAGCACGGGGTCTAATCTCCGGTCTCTAGTCGCGTTACCCGTTTGCCATAGAAAATGCGTCATGAACCAGCGTCCTTCCTATACCTGACTGGGTTCAATCACTCGATAGAAATGTTGTGCAAAGCTGTCAAATAAATCTATTTTTAAACCCAAATAGCATTGTTATTCTTAGCATTTTTTTAGGTCGTATTTTTATTTACGAGTGTGTTGCATGCAGCATATACATTTAATTGTTAAGAATTTTATACCAAGTTTTCTATTTCCATTTAGAATGATTTCGTGTATTATTTTCCAATGTTTTTGTACAAAAATAATCATTTAAAAATAATTCTTGGATTTCTATTTCTATGAAAAAAAGCTAAAAAAATGCGATAAAAAATATATAACATAATAAATAGTCTCATTCCTCATCGTACCCCAAGTTATTTTAAAGGTCATTCCATAATGGATTTTTTTCACACTAGCTAACTAGTCTAAAATTACAAAAAATTCTAAAATTACATAAAATCTTGTATAAAAAGTAAAATTATTCACATCAAACTCACTTGATATTTATTCGATTTATATCCTGTTTCATCGATTTATATAGTTTTAAATAAAAATAAATAAATTATCCAACAGAATAAATATTTACAAAGTTTACAAAAAAATATGCATATCCACTCCACTGGCCCCATAGGCACGTTCTGGAGTGTCCATAAAAGTACATTCACATAAATTATATTTATAGTTTAATAAATAAAAGAAAATTGACCAAAAAAATAATTTTAAACATACGTACATGAAATGATAGAAAAAAGAGAATTCATAATAATATTGTAAAAGAGTTTTTTTTACGCATTTGCATTGAACAGTGTTTAATACTTAGAGTAATAATATGCCACCCATACGGACAAAAAACATTCTATGATCATCAACCACGAAGTTAGCTACAGTTTACAGCAATATAAAGGGCCGTAGGTACTCAGGTTGAAAATTGCAAGCGCAAACAGAAACCGTCCGTCACACGTTTGTTGTTAAGCTAAAAACCAAACTAAAAATTTAGAGCGCTTTTGTTCTATGCAATAGAGCTAAAGGGCTTCTCTAGCGAATTATTACTCAAAGGTTTAATATGTTTTTAGCGTTTACTGTAAGACTAGTGATAGTATAAATATAATAAAGCCAAAAAATACCACAGATCTCTAAGTTGTTTGCTAAAATAAATTAATTAACGCTTCAAAAAAAAAACTTAAGATTTCAATATTGAAATCAAACACTGATTTGAATCTACTTAAAATCGTTTAATTTATTTTTAAACACAAAAACAAATACAATTATTTTGCCTTATTTGGGCATTTTCAAACAAAATGCGAAGATTAAATGGACTGACTGAAGACTGAAATTATTAAATAATCACCTGGCCTTACCCTTAATTATTGATTTTTCCCATAGTTATAATTATTGTACATGCTGAACTTTATACGTTCAATTCATTATTACTTAAGTACCTAGAAGTATTTAACTATAAAAGGACCTTCAGTTCATTAAATCTTCACATTCGTTTAAAAATGCCCTAGCAAGGCGAAACCACTGTCAGAATTTTTGTTTTTGTGATTAAAAATAAAATAAACGATTTTAAACAGACTCAAATCATGGCTTGATTTTAATATTAAAATTATAATATGAAGTTCTACAAAATAAACAGCAAGTCAATAAATAAATGAAATCATTGGGAGTTTATTTAAATAGAAAATTGAACTATGGAACTCAACAAGAAAATCTATCTTATTTTTGATCTGGGTTCTTAAAAAAGATTTTTAGGTGAAGTCTAATATAAGTTTTGTATTATACAAGAAAAAACATTATTGTGTATTTATTTATTATAGGTTATCATGCTGGTCGGGATCGGGAGGTGTGGCGAACGTCGAGTAAATTGCTTCCGGCAGAACCTATATTGTAGGTAATATGGGGCCCTACGCCCTACACTCACGGTTCAGGACATGAAAAATTGCTTTCAAATACATACCACACATTATGTAGATTATTATTATGGATAATTTATAAAGCGCCATTTTTGTCAAAATCACCTCTAGGGCGCTGTACAAGTACCCCTACATGTCTTGTATTGCAGTTACAAAGCGCATGGATGAATGGAATTCTAACACCTAAAACTGATTACAATAAGTAAATATAGGTACACTGAGCAGAGTTGTAAATTTTTCAAGTGTTCACGATGAAAAGTAAACAGTTAAGTAAATATGTAAATAAAGCACTGTTTTAACATATGTATTATTGTTAACAAGGTAAGGAAAGCGACGACCGGTATCCGAAGGGTAGCTATTGTGGGTAGTCCCGCGTCTGGTACCCTGAAAATATATATTGTTTTTTTAAAGTATGTTACGAGAAATTATCGGAAAAACAAGAAACACGTATAATAAGCGTGAACCATACGTTATTTAAAGTATCGTTTTTTTTTCATGTTTAATATCTACACCGAAATTACAAGTCATTTTTTTTTTTTTTTCATTATTTAGATTTAGGATTCATACAAGGTCCATAACATCTCTACGTATAAATAGTTTTTAATTAGACGCCGTTAACCGTGTTATTTTTGTGTGAGCAGGTACGACATACAATATTCCATATAATATGATTGTTGTGTTTGCTTTTATTATTTATGTTTAAATACCTCTACATACCTCTTTAACTTCTTTCTACTGGCTTATACTAAACAACGTAAGGGGTTCGACGGAGTCACGCCTCCCCAGTTACGAAAACAACACGAGACAGTTAGATTATAATTATGGGTAATATGATCTTCAATGTATACAAGAGATTAGTATGATGTAATTTACATTTCTATTACGTCTTGCAAATATAATGAAAAGTGTGTAAATTTTCACGGCCTTTACTACACGGGGATTGGTAGCATTTCTCTGGGTTGTTTTTTTAACACGTTAGTATTTACAAAAACGTTTTTATGACACTCCGCGACAGGATATTGTGTGGAATACACATTAAATCTATATTAAAACACTGCGAATATAATTCGTTCCGCTCTTGTATTATGTTGCACATAACGCGGCATAAAGCATAGTTTGTGACACGTATTAGTTCGGTTGAAAGTGTTGATTATCCATAGCAAATACGAGATGAATATCACGTTGCGAACACGCTTCTTATTCATGTAAATTGTACAGTGTCGACGTATTCTTAGCTTCTTGCGTGCTTTTCTGATAATCGTACTAGCTACACAGTTATTTTCTCCAACTTTGTATCTGTATGCGGTGTGGTGTGACACTAAACTGCATGCAAACGATACACCGGCACTGTAGAAAGTTTCCACCAAACATTAATGATAGTCGTGTGTTTCGAGGACGTTGTAATAAATAATAAATACTCTTCAGGCTCTGGTCTAGAGATACGATAATTTTATCTTGTTTTCCAGTCTGGGCGACGCCATTCCGACATGAACAGGCTTAATTGTTTTCCTAAAGTTTTATCGGCGCATCCAGCGCGAGCGTTCGCGTGTTTCCATTGCGAGACTTTGATTGAGATTGAGAAGGCGCATTAACTAAATCGGTACGATCATATTGGATTAACGAAGATGGTAAATTGGTAAAAATTGTTCACTAAATTCGGTTTATATTTTATCGTGTAAGTGAATCGAAGAGTTAGGCGAGGCCATAGGAAGCTAGGATTTTATCGCGTTTTGTATAATGAAGAATAATCCCGCGCACGTTGCCAAGAATTTTTATTACCCCGATTTATGACTCACTGTAGGAATCGCTGCAACCCGCAATGCCGAACGCCGACCTTTTATTATTTTATCATAATATTATATTATCTGCGTCGACCCCAACTCTTACTAGATTTTACTAGTGTGTTTTTAAATGCATTTTTTTAAGTGTAACTCGTCACTTACCGAGGTAATTTTTGTTAGTGTAATGTAAATTAAAAATATTAGCTATTATTTACTCTAACAATGCAGTTTGTAAATAATGTAGCTACTGTATGAAACATGGCGTGTCGAGAAAATTGCGAGAATTCAGATTGTTGGGAAAATGTCGTTAGCGTGCTTCGCCAACGTTTGGAATTAGTGGAAAGATTTCCTAAAGAAGCGAAACTTATCTCAATATTTGTTAAGGGTTTAAGTGCCAAAAAAACGTAATTTTTATACATTCGATTTATATGCGCCAACGCCAATAATCGAAATAAAGGTATTTGTTCCTTAAAGTCCTTAAAAAATGTTAAATCAAATATGTAAGCCCGCGGTGAATAGTTTTGCGAAAAGGGTCAAAGTGCCAGGAAAATATTTGAGTCATTTCATACAAAAATGCAGTTAACGTCGGTACGGAATCGGAGAGCGGTCCAAGAAAATGAAAAAAAAAGTGTGAAACGTAATCTAAATGGAAATAAATTGTTAAAGCCAATTGAGAAAGAGTATCTTATAACCAGTAGTAAAATATCGTGCCAATAAGTTTTTTCGAATAACTGAAGCCTTTTGAATGTCACATGTTTAGCAATTCTACAGTATCTGTAGCTCCTTAAAAAAATATCAAGCTTTATTTTTGCTCTCCTGTAAACTTCGCAAAATGCAGTTTCGATAGTATACACAGGGACCGTCGATATATTTTTTTCCTAAAATGGCACAAGCATTTTGTCTCTTAGACCCTTATTTTAAACAAATATTAATTTATTTGATTTAAAATTTATAAAATGCACAGGCCAAAGTAAATTTTATTTGAAAATTAATATATTCCGATTTTTTAAGCGATAATTCTAGAACCCCTTTAGTTGCTTATTTAATAGCCAAATGTTAAATCTAAAGAGCTGCTTTCCGTGCGCTAAAGCCTTCGCTTTCACGTGGTCTTGATACATGGCCGTTCATTTCCTGGTTTCCCAGTTAAGGGTTGTGGGTGCAAAGGGGAGTTGTGCACTGCTCGTGTGACCGACTATTATTTATTATTGTTTACCCCTTCGCCTTCGCCCCGTTTCCCTTGACCGCGGTGTGAGGGTTTCAATCGTTTTTTTATGACTCGGGAGGTGGCGCCCAAACCGCGGTCATTACTGTCAAAAAAACTAGGGATTGAGGATTTATAACTGCGAGTTAATGAAGTACCTACGTAGAATTTTTACCCTACATTGGATTCATAATAGTAAATATTAATAATATTCGCAAAATATACGTATTTTTTATTAAAATTACGTTACGGGCATTTTAAAGCATATATTTGTGAAACATACATAAACACACACATATTGATTTTGTAATCGTTTTTTATCGCATGCTTATATTTGACTTTTTTGTGATTTTCTTATTTATTTAAAATGTTTTATAAACAGACATAAAAAAAAATAAAATAATACATATCAAGCGAAAATTACAAATGAATAAAAAACTTAACGAATTACCACACCAAAAAGAGACAACCTCTTGTGCTTGGTGTAGGATTTTATGTTAACTAAAGCAGAATCGAAATGTTATTAGATAATAATTAAAGGTATACATATAGCATGGTTATAAGACTAATAAGTAACATAAAATAATGTTTCGGGGCGCTAAATATTGTTTAAAAAGATTAATGTTAAATTTTGACATTTTAATTATATTTTGGTATTTTCGTATACTTAGATTTATAAATTTTACGTCACGCTTTTCTTACTTTCCTTAGATTACACATTTCACTGATTTTTACTGCATTTTCAGTGTAATTTGTATTCTTATCTTTTTTTACAATACGCTTTAAAAGAAATCAGTTGAATACTGAGTCTAACTCTTTGGGTTCAAAAATGTGAATTTGCGCAAGTATCATTCACACTTTTTTTAAAATTCAATGTAGTAGTTCCATTGAACATTCACTAAAGCTACGTAAATCGATTTATGGACAGTTTTTTTCTTACACCTATTTAGTTTATTTAGTATTTAAAAAATGGCATATATTTTTTTTCCTCTATAAATCAGAAATTCTTTTATAAATATTTCGTTACTTATTTTTGTATTTGAAATGGTCTTAAAATCTGTATAGTTAGTCGATTGAATAATCTTTAATTAACGACATATTCTACTAATTTAAGGGTGGTTTTTTTCAACTCGCAATCTATTAAAATCGTGTACAATAATGCCGTTCTATTCCTTTTTTATTTATACACGACGTTCTCAGAGTACATTTTTCCATTGCGCGCTTTAATGCCATATTCTGTCGCAAAAAAGCGATCGATAACATAAAAATGATTAAGTGTGGCAATAATAGCGACATCGAACCATGTTGCTGGATTCGGATGTTTTTAATGACTTCTGTATTTTGAGTCACAGGCCCGAGATTCTATGCTAGCCCCTCTAGCAAAACGCAATCCATTTTTATATCACAATATTATTAACTCTACTACTACTATAACGCAAAATCCGTTTTTTTTTTTACATTAATTCTTCTTGTCATACACACCCTTCGATTTTGTCTGCGCTAAACTAGTCCTCTAGATTTGATATTTTAGTTAATAGTTTAAAAATTTGTATATTGGGGTAAGTGATCAAAACGGGAATATGAATTACTTTTATTACTATTACGTATTGTTTGTCGATGATATATTCAGTTTAGTCGGATGACATGTATGAAAAATGGTCCACCGCCCATTTGGCACGGTTCCCAATATTATACTTCGGTGATTCATATTATACAGACACCTTGGTCTAACGTACACTTTACGTGTCAGAATCGATAAAATATTTACTTCATTTTCCACGAGGAACGTTTTTTTCGCATTCATATCGTTGTTTATGGCAGATTTCTTAGTAATAGTTTACGGGTAGGTAAACAAAGATTGGAAATTTCCATTTATTAAACAATGTAAACACGTATGGTGACTGATTTATTGTTCGTTCATTAGTAAGGTCCCTTCTTTCGTTTCTTTTAAAATTGAGGATCCGTAGCTTTCAGGCGAGAGGCAGAAAAACAAGGAACCTTATCATTCTTTCAGTTCATCCATGGCTAAATTGGCCAGTAAAATTGAGGTGGTTGGAATTGGCAAGGCCGCCCTAAAGGATTTTTATTGCACAGCACTGTATGTTGTAACAAAAGATATGTAACATAAAAAATATGTATTTAGAAATCATAGTAATGCTCTCCTCTACTTGAATTGAGTCTTTTTTTATTATAGTTATGCATTCGCAAATAAATGAAAACATATTGTGTTAATTATAATTAATTATAACTAAAACAATATTCAAAAGATGTCTTCACTTTTTTGATTGTATAAAAATATATCAAAATGTCATCTTGAAATTCTATTCTGTGGATAAGTATATTTACATTTTAAATTGCCACGTAAACATAAATAAATAAAAATACGTCAAAGATTGGATTTTTTTTCTGCTGATTTCGAGTGTATGTTCTAAGATATTGTTAATTTTGTAGCATAATTTTTTTATACTTTGTTGTATTAAAAAAAGGAATAAAAATGTATAAAGAGATGCCTGAAAGTATGAAAATTTCAAATAATATGATTGAATTCAAGAAGTTCCATGCTCACTATAGTAATTTAGATTGTTGTGTGTATGTAGGTATAGGTAGAGTAAATAAAAGTTTGTATACCATATATAATGTTACAGTGTGTAAAGTGGCCACTTAAACCAGCCATTGACAGGTCATAAGCCCTGTAGATGCCTAGAGTTCTATATAAACTTCTCTTAAATGTTCTTCATCTCTGTTGTAATATGTTAATATAAACAGCTCTCCAGGGAGTTGAATCCAGTCCTTGTCTACAAAAATTTGGACAAACTCAAAATATTGTTGATAAATTCACCTGGTCCATGAAGAAGTATAGAAATTGCAAAAAATAACATATTCAGGCGTTGCCCAGTATGTAGGTGAAATAATTCAACTAGATGAATCTCACCCGCATAAATAAAGGTTTCAGCTCTTTAACTTCACAAACATTAACAGATGAAAGAACTGAAGGAATATAGATGTTCGAATATAGGCAGAATGGTGAATGTTACACAGTGTGTAAAGTGGCCACCTAAACCAGCCATTGACAGGTCATTAGCCCTGTAAATGCCAAGACTTCTATATTACCTTCTCTTAAATGTTTTTCGTCTCTGTTGTAATATGTTAATATAAACAGCTCCCCAGGGAGTTGAATCCAGTCCATGTCTACAAAAATTTGGACAAACTCAAAATATTGTTGAGAAATAAATAAAGTAACTTAAGAAAAAAATAAATATGATTAATTATATTTATATTAATCAGTTAGTACTTTTAATTGAAATGTTCACATACTGAAGCCACTGAAATGTGAAGGAAAATAATATTAGAACAATTCAACCTTTGTGAAAGGTACGAGCGTATCGATTGCCATGTTACCAGGTGCACGTTCTGTACGCGTGCTAAGGTGGGGGAGAACTTTTCTAATATTATATCGTATATAATTAATTATGTAATGTGTAAATACACGAGTGCACGGAAGCGCTCTTCGCCTTACCACGTTAAAAAATAATGAACTAAACGTATGAATTACAAGTGAATAATATATAGGAAATGCTCGAACACTGCACTGTGGCCTTTACACTCACCTACAAAATGAAATATATATTGTATAGGTCACGTAGATCAATTTGCCGAATATTTTTGAACTTATAGTTTCCATTATATCTAATTCGGAAAACTGAATTTAAGTATACAATACATAATTTTTAATAACGGATTTTTTGCTATCGTATTTTAGTTGTTTCCCTATAAATAACCAACAATATGTGCGTATCAAGAACAAAAAAACAGAAAATTATTGATATGTATTACAACGATGGAAAACAATTTTAAGCAGGTAATATAAAGTCTTGGCATTTATAAACATGTCATTTGCACGTCTAAATGATTATTTTACATACAGTGTAACATTCACCATTCTGCCTATGTTTGATTATATGACGGGTTGTGATCTTGTGGGTAGTGTCGTGGACTCTGTATCAAGTGGTTCGAGGTTCGAACCCTGCTCTACCTTAATTTGTTTCACATTTTCTAATCGGTTATTTTCGACTGTAAAGAAAACGATCCCAAATTGTAATATTTAGGTAAATCATACGATCGCAAATATTTCTTATTAAAACTAATTTCTTATTTTTTTGTCTGTTGATTTTTATTGAAACAAATAAATCATTTCGACGAGAAAATGTCTATTGTTAAAAATGTTAGTGCATTTAAATGTTGAAATGTTTGACATGAAAAATAGTTATTCTTTATATTTTCAAATATAAACTGTGTACATTCGCCCCATATAACAATTTTCTACAAACATAAAGCTAGATATTTCCCAAGAGTTACTACATGTAGGTATAACCTAGAATTAGAGATTTTGAACTGTGTGCTATTTTTAATTCGATTAAAATCAGGATGAGATATGAAAGTGTCATAGTCACATCAAAAATTATAGTTAGCCCACAGTTCTTGATTCTTTAGATAAAAATATGTCCGTTTTTCAAATAACCGAAAGTAGGTTTCTACCTACTTTGAAAAATATGTTTAAAACGACTAATAAAATGGTTTTTATGAAATATTAATTCACGCTTCAAGATCGATAGTAATAAAATTAAAATAATTTGATTTGTAAAAAAAATACGAAAACAGGTACTAAACGTATTTGCGTTCCTTTTATTTACCCAAGTATTTTAATATAAAGGCCCATTTTCCTGCTGTCGTTAATGACCATGTTAGAAAATGGGTTTGAACCTCGGAACTTTGGTCCGTGAGTCCGAAATACTGTCATGGGCCCACTACTCGTCTCAAAGCGATACAGTTTATAATAGATACTTTGAAAATAAGGCTAGCAATCCCGTTACATTTAGATAGTTAAGTAAATTAAGATATAAAATTGTATTACATCGCCAAGACGTGGTAAGTATAGCTACAGAAGCTCAGTATCGCAATTAATTTGCCCTTTTGTTCCCTGTATCATTACGAGTATTATTTATTACCATCCTTAAGTTGTACTAATTCTATTTCTCTATTGCCTTTCATACTAAAGTACTTACATTTTCAAGATTCCCACTAATTGATTTATCACCTTGAAATCATTTTAATTTATCCAGTAAACTATTAATCAATTTGAATAATTAAACATTATGTTCATTAATATTCCGCCACCATTGACATTGTCACGATCTATCTTATGTTAAACAAATTTTGGTTCATTGTATTGTCTAATTCAGTGTTTTTCAACATGTGGGTCGCGACTCTCAGGAGGGTCACAAACTCTTGTTTGGGGGGCACAAACTCTTGTTTGGGGGATCGCGGTCGCAAGCATGCTAAAAATAAAAAAACGCAAAAGCGTACTACTCTCATAAACTCGTACTACTCTATAATAAAATTACAAAAATTTTAGAGAGAAAGCCTTGCTTATTTATTTTTAACAATTTGTCTTATCGCGGTTCTATTTTGAGACGCAAGTAGTCAACGTAAGTTCACATCGGTAAATTAAAAATTTCACTAATAATTTTAAAGTTCCACTTGCCAGCTCTGGATTTTTCTTTTCATACCGAAGACCTTAATCTTAAAATCCATTTTAAATTTGCCGTCAGCAGCAAGATATATAAGATTTTTAGATCTCTCCGCTGATGCACCCACTCCTACGTTACACTTGATTTCTCAATTAATATTAATGTGGTTCAATAGAAAGTAAATTAAATACATCGTCGATGAAATCGGTCACAAGCGTGTAGTATAATAAAATATAGGTCCTGGGCCCGTATTTAGTACAATGGGAATTTAACAGTTATCTTCAATTTTATCTACAAAGTAAAACATAATATGTACTCATTTTTTTTCTAAACGAGTTCAATTACAGGTTACCGACGAAGATACTTTAAATTTTCATACAAATATACGCAATTTCATATATTTATCGATTTCACTTTATACCGTCTCAGATCTACAGATGAAGATAGCGTTTGCAATTGCTGCCCTGGGGGGGTTACCAATTTTTTTTACTCGTAATGAGGTCGCTCATTCATAAAGGTTGAAAAACACCGATCTAAATAACTGACTTTTAATTTAACACAATATACCTATAATATATTATATCATTATGATAATTCAATTTTAAATAAAAAAATATTCAGATTATATTTATTTCTACAAATATACATAGTTCCTTGCAGATATTTTGTATGGAAGCTATTTTTTAACAAGAATATACTATATATATATAATAAATATGTAATACGAAACTTCGACAAAATGGGCAAACTTTTGTATAGTTTTAACTTTTTGCCAATTTTTTATTTAACATATTTGATATTTTAAAATGAACATGAATATTTTGTAAATAATTAAAGCAGGAAATAAGATTTTTGGATTATATTGATTACAGAAATGCAAGCAATGAGTTAACTTCACTTTTAAAATGACAGTTCACTTCACCTACAATGGCACATTTATTTCCTTTTTACACTGCTTGAGATTAAAGGGCATTTTGTGTTAATAAATTATTCCTACTACTTTTAGTTACATGCATTCTATACTAAGTTGTGAAGCGTCTGCTTAAATAAATATGCCCCTTTTTATTAAAATGTTTTTAACAATGGTTAATATAAATAAGTACTCATCACTATTACTGCAATAATGATGTTATGTACACGTACATTGCACTAAGGCTGCATACTCCGTCACCACTTACTTGTACGAGTATAACTGATCACGTAGATGGTGCATTGATCTCGCGCCTGGGAAAATAAGCATGTATTTATAACTCTATCATATTATTTGAGACGTATTAGGTAACAGGTGTTGTACTGTCGTTGTCGTTATTGTCTGCGGCTTGGATTAGTCACTGCTGTAACCAAATACGATTGGCGGTTTTGTCATACGTTACTTTGCGTATTGAATGTGCAGCTACTTGCACTTTGCTTTCCATCGTTTGATTTGAAAACAATTAACATGTAGGTACTAGCAGGTACACCGGTCGAATACTGCAATGGTTGGTTAATTGTATGCATAAGTATCTATTGAATTCTATAGATTTTTTAAAAAAGTTTCCACTGGCATTCAAATACATTTTTGGGGCTATGTATAGCGTGTGAGCTCGCCAATATATGACTGTAAACATTTTATTGTCTTTGAATTTCCTAGAGTTTTAACCATCGAAAAAAAAAAGAAGATTGCAAATCAAATCAACAGACAATGGAAACTTGATGTGTATTATTTTAATAGATTGTTTATAACAGAAAAATACATAGAGAAATATGCATTTTTATTTTTTGTAATAAAAACAGTCTAGTAAATTTGAATAAATAAAAATACGCTTTATATTAACAATATTAATTAAAATGCAAAAATAACATTGAATACTTGAAAAATAAATATTATTGAGTGTTACAAACATAATTTAAAAAACGGATAGCGATTAAAAGTAAAAACTATCTTTAGTTTAATTCTTATAGCGATAAATACATAAACATTATAAAACAGGAGTTATAAAAATACAAAAATAATATTGTAACTAGGCGGCTACCTACACGGTTAAATTTCGAAACACCACGCAATTTCTTATCTCGGCTACGCTATGTAAAATGAAAAAAAATATTAAAATTAATAATTTCATCACGTCATGAAGTCGCCCCTGGGTAGCGCCTGCTAACGTCAATCAACAAAAACATCCTCGTTTTAATTACAATATTTCGGCTACGCCATGAATCTCTTTTTTTAAATAATTTCTCACGTTACAAAGTCGCCCCTGGGTAGCGCCTGCTAACGTCAATCAACAAAAACATCCTCGTTTTTATAACAGTATTTCGGCTACGCCATGAATTTCGTATAAAAAATGTCAAAACGTCACAAAGCCACTCTCTGAGTGTCGCTACTGACATCATTTACAAAAACATAATTATTTGTGCTTTTTTCAGGTACGCAACATTTTTTTTTAAATACACCTACCTAACCGATAAAATACTATTAGTAATGAAAGCAAGGTATGCTTTAAAGTTCCGTATGTCCAAATAATATGATTTATTATTAGAATATTATTGACATGTAGTTCAAGCATTGCTGCATTCACGTTGCTTTACTTCTGAGAGCTCAACTCAACTGCAATGTTTTTCTATGGTTATGTTTACTGTCATCTGTCATGTATTGGCGAGCTCACAGGCTATACTTACGCCCATTTTTGATTATCGCGTGTTCTTTTTATAATAAAAAATACAAAAAAACCTATAGAATGTTATATAATAATAAGAAGGTAGTGTATGCATCCAGCCATCCCAGTGACAGTTCTTCACAAATATAATAAGAAAAAAATAATGCTTTGATAAAAGTGAAGATAGATAATTGTCAAAAGTCCAAATAATCGGCGCGTGCGCATGAGAAGATAATATCTGTACCTCAGAGGCAGATGGATGCAAATCCAAAATTTGGTGAAATGACATTTCGATTTTCGTATCCAGTTTATGATCATTTCCATTGATTTTGAAGAAACGTTAGCCTTATAATGAATGAACCGATGTATTGAGATACTGAAAATACAAATTAATTATATAAATTATTAGGAATTACTTGGAGAAAGTAGAATCTTTAGGCTTGTTTTGAAGATTTGATGTTTGGATTTGCATCCGTCTGCCTCTGGTGTACAGATATTATGGGCATTTCTCAGAATTTAACCAAAAATTGAGATATTTTTTTCTTTCTTTTAAATGGAAATCCGTTTGACTTATATATTGTTTGATAGATGTATATATTTAGTTTTTCGGAAAATCAAAGTAGAATAAAATCGGGATCATTGATTGTGGGAATAAGTCTCTACTAACTATAGGTGCATAGTATCCATGCAAATCCATGAAAATCACATTCATAAAGTGACCCTTTTAATATTTTTCTTTATAAACCTAACTTCCGTAACAACATTGTCACGACTAATGAGTAATGTTTAAAAGTCAATTCAAGCTATAGTTGCATGATAATTTCAACAACCACAGTACTATCTTACCTTCAACTAACACCTCCAGAGATGTGACTGAGATTAGTATAAGATCATTGATTTAAAAAAAGAATTATAAACATCTAAGTACCTCTACAAGAATACAGTTTGACACTTGTTTCATTGATAGTTGACTCCTTCCGTGTAGCTATGCCATATTAAATTTCAGCATTTAAAAATGTGCCACCAAACTAGGTATGTTACACATATCGGAAAATAACACCCATTCTTGTGACATATCAGGCTATCACCGAACTTGTATCACATTTGTGTTTTTTATTTATTAAATTGTAAAGGTATATTTTTGTTAAATCATTGTCCCGTGTGCATATATTACAAAAAAATAATACGAAACAGTAATCTCGTATATTATATTTATGATTTTAGTTTAATGAAAAGTAAAATGATCACATAGCATAGTACTGACATTTTGGCTATCTTTTTCCGGATATTCTGAAAACTAATAGTAAAATAAGCCTAGAAATTGTATGGCCTAAAACTCGGCGACTTATTTGGTAATAACAATATAATATTTGGATTTTTTTGATGACTTTTGTAGAAATTACACTTTCACATATTTGAGAATTGCCCATGTATGAATGTAGAGGAAGCGAGGTATATATACAAAGATGCAGTGATTTAAAAAAATATATATTTTACACCACAACAGCTAAGAAAGACGAAGCGAATTACAGCAAAAACCACCCAGGCCTGAGAAAAATCACATTTAATTTTTGCGTTCTCATCGGGAATCGAACCTGGAGTTTTCCGTGCGTGAGTCAAGCGTCTTAGCCATTGCACCACGGAGGCCGTTCTATCCTCTCTGCCTACCCCTACGGGGATTCGGCGTGATGTTTTTTTTGTTTTATTTTTAATGAACATCTTCTTGTTTCATAGTACGAATATTTCAAAAAATATTTTCTAGCAAATGTTTGTACATGTTTTAATATTTTTGTTTGGTGTATTATGTTGTAAATTATCTAAATACTTTAAATATATAAAATTGGTACAGAAAGTATCTATGGCAGGATTATTTTCCCTTAGGGCACTTCTGAAGTCACGTTATGTAAAGTATGTAATTTGATCGCTTTTTCTTAAATCCTTTTATTAAAGGTTCTTTGAAGTATGCAAATATAATCTAGAGCCGATGCTTATCCCAGAACTTAATCAACGTCATTCACCGGTATAGGGTTACGTTATTTCTAACAATTTACGAGTATTGCTGCGAGTTTAAAGCGCTTTGAAACGATTGCACCGCTACACTAAACTTTACGATGGAAGTAAATATTAGCGAACTTCTGTCTCTGTATAGATATAAGTAAACTTTATGCCATTATACTCAATAAGAGTGATAAAATCGCGTTTTCGAGTTTTATTAGTTTACCGCCTTATAAAAAAATTCTAGGGGCTCCTCCGAGTATAAATAATATAAAAAGGAAGAATAAAACATTAATCGTTTTCTGTTTAAACTTTAAGAGACCCCTAAAAAAATAATCTCAAGGTATGTTTTATAACACACATATAATTAAAGTAACATTCTTAGTTCTTAGGGCCATTTGTATAAACAAAATATGTTTAGTAAAGCTTTAATTTCCAAAACACGATAACTTTTGAACCAAATGAGATAATTTCACTAAACGTTATTAAATATTAGTATAATAACCATTTACGAACTTTTCTATGTCCAATAATTTCGAGACGAACCCTGGTGTTACCCTTTAATTGGTGTGCTGACGAAGAGACGGATACGTCTCTACTCCAGTCAACATAGAAAAGTCTGTAATATTGAATAACATTTAGTAAAATGTTTGACCACAAAGTTGATGCTTTAAATATTAATGAGATAATTTCAATCTATAAAGAACTTTTAATGTAAAATAATAATTATTTTGATAACAAAATAATATATTAAAATATGTTATTTTGTTATCAAAATAATCATTTGGGACGAGTGATGTTTTTTGCATTAAAATAAAGTGGACGTCAGATTTTTATTTCATCTTAAAAATTCATTTTTATGACGAAAGTGGACTTTGGTGTTTCATTCACGTATAAAATAGCTTATTGCGATGATTTCTGCATTTTTAACTTCAAAATGGTAAAACGTGGATTTCCTCTAAGGTACAGAAATAATTGTTGCGTGTTCGTCAATATCGGTTAAGTAAAATTTGCACTTGACGCAATTTCTAAAAACCTGAAAATCTGTACCTACAGCAAATGGAAAACAAAAAATGCCCGAAAAAGAAAAATCAAATGAAGACAAGTGGTTGGCGCATTTCCCTGCCATCCTCGAGTTCCCAGGATCAATTCCTACAAAGGTCGGCGCAAAAGGGTTGTTAATGGAGGTTTTCTCACCTGTATCGCTGCAATCGTGCACCGCTGGGCGCTTGTAAGGAAATGATGATGTACCGTATGTAGATATTGCAAACACAGTATGCTTTAAATCAGGCTATTTTGGCACTGCGCATCTCTGCAGCACAAAGTGGATAGCTTGCATTCATAATATCTGGCACCGACTTCTCGGTTGCGGGAGTCCTGTCCTTGAAACAACAAAAAGGAAAAATCAATACCTCTCCCCCCGCAGGTTCTGGCTCAAATACAATTTTCCGTTTCCAATATCTCCGCTTATAGTATACATATAATACAACTCAACCTAAGTTTAGTAAAAGGATTATTCCTCGTTAAACGAAATCTTAGCCGATAGGATTTATTTTTATTTAAATTTCTTGTGTCTACGTATTTATAACAAATAACCGACTTACACAAAAATGTTGTATTTAAAATATTACCGTATTAAATAACAATTCATCATAAGTGAAATATGCATTTATATCCATGATATTATTTTATTGTTAAATTCGATCTGTAAAAATATTTTATGTGTACTTTTCAGTAAATCTAAAAAAGATGAATTAATAGAACTTGACTGGTGAAAATGTTGCTATTTATTAGTATTAGCGCTTCATTTCGAATATACAAGGTATGACTAATTTCTTTTCACGTTTACCGACTTATTTACACATATGCATATTTTTAATGTAAATCCCCTATGAAAGTGCCTAGATTTCAAAAACATTATTCTTTAGAGAGAGATTCTCCATCTCTGTTGAAATATTTGTTTATTGTTAATGCTAGTACGAGTATATTGTTAAGTGTCTCAAGAACGGGTTGCCCCGGCGAGGACACATTATTTTCTCATGTTTTATATAAAATTAGGAATTCATCCATAATTTTTAAAATTACCATCTGTGTTCTTGAAATCTACATAATTATACCTGGTTTTGCAAATGTTTTAATCGTGTTATTTTCGTATTTATTTCACGATAAACCAAAGTAAAATAATGTACATAAACAGGTAATTATTACATCTTAGTAATTGGCAACATTATTCAAAACGTTCGACCTCAATGTATGTAAATGCAAGTTTTAGAAATAATTAAATTCAACAAGATAGTTTAGCGTTTTTTTTAGATAAAAAAAATCTGTTTTTATGTATATCGTATTATTAGCGCTATGATTTTTCAAAGTTTTGTATTTTTTAAATAACTTCGCGTGTAACGTTAAAGGTTGTCTTCCGCTTATTCTTTGTCAGTTCTGACGATTGGTCCGTTTACGGTAAGTTAACCGGATATCTTTCACAGCTCTCTTATCATCGGTTGATTCATATAAACCAGTGACGTCGTTCAAATTAGTTCGTTTTTATTCAATATTTTTTTCCTACATTTTTAAGAAATTTTGCCGTACAATTTGATGCTCTATTTTTACTGCGCGCAAGAAAACATTTTTTGTATCCAATTTCCCGCAGGGCTGAAGTTCTTCATTCTCCTTTTTTTGAGGCTTCGATCCCTTAAGGAGGAGTATCAGTTGTAACTGAAGACATAATATTTTAGAATGTTAATATTAAATCAAACAGTTTTTTGAGTCTACTAATTGTTTTTTCCGCCTTGAAAAAGCATTTTCAAACGAACGTCTGATATTAAGATTCTTACAATCGTTTGATTTTATATTTAAATCGTAACATGGAATTATGCAAAATAAAATAAATACATGATATGTTTTTTATGTCGTGTGCGGAGACTGATATTGTGATATTGCGACACAATACAATAATGCATGTGATGTGCTGTTTTGTTTCGTTGCAAGTGTTGAGTGTGTATCCGTTGCCAAGATGAACACTAAAAGTTGCGCCATTGCCAAACTAGAACGCTACAAAACATAAGTACAATGTGCAGTCATTTTTAAAAATTTAATATATGGTACGTATTTCATTTGCCGATTTGCTAACAAATCTATATATATGTACATATATAAATGAATGTTTGTTTGTTCGCGATAAAAAAAATAAACTACTGAACCGATTTACATTTACTCGCGTTTCTTGAATTTCTTGATTTCAGCGTCATCTTGAAGGTTGAACTGCATAAAAAAAAGTTAGGAGTCTGAATTAATATTTAAGGCCTGGTTGTTTGGTCATTAAAATAGTTTGAAATCGAAAGTAATATGGTAACATTAATTTTGAAAAGATAATCTTTTTTGTACGGAAAAGGTGATTAGGTAGGAATTTTTTTTTACTGTTTCTATCTGTTTCTATGGTTATGTTTAGAAAGTAGTTTGAATTAAAACCGATAGGTATTACTGTTGTTTTGACAATTATTGGATTTATTCACATTAAATTTTTTGAAGTTCGGTAATGTTAATTTTTTTGGTGTTTATAAATTGATATCAAACATTCAATTGAATTCATTTGATGTAAGCTATAAAATATAGGTACTTGCTTCAACCCGCGGCTTCGCTCGCGTGTTATCAGGGAAAATAAGTTAGGTAATTATTAGTTTTGTCGTTTAGCAATAAAAATTTTCACGATGGAATGATATATTTTTTCGGGATTAAAAGAATCCTGTATCGATTGCTGGCACCAAAATGATCCAAAAGTACGTCAATAATCACAATTAAATCACAAACACTTTCTTTAAATAGTATTGCAACGCATGCCGGGTACTCACTAGTATATTATTCAAGTTTACTGTTTTCTATGCATTCTTCTCTTTATCATAATTTATAGGTTTTTTTTGTGTGAAAAAAAAACCTAAAACAATTTACGAATAACAAGTAGAAAAATATAATCAGTACTAATATTATAAATGCGAAAGTGAGTTTGTTTTTTTGTTTGTGTTTCCTTCACCACTTAACGGAGCAACCGATTGGCCTAATTTTTTGCATAGGGATAGCTGTAGAGGTGATAAATAAAATAGGAACTTATTATTATTCTTGCAGGTGGGGGTCAGTGCTTTGCAAGCTCCTGACGTCACAAATAGGCTACTTATTTTTCATCCCGAAATTAAAACAAAATTACATGTAAAAAAATAATATATGAGCAAAAAGCAACATTATTTGAAAATTAGTAGGCGGTGAGGTGGGATGTCAAAAATAATCAATTTGAAATTAATTCTTTAAATTTCTATAATTCAGTTGCTTTATCTATGGTCAGTTCGGTTTGGTTTTCGTTTTAGTTTTGTAGTAGGATTTTGGATTTGTGAACAGAATAACGATGCTACGTCATCATAGACTAACGGATGGTCGTATTTCTTTCAAAGGGATATTTGGAAGACCAAGCTAATTTCAATCCCGATAAAATATATCATTCCATCGGGAAAATTCTTGCAGATAACGCGAGACACAACCAATACATTATTTAAATAATTTCTCCCTAATACCACGCGAGCAAAGCCGCGGGCGAAAGCTAGTGTTAAATAATATTATTATATCGTAGGTTAAATCGTTTAAGTAAATAAATTATTTAGATTTATGTATAAGCTATTAATTTCTCTTGGTAACAAATTTTCAAATGCCAGATTTATATATTTTAAGCTTTTTATGTCTCTGTAAGGTTATATTTTTTTTTATCAAGTTTCACACGACTTTACAGCCTAAAAAAAATATATTAAAAAATTTCTAACTTATTGCTAAAACTCACTTTTTTTTATAGGTTGTTTAAGCCATTTATCAAATTGAATAAAAAAACATTGCGAATTATATACATCATACAGTTGGAAAAACAATTATTAACAATCATATTTTAGGAACTAAATACAAATAACAAATGGCCTTTTGGCACTTATTTCAGTTTGCAAATGGGTTCTTCTTTAATGTCATGAACTTTCGCGATAAAATCCGTATTCTCTTGCTATTCGGAATACATTTTGTAATTGCCTAATATTTTCATCTCACGATATTTGCCGTCGGCGTTTACCAGTACTCGCACTAGTAGGGTGATGTAAACGTTATGAAGGCGCTTTTTGTCGAAAGTCTTGTGCACATTATTACCGATGACCTCGAATTTCTTCACCATAAGTAAAAGTAACTACTTTGTCGTCTCTCACTCAGATCACTTGAAGTGGATTGTCTGTCATCACTCGACAGTCGGCAATATTTTAATTTATAACTATGACTTAATTATAATTATTACCATTAATGAACTTTTTATTGCTACGTTGTATAGTATAACAGTAGAATATTATTTATTTAATTTAATACTCGTGTTTTATGCCAGGCTTTGATCTTTTTTAATGTAATTACCTGTCTCTCGAAGTAAGCCTAATTTGCTAATTTTTTGACCCGATTGAATGTTAAACTATTAGCAATTAGATGTGGGTATTATATAATTGGTATTTGAAGTCTATCTTATGTGTTTTTTTTTTAAATCAATATATATTTAAACTTATATGCTTATTTTATATATATATATATATATATATATATGCTTATAAACTTATAATTCTTATGCCGAGCAGCGGTAACGTAACACAACATAATAATTACGCTCTGACAAGGAACATGTCGTGTTGTGTTCCGAAATTGATAGGCAGTCGTTGTGCATAAAATGAATTGAAATCGAATTGTAAATAAGTAGAACTTCGTTTATCCGAACTCCAGTCATTCGGTTTGCCAAATATCTAAATCGTTATCAGGAAATAAAAAACAAAGGAGATTTTTTGAATTAATTTGAGCAATTAACATTGCCGGACGCGTTGAAGTAAATTTTTAATATGATTCCAATTCACTGTATTATTTAAAAAGCAATAAAATCTGGCACTTCTTAATCAGGATATTTAGAGTTTTACTGTATTTGTTAATTGATTTAGTTTAATCAGAAATTAATAATAAATCAAATAAATCGAAAGCCTTAAAATATTTCAAAACATTTTTTTAGAAACGTTCTTGATAGCTTTAGATATTAAATTTTATGTTATCTAAAAAAAAATCCACTCGCATAATAAATCGATACCCTAGTTCTATAGGGAAATAACTCAAAATTCTTCATGTTGAGTCAACTGCATTTATTTTATATTCTTTCATTTGTTTGTTCCTTTACAATTTTTGTATTATTTTTTTTTACATTAATGATAATGTTCCCGGTCAATTTTGACTTATTTTTTTATTGAAATATGGAAAGAGAGTATTTCTTCACCCTCTAGCATTATCAACTCAAAATTTTAAGATTTGGAGTTATTTCCTTATAGAACTAGGGTATCGTAATATTATTTTGATTATATTATAGATTGTGATTCTATGTTATTATAATTTGATCTAATTAATTTTACTATGTATTTTTATTGTTATTTATTGTGGCTTGACACGGGCATAGCCTAAAGAGCCTTAATAAGTTCATAAGTATTTAATTTTGTAATTTTGAATGAATAAATAAATAAAAAAAATAAATAAAAAAATAAATAAAAAAAAATACATGGCTAGTATGGAGTTATCAAATTTTTGAATAGCTGCATGTGCAATAAATATTGTATCAGATCAGCTACCTCATTAAGATAGTAATCATTGTACATAGCTAGAAGGTGTACTGTTCCTTGTTAAAAATATTGATTGCAAAATTGATATTAGATTAAAATCTAATAAAATCAATATTTTGCAATTTCTTAATGATATGTCTAGATCTTGATAATTAGTAATTTTCGAATTTGTCATAAACTATTACGCGAATAAAAATAGAATAATCAATCATAATGTTTGGTTATCGTGTGTACAAGTATCATACTCCAAAAAAGTTTTATCGAATGTTTCTCTGTGTTATTTGATACAGTTATATCAAATGTGAATAAAAACTTAATGTCCTTTTCATAAATAGTGAAATCAGGAGTGTTTATTAAAAATTACATGAAACTCCATTGTTATACACTTCCAATTAAAAATCATATGCTACACAACATAGGTACATCGAATTTATAACATTGGTGTTGATGGATGGCGTCACAATAGATCTTCACAGGTCATAGTGACGTAAGGAGCTTGCATAGCACTGACTCCCACTACTAAGAATTATGGATGGATGGATGGGTTTGACAAAATCTACTCGAAACAAAGTGTTCTTTTATTTAAAAATCACGGTTCTATAGGTATTATGTGTATCATTAATTTAAACGAAACTTAAGTTTTTATAAAAAAATCCAAGTTTGTCTAACGAGACCTGCTTTTCTTATATAACCTACCTGATTTATTTTGTATGTGAATACACGAGATAATACGGCCGCGAGATCGTTTGGAATACCAGCCCTGGATTATTTAATCTGGTCGCACCTTAGCGTTTATATAAACAGTCGTATAAAGTTTTGTAATTTTCTCTTTCCAGAAGGTCGATCCCGAGCTTATCTTCACTAAGCAGGAGAAGATCGGCAAGGGGTCGTTCGGAGAGGTGTTTAAGGGGGTGGACAACAGGACCCAGCAGGTGGTGGCCATCAAGATCATCGATCTCGAAGAGGCTGAAGACGAGATCGAGGACATCCAACAAGAGATCATGGTACTATCGCAGTGCGATAGTCAGTATGTCACCAAGTACTTCGGATCCTATCTTAAGGTAAGATTTAAATAAATTATTTCTGAAAAACGATTCGTTTAAATTATTTTGAATTCATCCAATATCTTCATTAAACTTTTCGCAATAACGTACTTCTCTTGGAATAAAATAAAAACATTTCAATTTTGGTCAAATATTTACACAAGTTTGATTATGTATACACAAGTTAAAATAAAAAAATGTACGCTTGGCCGTAATTATTCTGAAATTTGCAAATTAAAAATAAACGAATAAAACTTAATTCGTTTTGAAAGTCCATTTTCACTTGATTTACTGATAATAATATATGTAGATAGCTTTACAACATTCTCGTTTATCACTCTCAATAAATTTGCGGATTTTTATATGATATTTACTTAACAAATATTAAGATTTCTTTCGAATCGACATACATTATAGAATACCCAAAAGCCTTTTTATTTTCGTTGGGAACCAAATATTTTTTCTCGAATTGTGGTATCTTTTGCGTATTTTAATGGTTTACGTAACTATGGAGATGTTAACCGTACCAGGCAGTGTCTACGAGTGTATTTTTGTAGTCAATTGAGTAATTAAAATATTTCTTTATAGCCCGAATTCCTTTTCCAATTGCACTGGTAATATTTTGTGAAAATATTTATTATTGCGTTATAGTTCTGACACTGAACAATGTTTATTACGTACCACGATAAATATTGATTTTCTGCGTAAGTGTTTGTTAAATAATCGATAGTTAAGTTAGGCTATATTTTGATTAGTTTTGTAACTATTCATAAGTATGTAAGTCGATTTGTACTGTTATGTTTGAAATTTTATTCTTAATATTTATCTTTCACCGTTGTGTAGTCCAGTATTTTCAATTGAAAATTGGTTTGTTCACGTTTTTTGTTTTCTGTAATACCGAACTTTGGAGGAATATTGTTTTTTCATGGATTTAAATAACTACATAAAGTTCTATAGTTTTGTTACCTAAATCATTTTTTAATACATTTTATTATGTTATGGATGTTAAATTGTAAATTAATAAGTATTTTTTTTCCTTTTATATCTTTCCTCCGCTGAATTTATTTTTTAAAATGTTTCGTTTCAGGTTTTAGCTCTCTTTAATATCTCCCCGTGGTTAGTTAGTTATATCCTCTGGCAATTCAGAATAAGCATATTAAAGCACGACTGAGTTCTATAACGAATAAATTGATTTTATGTATTTAGTTTAGATATTATAACAGAGATGAAGAACATTTAAGATAAGGTAATATAAAATTCTAGGCATCTACAGGGCTCATGCCCTGTCATTGGCTGGTTTCAGTGGCCACTTTACACACTATGTAACATTCACCATTCTTCCCATATTTGAACATCTATATTCCTTCAATTCTTTCATCTGCTGATGTTTGTTTGAATGTTCTTCATCTCTGTTGTGATATGTTAATATAAACAGCTCCCCAGGGAGTTGAATCCAGTCCTTGTCTACAAAAATTTGGACAAACTCAAAATATTGTTGATAAATTTACCTGGTCCATGAAGAAGTATAGAAATTGAAAAAATAAGATTTTTAAATATTTATGTTAATTTGTCAAAAGAGAAAAAGAAATGTATAAATACAGGTTAAATATACAGTATTGTGCGAATCAATGGAATTAGAGTATTTTTTGTCATTTTTTACGTATAGCAACACTCATATGTCATCGCACAAAATTCCTTAGAAAAAGTGGGGATGAAAAACTTACTGTGGTTCTTCACATTGACCAAACGGTGAAATATCCCATGAAGAATATGTTTTGGGGCCGCTTTTCGTATATGGGGACCGGATCTTTGATACCAATAGAAGGAATGATGAATAGCCTAAAGCATGAAGCTCCATTGGAGCAGTTGAGTACAGAACTGAGTAAATGTTGTCCTAATAGTAGGGCTGTATTTCAACAGGACCCAGCTCCTTGTCACGTATCGAAGTTTATGCTTAAGTATTTTAATAATAAAAAGATAACTCTTTTAGACTGGCCTGGAAATTCATCTGACCTTAACCCTATAGAAAATTTGTGGGCGATTTGTTAATCTAGGATACAAAAATTGTACTGCACCACCAAGATAAAGATGATAGAAGCTGTTATTCAGATGTGGTTTCGAGATGACAGAATAAAAGAAAATTGCCGAAGTTTAATTGATTCCATGCCAAAACGTATTATAAGGAGGACAAACATCCTATTAAATAAAACATATGTTATGATTGTACGTCACCTGTAACTTAAATAAAAAACGTATTTTATGATTACAAGGAATTGTATTCGATTAATTCGCTCAATACTGAACGTATGACAAAATTTTTGATTTTTATAGTTAAAAAATTTTTTTTTAAAAGGATTTATTATTAAAATTGTTGTGAACCCCTGACCTCTTAGCACGAGACAGTTTGTATTATATCTAGAGCATTCAGCATCAAGACATTGCAACAATACCAACAAATAAAGAATTTATGAATTTTGCTATTTCTAATTTAATGCGTTATCGTACGTACGTTAAGTAAAATGTATCGCTTAGTATTATAATAAAGTACAATATATAAAACAACTGTGTAATATGTAAACTATATTGTTTTTGTATTATTTCATAATTTTATAAAAGAACACTGTTATGTTTCATGTATTTATGTTCACGTTTATAAAAGGCATTTGTGCCCTGTACACAAGTAAAATAAATAAATAGAAATAAAATAAAAATGCTCTAAACTTTATATAAGTAAATGAACTTTTTAACGTTTTTTGGTAACACTAGATTATAACAAAACCTTTTGAAGTGTTTTCTCCACTGAGCCGTGATTTCTTTCGATAGACCGAGTTCGACTGTTTGGCCAGTTTTTTGTTTCTTGTTTTCTAAACTTGGTCCAATGAGCGACGGTTGCACCACATTTCCACTTTACAGGCCGTTCTGCTATTTTTACGTCTACCGTTATTTATTACTCCAGTTCCTCTCTTTTTCCGCGGCATAGAATATTGGAAAATTTCATTTCGAGGAATATTGTTTCATGTTTCTGAAGTACATACAATCGATGTCGTGCTCGTGCCTGAACATTTACAGCAAAAACATCATTTTATATTCTATACATTTTATAGAGTTCGTTGGCGTTTCGTTATTTTTGTCTTATTTACTACAACTGTTCCGTTTTCGTTTATTGTTTTATTGTAAAAGTGTTTGGTGAAGTACATGTATTCCTAGTAAATGACCCGCTGAATAATGAACATCGCTTTATAGCAATCAAACTTGCTCTTGAAATACGCTGCAAAAATTAATCAATTTATTATTCTGACTTGTAAATCAGAATAATCAATTGTTTGTATTTTAAATATTGTTTTACCCACGTTTCAGCATTTATTTTTAAACGTACTTTAAAATGAAAACACGTTTTTGTTCATTTTCATTTCTTGACTTGCGCTCTCATTTTCCAATTTATCGAGTTTTATAATTGCTAACTAGAATTAAGAAAAGTAGCATGTTTTTTCAGATGTCCCGTGTCTTTTCCTATTATCTAATGCATGTCTGTATACTGTCCTAATCTCTCCATTGCAAACTTGGACAATAACTTTTGATGACAACTAAATTGTTAGCCAATACAAATACCTACTAAATTAGGCCTTTGATACTGTCGACCATGATGTCTTATTAAATAAGCTGTATGAGATCGGTTTCTCGGATGGTATGTTAAAATTAATGGCGAGCTACCTCCAAAACAGAAACCAATACGTCTCCTACGGTCTATTCGCGTCAGAGTATTTCCATACTTTCTCGGGTGTCCCGCAAGGCTCTAACCTGGGTCCATTGTTGTTCTCAATTTTCATTAATAATATTAAAAATGTAATTTTGAACTCGCGTTTTCTGTTGTTTGCGGATGACTTAAAACTGTTTTTAAAGGTGACAACTTCTGACGATTTTCGTCTTCTCCAAGCGGATATATCTAATATATCTGAATGGGGAAGGCGAAACAAACTTGGGTTTAATGTTTCCAAGTGTTCGGTCACGTCCTTCACTAGGGCCCAAAAAACTCTTTTTTTTCGCTACAAAATGAATGACCAGAATCTGATACGAACATCGAATGTTAAGGATCTGGGCGTTAGATTTGTAAGCACTCTGACATTTCATGAACACATAGAGACAATCAGTGGTGATGCATTGAAGATGTTAGGATTTGTTCTGCGTACTGCCAGGGTTTTCGAAAATACCCGCGTACTGAGAACTCTTTACAACTCCTTGGTGCGAAGTAGACTCGAGAGTGGCTCGATGATTTGGGGGCCACATGAACTGAAGTACTCTCTTATGATAGAGAAAATCCAAAAGAAGTTTCTGAGATATCTCTACATGAGAGAGTGCGGGTATTATCCCTGGCTCTACCCGACCGAGTTTCTCCAGGGTATGCTTGGCTACAACAGTTTAGAGACTAGAAGGAATGTGTATTTGACCACACATTTTTATCGATTGTTGCGCGGTATGATTGATAATTCTGAAATTATGATGAGCATTGGTTTGTATGTTCCTGATAATTACCTAAGACAGCGTCAGCATAGATTGTTTCATATTCCGATATTCAGGACCAACCTGCCTATGGTTATGCCTGTTGGAAGAGCTACCGCTATGTTGAACAACATCGCTCTGGATATTGATCTGTTCCATGTATCCGAAGGGGTTTTCCGGAGCAGGATTCTTCGACTCCTTTGACATGAGTCTCTTTCGTGTATTTTTTTTCCTTTTTTATAATATGTACGTATTGAATATATTTTTGTAATGTATATGTTATATTTAAAATAAATAAATTGAAATTGAAATTGAAAATTGAAAAATAGATATTTAAGTTTAAAGAAAAAAAATAATGTAAGTGTAATTTAAATTCAGCCGTTCAGCTAAGTAAATAAGATTGATAAAATAAATGTAAAACAACTTTGTTTTTATCCACTTATTTTTAATTTATCGGTCGGTAGAAAAAATAAAAAATAAGTGGTTAAAAACAAAGTTTTTTCACATTTATTTTATTTTAACAAATAGCCACAAAGTTAATGCTTCAAATATAAATTTTATTTGAATTAGATCGGTTTACCATCGCAACTATTTGATGGATACTTTTTTCCCTGTAACTGTTTGTATGTTCAAACATTTTATGTTTGTGAGGAATAGAGCAGTCGGTAATCCTTCCGCGAAGCTTCGCGCGAACTCGCGCGAGATTTAACAGCGGCTTTGCGACTGAATGGGAGTTTATCCTAATATTTGCAGACAAAGATTCCACTCAGAAAGGAGCTAGCGAAAAGGCGGCTTCAAATCGCCGTTTAGCAAAGCCAGTGGCGTTAAATCCCGCGCGCATAATTATTGCTCTCATGAAATATAAATACGACTGATCTAAGATAATTAGGATATACGCATGTTGGAAATCTCTATCAACATATTTATATACTAATAATTTACGAATGTTACCTAGATCAGATCTGTTCTTCGTCCGAGATCTTTTGTATCCGCGTATAACATTTGTATCACAATCAAATGCAATATATTTACTAGATTTGGTAATAACAGTTGCGAACCTCAACCTATAGATTCGTAAAGCTCTATGTACATTTTATTTTAACCAACTTTTGCCTAAATAAGCGGTGGTAGTCACCACTCGTCCAAAACTTTATTAATTAATTCCTAAAGTACAGCCAACCGGTGTCTATCTTTAGTCTCCATGATGTTAGACATTAGAGAGCCTTTTTCCATTAACTTTATGAGTCAAGTTTCCATTCAACTTCCGCTAACCTATTAAAACCTGAAGAAGGGGTATAATACCGCCTACTTTTGTTTGTGGAACTGAATCGAGTCTTCGAATGCGGAAAAGAGAACTTAGAAATGAAATTTTACCTTCGAAACGGTGTATGGTTTTTCCTCAAAAGTGCATTCCTCGTTGGAGGGCTTCTCGCGCAAATACAACAATCGCGAACATTTTTTACTAGTTCCTGGTAGCTCGAAGAAGCGAGACTCGCAGTACAGTATTGAAAGGACGATAAGGTAACAAATGCATTCGGGTCACGAGGTTAATGGGGACTGTTATCAATGCGTAACTTTGGTTATCTAAACTGTTTGATAGTAAACTTTTGTTGTTTAGAAAGCAATTTCACAAATGAAAATAAACGTGTCGACCTGTATAGTCAAGGACTACCGTAACATGCCATACATACATTTTATACGTATAAGTTTGATCAATAATAATATTATGTACCTGCAACTGTTTGTATAATTTTATATTTCGTCCAACGCATTTAGATTTTTATATAAGTAGATATAAATAATGACGTTTAAAGGCTGGCGTCATCTTTATCAAACCCATTTTTAGCTGCTCTAACGTTATACAACCCTTATTCATATTTTTATAGTAAAATATACGTACTTGTCTAGTTAATCAAATTGTAGTACTTAATTACTTACGGACTTATTCAGTCCATTTAACGAGAGTAAATACATTACTTCTTAGTTTTTGTAATATATACACAGGTACAATTGAAATACAAAACAACTAAAAAAGACAAAAAAACTAAAAAACAAAATTCTAATTATTACCTCAAGACAAGATCTCTATTGACAAGTATCGTTGTCTACATCAGCGTTTCCCAACCGCTGGTCCGCTGACCGGTACCGGTCCGTTAATATTTTCTGCCGTTCCCCAGAAATACTCGTCGCCCATTTTAAATTTCCTGTACTGAAACAGCGTCATTTGTTATTTCTATACCTGTTATAATATAATATTAAAAACCAATAAACAAAATACTATATAAATAAAAGTTTTCATACCTGCGTTGCCGGTCCGCAAAATTTTTCTCCTATTTTCACCGGTCCGCAAGCTTAAAAAGGCTAGGAAATGCTGGTTTACATCACCTTTGTTTACCGATTACAATAAAATTTACAATCAGTTGTTTATGTTATTAATAATTTCGATTATATTTATGTTGTAACATGTACTAATTATTTTCCCACGATTTTAAATTTAAGGGTCACCATTGCATTATTTTCTTGTTCAGATCTTTTCTTGTCTCCTACTTCCCGATTGCAATAATATGCCTGATCTATGTCTATTGGTTCTCCGCCCAATTTCGCAAATTCAATTGCAATATTTCTTCGTAAGACATTGCGCACGTTTGTATATACGTACATACCTCCGGTGACATCACCTGATGCATCTTGCAAAAACTGCAGTTTTACGTCATTATATCGACGTACTTGTATATCATCACTGTTTAAACTTACTGTGTCAATATTATGATTCTCCATATTAATGGCGGCTGTTGTATTTCTGTTATAAAAAAACATGTTTATAATGATAAAATTAATGCAAACAATTACGATTATTTATTTGAATTTTTAAATTGTGATTTTAGATTCTTGGTCATATTTGTGGTTTATTCTGTTTATGTTATTATCAATTTAAATAAATTGTTTATTATTTATTTATATACTCATTCATGTTTAGTGATTAAAAGTATTTACTATTGTACGCAATAAGATTTTTAATTGTTTATTAGAATAAAACTAGTTAATTTTCACAATTACAGCAAACCTGCCAATTTCAATGTCCATACGAGTATTAAAAAAAGTCGTAAAAAAAGAGCATAATAAAATTTTTAAAGGTATAGACGTATAAACACGTGAGTCCATGAAAACAAAAAAAAAACAATTATCAAATCATCAATACACATTACGATTTATAGTTACTGAGGAAGAGTTTAAAACTGGTGATCCTATCATGGAAAAGATCCATCTCTTTTGGTGCACTGTTCAACAGACCAATCTTCCTCCCCATAGGCATCATCAATGGTAAATTAGTCCTGAAATCGATTCAGGAATAATAAGTCTGTTGCCTAGCTCTTAAGTAGTTGCTCGATGCATATAATTTTATGCACTTCAAAGTGTTGGAATTATAAATTAACCCCTTTCATCATCGTTTCCCTTCCGCACCTAATGGTGCATAGGGCACTGCATTGGTACTCCAATCGCAGCGTATCTTGATCATTTTTGTTACATGAAGGTAAGATGATCAGTCTTACGCTTCAGGTACCAGTCCAGGGACTATGAAATATTCTAGTGTGAAAACACCCATTTTAATTAATATTTCACATCAACCATGTCGGGAATCGAACCCGAGACTTCTTGCATGGCAGGCTAACGCGCTGACCATTACACCACGAGGCCGACACCTTAACCCCTTTAGTATGCATATGTTCTGTAATGATCACTTTACAAACCAAAACGAATTTTTAAAATTTTATGGACATCATTTACTTCTCTTGAGATTATGCGAAATTAAGACGTATTTATTTAATATTTTTAAAATATATATGTATAATCAATTATAAGGTGTTTTAAATATCTTTGTATCAGATTGTTATTCTTAATTCTGTGATTACGTTTTCCAAGCAACTTTTAATTTTAAATATCCTTTATTTGCTTCAGCAATATGTTATACGTATAAAATGTCCCACGGGACTCTTTTTTTTATTTTTTTTTTATTTATTGGGGATATCAACAGTAATATATATAACAAAAATACCAAATAAAATATACAGAGAATAAAACCAATGACAGATATCCACAGAAATACATTAAATACACGTACAATACATACTAGTGTGTTTGTGTGAGTGTAAGTGAGTGAGAGGGTGGGTGAGTGGGTGGGTGTTAAATTGGAATGAGAGTGGAAATGTGTGTAAATATTGCACAAGTGTCAAGTGTCGAAAATACAAATATATTTAAAATATTAAGAATTAGAGATAAAATATAATAAAATAAAATAAAATTAATGTAAAGTGAGCTTGTATTCCGTACAGCGCAAAGCCCGTTCTGTCTAACCGGAATATACAGTTATGTCACGGTATACAATATATAAGAAGTACTAGTAGAGAACAAGACATACACATGATAACTTCCATACTAAGTTTCAGTCTCGAGTGCGCTTCTTCCGTCACCTCACTGAGAGATTAGAAAGTAGTATGATTAGTTTAATCGATAAATATGTTTTTACTACATTTACATCGTGTTCAATTAAAATAACACGAGAAACAGTATGTTAATTAATTAAGTGTTCTTTTCCGTTTTGGTGTCATAATAATTATCATAGGTATCATTAGTCTTAATATTTAGTACTTAGTATAATAACATTAGGCAAACATACACAGATTTTATTTCTAAATTCCATGGTTTGATGTGACACTGGGGTATTTTCTTCCTAAGCTACTCTAGTTTTACACATTTCACATAGTACAAATCCTTTGCTCCGTCATTTTCGCTCCGGAATAATCTTTAAAAAAACCAACCTCGCGTCGGAAATAGCGAAAAATTCACAAATTAATCATCGAAATGTGTACCTATTTAGAGAAAAAAATATGCTCTTAATTACGTATTTAAATTAGAAAATCGTAGGCTTAGATACCTACCTGGTAAGAGAAAAATAGAAAATTGGGAAATGTAATTACTTAATTATCACCATCACACTCCTATTTGCATCCGATGGTGTATAGGGCGCTACATAAAACCAAATTCAGCATACCTCGATCATATATGTTACATGAGTAAAATGGTCCGTATGATGGTCCGTCAGATGTCAGTTTAGGGACTATGAAACAGTGAAAAATAGCAGTTTTAAACCATCTTTAAAAAATATATTTTAATTTGACTCTGCTAGGAATCAAACCCGGGACCCAAAGCTTGATAGGCGAATACTAAGGCTAACTTATTCCTTTTTTTGTAATTTTTCCCGAATGTAGCAATCGAGTCGAGAACACTTATCCAGGGTTCTGGTTCTATTTCACACACAAAATTGTATTCTTCATCCTCCTGGACACAGACAATGCAATACTTACTTAAGATTAAATCGAATACACTAGTCCATGTATATAATCGTATTGAAATATTTGATTTCATGTTTCCAAACAAGATCTTGTAAGCTTTGCAGTACTTTTAGATATTATGTTGTATTTGTCGAGTCAAGTAGAAAATGTATTTTATTACATTAATATTGCTTTGATCCTTTGAAAATAAATAGATAAAACAAAAACATAGAGCGGTTATTGACGATAAAAAGACTTTTTTATACTTTCAATCAATTTAAAAACAATATTGGTAATACATGTGTCATTGTAAAAGTATTAGAGCTTTTTAGGATAAATAACGAAAACAGATTTAATGTAAACCAATAATTCGTAAAAAAAATACATCAAATTTTATGTGATATAAATCCGTGGATATTATGAACGTTGTGCAATAGTGTTTTTGATGTAAACGCCAAAAATTTTTCCGGATATTCACGGGTGTCGGTTCATGCTACGCAGATTCTGAGAAAAGTGTTTTAAATATATACTTAATTTCGCCTATAGTATAGTGGCTTATCACTCAGCCTTTTTGCTGTCGATATGTAATGCAAATAAAAACGATTTTTTAATGGAGTTTCTTGTATGGGGAATACGCTTAGGTATAATAATTATCATTTAACGGTTTTTTGACATCGTGAATTAGATACTAAATAGACACCAGTACTAATCATCTCGCTAGTTTCTCGTAGTCGTAGGGGTAGGCATAGAAGATAGGACGCTATTACACTATATACAGGATGTTCATTAAACCCTGTCACATCCGAAACCACGATGATCAGTATGAGCAAGAAGACATATTGGCACATTAAAATATTTTTTTAGAACGAATAAAATTTTAAAAAAATATATATTAAGAAAAGCAAATGGTTGCTTACTTCTGCAGGGCAGAAACGAGGAGGGATAGGGGGGAGTCTAATACTGCGCCGCGCTCTCCTCACTTCTCCCCTGCAGAAGTAACCACCATTTGTTTTTTTTAAATATATATTTTTTTAAATTTCTTTCTCCTAAATATTTTTTTAAATATGCTAATAAGTAATCTTGTCCATACTGATCATTGTGGTTTCGGATGTGACAGGGTTCAAAGAACATTCTGTATATTTATTAATACATGTAGTCCGTTCTCTTTACATGTTATGTACATTCATGTACGTCGATTTTTTTTGTCAGTTAACTTTTAATTTCATTGATTTTTGTCAGCTTGTTAATCGTCTTTAAACTTCGTTCATTGTTAATACGTATTTAAGTTTCTCAAGCCGAGCCGAGCCGAGTATGCAGTTAGTACTTTGAACACTCATCGCGTAAGGTTTAACGCTGTAATTATTATAATGTGGGCCTGTAGACTATACCTCCAAGGGCTTTGACCCCAGCAATGACAAGCTGTGTCGGATACGAAATACGGACATTATGCGTATGGAAATGTGTAAGTACTCTCACGTGTACGTGTATTGTATTTAAAACTGGCTACAGAGGACTATACTATCAACTCGCTAACTGGGGTTTGAGTATGAAGAGACTAGGAAATATTGTGCTCTAATTTTCTATTGTAAAATTGGAATATTTGTATGAATTTCCGTCGGTAACATGTCAAAGTCCAGAAATCGTAGGTGAAGTTCATAAACATTTTTATGTTTAAATTAAAGTCAATTAAGCTATCCAATTTTTATTTTATCAAGTTCCCGTACAACTTTCATATTTAATGTACTTATTTTTTTTTCCATCGAATTTAAGCATTTGTTACAACAAATGAAATGTAATGTTTACGTGAATTGAAAAAAACATTTCTTTGAAAAGTACTTTAAATAAACAATATTGTTTTAGTTAATCTAGTGAAAGTTAATTAATTGTGTTATTTTTTATTGTTTTTTTTTTATCTAGGAAATTAAAACTGTTCCATTGAAGTGGTATTTTTAAAAATATTTACATACATAATAAATAGTATTTTAATTCTGTTTGTGTACATAATTGTGAAAAATAAACGTGTAAATACGTTTAAATAAATGTCACGTGCTTGTCCTTAAATAAGTTTTTTCCCAAAAACGCATTTGGAATATTACATTAAATTGCGTATAGTAAACTTCTTAAATAAATATTTATAATAAAAATAAACCTAATGACAATTTGAAATTAATTATACAAGATTTGACTTTACGTCTAAAACAACAGCTAACTCGAATCGATCAGTTATTTACCTATGTACTTTTTATTCTTCTTCTTCTTGATGTCTCCTCGGTGTAGTCCATTGGCTCCTATCCTCGGTCACCCTTCATCGGTTTCTGCCTCTTCCTACCTCGTCCCAGTTCTTTTGACACTGTCTATCTTCTTCTTTTTTCTACCTCGATTTGCCTCTGGACCGTTCCCATTAACAACCCATTGAGTTCAAACTTTTGGTGCCCTGTCGTCATCCATTTTGTCCATGTATCCCGCCCACCGTTTGTTTATGACGTACATAATCATAAAATTATGTATTTGCGCTATGTGTGTTTTGCTTTTTCCCTTTTGCCTGCTGAAAATGTATCACTCTTGGTTGTTACATTATTTTCAAGTGGCACCATTTAATCCCGGAAGTGTAAATTGAATTGATTATTTAACTTGCCATAATGCAAAAACAATTATCAAGATGCGCTGCAATCGGTGTGCCAATATGTACTATTGGATATAGGGAATGATAATGATTGTAAAATCTTGTTTTATATATTAACATATTTACATTTTAATATCTAGTGAAAGAATAAAATTTAAAAAAAATGTATACAATACAATACAAAGTTCTTTTTACGATACATCTTTCTATTAGCTTTTTTTGTAGGCAGTACTTGCGTATATATTTATTTTCAATAAAAATCGTGGATAAACCACAAGAGGATGCGATTTACCTAATACCTAGCCGTTTTAATCTCTTTCGGAATCTAATATACCTATTTGATTGTGTATTTCTTGTAATACATATGAGGCAGTCATTTTATGACTGTTAAAATAAATAAAAATAATGAATTTATATATTTTTCTTATTTCGCTGTTAATTTAAAAGTCGTGGTTTATATTATACCTTTGTACGTATTTGTTGAATGTAAATACGTCTATAAACTAATGTTATTATTTAATTGTCCTTTAATGTGTTTTTTGAAAACTCCTTGGGAATATATATGATACATTATGAATTGTGCATAATACGTTTTTTTTTAAATAAAAATAATAAACCTTTATTACTACGCTTGTGTAATAATTTAGAGAACGTACACATAAATGAAAATGTAGTTTGTGCAAGGAGGCTCCACAACCCGTGGGGTTTCTTAAATCCAACGCACATAAAGAAGTCCGCTTTATCGTGAAGATGTTAAACTAGAAATCGTGCTGGACAAGTGGCGGTAGTAACTCGAGAATTGATATATCGCATACTATTCGCATAATACGCGAAATTGTGGCAACAAAAAAGAAATTGAGTATAACTATTTTTGCTCTCGTGGGTTGCTAATTTACACGATTTGGCCTCCGTGGTGTAATGGCTAAAACACGGAAAGTTCCGGGTTCGATTCCCGGTAAGAACAAAAAAAAGTCGTTATTTTCATGTTCTTTGCGGTAATTCACCCCTGTAATTGGGCCTTCTGACCTGTTATGGCGCAAAAAATATATAAAAATAAATAACTAAATCCCACAAATAGTTTTTTTGATAAGATCGAGAAATATCTGTGTATATGTCTTGTGTCGCACAATCGCGTGTCTTTCACTCCTATAAAAGTAAGTTATTTGCAAATTTGTTGAACACTTATCGAAATATTACTTTTAGTTAATGGACGGTGACACCTAAAATATCAACATTTGGTAATAAATCATTGAAAGTGACAACTAGAAATCAGAAAATATTCTGAATCTATTATCTTCTCTTCAAGTTCGTCGAAATAAATCCGATATGTTAGTTCTATTTAAAATCCTCAATTTACTATTTGATGCGCGTGAACTAATAAGCTTTATAAAATTTAATATTCAAACATGAAACTTTAAATAAAAAAAATATCTTTTTCACATTGAAAACCATATAACTAAATATTGTTTTCATTCCGCCTTGCCTAGAATACTTAGGTCTGCCAACAAATATCGCACTCATAATTTCTTTTTAAACAAGTTGACTTCTTTCATGCGATCACTGAATCAAATTCAACTGTAATCACATCTCTCCTTCTTCCATTCTTACCTAGTCCAATTTTGTTCCCTCTTTTTCCTTATTCACATATTTATGATTTAGTCGTTATTCTTGTACACTTTCAGTATAATATTATTTCTTTTTTTCTATAATATAATGTATGTCGTCCTTGTATGTGCGTGCTGGGTATAAATAAAAAATATATAAATCTAAAAATAGTTAAGTGAGATTTAAAAAAGCTGCCTGAAATTGCGAAATTTCGACATACGACACTTAAGTTTTGAGTGTACTATATCTGCAATGCTCCAAGTACCCCACTTACCCCTTCCAGCATTTCAGATGCTGGTGTTCTACCCTTGACCCGTTAACTTTGCCTCCGCTCTCTCGCGGGAATTTTTAATCTACGCTCTTTCAAAATTTCCGCAAAACAACTGCCGTTTGTAATTTTTTTTAACTCTTTAATTTATTACGTTTTTCCAACTCGGCAGGTAAAGTCGACGACAGTTTGTGTCGCTTTTTAATATACTTTTTTTTTATAATGGAAACTTAAAAAAAAAGATTTCATCATAATTTATACGTCGGTATTAATTTTAACAAACCAAGAAATATGAATCAGTTGTGACTTTTATGAGCTTGTACCTTTCAAGGCTGCTGACATGTTTTCTTATTGTAATTTTCGAAAATGAAAATTTATGGTTTCTGTTGCAAGAGCTTTCTGAAAATTAATGTTCAATTTATTTGTGTTTACTAAACTGTTTGTTTGACTGTCTTTGGTTCACTACGGACTAGAATTTTGAACAGGACTGTTGTGGACAGAACTCTTGAAAAGTAATTAAAACTTAAAGCAAAGTGCTTATTTTGTTTAATTTAAAGTGCGATTATTTTGTTTAAACGTTTTGGAGTTAATAATTCAATGTTATATTTAAATAACTATTGGTATTTAGTATATTGGCCCTAAAGTTATAACCTAATAGAGTCGCGCTTACTGAGAAAAAAATATTCTATGATTATTGACCTCGAAGTTATCTACAGATTACAGCAATATAATACTTGGATTGAGACCTGCAAGCGCAAACCGAAACCGTCCGTTGCACGTTTGTTGTTTGACTAAAAACCAAACTTAAACCATACCAATTTTTTAAAACGCTTTTGTTCAATGCAATAGAGCCTAAGGGCTTCTCTAGAGAATTATTACGCTTAGATATTGGTACTATTTTAGTGTGTATAATAATAAGTTTGTTTATTAAAATATATAATACGTGTATGTACTTACGTGTATATTAACTATGTATGTCGGAGTTCGTAATCATGCAATTAAATTTGGAATACACGAAAAAGTTACACCTGATTTGATAATTCTGTTTTTTATTCGTAAAATAAACATTATAAACTAGGTAAAAAGAGTATCTGAAAGAAGAACTTTAACGTTTAAATGTTTGATTTTAATTGATGAAAAAGAATAGTGAATGTTATACAGTGTAAAATGATCACTTAAACTAGCCAATGACAGGTTTTGCGCCCTTTAAATGCCTTTATTTTCACATTCCCCAATAATTCCTTCATATTGGTTGAAATGTCTTATAAAGATAGAAGAAGTATTGGTCATATTAATTGATATCGTGTTTAAACTTAGTAATAAATAAAAACAAATCAATTAAATATGTCGATATTATAAGTGACACAGTTAAACAAAGATGCTTTCTTTATTTGCATTTTTACTAGCAGATTACTACCTGCATTTTTTTTAAATTACGATTAATCGTAATTAGATAGCTCCTTGCTCCGTCACCGCCGCCATGCCACCGGTAAACGGTCACTCTGTCTTACTGGTAATAGTGAAGTAATAATAACTGTTTGCTTCACATTACCACTCCGGCTACCTCTGGTTCTGCATTGTGTGCACAGTGCACACACACACACACACACACGAGATACGAGGTAATTGTTAGCGCTTCCGTTCTGGCCGCACCCTCACTGCTACTCCTTCCGGTGAGAACCTATGCACCACTGCCCACTTTACTTTTTAATATAAACTTGTTGAAAAAAAAAACTAAGTTCACGAGTGTTTGGTAAGTTACTATTATTTTTTTATTTTAAGATTCAAACTCCAGCCAAGTAATATACGATTTTAAGGTAACTGCACAGTAAACATATTTACAAATAATATCAGCATTACAAGACGATGATAATATGATAAACAAACAATTATTTTCTTCACGTAGTACTGCAATACTTCGGTAGTCAGATGGCAGAAGGGACCATCTGTATTTTTGTCTTTGTTTTAGTTTTCAAAAGTTTTAATTAATATTTCAGTAAATACACGCAGCAAAAAAATAAAAAAATCAGCATCATTTAGAATGGTAATTTATTATTGAAAAGCAACACTAAAATATTTTAGTTTGTTAATTAAAGTCTTGAAATTGAAACGTATTTCAGCTCTCCTGAACATTTTTGAAAATTACAGATGGTCCCTTCTGCCATCTGACTACCGACTTGTACATTGGTAGATACTTGATACACCGATTGCTACGTATCTATGTAGCCTTCAGAAAATTACATGATTTTCGTCATCAAATGTCAGTTTTGAGACTGTAAAATATGGCCTTTAAATAAAAATATTTCGCGGCGACCTTGTCGGTAATCGAACTCGGGACCTCGTGCGTGATATCTGACCCAATGCGTCAAACACTGTATTCGGTCAAAAATATTGACAAATTAACACTTAATTCCGTGAGGACGATCTTTGACTTGTGTTTCTAAGTGCTACGTTGATTTTTTTTGGACATTGGAATTTTAAAGTGATTTCAATGCAATGTTTGTGATAAATTGTAAACTTACTAATTTTATTTATTCAATTCACCAAAACTCAGTTATTTACTGAGATAACAAATTAAACACGAACAACTGGTTTTGTTATAAAATGGCTACAGATTATTCGCGCATTCTATGCAAAATAAAATGTTCTATTCTATTCTATTCTATTTTATTTGGGAAATTAACCGTTCTACATACATATTTATAGTAAACAAACAGATATAGTGTATAAACTCAGAACTAATAACAGATTTCCACAAAGTATACAAAGTTAGTAAAGAAAATATATTACATATAAAATAAATTCATCCAAAATCACTCTAAAGAGTGGAGGCGCGAAAAAAATAAATACATATAAGTTTATACATATAAGAATGTTATTTTCATGTACTCGTAAATATTTTTCAATAATTAAAGATTTTTAAAATATTTTTTAAGAACAGTAAGTTATTGTAAATTGGGCGGGATTGGGACAAGAATGCTTGATGAGAGGATAAGGAAGGGAAGGGGGATGTACATATTTATTATTATAATGTCTACTAAGTTACATAATGCATTTTTAGTGTCAATTTTAAATCTGACAGAGTGATGTTTGTGTAATCTATATCTTTATATTTTGTATTGTACACTAAAAAAGGTCCTACGAAAAAAGCATATTTAACATATGATGTTTTACTTATCGGTACATGAAACAGGTGGTACCGTCTACAAATCCTGGCTGATTATTATAGTTAATAAAAACTAGTTTCGACGCATTGGTCTCTGTGATCTACATAGGCGCAGGCGTGATGATATAAGAGCAGAGATTGGAGCGATAGGACGTGATGCGGATCTACCGGATGTTCCGTACCAACAAGGTGAAGGTCATCTTCCTCACGGTATTTTATCCTATCCTCTCTTCTCCTCTCCTCTCCTTGACCATTTTTACTCAGATATTACGATGCCTTACAATCTTAATAATAATAATAAATATGTAGTTATTTATTGTCTTTTTGTATATTTACAAACGCTTCGCTGTCTCAATGGAGACTAATCCACGATTTAAAACTTTATTCCCAGTACCTTGGATAAAATTCCGATGTACAAGTATATTATTTTATATTGCGTATGTTGTATCCTCGTAAGTTTTATTCGCAACTAACCATGTTAGAACAGGTTTTATTGTTGAAATAGATAGCTAGCAACTCAAAACAGAAAAACATATCTATGTTCTATGACTGCTAGCTAGCAACCACACGTACATGAAATAAAAAGTAAACACTTATCACTAAAATTACACTTATATCTCAAATTGCGCATAGATCATTTCATTGGTACACATAGCGTATCTTGGTAACACATATGTATTACATGATTACAAAATCACCAGTCATATGTTTCAGGTCTCGATCGTGTAATCTTTGAATGCTAGAAATATCATCATTTTGACTTTATTGGGAACCCGAACGAACCCGGAATATTGTGCGTATATGAACATTTTAACTGCTGTTGTATGTATAATCCAGAACTAAATAATATAGTTTATTTAAAAGACAACCGTATCTTAATTGGAAAAAAGGTTTAAATGGCATATATGTAATGGTTTAACTAAATTTGAAATATTTTCATTTTTAAGTTGGTAGATTTGTCCAAACTTGAAAAACCTTAACTGTACATAATTATATATTATTTATTATCGTATTATTTGCTGATTAAGAGGTTATACTTTTTTTCCAAATAAATTGTTTATGTTTTGTCGGATTATAATTGGACAACGGGAAAGAAAAGTTTTTTCTCCTCATTGCGCTGACAAAAAACATGAAAAAGCCCTTAAAAAAGTCTAAAATTGATACTACAAAATACTTGAGCAAATTTGAACTCGTAGGAATGTAATTTTATAAAATTGCTGTCGATTCTTTCTGATGTGTGTTTGTATGATTATTTGACGTAATAAAAGGCCTCAGTGGCAGCTGTAATCATGGAGCAAGAAAGTATCGCATGTGAAACGACAGTGTAATTTGGTCGCATAAACTCACAGCAATGCGAACAATCATTTCGACTTCGGCACAGCAATCATCTTTAACTTCCGCGACCGAAAGTTCTTAAAGGAGAATATATAACTTTTTTTGTAGGTAGTTAGGTACACAATATATATTTAGAATGGCAGGGATCGGGAATCAAGTGTGCCCGTACTTTTTTTTTAAAAAAAAGGAAGAAATATTGTAAATCTTATCATTTACCAAAATATTGCAATTTTCAGACCTTTTCATTAAAGTCGCAAATAACTTGTACTGGAAAAATGGGAATCGTATTGTGGTTGTGGGATTTGAATCTCCCGTGATTCGTTAGTCCACAACATTACCACAGAACCACAACCGGGTCAATACCCATTATATTTTGACTATTATTTAATGTTTGGAGCAAACTTATGCATCCATCTACCTTCAACTGGTTTTTTCCTCTTCGTTTTTTTTATCATTTTGAAAAGTCATCTTTATTTCTATGGCTTGTAATGAATTTAGTATTATTTATTTTTTCACCTCAAACGCTGTTAATCAAATAATTTAGAGTTTTATCTTAATATTGAGGAATATTTACCGTATCTAAAGGACTTCGTAGTTTACTTTCTGAGTAAGCATCGCATCGGTTCACCTTTCTCCCTTAAATTCTCACCCCCCACTTCTCTTCGGTTTTCAGTTACTAAGTGTTTCTGCCGCCGTTTTCGCCCCAATTAAATTACAGATCCAATTATTTAGCAATGAAAATTATTTTGCTTGTTTTAGAATATTGACAGTTTGTTCACAATGTTCAGAAATAGTAGTTGAACGATTCTGTATTGGTATAATTATTTCACAACAATTATATTCAATAATAAAAAAAAAACGGCACTAAATTAATATTGGAGGGTAAAAGCACTCGATTTATCAGTCTTTGGGTGCGATTCTTGTACTAGAAAATTTAATTATTTATTTACTTCTTTCCGTCACGCACATGTCTCCTGTGCTTTAATTGCATATGTATGTAATTTAGTTGGTTATAAAATGGTTAAAATTCGTTACTTTTATATCATATTGCTTAGTAAATAGATGCAATAATTTTACTTTCACTTCATCTTGCGCATATCACAACACTGTACACGAGAAGCATTGCTCATTGTAGCGTACTAGTACCTAATGCACGTTTGTCACGAAAGCTTTCAACACATATTTTATCATTAAATTTGAGAATTTGTATTTGTTGTCTACCCTTGGAACCTAACTCAATATATGAATTGATTATATATAAACGTAAAATAAATAAGTTACGTCATTGCATTGCAGTGCAAATAAGACATTTGACTTAGCCCTAACGATTAACAAAGTGAATGCTAAAATTATAATTCAGTATATTATTTTGCGTTAAAATATATACGTTAATCGTTTCAGTGTGTCATTTTCAGTATGTGGCTTTGATAAATCTTTATATTATTCCGTTTTGCTCCGTATGAAAATAATTTAATGCGGACTTCTGATTTACGTTATTTTCTCGTCCGGCTGGCAGATGGCGCGCTGTTGCCATTGTTCTACGACATTATTGTTTGGCGCTGAAAAGTCTTAAAAACTTATTTGGCTGAAAGCTTTATCTATATATAGCACCGTGCTGTGTGAATAAGTTACAAGTAAAGAAACACAATACGTCATTCTGGAAAGGTCGCGAAGGTTTGTAGTTATGCTGAGCCGCCGGCGCGGCGTGGCGGTCTATGTGCATGAAAGAGTGGACAATAGGGGTATTGGTATATTATTTTCCTTCACCAAGTCAATTTATTTTCCATCAAACTTCCTTTGAGGTTGTTATCATACCCGTTATCCGTATATGTAAGAAAACGCGATCAATTTATAATCTTTAAATTTCGGACCGGTAATTTGTAAATTAGATCCGTAATACATTTTTTTAGAAAACTTATGTTATTACTTACGACATAAACCAGCGGTCGTTTCAACTTTTCTTCCCTAATATCTTGGTTTGTTTAAACTATTTGAATTTTTGTAATCTGTTCGTAAATATTTTCTGATTACGAACAATGTACTAAACATAATGTCCGACCGTAAAAACTAAAAAAAAATAGAAAAAATTGCAAGTTAAAAATATGTTTGTATCCCGTGTTAGGGTTTGATTTAAATGATAAAAAACATCCTGTAAAAGAAATATACTTTTATGTTTTTATTTTTCTTTATTAATGTATATTTGCGTTACCCGTTATTATAAGTTACCCCTATTACCTACAAATTTTACTTTCGTAGAATTTTTGCCTTTCTTTTTAATATAACACTGGATATAATAAAATCAACCTAGCTCAATTGTCGTTGGTAATAAATCCTTTGGTGTGTATTGCCTATTCTATTCGGTTCGGATGATCTCAGTCGAAATCTATTGCATTTATTTAACATTTAAACAATGATTGAATTACAACGATAGTTATCTCAGACTCGTCGAACGTGATTGGTCACAGTATTTGATGTCATCACAATTCATTAGATATTATTTATTATATTTCGGCGTTCATTTGTTATACCTACACAGTTTCTTCATTCTTTATTGAAGCATTGTCAGATTATCATTAGTTTTATATTAAAAATAAACAACACTATTTTGCTTAATTTAACAATAATTATTTGTAATAGTTTTGCAAAATAATAATCTGTTTTTGGTAGCTATATACAAACCAACGTATTTGTGTAGTTACGACATCAAAGTTATCTACTGCAATAATGTCACTCTGTCGAGAATTTTCTTTAGAAAAGTGCAAGTAAAGTGTTGCATAACTGGTGAAAGCAAAGTGTATCGATGCAACTCTCTACATCACTGTAAATTGCATATATTTTTGTTACAGAAAATGGCACAGTTTATTCTTTATATTTGCATTTAAATATTTTATATAATTTTACTATTCATTTTATTATTATGACTCAATAAAGAGTAAAAAAATATCTTCGGAGGAATATAAAAAGTTGTATGTATAATTTAGTAGTTATTGGTATCGTGATGTAAACTTTAACAATAGGAATAAATTTATGAAGCTCAAATAAGATACGAACCCCATTGGATTTCTTTTCTAGAACAAGAACCTCATAAATTTATCTAAACACTCTTTATTTTTTTTATTGTGAATTGTTTTTATGATTTGATTTTTCAGAATTGTTATTTTTCCGTCTTGGTCCGAGATAACAGTGAGGGGTGGAATTAGATTCTCGAAAACTGTTATGGCGCCAGTATTCGTATTGTATTTGCGTAAAACAACGGAATGTTTGCGAATAACAAATACTTATGACTTTTGTTTTTGAAAATCATGTATTAATAATATTATAATGTTGAATGCAGTTAAAATAATATATTTAATAAATAAGATAACATCATATCATACAAACAACATTAAAAAACATCGATACTAAGGACTTGAGCTTAGTAAATCAAAAATTTAAATTATAAATAAAAAATATTTTATTTATTTATTTACGGACATTGTACATTTATACCATTTCTAGGGATGAATATTACAATATAATAATAGTTAAAAACATTAAAAAAGAATTAAAGAAGCATTGACAAACATAAGGGACATCAAGACAATATCTGGACTACGAGTTTTTTGACGTATTCACATTACAGGACCATACTCCCATGGAGTTGGGTCATATGTATAAAATTAAATTTAAAAAATTTCATTATCATTCCCCTGTCCCCACCTGATGGTGCATAGGGCACTGCATTGGTTCACTAAATGCAGCGTATGTCGATCATCAAAATTTTATTACAGTTTGAATATTATTGTTACAATCAAATCCTTAATTTTCTTATTATATTTAAATTCACAACGCTTTTCTGAGAAAAATGCAGTGTTCTATAAAATTGTGAACAGGCTTCCTTAGAACGGGCTCCTACATGTTTATATGTGATAGGAGAGCCTGCTATATCCTCATATTATTATTTTGAAATTATATAATTAATCAAATAATAATAAAATTATTATTTCCGATTTAGTTTTATCAAGATATCTACAAAAAACATAAGAATTATAAATAAATCAATGAAAATATCACCCATGATGTTCAATAGATTATTTTTTGGATAAATGTCGAAAATTTCTAAAAAGTTCGATCTATAATTATTCAAAAATGTTTTAATGTATTTTGTATTAAATGAAAAGTTGATTTCTTTTATAAAATTATTCCAACAAATAAAAATCGAATTCTCAGACTCCTTTTGAAAACACTGTCAAATGGTAAAAAACTATTTTCACAATAAGATTGTCTGTTTTCTTTGATACGGTGTTTTTTCTTTCTCTATGTCATGTCGGATGAATTGATGAGTAATGGCAGGCGCATCCCACGGAACATCAATATGCCATGAAGGCATGAAGGTAGTTTCTTCACCAATCTATTTTGGTTCACTCTAAATTGAGGGAATCAATCATTTTTCGCGTCCAACGTTTATTGTTATTGTGATTTGGAAATTCCCCGCGATTTTACAAATTGCTAATATCATTATTCGTTTTGCCAATCTCGCATTTCGTTACATCTATAAGAAGGTATTATCTTATTTGACGTGTAACTATTGGCTCTAAATAAAAAAGTTAATTCACGTCTACCATGTAAAATAAAAATTATTTGAAGATATTGATGTACAGAATGTTGTTTATGATCCTCCTTTAAACATTGCAATCGTACGCTTGTTTTGCCGTAGCTTATTGATTGGACGAGTTCTGAATTGATTCGTATTTAATATCATTCAATCGAAGGTAGACTTTGATAGGTTAAGTTCATTGAATACGCACAGTAATTTATTCATTCGTAGGAGCGCACATACCAGTAGCGTGCCTAGGGTTTACGAGTAAGGCAAGCCCATATATATATTTTTAATTCACATGTGATGTAATTCCCTGACGGCCTCCTAGTATAGTGGTCAGCGCATTTGCCTACCATGCAAAAGGTCTCGGGTTCGATTCCCGACATGGTTGATTTGAAATATTTATTTAAAAAGGTGTTTTTACACTAGAGTGTGTCATAGTCCCTGGACTGGTACTTAAAGCGTAAGACTGATGATCTTACCTTCATGTAGCAAAAATGATCAAGATACACTGCGATTACAGTGCTCTATGCACCATTAGGTGCGGAAAAGGAATGATGATGAATTCACTTGTGTGAAAACATGATGTATGCTTCTTCACTACGGTTGTACAGTCTACAAAGCATCCAAAAGGTATATTATGACGAATAACAATATTTTATGAAAATATGCATAGGATAATCTTTCTGAGTTCGTTTAAATAAATGAAATAAAGAAAACACAATATTATTTTATATAAAGTAATCCTTAGATATCAACCATTACCAATAAGTAACATTATTAAAATATAGCATGCGTAGAGTTGAATAATAGTCATCGGAACCCATAGATACATAAATATAATAAAGATAAATTATAATTGATATAGAATATTGGAAAAGGAAAAGGAAAGTAGATAGGTAAATAAAAAAGAAACGTCGGCCATCTCCGAATTCTTTTTATATATGACGTTTGCACAAAATGAAGTAAATTATCATAAATCTTAACCAGTACGGGTCTTTAATCAATTAAGATAAAAATAACCGTTTTAAATTATCAAATTCCGTAAAAAAGAGCATAATAAACAATCGTAAAGTTTGTTCGATACGAAATACAAGAGGCGCTCTCTGCCAACTTTACCTTAAAGAAGCTGGCTTCAGATTCCCATATAAAACTCAACATATACAGACAAACATTTTATGAGTTTACTGTTTGCATCACTTGCGAATTGCACACTGAAATAAGCCCCATAAGAACCCCACGTGCGTGAGCGAGATAAGAAGACATAGTGTCGTTCGCGCACACGGATTTCGTACGGTTCGGATCTCGGGATGCGAGCAGTACTAACGTCGAACAGATCTCTAATTCTCATTTGGCGCGAAATTTAAACAACGAAATGAATTATTTTTAAACGTTTGGTCCAGATTTGGTAATTTTGAAATAAAATTAATAGGCAAGCCTGGCTTGTATGGAAATACCGCCACTGGCACATACGTACCGTATTATTTATATTACGATTTGTCATTTTAACGCCGCGTATTTTCCGGAAACGATACGCAAAAAAATGTACAGAAAATATTGATTACATCTAATCATGTTTATTATTTTTAATTCAATAATATTATCGAAGTGAAAATAATTCCTTATTTACTCTTTTTTAAAAAAAATATTAAACGATGCATTCGAAGTCAAAATAAATAAGAAGTACATTAAAATAGAGCCACGAGAATAGCGCTAAAAAAAGGTTGATATAATAAAATAGAAAAAATGTGAGAAGAACTACAAGAAGAAGAAGAACAATTTAATACCAATAAAAATAGACTGATTAGCTTGTTTTTATACTATTTTTTTTTAACAATCCTCCCAAATCATGCCCAAATACTTCATCAATAATATAGTGTTAAATAAAAATTTTCGTAAGTGTATTACTAGAAATGAGAATAGAATAAGGCTGCCATTAAAAAAACAACAGAATCTCAAAATTGCATTATGCATACAGGTTTTAAAGTGTATGAAGAGATGCCTGAATGTATGAAAAATGAAAAGAGTTTAAATGAATTTAAAAAGAAATGTTATGTTTACTGTAAGATGATGTAAATAGATATGTAATTAAAGTAAATTTAAATATTGGTTTACATACGATACGTTATTTTTTTTTTTGTAATATGTATCTTTATATGAATAATTTAATAAATGATAATTGTAATACAAGCTAACTTAAGAAATAATTTAATTTAAAAAAATGTTTTATGAAAGCTCCGATAGAGGGACGGAAGATAAGTCAATTTCCTAAAAAGCTGAAGTATTATCACACTTTTGTCTAATACCGTTTCTACGTCTTAATTTACTTTCTTCACTAACCCTATGTAAGGCTCCCAACTGCGCGGTTCCGATTATGTACCAAGTTTTAATCAACCCCCAGGCTCTATTTAGATGCCAGTAGGCACTAAAACTAGGGTTTAGGGTCCATTTGTTTAATATAAGGCAAACTTTACGCCATATATTATTCTCTATACATGCCAGCGTCCGTATATCACCTATAATGTACAGGTTTACCAATTAATTTATTTTACATACGAAAAGTATTGATTTATTTGTCTACGTGATTGGGTACTGTGCAACTGACGCAAATCGCTGAAAGCAACTGACGATTGTATACACATATTTAAATTATTGGGTAAAAACTTGTTCTTTCTTAAATAAATAATTCCGTTCTTTTGATCTATCCAAAAATTGAATTTTTAAATAATTTTATTTTAGTCGTATATAATCATTTTTGAATATGGGAAACACGTTGCGATAGAGCGGGGTTCGAACCTAGGGCCTCCGGATCCGGAGTCCCCGACACCATTACTGGACCACAACTCATCTCCTTATGTCTGATAAACATGGTTTTGAGCACCTATGTAAAATCCTTGTAAAAAAGTACTGTATTTAGATTCATATTATATCTGTACCTATGTTAAGGTATTTGTATATAGGTACATGTTTTTTTTTGTTTTTTTAAACAATGCTCAGTAATGTTATTATTCTTTTGTTGAATTCTAATGATACGGCATCTCACACAATAATACCAACGATTATTGTAAGCAACGCGTTGATAAATTAATTGTTTAGAACATTGCGACCACGCAGCCGTACTAAATAAGGAAAGCACTGATACTGTAAAGATTGGGTGAGCTGCTCCCACCTTCTACCACCAAAAATATCTTTATTCAACATTTAAATCTATGGTAGGTCGTGATCTAAGGTCAAGGATCGATGTGTCATGGCTTTTAGAAATTCGAACAATTTTACTCGTAAAAATTAAGACTCCGGTACAAGTGTTCTTTTTACACTAGTATATTTAATAGTTCTTGGACTTGGACCAGAAGCGTAAGTCTGGTCGTCTTGCCTTCACGTTACTTTGTGATTGGTGTACAGATGCAGTGCCCTATGCACCATAAGGTGCGAAAAGGGAATGATGATGATAATGATAATTATCAGGATTAACCCTCATTACTATTTATTTAGATTATTACAAAAATATTATTGCTCCGAACCTTAAAGTAAAAACCTAATAGAGTCCCCCATACCGAGAAAAACCATTCCATGATTATTTACAACGAAGTTAGCTACATATTACAGCAAAACAACGGGCCGTAGGCACTTGGGTTGAGAATTGCGAGCGCTAACCGAAACCGTCCGTTACACGTTTGTTGTTAAACTAAAAATCAAATCAAACCGAACCAAATATTCGGAACTCTTTTGTTCTATGCAATAGAACTTTAGGGTTTCTCTAGAGAATTATTACTCTTAGTTCTCAACTGTTTTGTTTTATTGATTAACTTTTTCAAATATTTTTTAATTGATTGTTAGGTTGATCATCTTGCCTTCAACGCTGCGATCAACGCTGAAATTATTATACCTACCAGTACTGTGTTTTATATTCTATGCACCTTGAGATGTGGATAAGGCGAAGGTTGTTGTTGATGTTCAACGTGGTCATCAATAGGTTTTTTTGTACGAGTTTTTCTTATACGAGAGGGCCCATAGAAGAATGATGGCAATCGAAAATTCTGAAAAAACGCTCTGAAATGACATTAGTTTTTAATATGGCTTAAACAAAATACCTTGTTTCCTTTTTCAATTCATGATATTTTCATTTTACCTGCTTCTTGTTTCTGATTCCTTCTCTCTGTTTTTTAATGGTATCGATTACTTCCTTTAAAATAATTAAAAGAAAAACGCATTCAATGCACGTGATTGATCAGTGGATAGCTATTGCTCTGATGTCTCGCCATATTTTTATCTCGAACTTTTAGAACTCTTAACGTATGCACTGCAATACGCTCGCTTTTACCGTGTACAACCGTCAAAAACTTATTATAAAGAGCAAAATAATATATATTTTTTTTTATTTAACTCTGTACCTATCTACCCGCACACAAGCCTCGGCGTTGCGGGAACAACAGTACAATAATTATGTATGCTATTTTACTGTTAAAATAAATAAATATCAAAGAAAAAAAAAATCTTAGGTACAGTTAGATAATAATTTACTTGCTTATCAACAGCGCCAATAAATTACTCTAATGTGTTATCTTTTGTACATATTTTGTTATTGACAAATGTGTGACGTGAATAATTTAATCGAGGAATTTTCTTATTATTATATTTTTTATATGCTGTTAGCTGTTACATACCTCTTCTCTTATCATTATACATTTTTTCTTAGTGAATCACTACATTGGAGTGTTTAGTTTACTTAATTCACATTTTGAATACTCTCATTTATAAACTACGTGATTATTGTTGATAAAATTTATACAACGAATGAGTGATTTTGTTTTTATTCACAATATTTCAAAGCATTGTGAGGTTTTTATTATTTGTGTTCACTATTTCGGCAAGGTTAAACATGATACAGAGCAAATATAAATATATTTCTTTTTACGTATTAGGAATTTTGCTTACTTCTAAAGACTTGAAACATCCATCTTAATTATTTCAAATCTATCAGTTTTGTGATACTAGTTGTTGAAAATGTAATGTATTTTTAGATATCAATACGACGTTAAGTCATGGTTATCAAGAACTTAACTCCTAAAAGACTGTGCTTAACTTAAATTCGTGTTACATTAAGCAAAAGATGTCATGTTTATGTTATTTAAAAAATAATTATATAATTTTGGCCTGTAAAATACGATTTCATTATTTCAAATAGATTAAAAAAAAAGACATGCATATTATAAAAAAAATTGTTGTATTTGATGTAGATTCATGTGACATCATAGCCATACAAAGGTTAACACTGAGTTTTATTTTACTATTAACTACGTTTGAAGCATGCTTATATATTCTATCCATTTTACGTGAATTAGAAATTCCTTATTTAAGATGCACCCCAGAACCCGAGACAGGGGTTGTGCAAATATTTTAGGCCGTGGGAGACTCGCAAAGTGTCTGGAAAGAAGATAGGAGATTGGGGAATAGCGTAGAATGAAAGAGAAGGCTCCTGACCCCAACCCCTCTTCTCTCTTTTCCCCTCCCACTCGCTGCAGCCGTCTGACGTACATTATCTTTTATTTACTAGTCGTTTAATAGTGAGCAACCTGTTATACAAAGGATCAGCCACCCTTAAGTGATATTTGTACGTCCAGAGTGGTGGTATCAATACATTAAATCATACCGTGATTTTTAATTACATAATTTTATCAATGAATACATTTTTCGTTTCCTTTGCATATGAATATTTATATTCAGGTTTGCACCTATATTTTATTAATTTACTAAAGGCTTTTTACTGAATCAGAAATCAAAATACAGTAGTGTTATCAAGTATCACTTAGTATTTATATTCAGGTTTGCACCTATATTTTATTAATTTACTAAAGGCTTTTTACTGAATCAGAAATCAAAATACAGTAGTGTTATCAAGTATCACTCAGTACACGTGATTGAGTAAACATACCTTATATGAACGGTAATCTAGTTTTTATCTAAATATTGGTCGGATGGTGCAGTTTTATTTTATTTGGGAAATCAACAGTTCTACATAAATATTTATAGTAAACAAACAGATATAGTGTATAAACTCAGAACTAATAACAGATTTCCACAAAGTATACAGAGTTAGTAAAGAAAATATATTACATATTAAAGAAGTACAAATAAGTTTATACATATAAAAATGCTTTTTTTATGTACTCGTAAATATTTTTCAATAATCAAAGTTTTTAAAAATATTTTTTTAAGAACAGTCAGTTATTGTTAATTGGGCGGGATTAGGACAAGAATGCTTGAAGAGAGGATAAGAGTTAGTATATATTTATATTTTACCATGACAATGAAAAGAAATCATGACGGGAAGGAGTTAAGTTCTGAACGTTTATTTTTGCAGATTGTTAGTTATAATTTATACCAAATATTGTATAGAAAACAGTTAAATGAAAGAGTAGGTCGTATGGCGAAAAATATAAAGCTCAAGAGATAAAGCATTCTAATGTCCCAAAACGATGAGTTGTCTGAGTATTAAGACTATCGAGTTTATAATTATTTTTTTGGATTTAATTTAATTGACATATCGATTATATATGAAATATCAGGCGATTATGAACGCTATCTTCATCGGTACGTATTGAGACGCTATAAACTTACATCGATATTTATGTACGAAAATGTTTATACATATTTGTATGGAAACTTCGAAGGTAACCTGTAATTGAACATGTTAAAAACAATAAATTATATGTTTGTATATAATATATTTTTCATACAGAAAACTTAATTTTACAGATAAAATTGAAGATACATTTTAACTCCCCATTAGAATACAGACTCTGGGTCTCAATTACAATGAGAAGATAACAGACTTCTATTGTCTGCGTACTTTCTGTACGAAAATATATTTGTGTTTTTTTATTTCAAAATGTGCAATAACATACATGTTATCGAAGAATATTTTTCACATTTTTATACGAATATTCACATTTTAATTGAAAAAAAAAATCGATTTTATTTATAGACAATTGAGGATAACTCTGTTAACTTCCCATTGTAACGCTGGGTATTTAAAATCATTTGTGTTTTAGTTCTTTTTTTATTTTATTTCGTGTTATTCCTTTAGTTTTTTACTCTTGTATGCCCTCCAAAATACCTACGTATATCAAAAATTCTAGGAATATTATTTATAAATCTTTATTCGCTATTTTGGGGAGGGCAATCCTTCTAATGTCCCGTTAAAGAATTTGCTGTTCCATTGAAGAGTTTTCGAATATATTTGTAATATTTATCCTCTGAATATTGTACTGAGTCTGACAGACGTGGTTTTCTATGCATAAAAATATGAAGTATAACATATCACAATACATAAAAACAGTGGATGTGTAACTCAACTCACCTCACGTGTTAAAATATAAATAATTATTATATAAAGCTAACTAATTAAGATTAACATGCTACTATTTTAATGATCTAGTTTATTTTTACTTTTTGAATTGCGTATTTGTTACGAAATTAAATTAGGAAGTTCAATGGTTTTTTGTTTTTATTATTTGTTAAAAGACTATTCAAATAAACCAAATTTAAAAAACAAAATATTTCTCTACATAATATAATCGTTACGCTTTTTTAAGGTTTTGTTATTTTGAAATCACCACGCGTGTAACCTCACAAGTTCTCTTCGGTGCGTTCTGCCGATTAGCCAGTTGGCTTTCCGTAAACCGGAAATCTATCACAACACTCATCGTTTGATTCGGACGAACTAGTCACGTCGTTCAAAGTAGTTCGTTTTCTTTCATACGTCTTCAAGAAACTTCGCCTTACAATGAAATGCTCTAATTTTTACCACGCTTAAGAAAATATTTTTTATGCCCAATTTCCCATACCACTAAACTTCCTTGTCGAATATCAACCCACGTACCTTGTAATTTATTTTACAAATACATACATAATGTGTAATTACAGTGTAAATGTTTAAATGTTGATAATCATTAATAACTAACGAACACTAACGATTTGCGACTAATAATGTTAAATGATATTGCGTAGTGCCTACAATACGTAATACGGTTTCTAATCGTACTCTCCTCTCGAGAGTTTCTGTAAACAGTATGGTTTTATTACATATTTACATAGGTGTGCTCTCCTTTTTTTTGTATGTTTTCATCTGTCTTTACATCGAAATATCGTGTCTATCGTATAAAGTCATGTAAAATACTCCAAACAGCATGTTTGTTTTCGTAATAATATTACATGCGACAATTCGGAAAATTGAAAATTTGCAAGTCATTTATTGTATTTGACAGCATCTGCTGCTTATTGGCATCGCTTAACATTGCGTTTCGAATCTAGCTTGTGTTTCATGTTTTCCATATTATATTTTATTTGCAAATAACAATTTAAAAATAGTGTTTACACGAATCGAAAGAACGTGGATGAAAGTAGGCTGAATGCTGTCGAAATGCGAGTGTTAAAACCATGCATGATAGGTGTACAAATGTCGAGATTCCTGCATTATCTACGGTTGAGACGAGCATTATCGACAAAGTCAAAAAAGGGGCGCTGCGTTGGTTTGGACACGAGCGAATGGACAGCGAAATAATGGCTAAAAAGATTTATGATGGGGATATTGATGGATGCAGAAAACGTTTATGACCAAGAAAGGCATGGCATGACCAAATTCAACAAAGAAAAACATGTCAAAAATCGTAATATTCGTCGTGCATACTTGAGATGTATGAATGTAGAGGGAGCGAGGTCTGTATGCAAATTCAGACTAAAGTGACGTTCTACCCTCTCTGCCTACCCCCACGGTTGTTGTTGTATTTACATTGTTTATTATAGTATTCGTCTAAATAAACGAACAAGTTTTCTCTAGATTTTCTTCTCTTGATTCTCATAAAAAAACTTATTTAAAATATTACTTTTCCTAACAGTTACTTCAACTGGTTTAGAACTAAACTTATCATTTTATTTTAATCAATGTGCTTTGATATACACAACCCTTATCCACCTCTTCGAATAATGGTAGGGTTAAAATGCAAACCAGTTATTTTTACAATTGAACCATAAAGGGAAGAAAACTTATTTTTCTGTGTCTAATACCCGTATGCAGAGACAAACCTTAAGGTGAGGAAAGTACATTCTATTGTCTTCACCTTCGGGTTATTCTCAGCATTTGAAATTAGAATGTACTTTCCTTACCTTGAGTTTGTCTCTGCATACGGGTATCACTTTAGTAATCGATTTACCTATATATTTATTTATAAAAGTATTTTTTAACCTAAGAAATCGGATTCAAAATTCAAATAAATTCCTTTTACTCAAATTACAAATTATGTATGTTATTAATTATTGAACAGGCATTTGGGATATACGAGTATATCAATTAGTTTATGACATTTATTTACAGCTGATACATCTGATGATATTTAGGGATGGTCAGTTTTATGATGAAGTCCTAGTATTAAATAAATAATAAATAATTATTTTCTATTATGTTGTTTGTAACTTCTCTGGAATTTTCCGTAGTTATAAGAAAATAATTATTCCTGTCCACATTCAATCATGTCCTTGAAACTTAAAACGTTCCGTCGCGTCGTCGGAACTGTTCCGCTAATTAAAACTAAAAATCAAATAAACCCGAATCAAATTAGATTCTGGCATAATGACACCGAGTAATAATGTTTGTCCGTGACTCACCTAGAGCGTGCGTGATCTACAAGGCAACCAAATTAATAATATTCAATTAGAACGTTCATTTCTCAGGCGAAATGTAATTAGCTTTTCAAATTCACGATATTTGTAAATGTCAAATAATATCCCCCTAACTTCTTAAATTTGCTTGAGTTGTAGGAATACCGCCGCTGACATAGGTTTGGTGTTTGTTTTGACAAAGTTTTGTTTATTTTAAGCAGAAACACAACATAAATAAATAAATAGCTTGAAAAGAAGTTATGATAGAAAATTATCACATGTTGCAAAATATTAACTTACTCTTTGGAGGTAAATGTAAAATATGAGTTTGTTATCCATATTCAATATTTTCTGAGTAATGTGTAATCCACGGATGCGCTCATGGCACACGAGACTTAAACATTATGTTACCATTTTAATGATCACACACGTCTGCATGATAAAAATGGTGTCAAGATATTGATTTATAATAATTTTTTACTCGTACACGTACCGAAAATGTGCAAAATTATAGACTCGTTCCGTAATCGCCTGTGATTTTACTGAATCATTTTTAATTATTAATTATAACCATACTTTTAAAGAGGTAGAGGATCATCGTATTTTTTGGGACTCGTTAGATCCTTGGGTTATTTTCAAACTGAGCCTCAACATTATTTTATATGTTGCGAAAGGATATCTCTCATAAATAACAGATAAGAAAAGACAGATAATAAAATTGATTGACATTTGCCCTGCATCGTTATTTGCAAATATAATAAATAAGGCTTTCAAATAAATAACCATTTAATTTTGTGCAACACTTGTGTAAATAAGTGTTGTAAAAATTACAGTTTTTATTTATTTTCGTATTCACAGAATCAGCTAATTGAAACTTAGTAAATCTTAGACATCAGTCTGTCTGCGTAATCTATAATCTATGTGTGAAAGCGCTACAATAATTCATACGAATCATAAACGTGTAAACGTTATAGGGCAAAATAAAATAATTTTAGTATTATATAATTCCCATTTGTCTTGAATATGAAATACCTCACGCACCGAATGTCGTGTTGGATTATGAATATATGTATAACATTTATGAATAAATACCATTTAGGCAACCGTTTTGGGGTGACATCGGCCACGAGGCGCTTTATTCAATATGGCCCCGGGGAACATTAGCGAATAGTCATCAATATAGTTTGCAAAATATCGCGGAAGATCACGCCATGTCGTTATTTGTCCAAGTCTTCGGATCATTGATAACTCGGTTAGGGGGCTATATTATTATGCCGTTCCACATTGTCCCGCTGTCGCTCGCGTCATCAATCATCGGGAAATGTCAGGCATTCGGGTTACGGGGAAAGCGAAGGTGGGTAGGTAGGGCCAGGTAAGGTTGAGGCTTTTGTTACGACCCGGGTGTAGCTGTTTTATGTTAACACGGAAATGACACAATGCAATTTGTTGGTTATGTTTAGCTTCTGCTCATACATATCCCGCTCATAATATGTCCTGTGTTGTTGCCACACAGAAAGGAAATTAAATTCCATCATGTTATGTACTCTGATTTATTTGCGAATCAAATAACCTTGTGATAATGAACGTGATGTGGCGATTTTTAGCTTAGACACGAGACATAATGGTCCCTTAAACATTTTATTTAGAGATAATTTTCTATATTCTTTGGTATCTACCTAATTAATTTGTAAAAAAAATTACGTTTAATCTAAAATTGTTAATAGGCACATGGTATAAGTCATTGCCGACTCCGGTATGTAGATAAAGCCCCGGGTTATACACACGAATCTTACTGAACGTTAGTATTTTAAAAACATTATTTCAAAATTTAAAAAAAAAAGTTTAAAAAAATCATATTATGACAAGTTTTTTCTTTTCATAATAATTATAATAAATCAGTCTTTTTTATTGATTCAACGTGTGTTTGTTTTTATAATTTTGCGGTTTGTTAATTATGACCAGTTCTTTAAACACTTCATTAGGCGTAATAAGTCACATGTTGTGTAAACATTTTTATTTAATTGACAACATTAATTTAATTCAATAAACAGGATAGTCTTATTCAAATTACCTACCTACGTAAGTTTGTATTTTATTACTTGGAATACCATTTCTTGGTTTTCCGACAAAATTAAATCAACATTTTATATTGATATTACGTGTACAATATTTATCTTCGTTTTTCAACATAATTTCAATCTTAAATTCATGTAATTAAATCTGAAATTATGTATAGAGAAATCGATTTAAAAAAAGATTTAAACGTTACTTGATTCTTTCCGTAAATCTGTGTGATTATTTTTTAAAAGTCTTTATGTCTTGATAAAATATTGTTTTGAAACATAGGGGGCATATATGGTAATATGTTCTATCTTAATTTTATAGTGTTTTTTTTTTACTACAATGAATCAGTAATAAAGTCATGTATGCGAAGCGTTTTGACGATAAAATAAATCATTAAATATGTATCTTCGGTATCGGTAAGTAACAATTTGAATTGTAATCTGTAAATTTCAACTTGAGTTCAAATTCACTCTTGTAAAATGCATATTTTTTAGACAGATCGCATTTCCAGATCACCATCGATATTGAATATTTAAAAGTCTATAGTAAACCAACAGGCATGGAAATGTTATTTATTTATTTATTTTATTTATTTGGATAACCAACAGCTATAATTATCTCATATTTATATAACAAAACAAATAACAAATAAGCCAATTACAGGTTTTCACAAGTAGCATCACAGTAAGTTAAAAAAGATTCTCGAACATAAAATGAATAGTAATTAAATGTAAATTTAAAAGAAAAGAAAAAATACTACGAGTTATTTCGAAAGCAAACGCCGTACGTCATTAAGATTATTTGCAAATAAATCTATGTTAAACTAATTAATTAATTAATCTATGTTTTTGTTTGTCTTTGTTATATTCAAACCATGCATATAATATGCAGAATCAAAAAATTCCATACGTAAATAAAGAAGTTAACTATATATACTGCCCTGCTAAGGCTAAAAGTCGGATTGCAGATCTGATTTCTTTATTTTTTTTTGAAAAAAAATTTCACAAGATAATATCTCATATTTGAGAAGCAGAAATGACTTGTTGGTTTGGTGTGAAGCTTTTTAATATCTATTGCAAAAAAGGAAAAAAGCAGTATGTTTTTTTTCAGTTACGACTTTTAGGCTTAACAGGGCAGTATTGGTAGAATAGTGTATAATGTGAATGTAGCACAGTGTGTAAAGTGATTACTTAACCCAGCCGATGAGCTCTGCAAATGCATAGACAATTGAATAAATACATATGTATGATTACAGTGCATTTCAAATATAATTTTCTTTGCAATCGGGTGGGTATTAAACGTTAAAAAAAAGACATATTCAAACTTTCGCTTTTTTTCTGTTCTCTTATTAATTTGTAATATGTATTTTTCTGAAAAGTGCTGATAATGTTTTTCAACATTTCTTTCCGCCAACTATATGGTGACATCTTGTAGCATCTTAGAATTTCAATCCTAAATGGGTCACGACCAAACATATAATCTGGAATCACGCTAACCCGTGCTTACCTTGATAGAATATAGAGCAAGGGCTCATTAGAATTCGTGTAGATTTAGTTTAGAATCATTTATAATTTGAATTGATTGTTATCATGGTGGTTCTAAAACCGACAGGGATTAATAGCATGTTCGATATTGTTTATCCATCCGTGATGTAGTATCAGCACGTTTAGCACGCGCGTAAGGCCCCTGTTTCAATTTTCGACAGGTTTGACTTTCAATTATTTGAAGGTGATTTTTCCCAAAATTTACAAGCATCATTTTTTGGACTGGCATCCGAAGCGAACTTCTTTGTTGAACAAACGATAAATACAGTAAGAACGCATCAAAGTATGATTATTCCCGTTTCCATTAACTGCCCGGCATGCTAGAAGCTGTGTTGCGAAGAGATGCCACGAGCTACGAATAGTGATTTGGCCAAATACCGAATATCGGCGGGCGTATTTGTTTCATTTGCGAATAGATCTAGTCGCAACACGCGTTATTTATTCATTATACATCTTGGCACCATTTAATAAAAAATCGCTTATTTGGGAATATTACGAGACTTGTAGTAAAGATAATAAACTGGCTGTGTTTGCTGTGTATTAACTAGATCTTGCGAGGTATTATTTATGATAAAAAGCGCAATCGTTTGCTACTAACAAAAAATATTTTCATTCATCACAACTTACCACTGATAGACTTTATTAAACTAATGATTTGTGGTTTAAATACATATATTTTTGAGTAATATCTTCGTTTTTTTTTATGATTTGGTATTCGGCCGAATAGTACACAGTATTCGGCCGAATAACGAATATTTAAAAAAGTAACCGAATAGGCCGAATACCGAATAGTAGCCGAATATTCGTGGCATCTTTAATTTTTTGAGTATGACTTATAAATTAGTGTTTAAAATGGCCACTTAAACCAGCCAATGACAGGTCGTAAGTTCTGTTAATGCCTAAACTTTCATTTTCCCTTCTCAAATATGTTTTCCCTCTCTGTTGCAAGAAATTCAGGTCTAAATAACTCCCTAGGGAGGAAATCCAGCCTGTCTACAAACATGTGGACATACTCAAAACATTGTTGAAAACTAACTATTTAAAAAAATAAATTTAATGTATATTTTAGTGAGAATACCAGCGAAACGCCCAGTTCCTATTTTGAATAAAAACCTCTCCCCTGTCAATGAGCCTTATTTGTGTAATACTCCATTGCCGTATTGTTTTTGTATCCATATTAGTCTCCGTCTGACCTTGAGTGAAGGAACCGGTCCTGGTTCCTCGTTAAGTCCCATTTTGGTCCTCTGCCCCCAACCCCGGCCCCCACCCCTCCGCCCAACGAACGATGAGGTCATGTTTTGTGGTAAAAGCTCGAATCGTGAACCCATAACATGCAAATAAGGATGCACTTGTCCTTTAAGGCAAGGATGCATAACTTTACTGATCTGGTGATCCTAAAAGCTTTGCACTGTTTGATCTCGCGAACCTTTCTCCGTTCAAATATTTCGTTAATAAAAAAAAATGACATGCGTACTGTTTGTTTAGCTTAATATCTTTCAGGCATTGTGCACGTACACTGGTAACAGTGGGAATTAGAATTTTGTGGACTGTATATAAATTATTTACATCTCTTCCGATTGTTTCTTTTATGAAGCACTTCACTTTTGCTATTTGCACGGATACCGGTATCGTGTAGATGATGATGAGATGTATTTTTTAGTCTGTTCATGTAACACTAATTGCACTTGTCAGGAGTATGCAGATGCAGGATATGATAAGGATTCATCAGAGAGACACTTTTCACAATCTGACTTGCTCACAGGGCGGTAGAATAACAACAATTTAAATAAGGAAGGTGTAGGTAGGGTCAGGATATTTACAGTCTTATATGAGTTGCAAGTATGAAAAAATGTACATTTTATACTTTATTATGAACAGTATACATTTTGAAACTTAATGACGAAGAACCTAAAAATAAAAGTTATTTGTTGGAAAATAATTGTATTAAGCTCAAGTATAATATTTTATAGGTAAATACAATTTGAAGCTTTTAAAATCTAGTATTGTAAAAAAAGTATGTTAAGCATGTTAAAAAAAAAAAATTAACATATCTACGATATAAACCATAAATAAAACTTGCAGTATTGTTAAGTTATTTTTTATTGATTTTAATAATATCTTATGATTGTATTGTATGCATGGCTCGTCCACGCGCTTTGTAGCTGAACAATGATTGGTTATCTAGCTTTCATATATCAACTTTAAAATACCTAAATTTGGTAAATGGGGTCTAGAATTCCAATCGTCTATACGCTTAGTAGCTGCAAGACGTGTTGTAATCTTACTCCTTTTTATTATTCATATTTTTTTTTTTGGAAATATTTGTCAATTTTTAAAATGTGTAAATGGGGGCTAAATTTCTAACTGTCTATGCGCTCTGCAGCTGCAAGACGTCCTGTAATCTAGCTCCTATCTGTTATAATTGTTTATTGATCTTAATTGAAAACGAGGAACTAGAATCCCAACCGTCCATGCGCTCTGTAGCTGCAAGACGTACTAGGATATTTATTGATTGTACAGCGCCCTTGAGGTGATTTTCACAAAAATGGCGCTATATACATTTTGTGTATGTATATATATATATATGTATATATATGGGGTAGAGTAATTAAGTAGAGTAAGTCACCGTTCCACAATAACAAATTTTATAAAATTCTCATAAATATGGAATATTTTTTAATAGTCCTGAATCTATCAAGTAAAATATATGTATTATATTTACTATTCTATTTGTTTTTGAGTTTCACAAGAAGCGTGTGCTTCAATAAGAAATGTAAGCCTTTTCTTTTCTCTGGCATTATGTTTTCAACCGGTTCCTTATACGTCGCATTAATTTGATAGTATCGTAGCGGTCAGGGGCGAATCGTCCAAATAAGGGATTATACACAGTTTAGCATTAAATTTAATTTCGATAATAATGTTTTATAATAACTATGGTTATGGGAAAATAACTAAAATAATTGTTATTTATTATAAATCGTCACAACCGTTTATACCTTCCTTCAAAAAAAAATCTATGAAATGCGCCCGTTCTCAGTGAACGATGAAACTAGACGATTACCTCAGCTTATTCCGCCATATAAATAAGTACATTATATTTTACACCTTTAACCCAGTCGTGGTTTTTTAGTACTAAAACAAGCTTGCAGATTACGTTTGGATATTATTTTGTATTTCGGACTATTTTTCTTTGATATGATACCGTTGACATATTACGAATCACATAGGACATGTGGCGTTCGATGTGGCTGATTTTGGCATTATTAATTTTAATAGAAATCGGCCAGTGCTCGGTATTGATATTTCAATCATAATGGAAATATCTGCTGAATGTCATTGTGGTATTTTTTAACAAATTTTTATACAAGTGTTGCCACAAAATAGTGTAGAGTAAACCTAGGTATATTGCAAAGTTAATAATAATTGTTGTTTGAGTAGATTTTCATAGAACTACAGAAAAATAGCAATTTATAATTATATTACTTATATATTATGCACTTATATGTAGGTACAAATTGAGAAATATTTTTTGTAGATTACATATAAAAAAAATCACCGCTCGCCACTGGTAGCGGTGCACCAGTGATGTATATTTTTCTCACAGCTATCCCCATTCTCATGCCCACGTAGCGCGTTGTAAGTTGTAATGCGTGCAAAATTCAGTGTGTTACAGATACCAGTAGCCATCGCTATCTATAGTTTACAGGCAACCTATAATATCATGAAGTTACCATGCATCGGTGCACTTTGCTCAAACTAAAAAACCTTACCCCTGCTCAGCTTCGGCGGCCGCTTGGATGACTTCCGTACGGTGTGACGGTTCTGTCTCCAGCTTCCCTGTAGAGAAGAGTTTTTTAATTCTCTCCATCACGGTCCAGTAGGTAATGTAATTAACAGGTCGACGATAAAAAGTATGCAGTCTCGTAAATATTATTTCCGGTGTAGCCTTCACACGATTTTCCCATCAAAATTTACCGCGGAACGGCAGTATTTACTTAGATTTAACCAGCAAAGTTTCAATTGTGAAAAAATTACCATTGTAAAATGGCCGCCAGTTGTAACTATTTTTGAAAGTTTTCATTAATAATTTCAAGAAATTCATTCATTAATATTCAGCATTATCGACAAAATCAAGAAAGAAGTTCTGCGTTGGTTTGCACATGTAGATTAACGATACGAGTATTGATGGATGCAGGAAACGAGGAAGATCGAGAAAGACATGACATGACCGAATCCACAAATACTTTAAGATGGACATGCCAAAAGTCAGAATTATCGGCGCGCGTACATAAGTTGTAAAATGCAGAGGAAACGAGGTCTGTACACAAAGACAGAGTGGAAGCAAGATCTTGTTTGGCGCTCCGTACTCTTTGCCTAAATGGCGCGAATAAAAAAATATTGTTCTTGTTTTTCTTAAATTTTCTCTCAGGATGATTAAAACGCTATCGTTAGGTGTTAGCAGTTTTATTTTTCAAATGAAGAGAACCTGAGGACAAAAGAAAACAAAAAAAAAAGTCAATAATGTATTCTTCTTTATTATTTTGCAAAAGATTAGTCAATATTTCATAACAACTTCACCGTACACTGCGCAAATATCACGAGCAGCTTTGGCAGTTTTATTCCCTCGATTGAATGCGAACAGAAGGAGGGGTCGAAAATGACCACCTTTGTCTGCTTGCCATTCCGTTTGCAAATGCATCTTGTAGAGCAGAAATTTTTCTTTCGAATGTCTTTTTACAACCTTTACCTTTTTTCTGCTTTTGGTGCTCATTTTTAAATTTGGAAAAAAAACGGACCCAACTTATGTTAACATCCAATACATTTTGAAAAATATATGGCGTAGTGTGATAGATTTCCGGTTTCCGGGTAGCCATTTTGTTCAACGTTTAGTGTATTTTGACTCTACGGGGTTTTACTTTTAAATGTCAACACAACTCATCAACGATACGGCGAAGTAATTTAAAAGTTACAAAAATCATACGACACACAAAAATATATAAAAACACCACTGTTCTTCCTTATTAAGTTTTACTTTAATGTTTTTCTCTAATATGTACTTACTAAAGATAATGATAAGAAGAACATTATAAAGCCAATTAAAAAAGTGTATTGGTTCGTTCATTTACTTAAAAATTCTAATTTTTCCTACCGCGATTTTCATATAAATTTTTATGAAGTGAACCGAGTGAATAATTATTTTCTGTCGAACGAAAATTTAGTCTGAGATAAACATCGAAATCGGACGGACTTTGCGGCGTTTGAGGTATTGTTTATACATCTATCTACGAAAAAGGTGCTCGCTCGCCTACTTCCTCTTCTCGATATTTTTTTAGTGTCTAGTTCTAGTTCTGGTGGCCCACAATGATTATTACTTGGCTGCTTTCATTTCATTCATTTTTATTTTATATTGAATTTCCTTGCCATATAATATTTTTTGACTGGCACATTTTTCCTATTTATAAATTAAGGTTTCCTTATGATTAGCCGAATTACAAAACATCCATAAAATTTATGAATGTTTTCGTTTACTACCCATACATTAAACTAAACTGTGTTCTTACTTCTTGGACATCAAAAGTTTTACGAAACATAGAACTTAATTACTCGGAAACAATGGCCGCAGTCTATGATATAATAAGGTACGTAATTAAATCCGTTGATGGGCCAGCCGGCATTTTGCAGCGATTTCACGATTGAACTACTTTCGTCGCCGATATTTTACCATCAATCTACTAACTTACTGCATTATTAAAATAGGCCGTACTCAGATTACATATATTGATTGTTATATCTATCATATTTAACAATATACCTTATTTTTTATGATAATTGACAGGTTACAGATAACTCAGCCATTTTGGAGAGTATCAATTTTTATGTTCCGGATGATCTCTGACAACTCCGACAGCGTCAACACAGACTGTTTTTTCTTCCCGGGTTCCAGAACCAACCTGCCTCTGTTCGTGACGATAGGAAAAGCAGTCAGGCAGTTGAACATGATCACTTTGGAGATAGACATCTTTCACATCAGTGAAACTATCTTTAAGAGGCAAATACTCTTGCTATTAGGGAGTATTAAGCCATGCTCAAGGGTTCCTGTCCCTCGAATATGAACGCTATCTTCATCTGTATATATCGAGACGGTATACTTAACTTCTGTACTATCTGTATCTTACCTCGGTATGTTCTACCTACTTGTCATATCGACATCATATGATCGAAACAAGCCAATGGAATGACCGCAAACAATTAGTCCGCGTTCCTTACGTCATTAACATTAAAAATAGTTCTCATTTATATTTTAAATCGGCTTCTGTAATAAAAAGTGTTCACTTCAAAGCGATTATAAACTCCAATAAATCCGGATTAAGCAAAAAATGCTCACTTGAACATGAATTTTGCATGGTTTTGGAAATCACCTAGACGGTACGCTAAACGATCGTCTGTATGTATATACCGATCGACTACAAAGCCGGCTCGTTTAACGTCTCGATAAATACACTCGGAAAGATAGTAAAACAGACAGAAAAAATATAATGACGAAATATTTTTTTTAGAGTTGTAACTTTCTGACGCATATAATCTGTGTCTGACGCCTAGATACTCTTATTTGTTGATAGGACAGAACCTAGCGACATTATTTTCACATCTAAGCGTTAGTTTTATTAAAGTGACAGTTATGTCGGATTTTGACTCGACTTCAAAACTTACTCATTTCTCTCTCATATTTTTAATAGGCTTTTAAGAAAAAAAGTGCCAACCTCAAAACGATTAAAATTTTTAATAAATTATAATTAAAGGAAAAATTTCTCGGCGGAAAAAAAAATTGTCACTTTTAATGCGTAGATAAACGTATCGAGGGGTTCTAGACCCGTCGGTATAAAATTATGTATTTACATCAAAACTTGATGGTGGGGGTACCGGTACTATACCTTGGTAGTCGGTCGGGAGATTTTTATCTTCAACTATGACTCATACTTAAGCTATGTCATTTTAGAGCGTAGATATGTGTACCGTGACGTACGCTTCCCCTTGTTTCATATCAATGTACCTACCCAAAACTTGAAGGTGGGGGGTCGGTAGTATATCTTTATAATCGCTAGAGGGAATTTATCTTCAACTATACCGTCAAGGTGAAGGTATGACGTCTTTATCTTCCCATCATAATCGAGGCCCTGGCCTGATACTGTCTCAATTTAACGCCTAAAACATTCGCCTAACGTTTCGGGACATTCGTATCACCCGTTGATGGCAGGAGTGCTCTCCTGAAACTATAATTATATTTTTTTAATAGGATGAACTTGTTTAAAACTAATAACAAAGTGTTTGTGCATAAATAATAAATAAAATTATATCATAGAGTTTTTCGAAGTGAATGCCGATTAGTTTTTAAAATATTATTTACTTATTTTATTAATATAATTTTTCATTTTTACAGTTTTAACATTTCAATTTTCATAGTTTTACTAAAACTTAAATCCCACCAAGTCACTTTCCGTAGTTTGTTGGTGGAGATTTATACTTATACTAACTTATATAATATTATCTACATATATAAAAACAATGAATATATAAATGAACAGCCGGAAAGATCAGAATATACATGTATATATTATATATACAAATAATAATAATAATAATATATATTTTTTTTTTAAATTCAATCAATAAAATAAATGTATAGGATTTATTCTCTCCCTTGCGCTTTGATTAATACTTAACCCTTTTAAAACACCTAGAGCAAAGTAAACCACACATATATCACAAGAGTATCATAATAACGTTCACTGGTAGATCAGTCGTCTACTCAGCTTTTGAAAATGGTTTATTATCTTAAAAAATAACATATTTTATTAGGTTTGCAAGACTTAAATCAACACGAAATAAGTGACCTATAAAGGGTTAAGGGGGAGTAGACCAATCGTGGGAAAATATACATGGAAAAAATCGTTCTAAATCATTAACGCACATATTCGCACTTTTTAAACACATACAGTTTCACGTCGCACCGAGGGTCACCGATGTTTATTTACCTGAAAAATATATTTTTATTTTAAACTCGGAACGACGCGACATTGGTTTTATGGAAATTATATTAAAAAATATCTTTAGTACAAGTTTGTTAAGAAAAAAAAATCTGTATTTTACCAAAATTCCGAACGTACACAAAATATTATTACACTTTGTAGTACAAATACAGTTTGCTTTAAAATGGGAAAATGAGCAACTATATGACTTTTTTATGAGGTGGCTTGAATCTTATGTCTCATGGCACATGATCACTATACTAACCAGACAAGACATAACATGACTTGACCTTATGATTTGTTTATGTAACCCTAACAGGTTTTAAAACTAAATAAATCTTTTTTTAAATGTAAAAACTGAATAAACGAGAAGTGAGGCAATGTTTTTTTCCCCTTATTGCGTCAAATAAAAATGTTAAAAAATCACACATCACACATTGGTATTAAATAATTTGAGATAATTTTTTACATGAAAACATACCATATTAAAAAAAATATAAATTTTGATAATCCTTTAACTTAAGTAACTTTAGGGGTTTTTCTACTGACATTTCTTGGTGGAACTGCATTTTAATTATAATAATAAAAATACTCTATAGTTTTATTCCACTTTTATTTATCTAAGGGTACATGTAAAAGTCTATGTATAAAACTATGAAATACAAGTAACTATAAGTAACTTTAGTAAAAAAATTATTACCCATTGTGCGACTGCTCGTATATTTATTCTAAATAATGTTTTATATTTATAAAAAAATATTGAAAGAAACGGACGTGGACTCTGCTCAAAATACGCACATATACAAAAACATACAATACAAAAAATAATAACGTATCTCCATAAGGCCAAGAGCCCTGTGACGTTAGTAAGAGCGAAATTGGTGATAGTTTAGGCAATATAATGAGCCAATAATGTTTTATATTGAAAAAATCGAGGTTTTGAGATATAGAAAAAGATTTTAGTATTATGATAATCTAAAAAATTAGCTTATACTATGTTTACTAAGGATTAAACTTGGACTGTTTTCAGTGATTTCATGATCTTTGGGTTTTTTCCTGACTTAAAGAAGAAAAAAAACGAAAGGAATTGCAACGTAATGTGAATACTGAATTTTACTATTGTATTTTTTTTCTTTTGGCTAGATCTACTGCAAGTACTTTAAATGTCGCCTTGAAATATCATACTTTAGCCTTTTTACGCCACGTCCCCTTATTAAGTGTAATAGTATTAAGTTAAAATATTTTTATCGATCGAATAATAATTAGTACTTTTTTATCTCAAATCATCAATATTTACTCAAGTGTAAATATATTTTTTCAAATATTGTAAGTATTCACAAGTAGAATTTATTATTATGTGACGGTATCGGCTTTTCTTAATAAATCCTTAACTAACAATGCATGTTGAATATTGTCTTTTAAACGCTTTCTTATTTGCATAAAAAATTATGTACGTGACAATATGTTCTTCCCATTGTTATATAAAAACATATTTCTCCTATACGTATGTTTTTTATTATACGCTTCCTTCCATATAACAGTAAATTCTCATAGACAGAATTTTCATTCATTACATCGTACCGTAAATTTTACTACCAGAATACTATGAACTTTGGGCTTCGTATTTATAGCTGCACTTTGGTTTGTATTTTTACGTCGTGGAATCAGATTTTTTTCTGCCATAGGGTTGCTGGCACGTGAGCCGATCGTAAAGGCCCCACTGAAAGTTTACGACGTCTGGGGCAGTCACCCTTTCTGGTTCTCAATTTGCAATCTCCTTCGTGAAAATAATCAGTTGTCACAAAAGGGATCTACTGTTTATTTTCCCCCGCTTCAAATATCATCCCTCGAGTAAGCTTTTTTTACAAGGTGATTGTTATTTTTCCCGGTGCTGTGCCAAGACGGGTTCAACCTACGAACATCTTTTCTATGCAAATATTCAACGAAATTTCCGCTCAAACAATGCCAATGGCACTATGTTGTCCCTCGCTTTAATTTCTTATTATTTCTACTGACTATATAAGTTTGCAGTACCATTTTGTTAAGTGAATTGTTTTTATACGTAAGTTTTGCTGTTTTTATCCAGTCGTCCGAAGGCTGTATGCAAATATTTAAATCATAAAAATATTTCTGATTTTTTACAAATAAAATCGTGTAAGGTTAATCAAAAAGTATACGGTTTTTTTTTATTTGATAATATTCTGCTTTACGACTGACATCATAATTATTAATTCGTAAATAATGTAGGCAGAAAATTATTGTGTCATAATAATTTGCCAAAAAGTAAAAGTAACGTCATATCTTCGGCCATCAATACATACAGGCATGCGTTGATAAATAATGACTTAATATTCAGTCTGTTTCAGCATTATTATTCAAATGCAACATTTCGTCACGACTAATATTTATAATTTGCTATATAGATGCCAGCAATCTTTTTGGTGAGTATTTTCATTGAATTTTCATCACACCTGTACATTGCAATGCAAAGGATATGTGTTTATTCCTCAGAGTAATAATTCTCTAGAGAAACCCTTAAACTCTATTGCACTGAATAAAGGCGTTCCAAATTTTTGGTTTCGTTTTAGTTTAGTTTTTGGTTCGACAACAAACGTGTAATAGACGGTTTCGGTTTGCCCTTAAAATTTTCAACCCAAGTACCAACGGCCCGTTGTATTGCTATAATTTGTAGCTAACTTTGTGGTCAATAATCATAGAATGGTTTTTCTCCACATAGGCGACTCTATTAGAGTATTACTCTAAGGTTCTAAATAGTAATTTAGCTGCAGGTTTTGTTGGATTTTCCAAAAACCGATCATGGACAGAGGTGGTTTAGCATTTAACCCCCTCAATTGGGAATGCATTTCTTTAGTACAAAGAAAGAATACAATATTTATCTTTGTAAAATATACAGAAACCGTTTATTTATCAATGTAATAAGTTGTATTACTCATACCTGTGCAACGTCTGTCACGTTTTTGGACTTTAAACATTATTTTAATTCATGAATTTAAATAATACACATTCCGATTAAATCATCCGTCACTCGCTTTTCTTGTTTATATCAAACATTGTGTTCAGTATACTAATGCGAGTAATATACCGACGTAGGCATTATAAAGCCATAAATACGTCGTTCTCTATTCACGAGTAAAAAAGGTACAACCAAATATACACATTAAAGAAATGTCACATACGCGCCGTTTTCCCGCAATGATCGTGACATTGTGAATAAATTGCCTTGTAAATATTGTGACCCACTACCATCAATGTTCATTGAAGGCTCGTTAAAAGTATGTACGAGTCAGAAAAATATTCTAGGTGAATAAATCATTGATGGCAGTCGATATTTTTATTATTATTTTCAACCCACGCTATCTAACTGTCACGCTCTAGAATGATAATGTCATTGTGTTTTGAGTGATATCATGCGTTGTATAAAGAAAACTATGCATACGATATATGCTATACTATCTATATTGTGAGGCACTGGCGTAACCTGTCCAAGTAAAATATGTATATTAGCATTCGAAACTAATAATAATTGTAATCATATTTTTATTCCAGCTCGATCGGGCGGATAGTGCAATACCCAATCTAAAATATACTAGAACCTTGTGATGATACGCTTTTTTTTAGTGGTAGGCAGAAAGTATGAAACGCAATCGAATATGTCAACCTTTCACGTGGCTAGGTTAAGGATCTTGGCCATCCTCGTTCTATATTACTATTCACTCGCCGTATATTTTTATCGTTCATTCATTCATGTGAAATTGTCAAATAAAAAAAATCGCCAATCTTTTCATAGCCTTCAATTTTTGTAAAACTGCGACGCCTTAACAAGCACAACCGTATTTAGTACATAGTTTCGTACAAAATGAGGAATAACGAAATGATTGGCTGTTTACGTGATTTGGCAATTTCACACGTGCTTTCTGTTTGGCCGAGCGATCGACATCTACGGTGAGTTGGCACTTTCTGTCATCACAATAATATGACTGATCTTTGCGTGAGAAAATGAAAATCCGCTCTTCGAATTACTCGTACTTTCGCCCGGCTAATGACAATCGCGAATCTTCTAATATACCCGCATGTCCATTCCCTGCAGATGTGCAGATAAGAACGCCGGGGTCTTGTATATAATGTATCATTGCTGCCCTATACGGTAATGGAGTTTTTCCGATGACTATCAACACTGGAAACAATGCGTATTAGTTTCCACAACAGTGAATGCATTTTCTTCGCGTGTTTTCTGTTACTTGAAATGATCTCATTTTCTTTTGTACTTACTCAAATACATTCCATGTGCGGAAGGGGTTCTTCAACGTATCTATTTATTTCGTTTACCTATAGTGTCATAATATACCACTTAAATTCAGATAGATATTTATATTTCTAAGCTTATTCGTCATCTTCTATCCTCCGTAAAAGATAAACTCTACAACATTCATTTGCAAATCACGTTCGAAGAAACATTTCTTATCTCTTTATTTTTTTTTGTGTCCTCAAAATAGTAATATTTATTAATTTATTAATATACACGGCACGTAGTGCCTTTTACTATACAAAAAATACATATTGTGTAGAAATAAACACTTACAGTAAATAAAAGAGGAAAAAAAAAGCATAAAAAGTTTATATGTGCATATTATATCACAATGGTTTCATTTAATGAACACGCTTAAATATTGTGTAAAAAGTTAAAAGTCATTGTAAGGAATAAAAAAAACATCAAAAGGAATATAAAAAATAAAATGTATGAAAAATGTTTTTTTTTTTTTTAAAACTTATTTTATGTTTTTTATTAATACTTGTTCCGCCCTTCGTCTCCTCTTTCCCTTGGTTGTGGTCCCGTGGCTAGTGCTGCGGACTCACGGATCAGAGGTGCGGGGTTCGAATCCCACTCTGCCCCAAATTGATTCCCATTTTCTAATTGTGAGTTATTTACAACTCGTTGAAAATGCCCACAAATCGAAATATTTGGTTAGAGATCATGGGAACGTAAATATTTTTATTTTTTTTATACGGTAAAAAAATAATTGTTTTCCTTGATTCAATTAATCATGTTTGGTTGGAAGAAACTAAAAATAAATAAATTAACGTTATTTTATTAGGTATTATGCCACATTTAATATTTTATTATCAATACTTAATGCTTTAAGTGATGTTCCATCTCTGTTGCAATCAATTTCTTTTCATGTTCCCAACCGTGTCACCAGAAGTCAAAATCTGCTATTTATAAAATCTTCTAAGAGCAACTTTGGTTTTTATGCCCCAATGTCCAGAATGTCTAGATTAGTCAATTCATCACACGACTTGGAATTCTTTGGGATAGATCTTCCGGCTTTTCGTAGATCTCTTCGCGACTAAACAGTGTGGGATGAAGTTGGATTGGCATGGTTTAGCTCAAAGTTTTAGGTCTTTCGTTTTTTTGAATATATTGTATACAATTATTTTTTTGCCCTTGTTTGTCTTTGCTAAATAGTTTTATGTTCTTTTTGTTCAGTTTCTTGCATTTATGTTTCTTCATGTAAGTGTTGTAATTGGCTTAGGCCGTATATATAATAAATAAATAAATATTTGAGAGTAATCTCAACACAGGACTAAAGTACATAATATTCTCAATGTAAGAAAAGCATTGTTTAAATAAATACCTATATCATTTTAAACTTAAAGAGGATTAAAGCCATCTTAAATTAACTAATCTTTTTATTTTCTGCGACTTTTATGAAACATCCGGTAATAGTTTTGTGGTTGCATTTGTCATTGCGTCGCAGTTAATACATACAAATTAAAGGCCGGAGAAAAGATTAGGCGGTTTGTCGATTTCACACGTGTTAAGGTCCACATTCGTTTCGTGAATTTATTGAAAAAACACAAATTTCGATGTCACGTTTACAAAATCCTCTGCGTCTGTGATATATGTTCAGATAAATTCAATATTGAACGTTCGCTGTAGGTCCTGTGCATAGTTCGTACTTTGTACCTAGTCACAGATCATTTTGTAGGCAACATCTCCGGTCCCAGCGCTTGCGATCCAACTGGGAGGACAAATTGATTTCCGTTCAGCTCTCGCTGCATTCTATGTAATGCGAGGAGTATAATCAAACTCTTCACATTTCGCTTCCGTCACGTAGAGAGCTTTTACCCAATTCACAAGTCAATTTCCATTGACTTTACTGCAATACTTTTGAAAAATCAAGTTAAAATATACTTTATTCACAAAAATGTATTAATCTGTTAAATTTGTACGTTGACCATACCTAATGGTTTACCTGTTGTATTTGACTAGGTACTATGTTTAAGTTTGTTGTCGACGTGAAATATTCACTACAAAATTCAATATGATTTCGTTTATTTTATTAACTATAACGAATTATTGAGATACAATATAAATGGTTCATACCTCGTGCCTTATTAGCCTTAAAATGTACAATGTCCGATATCAAGTGGAATCATCAAACTCTTAAAAAAATATATCATGAGGCAGATCACTAGCCATATAACCTGTATATGCATAGACTTCTATATATTACCTTCTCTAAAATGTTATTCATCCCTTTTGTAATATGCTAATATGAACAGCTCCCCAGGGAATTAAATCCAGTTCTTGTCTACAAAAATTTGGACAAACTCAAAACATTTTTCCAAAATTATTTGATAAAATTAATGCACATTACGATATCTAAATTATATATTATTATATTCATGATACTTTACGATATATAATTTTAATGAATTATAATTTGTGTATTTCAGTTTCCAATAATATAGAAATCATCCTTCGTTGGACGAATAACCAATAATAAAAAATATAAAAAAGTTTTCAATAATACACTATTATATACGCCCGTCATAAAGTTCGTCTCGTAGTGTAATGGTCAGAGCGTTTGCCTACCATGCAAGAGGTCTCGGGTTCGATTCCCGACATGGTTGACATGACTCTCTTAACTATGTATCATAATGTGTATTCAATCAAGCAAAGAAATTTATTGTGCTTTTTTCAAAAACATATTTTTGTAATCACCTAACAATATAATACATGTACATTCGAATAAACAAATAAATATTTTTTAAAAGTTTTTTTAAATATTTTTTTTAATAAGTATCTATATAGGTACCAATAACTATTTTCGTGGACTTTTTCTTTACCTCGATATATTATTGTTTATAGATTCACAATCAAATCGTTTTTTCTTTCTTTTAATTTTGTTTTAGAATCTAATGTTGAATTCATGATACGGTGTTAAATTAAATTTGTAAAGTCTTAAGGGATACCATTTTTCAATGTAATTAGGAGCACGTGCCGCCACCTGGCGATTAAATAAATTTCCCGCGTGTCATTTTCAGCCTTTTATTGAAATGTTAAAAGCTGTATTTTTTATACTAAGCTACCCGCGTTGTAGGCTATAAAACTCACTATTTTCTTTAGAGAATTGCCTCTCAGAAAGCCTATGCAGACTGTCGCCCCGTAAGGTGTAATCTTGTGTTTATAGTCGGTAGGGCACTTTAAGAGTCGTTTAACTGTTTTTTTAAACCTTCATTCTTTTTATTATCCTGCTTCTCTTCTGTGTAAATTTATTTTTACAGTATTGTAAAATTAAAACCATTTCTTTGCAAGTTCAATTTTACAAAAAAAAAATATTTTTTTTTTGCAATATCCAAATCTTTGAGACAATTACTCTGGGATAACCTTCTGGGGGTTTTATCAAGTTTTTTTTTCTTTTGCAAAGAGATCAGACTTGTAGTTTTTTTAATGTAATTTTATTTTCAATTGAATAGAATGTCAACATACCGGTGTTTCATAATAATTATCACATCATTATTTGTTCAATAGAAAGTTAATTTAATTCATCGATGTTAGTACTTACACTAAGCAGTGGATAATTCTTGGATGTATTCGTTTTTATTTACTCTTTCTTTTCTGAGAACCCATCTTAATTTGATCTATGATACTTTTCCGGTAAAAAGAAAATATCCCGAAGAAGAAAAAGCAATCGTAAGTTTCAGTTTTCGTATTTCCAATTTTCCTGCGTAATCAAGATGTTCGTGTGTCTGGATTTAAAAACGCTACGAAAGAGTTCTCTGATTTATTCAAAAGATGTTTTCGGAAGATCGGAAAACCTATTGATTGTGTTCATAATAATGCTTGGCTTTGAATTTTATTTTACAGTCATTTAATATTGTGTTCAATTTCACCCTCGCTTTTCTAAATTGAAAATTTATGTGACTTTTTCTCTGTAAAACTAATTTCGTAGTACGAATGTATCCGCATTTTTATTCGTTTGTTTGAAAAAAATATGTGGTTTTTGATACAATAGCAAATCGTAATTTTATTTTTTTCCTTCCTACACAATTAGTTAACTTGAAACGATTTTGAAATATAATCCTGATAACTTTTAACTTCCTGGCTTTCAGGGCTTTTTTTTTTTCAAAGACATCTCTTAAGATGCCTTTTAGAAAACGAATGTGCCAATTGGTAAATATAACTTTTTTTTTCAAAGTTTTCTTTAACAATTTTAATTATATTAATTACAAATTAATTGCTCAAAATAAATAAGATACCATTAAGAAATTATATTTTCGGATTCGTTATGTATGTACATACGTTACATCATATTCTTTATTATAATTTTGAACGTTATCAATTGTGGCCACAGACGTATAATAAATAGACACGTTATTCCCTTACTAGACGCATTGAATATTTAGCAAACATTGCGTTGCCCCCGAGAATTCGAAAAAGGAGATAGCAAATCAAGATATACGTGCAATGTAGTGTAGTTCAATTTCAGTACCGAAATACGGCGTTTATTGGAAAATTAATATGTAGTATAATTGACTCCCCTGGCCCCGATTACAATGGGAAGTTAACATTTATCTACAAAGTAAAAAAAAAAAAATGTGTATATTCGCATAAAAATTTCAAGTATCTTCATCGGTAATCTGTAATTCAACATGTTAAGAAAATCGAATTGTATGCATATTCTATATTTCATTCAGAAAACTTAACTTTTTTTATTGTTAAAATTTAAGATAAATATTAACCTCCCATTGTAATACGGGCCCTAGAACTCAATTTGTATAATATGTAACATTTTTTGATTAAATCGAGTTATGAGTATGTGTGAACTAAAACAATTAAATCTATTCGAGCAATAGTGACCTGTATGTTATTTCAGATATATATATATATACATATATAGAAGTACGCAACCATTTGTTTTTTTTAATATTTTCATTAAAAAAAAATTGTTCCTTCTAAATATATTTTAAAATATGCTTATATGTCTTCTTGCCCTTACTGATCATCGTGGTTTCGGATGTGACAGAGTTTAAAGAACACATATAATGTATATGACACGCGGGTGCAGAAACAATACATAGACCACTTTTTCTCGGATAGATTTAATTGTTTATGTTTAAAAATACAACTCGATTTTGTCAAAAATGTTACGCAGACCAGTTAAGTTCCAGGCTAGTCAAATATAGTATAAAGTATGTAGTAACAAAAACAATTTGACATTTGAAATTGCTAGGAAATATTCATGCTTCACTGGGTACAAAAATACCTGATCTAAAGCTACAAATATATACAAAAAGAAAATCAATACATATTAATAAAAGTTAAGAAACTTCAAACATAAAACATACGCATGGTTTTTAACATAATGAAATTGAAAATTAAAGCATTTTCTTATTGCACACGACTGCCATTTGCCATTTTCTGTGCAGCGTCACGTTTGATCACGATGAGTCTACTAAATAATAAATGCAAGGAAAGCAATTATCCACGAATTGGAATGCCATTTACTTCGTGCGTGTAGCTTGTTTTTAAAAAAATATATAAAATAATCCAGTTCACAGTTAGTCATCTAACCAACTGCGCCACAGCGCCTGTTTTTTTAATGCGTTTATACTAAAAAAAGCGATTTTTACTCTATTATCATTCGGGTAAAAATTTTGAAAAGGTAGTCAAGCTGAGATAAGTCCACCTCGTTAAGCGGTGGTTGATGCGTTCGCCTACCATTCTTAAGGTCCCGGGTTTGATCCCTGGCACTTTCATTGTTCCTAGACTGACATCTGAAGCGTAAGACGGATCACCTTACCTTACATGTAACAAAAATGATATAAAGACGTACAATTAGAGAACCAATGCAGTGCCCCATGTACCACTTGGTGCGGGTAGGGAATATATTTAAAAAAATGGTTGTGACACAATTTTTTTATATTATGCTGAAATCACACGCAACAATGGGAATTACTTTTTCCAAATGTCAGTGTTTGTAGTTTGTAGGTTACAAATACTGCGACTCGGTCTCCGGTCATGTCCAATAAGTGTAATGAATCATTATCCTAATACCCTTCACAATGGTCACGAGTCGGCCATTCCGTGACACGCTGGACTATCCAATGGAGAATAGAGAACACCATTTGTATGTAGGATGTACCTCTCAAATTACTGCTAAAAGACATAACCTGATAACCTGTCCCATTCCAAAGAACAATGGGAAGATTTCACATATATTTTGACGGCATATTAATAATATATACGTTGATTTCGTTGAGAATTTTTAATATTTAATATCTACCAAATGAAAGTTCATAAGGAGATTTTTATCTAAAGTGGTCAATTTTAAATTTAAATTTGGTCTTGTACATCCCATAACATTTATGTTTGTAGTTTTCATTGTGGCCTAGCGGAAGAAGAATACAGCTTTGTGTGTAAAATAGCACCTACCAGAATCCTGATCGAGTATTTTCTAATCAGTAACATCTATATCTTGTTATCATTTAATTAAATTTTAATTAACAACATTTTTAAACGATTTATACATGGTGTGTCCGGAAAGTATTATTATTATGGATAACTTATATAGCGCCATTTTTGTAACAAAATACCTCAAGGGCGCTTTACATAGTGATTCTTTTAAATTTGTAATTTAATTAAAATAATTTATTTTGTTGTCACATGCTACGGATTTATTCAAATGATTTAGAGAACAAGTGGGTCGTAAGTTTTTTCCGAAACATCACTTCATTTTCACAGCCTCGCACCTCTGCTGGGAGAGCATTCCATGCCATAGGGCCTGCGACCGCAAATGCTTGCAATTGCAAATGCAAAAAATCAGTAAATTTGAACCAACATCTATAAATGAGATTAAAAGGATTGTTGCGGCATTCCCCAACAAACAATGTATATTAGATCCGATACCAACATGGCTTTTGAAAAAATGCATTAACGTATTAGCTCCATTTTTAACAGATTTATTTAATACATCCATGGAGCGCAGCATTGTTCCGAGAGCCATAAAGAAAGCAAATGTAACTCCACTTTTAAAAAACTCACAACTTGATGTGGAAGATCTTTCCAATTTTCGCCCTATTTCAAATCTTCCCATCGTATCAAAAATACTAGAAAAAATAATTTCTCATAGGCTCATTAACTATATCGAGCAGAATTCTTTATTTTCGGTAAGGCAATCGGCATACCGACGTTTTCATTCCACGGAGACGGGAGTGATAAGAGTACTATCTGACATTATAACGGCGGTAGACTCTGGTAATCTGGTGTTGATGGCTCTTCTAGACATGAGTGCTGCATTCGATACTGTAGACCATAATATTTTGCTTGAACGTCTGGAGAAAACTTATGGTATCCGTGATCAGGCACATATGTGGTTCAGTTCATACCTTAATGAGAGAGAATATGCAGTTGTGTTCCAGGGTAAAAGCACAACCAACTTTCGGGTGTCTACAGGAGTGCCTCAAGGGTCAGTACTCGGACCACTCCTCTATCTCCTTTACACTAAAGATATAGAGAACATTATCAAAGAATGTGGATTGTGGTCTCACTGCTACGCAGATGATACTCAGATTTATTTATTGCAAACCAGGCGAGAGAAGTGTGCTTGTCAATTTAATTGATGGATGCATCGAGAAAATAGGAAACTGGATGGCTGAAAACCGACTAACATTAAACCCATCAAAAACTGAACAACTATGGGTAAAATTTAGTTTTCACGGTTGTACCAGGTGGTTCAAACGCGTGATGGACAAGTCCTTTTGTTGACTACAAAATATCTGGGGGTAAACGCAATGAGCATCGTCCTGATTTTGGATCTGCTCATCCTGGCCTTCTTATGGCGAAGGGACGCCAACCTTCTGCCGATACAAGAGAGCATCGTCTTTAAAGGCTGTCTTGATCATTTGAACAGTTTCCGCGGCAGTTTTACCATGTTTGACGCAAAACTTGATCGCCGTCCTCTGCTCTACTGAGCGCTGCTTTTTGACTTTTGTACAAGATCCTAAAACAACTTCCGCGGAAACGCCTGTTCTCTTTCTCTGGATGGCCGGAGGCCGGAGAAGACTGAAAGACCTAGCGTTCGTTAGCAGACTTCCTCCACTACCATTCCCAACTGATGCGTGCGCGCTCTCACGTACAGTCGCGTCAAAACAAAATCACTAACATTACTTTCCGGACACACCATGTATGTACACTTGAAACTTACATTTCATTACAACACTAAGGTGGTAATGAAAAATATTGCAGAGAACGAACTATTTTCTATTTTGGGGGGAGCCCGAAGATTTGTTGATATGGGTTCATGCTAAATCACCTACAACACAATCGCTGAACCACACAACAACCACCGCAGCAGCACATTATCCTATCAAACCATGACAAATATGAAACAAATTTACCATATTACAAAAAAAAGCTCCAAGAATAATCCCGATAAAAAAAACCAGATATACAAGGGTAAAGTCGATGTTCAAGTAATTAAAAGTACTTGCACATTGTAAACAAAGAAAACACTTCAATACAATGATATTCGTTAACAAACTTATTATCTCTCATAAAAACACATAATTTTGGAACAACTCTAGTTGATAAAGGGTTTTAAAAATGGACAATTTGAAGATATGACATAATTCATGTCGTCGTATGTGAGAAGGAACCGAGTAAACTAAAACCATCCGTCGAGCTATGTGGATGTATTATTCTTACGTTGGAAATCGTGGGACTGCTTATGCCTGAAAACTCTGTTATGTCGGTCAAAAAGGTCAGCGCTATGTCAGAATAAGGCAAATGGCGACCATAGTGACGTTACCCAAGGTTGTGGTCACTCGTGTATATTTATTCATTTCGTGTTACTCAGTGGGTAACCATCAGCGTAATTTCTACATTATGAACTATTACGCTAACGGAAGCACTGATGACTGATACTTAACCCATTTTCATAGTTTTTGTTTGTAAACAGATTCTAAACTCAAGTTTAGCTCAGACTCTGTATAATCTGTAAGTCAGGCCCTCAGTATCAAATATGGCCAAACGCTAAAAATAGTATGAAAAGCGGCCGACTGCGTATTTAATACTTAGTAAAAATACCGTTTCTTGTTATGTTAACCGTTCAGTAGGTTAATTGTTCAGTGTTAATGACACCAAATATTATCAAATAAAAATTATTTTTTGTAAATATTTCAATTAAAAAGTGCTATTACAGATTTTCGAAATCGTTTAGCCATCTTTGATAATGAGGGCCTCAAGTATGAAAGCACTTTAATTTAAAACAGATATTTTGAGCCAGATTTTATAGAAATTTCGGTAAACTTAAAAAACTTAAACTTTAGACTGACGGATCTAAAACGGATCTGGTAAATGGGTGGGAGCTTTCAAGACCGTACACATGCCCCCATTTGATACTTTGTATTTCTTAAAATGTACACGTATCTACAGTCGTTTTTAAACCTTCAGATCATTGACACAGACAAAATGCATTTCTTATTTTTCTTGTCACCCGTTATAAGTAAACTACAATAGTTTCCATGTTTTGTATTACATTTTTTCTGTTTTTTTTAGCTGCTGGAACATTTCGTTTCCTGGATATTCACATTATAATAATGTACTACAATGATTCGCTACGAGTTACTCTGTTCATCAACACCGGTTGGGCACTGTGTTCACTATTGGGCATTGCGTTAATTTTGACACAAATAAAGTATTTCACTAAAAAAAAAAAACGTAAAAATTAGTTTTCCCTCATTAATTAAAAATTTTCGTAAAATTATTGAAAAGAAAACATTTTTCTATTTACTGTGTTTGTTGATTTTTACCTAAAATATTCTTAAAACCAAACTGTTTTATTTACAGGATTAATCAAATATAGTTTTATGACATTGATGTACTGTGAACTTTTATCGCATTTTAAGTTGTCACAAGCCTGGCACAAATAGTTCCATCAGAATTTATTTTTTTACAATTTACTAACCTTGTAATAAATTGCACTGACATTTAACGTCAAATAGCGAAGGATTCGGCGACTTCGAAGCTATTAAACTTTTGACTATCGTGAAAACAGAATGACACGACAAATCGCCATTATTTTTTGCAAAATATAGGACACATTCACGGAAACTTAACAATATATGTTTTTCAAAAAGTTTTATAGCCCCAGATTTAACAAATCGCTTTTATGGAGAACGGATACAGTGAACTCCATAAAAAAATACTAAATATATGTTAAACAAAATTGTATACTTTAAAAAAAACAACCACACTTTTTAAAAATTCATCCTTTTTTATTTTCATTCATTAATTTATATATATATATTCGAGTATTTCGCTGAAACATTTCTGCATTGTGTTTTTTTGTTCTTTCTTTGAAGCTCTTTTAGTATAAACGTATACACAGATATGGGTCTAACAACTCCGTTAGCATTTTCAGTAGAGAGTTTTGACCGACATTTTGAGTGGTTTGCATTGAATAATATCGATTTAAATATGTGTATCCATCTGTTATAAAAAAAATCTTGGTGTACTTCGTGTCAATAAAATATCTCCGATATTTTATAGTTGCATTGCAATAATTTTAGTCTTGATAAATAATAATCGACAATGCGGGGGAATTGGACCTTTAACCAGTGGAGTTATGATGCTTGACTTTTTATTTATTGGTCAGTTTACTGGTTGCGCAGTGTTGCTGACCTACTTGAGATTTTTTTATTGATATTTCTCATCGTGAATTAGAGTAATTCGGACAGATTGTGGGTGCAGAGAAAACGGAGTAATTCATAGTCAAATTATAGTGTTAATATATTTTTTTACTTTAATTAAATTATGTAAATTATTTATAAGAACACTGGCGTAGAAACCGTGTTAAAACATAAATAGCTAAAAACAAGTTCTGGTCTTCTATGAGTTTGACATTACATACATTCTACATATTGTAGTATGTATTTTATTTAGATAGTTTTTCAAAATAAAAATTCAATCAACTAGTTAAACCTTAACTAATAAGTTATGTACGAAAATGTTTTTTAATAAGTTATGTAAGAGACGTTTTTATTAAATTAAATGCGTTTTTAGAAATTGAAGACTTTCATAAAACATTGTGTCCATATTAAAATTCTTATTTGAGTTTTCTTTTTTTAAGGGGATTTAGCGTCGTGCCAAAAACTGTGCATTTTAACGATCAGACGAGCCTCCTCGCAGATGCTGATGATCGAGAAAATAAATCAAGGAGGTCATCGTTTCGCCCACGCTGCAGTAACCATATCGTACCATTTACGATCGCAGTGTCACTGCCAATAGTTTGTCTCGATTAAGTATTTATTGGCATTCCTATTGCCCGCAATAATTGACGTAGCTGACGTAGATTTGTAAAAGCATAACAAAGTAGGTCTCAATCATCAAACTGAACCTGCCGAAATAACTTCTTGTATGTGTAGAGGCGCGCTGGTGTATGTTCGAATTGTTAATGAATTTCTACAGTTTATATAATCAAACTGTGATATCACATTATTAATTATACATACATAACTGGTTTGGTTTCTCGGATTAGTGCGGCTTACCAACTACTGTAAAGTTTTTTTTTTTCATTGAGTTTATCATTGCAAATCATACAAATGAAATGAAATGAAACCCAGATAATCTGATAATTTATTTTAGATGGTTTTTAAATATTTCACATATTTAAACAGCTAATACATTTTCTTCTTCTTGCGGTGCCTTGTCAGGTCCCCCCAACGTTGGCGATCACTACAGCGAAAGCATCTTGGGCCTGCTACTCTTGTATTCCTCAGCCATGACAACTGCTTATTGGATGTATTCGCCATAGTGATTCCTGAAAAAAGATGACCGGAGTGGTTTCCCGATGCTTTCTCTGGTGGATTTTTCTGTCGGGGTTGCCTTCCCTTAGCTGGTTGGTTCTGGTTTGGAGGCGCCAGAAACTCGCCTTTCATCTTCTCGTTATCTGCTGTGATCACACCAGTATGAGTGTGATCCTACTGCCCGGGGTACGCGACGTGGACGCTAACGAGTAGGACTATTCAGTAGTGTTGCCGGTGGAATGCAACTGGGCGTTCGCAGCATTTTATAGAATCACACCCTCCAGCAAGACGTGACTCACTGCGACCATACTGACAGTTTGAACCCCAATACATTCATATATGTAATGTTAAAACGGATTATTTATTAACGATACATAAAATCAAATTACTTTTAGAGTGAAATTTTACCTGTTAAAAAATCCGAAGGTAGATGATGTAGTACTCGTATTTTTTATGTGTAGTAAGATTTATCCGTGTTAAACATAAGTGAACCAAAATCGCAAAATTTAAATTGTTTTTATTTTAGTTACTCAAAGGCATGCTTCAGGTGAAAGACTTTTCAGAAATTTTCTCGTGCGTGTTCTCAACTTATTTTATCTATTAGCACGCACGTTTTATGTAGGTGCGTAATTATTATTGTATATGATACGCTAAGAAGAAAACCATCGGATATTTCCTCCTTCAAAATTATTTCCGGCACGGATGCAACAAAATATGTAATATCATAATATGTTCTAAAACACTGTTTTATTTATTTTTTATTATAAAATATATTTTTACTATCGTCCTTTTCTTCTTCTTATCACCCGGTTTGTCTCCACTGCTGGCATATTTTTCAATGTTATTCTGTACTGGGCACTCTGTTTCCACCCACGTACCACGAGTTCGACGATGTCGTCATTCAATTTTTATTATCAATAACCGAAATACTCGAAAACTGGTGGTAACGGGGACAGTTGGGGGTAAATGAGCAAGATAACGGTCTCCCAAAAGTGTTTTTCAACCTTTTTGAATACGCGACCCCCTTATTAGTAGGAAATTAGCTGGTGACCCCCCCCCCTCCCTCCCCGCCCCCAGGATTATCATAGTCATGAGCAATGCAAAAGTTAAGGTTCTGTAGTAGCGCCAGGGGTGCTATTCTGAACCGCTCTCGCGGCACGAGGATTTTTTTATCGTATTTTGTAAGTAAATACACCAACTAAAGGAATTAACACGATCCTCCTTAAACGCTCTCCTCCTTAAAAGTTATCCTCCTTAAACAGTCTCCTCAATTAGACCTAGGTCCTGGATATGGAGGCGTATCATACACCAGACCACGATGTTCATCATTAAGCAAGACCACGAAGAGAAGGTTTTGTCAACAAAAAATCATTCCCCCTTAGTCCGTCAATTTTTTCATTTACTTATCGTAATTTTTCACAATTCGTTAATTATTAATATATATTTAAAATGCCTTTTTGCTCTTCGATTAATTACTTATTAGTAATTTGTCCCTAACAACATTTTAACTTATTTTTCCAGCGACATAAATCCGCCACCCGCCACGTCAACTAACCGTATCAACTGTCAAATATTTGATATCTTTCGATAAGAAAAATAAATATCACGTTTGTGCGCTGATGTATATACAGCACAGACATACGTGTGTTGTGCAGATTACCCATATTTTACTAAAATTGTTTTATATTTATGTAATACACAATTTTACATACACAATTTTTTTAAAGCATAATTATAATTTTATGTCCAAAATTGTTAGAAAATTCCGTGTTAAGTCGGGACACTTCTATACTAAAATGATATTGCATGATTTTGCTCTATGTAGAAATCATTCTCATTTCAATGGACTCCCAAAGAAATTCATCCTAATGAATTCCGATCTGCTTGGGTTCTATTTGGATTAACCTTGTCTCATTAAATTTCAACTTTGTTTTCTTAAAATAATTTCAATAATACAAAAAGAGTATCTCATTCACAACTCGCCAGATACAATTGACTTAATAAATTAGTAAGTACAAATATTACAAAAATTCTTTTGGAGGGTAATAAATAAGTCGGAACTATTTTTGTTCTGGTTTTATATTATGCATACACATTATTTAATAATTATGTGTAGGTGCAATTTTTTGTCTCGTTTTTCATGGTATATTTTTACTTGAAATTATTTTTAAAAACATTAGATTTTAAAAAAAAACATAAATATCTAGGAATACTTTATATTAGATTCTAAAATTTATAGCCGATCAGATTTTATTACATTTTTCATACATGTACATTTTTAAAATTACGTATTCTTAAACAATCACACGATAGCGTAACTGTCTTCCCTTTAGATGCATAATTTTTTCTTTTCCTATTGTGTTGTATTCTTTGATACACGAAAAACCACATTCTGGTTTATTGATCTAATAAAGAATTACGCAACATGTTTAATCACAATTCATTTTATAAAATTATTTTTTAATTATTCTCCGAACTTCGGCACTGAGAGGATAATCAAATTATCCCCTCTAAAGTGATGTCATAATTGGATTTGCGTACACGTTTTAATCGATGTATACTGAATTGTATTACAAATGTGAAATTAGTGAATTTTTCAGTATTTGATTAAGTTGTTATGAATTATAATTGCCTAACGAGTTCCTATTATAGGAAACATGGTCGACAATAACACCAGTACGGTTGATGTTATTTTACTGGCGTTCATAATTTTAGCATAATATTAGCTTTCGACATAATTATTATTATGGCAATAAGGATTTTTTATGTGTTTTCAATGATTAAAACATACGCTTGCTATTAGCTTGATTATTCTGTTTGACGTTTTTCAAAAAATATTACCAAACTCGCTTTATATTTATATACGTATTTTTAAGATGATCATTGCTTCTTTTACTATTATACATCATGGCCTGTATTATGAAGAATATATCTGTCCATGCAAATGAAGAATGCAGTTATGTGTGTGAAATAGAACCAGAAGTCTGGACGAGTGTTCTTGACTCGATCGTGATGGTTGCTCTCAGGCAAAAATGAATCCTTATATAATCCTTCCTTAAAAAATTCCGTTGAAGATAAGTCTACGGTTGATGCGTTCATTTATCATTCTTCATGGCAGGGTGGATATAAAATATTGATTTTAAAGGTTATTTTTACTGCGAAATTTCATTGTTCCTGGCCTGGCACCTAATGCGTAAGACTAATAACGTTACCTTTATGTAACAGATGGTATAAATGCGCTGCGTTTGGTTTACCAGTACAGTGCCCTATGTACCAAAAAGCGTGGAAAAGGGATAATAAGTAATTTGCGGATGCTTGTCCACTCAATTTTTTCCTATTTATAGTTGTAATTGAAATATTAAGAAAAAAAATATTTTGTACGTTACACTTTTTGAGCTATTTGTAAAGTACCTATACTATAAAATTACTCTGTTTTATTAGTATCCGAGTCAAAGAGTTTGAATAGTCCATTTACTAAACGACATGTGCGCATTGCGTACTATTTTAATGAAAGAAATTCATATCGGGTATTTCGTTTTTAATAAAAATCCAAACTTTCGTCCCTGTGATGGCGTTAACGAATCTCTTTGTGGCGTGTACTGGAAATTTTAATAGGTATATGTACCGCGTATTTAAGTAAACTCAATACGAATTTTACTTTGCGTGACGTGGACCAGAAATGAAGGGAAATGATACAAATTTTACTTACCTGTACCAATAAAAAAAAATCTTACATTTTCTGCAAAAATACTACAAATACAAAGATACTATGGCATTGATTTATATTTCTATACCAGTGTACTCGTATATTATATTACAATATAGCTGTGAGCACAATTTTTTTTTTAATTTATTTTTCCTGTGCGTTTAAGCATCGTTTGAAGTTATTGAAGTCATCATCATTCCATGTCCGCTCCCTAGTTGGGGCATATGGTGTCCACGAAGATCCTCCAGGCATCTCTGTCGGCTGCCAGCTCCTGTCAGGTTCGCGTCTCGCAGTTCTGACATGAACTGCCGACGAACAGTCAGCAGTGGACGTCCAGGACGCCGAGAACCTGAAGCCTTGTAAAGCACGCAAGCGTGGTTAAGGTTCTCGGGAGGCATCCGCAGTACATGTCCAAGCCAACCGTATCGCCTCCGCTTGATGACAGTTGTCACCGGAGTTTTCTGCGTCCGTTCTCTTATTACTTAATTACGTTATTGAAGAGTTTACTCTAATATTAATGGCTTATAAAAGATCTCTTTGCGTCGCAACGCTGTAATTGGTTACTTAATATTTTCACTGACTAACATTGAACTACGGGTAACTCTTGTTGAGTACGAGGCATACGTTCCTGACGAAATCGTAGTCAACAAATTTCGTACTCAGTGGGGCTCACGTATATAGAAACACAAAAAAAATCAACGAGTCATTGATTGTGTAGAGAAAGGGCTATTTCAGTACTTTTAAAAGTTTTTGTGCGGGTACCGATTCCACGTCTATTTATCGCAGTTTATTTCTTCCAACTCTTCGTTGATCATTGGCTCGTCGTGGGCTTTCAATAGGCTTACAGTATCCTCAACTTCAGCACCTGCAAGGCCTCCGTATATGGCCGTACGAGTAATATCTTCGATCATGTCTTAAATATTGATCTTCCATATATTTTTTTTCAGCCGAAGAAGATTAAGATGATCTTTACTGGCTTCAAATACTGTAGCAGTCTTTTTTTCTGTGAAAATTTGTCCTTATTGCTCTTTTTAAATCAGGCCGTTTCGTCCGAATCCAATATAAAAAATGGCAGATTTTTTAAATCGTACTCGACGGGGGCGTATTCAACTTATCTTTACTCGTACTTTTATTATGACGTCTGTTTCTGACAATTTCTTCGCATTACATCAACCCCGGATTTCGGAACTCTCCAATTACCATCTTAATCTCCTCTCATGCATATTTTCAACTCCCTCGTTCGCCTTTTTATTCCATTCGGCCTTACTTATATTTGAACCAGATTTGATTTGATTCAATTTACCTGCTGGGGTGTTTACATCGTAATTATTCTGAGCTGAATTTTCATTGTTTCCTCTTTCCGAACCTTCCATGGCATCCTTGGGAATTTTAAGAATTGTTTATTTTTCTGATTACTTTTCTTTGTCTCAGTGAATATGTTTTTTTTTTTGCTAAATTCTCAATTATTTGGTGACTTTCCGTTTCACTAATTCACCCGTAATTATTTTTAATAAATTAAAATACGTCATACCCAATGTACGCAAAACAAGACCGTTACTAAGTTGCACATATTTCCTCCGGTATGCAGTTTATTTAAATTCTTATGTTTTTTGTCCTGAGAATTTTTTATAATTAAATTTGTAGAAGCAGGTATAATATTATTACCTTTGACATTGTTTTATAACTTATTTCCTCCTATTATCATATCCATATCGGCATAATACATACTCGAAAACCGTTTTAAAGACCGCGGGTCTTCCTATCGGTTTCCCTTCCTACGTGTTACTCTTTGAAAATTTCAATTTTGTGATCCGCGCATTCAATAAAATTTGACTTTTTTTGCTTTCGTTGCCTCTTTCACTGTGAGTTTGGCAAATCGTATGGAGGGCTCACGTTGGATATTGTCATTCTTCCTCATTGCCATATCGCAAACACAAATGGTAGCAAAAACTGTGTTTACTTGTGATAAATTTAGTTTAAAAAGTCTATTTTCGCAATGGTACTTTTATTAAACGGTAATTACTGATATTTTTATTATTTGGTGTTTTTACACTAGAATATTTCACAGTCCTTGGACCGGTCCCTGAAGCGTAAGACTGATCATCTTGTCTTTATGTAACAAAAATGATCAAGATACGCTGCGATTGGTGGGTGCCGAAAGGGAATGACGATGATGATTTTTATTAATTTATTCAATAAAATCAGTTTAGATTGTGATTATTATTTTTTTTAAATCACGCCCTTCGTGTATGAACTTGTAAGTCGCCAAAAGATTAATTCCATAATCATGTATTGAGCACCGCTAATTTTGAAATATTGAAGTGTAAAACATAATTCGAAACAAATATTTCACATTGACCCTAACAGTAATCGAATCGACTGAGACCTCAACCATGTTAGGAGAACGCGCCAACTACTACACTACAAGGTGGACTTGTCTCGGCTTGATTTCTTTTTTTCAATATTTTTACCTGAGAGTAGCCATCGAGTCATAATCACTCGTCCAGGATTCTGATTCTCACACAAAGAACTGTATTCTTTTTCCCCTGGACATATTACCTAAATTAAAATAATAAATCGTGTTATCTACCCCTACTGTCGTTTGGCGTGGCCGTACTGAAAATGTCATTTTTACTTGTTTTAGCAATCTCTTATTGAATCATTAACTTTAAATCTCATTGTAATAATAGTGAAGCTTGTAATTTGTATTACTGCTTATTCAATTCCTTGTTTAAACTGAGTCCTTTACACGGTAATTGCTAAAAAAAATAACACATTCTCTGTTGTGAAGTCAGTATTTACTTTTTTATGCTTTATAAAAATTCAGAAGCTCGGCATGCGTATACCTAGATAATTTATTTTTTACCAGAATTAATAGGATTTCATAACATACGATTATTCCTTATTCAAAAAGAACGCGGAAATATTACTGGCGTCATTAGATGCAATAAAAAATAGAATTCGTGTAGGTTGTGCAAACAAATTATACTGTGGTGCCTTTATTCATTTTTAGCACAACATTTCAGCAAATCGATCTTCAGTAAACAGTTTCTGTTCGTTCGACGTTTCTAGACATTTTCAGTCACGGAGCGAGCGGCTTTGGTACGCCATGTTACCGCCAACCGCTGCCGAGTGCTCGACTGTTTTTCATTTTGTGTTTTGTCACGGCAACACATTTTTTGGTCGTCTATAAAAAACGAAAACACTTAAATGAATGGCTTAATAGTATCTTTGGTGGTATTCGACAATTTTGACTTTGACATAAACGTGGGTATTGATTAGTATCTAAGTATCTACGTATACCTCGAGCGGAAGCTATTTTTATTTTTATGGTCGACATGTCACTATGTCGAGTAAACACCAGTGCCCCGATTACAATGGGAAGTTAACATTTATCTTCAATTTTATCTACAAAGTAAAATTATGTTTTCTGTATATAAAGCAGAATATTCATACATTTTTTTCCTTTAAACGTGTTCAATTATAGGTTACCGACAAAGATACTTTAAATGTTCGTGCAAATATACTCATTTTCGTACACAAATATATGTTTTTCTTGATAGACAGTCGTATATAACTCTGTTAACTTCCCATTGTAATCGGGGCCCAGATTATGTTCCGAAAACTACTACATCAATAATATTATCACATGTTTACGTATCTGTTCGAAACGTACATACTCGTAGATTATTACTAAAGCAAATCGTCGCAAAAAATGAATCATTTCGTATTTGTTATACAAATGTTATTCATCTACTACTTCCATCACACCATTTACCGCAGGGGTAGACAGAGAGGATGGACCTCCACACACGTTTATCCTGGCATACATTCCTAGCTTCTTCCACATTCATGTATATGCCCTTCGGTTTATCTTGGTCATCCTCGTCCTACGTTACCGTTCATTCTTGCCATATATATCTGTTTTACTAATATATCGTCATCCATTCGTTCTACATGACCAAACCATCTGAGAGACCTTATCTTAATCTTATCAATTATACCTGTCTCAGATTTGCACTCTCACTTTATTTCATAATTCGTAACCATGGCATACATTGATTTCCCACACATTCGTCTAAAATATCGCATTTCGACCGCGTTCACTCTGCTTTCATCCTTCCTCTGCCAGTTCCATGTTTCGCTTTCTTACATAAGTGTTGGGACTAAAACTTCGTTGAATTTGTAAATTCATTACAAATTTGGATATTTTTTATGCTTTGGAAAAGCGGACTCAAGTCCTCCCACCGTATTTAACCACACAAAAACTAGCAGCACCTTTTGAACTAATAAATTGACGTGACGCGTGTCGGTCCAAACGAACATAACGGATATATGAAAGCTGTCATTTTACTGCAAAAAACATGAATAGCCCTCATTACGTGTAACCAATATGAATTGAGATTATATTATTTAAGGCAAAAAATAGTTTTCAAATTATAGTTCGCTAAAGTAATACAATGGCCCTGTTTACTATATCAAATATGTGTTCGAAAATTCCACAATATAAAGACATCTTTATGACTAAAATATGTGCCCTAAAATTTTATCAAAATTTCTTGTACCGTACATTCACGGAGACTGGACCGCTGTGCACGTGCAAACCACGAGCCCACTGCGTGATATCGCATGATTGGCCGATTTCACACCACGGAAAAATCTACACGGCATGATAAAATACAATACGGTGGATCTATTTAATGCTTGGCAAACGCAATAACCAGTACACCGTGAGACCGACTAATATCCAGTCGATTTCGAGAGTACCTACTCGCTAAATTTAAATAATCTTTAAAATCTCTTTTGTTAAGTTTTACTATATTATTCAAATCGGGTTGTAATCCTGTGGCTAGTGTTGCGGACTCACGGATCAGAGGTCCGACGTTCGTACCCCACTCTACCCTAACTTGATTTCCATTTTCTAATCGTAAGTTATTTACAACTCGTTGAAAATGGTCAGCAAAATTGAAATGTTTGGGTAAATTATAAGAACGCTGATATATTTATTTTTTTATAAATAATATATTAACCATGGCGTTTTTATTGATATTTTTATTAATGTCGTTAACTAAGAAGTTTTATAAAAAAAAAACGAAATACATAAATACTATCAAATTTAAATGGGTAATAATAATGTCAATCCACTATAATTTTAGCGTCCTATTTTAGATTTTTATTTATATTTTTATTAAATAAGGTAAATACATGAACAGAAAATATAAAAGGAAAAATAATGAAACCCACTAAACCGCGAAACCGGCATGTCAGCAGGATTTTTATTTTTCCTTCACAAAGAGAAACGTTAGAGAAATTATATAAATTTAAAAAGTAATATAAACATTATTAAGAACTAAAAGCATACCTAATTTTCACACAAAATTTATTTATAAAAATTAAAATAGATGACATTAAATGATAATCAATATAAAGCTTTGTTACACATTAACCATTTAATTATTTTTTTCTTAAAAGCTTTGTCAACATTTTCTTTTAAAATCATCTTAGGAATCTTATTAAAAATTTTAGTAATTGTATAATGAAGTGTTCTTTGGCCATACTTGTTTACAAACCTGATGATTAAGATGATATGTGTGAAATAGGCTATTCTCCGTTGGGTATCACGCAGCTGGTTTGTTTATTTGTAAATTCTTGTAATAATGAACAGACTTTAGTTTATTTATAATGATAATTTATACTCAATTATGTATACGCGTACAGTAGGCGCAGAATAACACAAAACAGAAAAATAAAATCAACAACATTCCCTTATTCGCACCTCATGGTTCAAGGAGCACTGCATGATGGTGCATTGGTCGCATATTAGCGATCATCTATAGTATATTCGTATACGAGTATGCGGACAAGATAATTAGTCTTACAATTCACTCGCCTGTCCGGACTCTGAAATATTGCACCGAGAAACTACTAAATAAATGTTTTACGCCAACCTTTCTGAGAACGAACCCGGGACCTCAGGCATGGTAAACAAACGCGCCATGCACCGCGTTATTTAATATATGTTTTTATTTATACTCTCTGTGTTCGGGCGGATTAAGAATACAGTTCTGTGTGTGAAATATAACCAGAATCCTGGACGAGTGCTTCCGACTCGATGGTTGCTCTCATGTAAAAATCCCGAATAAAGTAACCGAGTGGAGATAAGTCCGCCTCGTAGTGTAGAGGTATGCGCGTTCGACCACCATGCTTGAAGTCCCGGGTTCGATTCCTAGGAAGGTCGACATGAAATATTAACCAAAATGGTGGTTCTAACCTGCGATATTTCATGTTCCTGGACTGACTCCGACTGAACCTTACCTTCTTGTAACGGATAATCGATATGCGCTGCATTTGGTGTACTAATGCAGTGCCCTTTGCGCCACAGGGGGCGGACGGTGGTATAAAGACTCTTAAAATGTGAATGATCGTATTTATATGTGTAAAATTTCGATAACATCAAAATTCATGTGACGCGCTTTATTTGGTTACAACTATATGATTTCTCCACCAATGTGTGCCCTTATCAGAAAATACCTAATGTTAAATCTCGTTGTCCGCAGGGTACGAAGCTATGGATCATCATGGAGTACCTGGGAGGGGGGTCGGCGCTGGACCTCATGAAGGCCGGCAGCTTCGAGGAGATGCACATCGCCGTCATCCTGCGGGAGGTTCTCAAGGGGCTCGACTACCTGCACTCGGAGAGGAAGCTGCACAGGGACATCAAGGCGGCCAACGTGCTCCTCAGCGAGATGGGCGACGTCAAGCTGGCGGATTTCGGTAAGAAGAAGAAAATCATTCCAGCGGCAAAATAAACGCTTGTTTCTTAATCTCTTTCAAGAAACGTCAAAAACATAACTTTTCCACGGAACCCCTGGAACCATCTCTCAAAAGATTTATTTCTATACGCGTATTAATGCGTATGTATACAGATATTTCCAAAATATATACATATTTATTTAGTTGTCCAAAATGCCATACTTCAAACGTTTATTATAACCGCTTACGGAATGCATAATAACACTAACATGATTAATCTATATTTTATAATTCTTCAAGACTCCCATAATACGAAATGTCATAATATATTTTTTATAACTAATTGATGTTATTTATTCTGGGGGGGTGAAATGTCGAGAATGGTATATGTAAGACTGAGACAAGCATTATCGACAAAAAGGAGTTTTACGTTGGTTTGGACATGTAGAGTGAATGGACGGCGAACGAACGTCTAAAAAGATTTACGGTGCGAATGTCGATGAATACAGAAAACGAGGAGGACCGAGAAAGACGTGCATGTCCAAATCCAACAAATATTTGAAGATGTCCAAAGTCAGGATAATCGGCGCGCGTGCATGAGAAAATGTATTCATGTAAAGGAAGCGTGGTATGTATGCAAAAACCGAGTGATATGGCGTTATATTCTCTCTGCTACCCCTACGGGGAATTGGCGTGGTGGTTTGTTTGTCATAATATAATATTTACAACTCAATATTAACATTTACACTTTTAAAACTATTGTAGTCCATAACATCCTTAATACACGATTTCTATTATTTGTTCTGTGTATTTACGGATTTAACTATAAATCTCGATATGTATGTTTTTTTATATTTATTATCCAATGTTAATAATTTCTCAAATTCTTCTATAGATTGACTTCTGACACAACCTGCTACCTTTATTGTTCAAACGTAGGCAAAATTCAGAATTTTGTCTTCTGTAAAATGATAACCTAAACCGTCCAATGACAAGTAATAAACACTTTTTATTTCTAGAATTACTTATTCCCTTTTCAAAAGTTTTTCATCGTCAGTTAAAATATTTATAAATTTTGATTAATTCGCCGCGTCTTAAATCCAGTGTATACTTGTCTACCGAGATTTGGGCAAACTAGTATTTCAAATATAAAATTAAGAATAACTTTAAATACGTTAGTATTATGCTATCCTATTAGGGGAGGTGAATGTTTAAGTCAAGCTCCCGAAAACAAGAATTAAGGCAACTGATAATAATCTGATAGAGATTAGGGATACTGGATCTATCGCATCATTTAGTGGGATGGCGATGGTTTTCGTTAAAAACAAACATTTACAAGTATAGGCAACTAGAGTAAGAACTAACATTTATTTTATTTTTATATAATATGTATTAGTAAAGTGATAACAAGGTGTTAAAATTTATCTTGGTAAAAACAAATGTAAAATAACTAAATTAACAAGAGTCAACAGGAGGAAGAGTTGAGGAAATGTGGATGTTTAAACATAGGCAGAATTGTGAATGTTACACAGTGTGAAAAGTAGCCACTTATACCAGCCAGCGATAGGTCGTAAGCCCCTTAAATGCCTTGACTGCCATATTCCCTTCTCAAAAATGTTTTCCTTCTGTTGCAACAAATTTATATCTGAATAACTCCCTAGACAGGAAATCCAGCCAGTCCGATAACAGTTGGACATACTCAAAACATTGTTGTATCTAAAAGAAATACATAACCGGCTGAGTCGGGTTGTGGTCCCGTGGCTAGCGTTGCGGACTCACGGATCAGAGGTCCGAGGTTCGAGCCCCACTCTACCCCAACTTGATTTCCATTTTCTAATAGTGAGTTATAAATGGCCACCAAAATTGAAATATTTGGGCAAATTATAAGAGCGAAAATATTTTTTTTTTTTAATAACCCTGAAGAAAAATGCAAATATAAAATATTATTAAAAAAAAAAAAGTTCAATATTAAATCATTTTCATCCCGATAAACTATCAACTAATATTGGAATCTATTGAAAAAGAGAGGAAAAACCTTTTTGAGAAGGGAATATGACAGTTTGGGCATTTACGGCTTATGACCTGTCATCGGCCGATTTAAGTGGCTACTTTACTCACTGAGTGAAATTCACCATTCTGCCTATGTTTAAACATCCTCAATTCCTTAACTCTTCCTTCTGTTGACTTTTGTGAAGTAAACGAACTGAGACCTTTATTGGTGTGGGTGAGATTTCTCTTGTTGAATTATTGCACTTACACTTGGCAACGCCCAAAAATACATAAATTGTTTTACTTTTTATTTTTTTATCAGTTAGTTAAATCGACACTTTTTAAAGTATGTTCAAATGTTTGTGGACATGGCTGGATTTCACTACCCGGGGAGTTATTAAGTTTGTCATGGGGTGCTGATACATGAATTTATTAGTGTTAATAATATAACATAATATAGTATAGACTAAAAACATTTTATTGTATAGGTATACAGATAAAAATATACATATGATTTTAATGTTTTGAAAGAATTTGTATTCAACGTTGCAACTAAAACTAAATGCAAAAAAAACTCGAAATAATGGTGGCGTTTGATTGCGCAGGCGTGGCCGGGCAGCTGACCAACACGACCAGCAAGCGCAACACGTTCGTGGGCACGCCCTTCTGGATGGCCCCGGAGGTCATCAAGCAGTCGTGCTACGACAGCAAGGCGGACATCTGGTCGCTCGGCATCACGGCCATCGAGCTGGCCAAGGGAGAACCGCCCAACTCGGAGCTGCACCCCATGCGGGTGCTGTTCCTCATACCCAAGAACAACCCACCGCAGCTGACCGGCAACTACTCGAGGCAGTTTAAGGAGTTCGTAGAGGCGTGCCTGAACAAGGATCCGGAGAATGTGAGTACCTCTTCTTATCTTTATTCGTCCCTCGTAATACCGATTAGCATAAGCGCCCTTCGCGGGTGAAGTGCTCTAACTGAAATGTTAAAGGTAAAGTAAATTCATTGCTTGTATTATAATACGTTTCTTCAGTCAGTATAATCCAATAACCCCCTTTTCTTGTTCTGTATATACATGCATAACCTAGAGAGGAGCCCTATTGACTATTGGGTATTAAGTTAGCTACAGTTCGCAGCAAAACAATGGGCTGTACGCAGGTCGAGAATTGCCAAATGGATATCAATTTGCATTGTAATTACTTTCAAATATGTAACTGTGTATTTATCATTGCAGGGTTATATTCCAATCTATTTTTCTATATTTCGCCTATATTTGTTTTATAAAACTTTTTTTATCTTTTTTTTAGCATAGTCTTTTATGAGTTATGAAAATGCCTAACGGTTTAAAAACTGCAAAATTTAGACACAGCTTGACCAGTCGAATTTTTCGCAATTTGGTAAACTTATAAATTTCTTTAAAACCACAACAAAAACGTCGCATTGAATTCGTTGCTTTTTAAAACTTACTCGAATAGTTTTCGCTTTACAAAAAAAACATCTAAAATATGTACCTTATTTATGTTCCTTGTTCCTGCATCGGTATTTTCCGTATAAAATAAAAAATGTAGCGCCTCTCGAGATAGAAATGTCGAAAATACTTACTCTGTTGTATATTCAGATTTATAACCTGAAATGCTTTGATTTATTATGTATCTATAAATTTATTTCGATATTAATGCGTACATAATAATTTTCGTTCCTTATTTTAAAATGAAACCTTTCCCTTTTACAATTCAAAGTGTTTTTATATATAAATATATATATATATATATATATATATATATATATATATATATATATACTTGTATTTAGGATTTGTACCGTGTCGCAATCGGTACTATATGCGGTTTCACAGTCTACGCTTTTATATAATTTCTTTATTATTGGGTACCAGTAGCTCAATCACAAATAACTATCGACGTGCTGATAAGCGACATGATAACAATTTCTCACCATGGTTGTTTATCGTATTTGCGATCACAATGGAACATTTGTGAACACCTTATATTAAATGTCAACATATATACGTTTCGCGACGTATAATCCTGCTGCGCAATAACATATTTCATTATCATCACCGGTGTAAATATGGAAAATATTCCAAAACTGCTATTTTTATTTATTTATTTATTATTTATCATGCTATTCATTGCATTTAGCCGGCGGCGGCGGTTGGCAAGCCAAATGTCAAGAAAAACAGTCGCCATAGTAATTTTAATTTAATTTTCACACTTTTGTATTAGATACTCCTTACTATTTTGCTAATACAATATATTGTATTGTTTTTTATAGGAAATTCCGATTTTTCGCAAAAAAACAAACCGACACGAGCGTTGACTTATGACTGCGATAACTTAAGCATGTTCATTATTGTTCGTTGTGATTGCTCAAATGCTTAGCATGTTTTTAAGCACGTCGATAGTTATTTGTGATTGAGCTACAGGTGATTTTAATCGACTCTTATCATCTCGGTTTATCTTGTTGCGACGTTTGTAAATCTCGATCGCTTCTTTTATTAATCGAGCGGTCTCCCTTAGATTACCGTCTCGAAGGAAAACTTATGCTCCATTCCTATGCGGTGTTCGGCCAAAGTCGATTTTTCGGGGTAGCTGACCCTGTTGTATGCACTCATGTGCTTCTTTACTCTCGTAAGTTTTCGGGCACTCTGCCCGATGTACGCCTTAGGACAGTTATTACAATTCAACGTGTAAATACCGTCGGTTTCGAGGGGGTCCTGGTACTTAGCTGCTTTCGGAAGATTTCATTTTTTGTAAATGTACCGATAACAGTGTAAATGTCGTAATTTTTGAAGAGTTATAGAAATTCTATCCGTAATATTTTGTACATACGGCAGGCAAGCTGTCCCATTATTGTTATCCCAGTACTGTCCTAGTACTATCCCTGGTACCGGTTCTGTTCGCGTTCGATATGGAAGCCATTCTGATCAGCATTATAAATTATTATATCCACACAAATGACGTCAACGTGATCAAAATGATTTGAAACGCCGGAAAAGAGTGCAAACTACATACGGCAGAATAACAATAAAAAGTTCATTGTGCATATGTGCATCATCTGAACGGCCGGCCGTGAGAATATAAGAAATTTGTACCGCAACTAAATCGATTGTTGCAATTTATTTTTGAAATGCTAGTCAACACTGTAGTGTTATTTTTATACTGTCAAAATGTCCCTCCCATACTCGCACTTAACAGTCATAAAGAACTGCATTGGTATGCAAATTATTGAAGTACATAATTATGTATATCTTAATCATGACTAAAAAAACTGTTTTAAAAAAAAACTGGACAAAATCTGTTTTTAAAAATACGCTAGATAATATAATATTATTTACCAAGAAAAAATTTAGATCTTACTGGTGTTTTAGAAGTTAAAAAAATGGACTTTAAAAAATTGCTTTTTAGATTATTGAAATATCCTAAGATATTGTACCAAATTTACTAGCAGTAACCAAATATTTTTAAAGGCTTTTTAGCTAAATTTGTGTTGGATTCTTGCTGTTTTATTATGTCCCGAAATAGCTATGGGTACTAAGTTCGACTTTATTGCCGCCATTATAAGAGCCGAGAGAAAATAAGATTAAGTGAAATAATGTTAATTGTGAAGAATTTCCGTTTACATATAAAAGCAGTCTGCGTTAATTAATCCTTTATTGGCTTGGTTTGTTGGTATACAACAACACGGGTTCATTTTTATGGCCAATAAAATAGTTCCTTATAAAACAAACGGGTAGATGAGACAGTTTTATTTATTTCGGAGTACGTACATACTACATATACGACGAAAGTAATCCCCCTTTTCTCATTTAATGTACCTTACCCATAAAATGTAAGCAATTACGTTAAAATTAGTGAACAGTTTTTGTTCTAAAGTCTTTTAATTCTATTAGAAAATGCTTTTTGCTGTAACAAAATTACTTACATAGTCTCGTGCCTTGCTTATGAGTATTATAACAATTTCTTTGCGTTTTGCAAATGTATTTATTTTAATTAATACTTGTTAACATTGTATTTCAATGTTTAATAGCGTTTCTTTATTTCCTGGTTCGAATATCAATTACCTAGAACGGGTAAAAAATATTTAATAGTAAAAATATTTTTTTTATTTGAATTGTTTCCCGCATAATTTACCTGAACAGTTGGCATTATTTGATATGTATGACTATTTATTTATTTTTTTTGCAAAATTTTCGAAAACGCTGCAATTGGTGAACCAATGGCTTGCCATTTGGACTATTAGTTGGTTGCGAATATTGAGGAGAATAATGTATATATATTACTGAACTAACAAAAGAAAGCAAATTTTACGATTGTTAGCATACTGAACAGAGAAGGAGAAAATTTTTAGAGAAAATATTATGGAAGTCTAGACATTTACAGGGCTTATGACTTATCATTGTCTGGTTTAAGTAGCCACATCGTTAAGTAACACATTGTAACATTCACCATTCAGCCTATGATTGAACATCCATATTTCTCTAATTCTTCCATCAGTCGATTTTTGTGAAGTTAAAGAGCTAAACATAGGCAGAATGGTGAATGTTACACGGTGTGTATAGTGACTACTTAAGGCAGCTAATGACAGGTCGGAAGCCGCCCTGTAAATGCCTAGATTTCCATATTATCTCATCTAAAATGTTCTACATCTCTTTTGCAATATGTTAATCTTAATTAAAGGCCGTTTACGCGTAGACAATACATTGTCCCGAGACATCGCCACCGAGATAGACGGGCAAGATATCTCCGCGGAACAATGATAACCATCATCGTGCGTGGTCAACGGTCGGTCCCGAAAAAAAAATTCTGCCGATAATGGGGACAAAAAGCAATCCTTTTTTATTTAGCAATTCCTTTAACAATTCCAATACATCTTGCCATAAAATTAATAATAATTTTTAGTGAATTCGCTCGTAATAAGCGCCGTCGCGTATTTATTTTCGCAGCGCTCACGTGTGAACTGAAGCCGAATTTTCGTATTGTTTTAGCGTTCTGTCCTGCGTTTCGAGGTTGTTTACGGAGCTGGTACATGACAATATTCTCGTATCTATTGTCTTGTTCACATGTAAACGGCCCGTTACTCCTTAAGGGGTGAAATCTAGCCCTTGTCTACAAACATTTGGAAAATTTATTTAAAATGAAACACTTTATAATTTTTACTACATAAGAGTCAAATAAATTTTAACACAACTAGTTTCAGGTATTGTAAATTCATCATCAGCTGTAAATATAAAATAATTACAAAGAGTTTCATTTGAAATAAATTCCAAATGTTTTTCCACAAAGTAAATGCTGAAACAACAAAAAATACATTTAAACAAGTTCTCAATATTGTTTCCGATTGTTGTTATTTTAACAATCTTGTTATTTATAAATAGGGGGTGGGGTATAACTGTGTTTTCATTTCATTTGCATAAAAAAATAATACATTATCTGCGATACACATTTACTATTAATGTTTTTCTTCTTAGCTCGTTATTCTAATACTTTTTCATGTACTAAAAAGGACTAAGTGAACTCTGCATCTCGAGTTCTTTGCGTTTATATTCCCAAGTCACTTATCTTGCAGGGTGTAAGCAGTAAATCACGCAAATTCACCGCCCTCTTATCGCGATGCGCTGTCTGTGGGGTGCGGGCTGGACGCCGAGACACATCCAACCCTTATCAAAATTACTCCCTTTATTGTTTAGACGGGGGATTGTAGGAGGACGGGGTCACTTGATCGTATTGCTTGATCCCACTTGAGCTAATTTGTGACAGAATAACGTCCGCCCACTCCATTTCCCAGGTGACAAAACAAAACCCCAAGATCAATGTTAATTTTAACTTTTGAGTACGTACAGTCTTAACTCTAAGTCTGGGGGAGTGTCTCTGCCATAACGGAGAATACACTTATACATTAACATATTACAACAGAGATGAAGAACATTTAAGAAAAGGTAATATAGAAGTCCAGGCATCTACAGGGCTTATGACCTGTCAATGGCTGGTTTAAGTGGCCACTTTACACACTGTGTAACATTCACCATTCTGCCTATATTTGAACATCTATATTCCTTCAATTCTTTCATCTGTTGATGTTTGTGAAGTTAAAGAGCTGAAACCTTGAGTTGAATCCACTTATACATATTATTTATCGCGGTTGCATGAATTACGGCTTCTTCTTTTGCTGTCTTAAATGTCCATTGTTCCACCAATTAGAATGATAACTAATAAGGGTAATGCGCTTGCCCTACACTCGGACAATAATGTTTTTTTTAAATATATCTGGGTGTTCTGTGCTGTAATACATCCTTGTAATAATTAGTAGTGACCGACCGAAACAAGATTTTCTACCGAAACCGAATTTCGGCTTCTGTTCTAGTTTCGGCCTAAACCGTAACGTATTTAAATAAGTTAAAAGTCAGATCAAAACGCCCAAAATCAGGCGTTTTTACTGTTAAACCTTAGCCCTGTTATAGGTCCTGTCGGAAATACAGATCTGGTGGCTTCCAAAAATAATTTCAAGGCTTTTAAAAAGTTTTGTAATCATTTCGGCGAATTGACCATGTCCAATCAGTGTAATCCCAGTCGGTGAAGAATTCACTTCCCTCTTTTCTCAATCCAATGAAGTGCATATTATGTAATTCTGGATACCTTCTTTCAGCACAAAGATGCTAAGGTTACCAGATTACAGAGAGCTACTTCGGGCAACTTTTCTGTGTATGGGAACCGCCAAGGAGACTTATGTCGCCATATGCGGTGTGCGGTATGTGGTGGGCAAGCTGATGAATCTTAAATAAAAGGCACACATTTAATGAGTAAATTTGTTTATAAATTTGATATTTGAAGTACTAAGTTTGAGGTTATTTATTACAATGAAATAAGTAAAACAACTTTGTTTTAAGCCACAATTTATTTTTTCACCTACCGGTTTTAAAGCAAACAAGCTTCTTCGTCATGGCTTACGTAACTAATGAATTATTTCCTTTTTTCCACGTTTAGTAAATTGTAGTATTTAGGAAAGAATTAATTAGTTACGAGAATTTGACGAAGAAGCTTAAAAAGAAAATAGTGGTTAAAAATAAAGTTATTTATTTTATTTAAATTTGTTTATTTTTAGCGCTTTTTGGTTCGTTGCGTATATGTAACACTTCTCCAATGTACGCTACAGGAGCTTTAACTTATTAACTATAAGGGAATTGCAAAAATATATTTTTTTAAATACATATTTTTAAAGGAATAACCCGCTAAGCCTCTATTCTAGAGGCTTGTCAGCAGGTGGGAATGAAAGGATATGGAAGGAATTATACACCACAACTCCCAGACCAATTTAGAAAATAACCTTTCCTGGATTTTTTTTCTCTTGCGATTGGCGGGAATCGAATCCGCGACGTCAGTTTCACAATTGGCCGTTAAACCAACTGAGCCACGACGCCTTTCAAAATATAAATATAAATGATCTTAGAACTACTAACTATTTATAGTCATCAAATCACAAAATCGGCCGAGTCACGAGTCGTAAGATGCATCCGAGTACAGCCGAGCGTAATCCGACACGTCCCGACCGCAGGTTTCGGTTGAGCCGAAGTTCCGGCTGTTTTTTAACCGAAACCACGGCCGATACTCGTTTTATTGGCCGAAACTGAGACTTCGGTTGGTTATTAGGTATTTTGGTCTGTTGTGGCGCCAAAAAACCGTTTTTAAACATTTGAAGGTTAGTTGGTCGAGACCAGAATAATAGTAGGCATAAATTATTGGAAATGGTATTGCAGCAATCGTGTGATTTTATTTTGAAAACCTATCTCATTTGAATAAATTCTTAGCAAGCAATGATAACATATAATGTTTTACGTAAAAAAATCATTTAAATTTTATATTAAATTACATTCAATACTGCATGAAACTGAGGTATTACGAAAATGGCGCTATGTAATTGATCAATTATAATAACCACCTGGCTGATTTTACGGATAAGATTTGAATGTCCATTAATATTTTTTCTTATTATATGCCTCTTTGATAAATTAAACGTTAATTTGTTAGTTAAATGTGTATCCCGTATTTAGACTTTTTGCGTTACGTCTGGACACGGACTTTTTCAAATTTACACGAGATCCGAGCAAAACATTATTTTGCACGAAACGTATTGAAATAAAGTTGGTGGATTGCTAAATTAAAAAATAAAATGTGCGTAACTCCAGACGCATTTTAAATCATACTTTTTATTACGAATCCATATATCCAATACCCAAATCTTAATTTTATTTCGCATTTTATTTACCACGTTAATTTCCCAGTGTTGTATTATTTTTTTTTTAAAGAAGTCGATGGTTTTTTCTTATTTTTTTAAAACTAAAATTAGTTTACTCTAAAATTAGTTACGTTAAAATCCTCTTTGATATACGTGCATTTTGAAAAACGCATTAAACTTCTTGAATTCCCGGATTCCAGAAATATCTCTTGTCTTTGCTATTGCGTCTCGCGGTATGCCATTATGCAAGTCGGACGGTGGAATATCGAATAATCACGGCTTTGGAAATCTTAAAGCACGGTGCCATAATGCCATAATACTGACTGGAATGTTCAGCGACTCTCTCTTGCTTGTTGGTGCGATAAATCATCATGTAGGTATTAGTACCGCGTACTGCACTCCATTGTTGTCAAAGGCTAAAGGCCCTTCCATACATCCAGGTCAATTATAATGTCGACCAAACATTCACAATGGTGACAGAACAGCGATGTAATATTATCGTCGACTCATTTTATTGCCTCTGCTAAAAAAGTTATATGTTTCAATTTTAGTTTGTGTACCGCTTTTATTGAAAACTTTTAATTTCAATTATATCTGTCTTCTGAAAGTAACTAAACCTCGATAAACCCAATTAGAATAATAATAATGAGGAAGTTCAGCGGTTTAAAAAAAAAAATATATTTGTTAATAGACTGTTAAACTCAGTCAATTTTATTTTAAATTTTTATATATCGTATTATCGGCGCTACGATTTTTCAAAGTTTTGTATTTCTGAAATAACTCCGCGTGTAACGTCAGAGGTTCATTTCCGCTTATTCTCATTCAGTTCTTCCCATTGGTCCAGAAGCGACAAGCAGACCGAAAATCTTCCATAGCTCTCAGTTCATAGGTTGATTCACATGAACCAGTGACGTCATTTAAAGTAGTGCGTTTTTATCAAAATATTTTTTATTATTTTTTTCGTACATTTTTAAGAATTTTTCTTTACAATTTAATGCTCTAATTTTTACCCCACGTAAGAAAACATTTTTTGTATCCAATTTCCCGTAGGGCTGAAGTTCCTCATTGGGTGGGTGACATACCTACTTACTCTGTTCTTGGAGCTTGGGTGGAGACTATTCACATTTTATATGAAATTTCTCATATCATTATGCCTTTATCATTATGTCTTTATTATATTTTAATTTTCACTATCTCACGATCGAAATCACATTGAAAACTAAAAATACAGAAATTTATTTTTATTTAGGCATAAAAAATTAGCCCTTTTGGGTGATATTTGAATTTGTTTTTACTTGATTATTAAAAAAGAAGTAGATTGTTCACATTGATAGTTTGTTATTTATTATTTCTTCCATATTATTTTTCAAAAGGGTAAGGACAAGTAAAACTGATTTTATGGTTTTTTAATCGTAAAATAAGTACAATTTGATGTTTTCTAACCTCAAAACAAGCAAAAATACATTATTTTTAGTACAGTAGAAATTGCGTTTTTGCTTCTTCTGGCAACTGGAACCTTTGACCACGCGGTCCGTTCTTGATTTTTGGAAAGGTAAAAAAATCTTTGGGACTTAGGTCTGGGCTGTATGAAGGATGGTCTAGCAATTCGACGTTTTGTTGATCTAAAAATTAAATTGTCTCGCGAGCTGTACGCGAACTTGCATTATCGTGGTGGAGGATGATTTGTCGTTCGGGGTCAGTTTTTCGAAGCTCAGCGATGACTTCCGGCAAGCAGTTGTATACAAATCGGCAATAACAGTTCTTTGATCTTGCTGAAGAATTGTTGCTGCATGACCTGCTTTTGAGAGAAGTATCGCGACCATCTTTTTGAGCACACTTCGAGAACGGATGACTTTTGTCGCCCTTTCTTTAACCTATAACACCCAAACAGACGATTGTCGTTTATTTTTGGGTTCATATTAGTAAATCCATGATTCGTCACCACTGACGATGCTGTATACATTTTAAAATTTCCTGCGTTGAAGCGGTCTACAGTTTTTTGACACCAATTGACCCTAGCTTCTTTCTTTTTTTCGGTCAACGCATGCGGTATCCAACGGGAACAAATTTTTTTCGACACAATTTTTCGTGCATTTTTAAAAAAATTAAGGTCTTTGATATCTCCAATGATGCCTCAATTTCGCGATATGTCACATGTCGATCTTCCTTAATGAGCTTGCGCACAGCATCGACGTTTTCCTGGGTGACTGCCGTTTTTGGTGTACCTATCCTTGGATCGTCGCTAAGACTCAGCCGTCCACGTTTGAATTCGCCATATCAACGAGAAATGGTCGATTGATATGGTGTTTTATTGCCGAAAACCAACTAACTAACCGCAACGAACTCTGCGAGCAATTCTTGTTGAGATAATTGTCTTCGAAAATTGTAAAAACTTATTACGCGAAATTTTCTCGGTTTAATTCCATTGTTCCAATAACTTGTGAACTTTGACAATTCGCTGTAGCTACGACACTTATCGCACTGAAACTTTGAATTTAGGTTAACTAAAGATGAAGGTTTCTTTTTAACCCTTATACTGCTAAACAACGATATATCGTTGTTGTTAATCCCTATCATAAAGTTCCAACTAGACTGATGCTGACGTCATAATCCCCAAAAGGGTAAATGAATTCGGGAACTGCTTGTTGCACTTAACCGTCAGTGGTATAAAACATTTTCAAAACATACAAATTACTTATTCGACGGGTTATCATTTAGTTTCGTACCTATTTCAGCCCCACGGAAAATTTAACACAAAAAATGTTTTCTTACGCGCGGTTAAAATTTGAGCATTAAATTGTACAGCAAAGTTTCTTGAAATGAATAAAAAATATTTAAATAAAAACGAACTACTTTGAATGACGTCACTTGTTCATATGAATCAACCAATGATAAGAGGATTGTGGAAGATTTCCGTTTTGCTTATCGTCAATGGACCAATTAACAGAACTAACCGAGAAGAAGCGGAAGAGAACTTGCGACGTCACACGCGGGTTAATGTCAGAAATACAAAAATTTAAAAGATCGTAGCGCTGATAATACGATACATAGAAATTAAAAAAGCTTTGTCTAATAACAATTTTTTTTAAACCACTAAACATCCTCATTATAAATTTACTTATGATGTTTAAATTCGCAGTGCTTTTAAGAAAAGAGAAACGACTAAACACAGGAAACTTCTAGCTAGTCGGGACCTGAAACAGTGAACTTTTTTATATTGCAAAAACAGTCAAATGAAAAATAAATTAATGTTAATAGTTAGTTTTTTAATCACTTATATGATATTTGAAGAAAATAATTGCATTCGGTGTTTTTCCCGCGATTAAACCCGATCCAATAATTAAGTAAATATTGATGTACTTCCGTAATGAATAACTAATTAAATACTTTACTTTTAATATAATAACTCTTATCTAGTGAGGTCCCTATATCACCGGAAAACCCCATAATTAAGAATATAAACAAATAATCAAAGAGCAATAAAACATAAAAATAATTCACCATGGAACCTAATGATTGTCAATTAGGACGTTTGAATATTAAAAAAATCATTTGTTCATTTATTATAATGGGTGCCCACAGCAATGGGAAAGTCAAACGTTTTAGCTGTTCATTAGGTAGTAATTATTACTCTACTAACAAAACGTAATTATTACTATACAAACTCTATTCTACAAAAAAAAAGGAAATGAGGTATATCAGCTCGATATTGACCCAAAAATACTTTAGAAAAAGCTTCTTCGATTTCGTGCTCTTCGTAAGAGTCATATTATAAATTATTATCACTATCACTTAAAAATGATCGTTATTGTCTAATTCACTTTCGGAATAGGTTTAGTTGCTAAGCCTCCGAGTTTCTCGGTGAGGTACTATTATTTCTTTACCACTTTCACTATCCGTAATCATTTTGAATTATATATTTTGTCAATTTATTCACAATAAAAAGGACGCTTTGCAGAGTAAAATTATAAGTTAGAGAAACAAATTAAGATTGAAAATATATTTAAATGTAAAAAATATGTAATTTACCTAAGCTGTTTGTAATTTCGGCAACTGTTGTCTATCTCGCTCAATCCATTATGCGTGAACTAGCTATTAGTGAAACGGAATATTTTTCTTAGAAGAGATATCAATTTGTGAGACAGTTGTACAAAAACATTATTTTTTTTAATTAAAATTATATTATAACATCTACCAAGAAATAATATCACTTCTTAGTAAATTTACCGGTTACTTTTAAGTTTCAATCTAAATAACTTCCTACAAACATTTGGACATACTCAAAATATTGTTGATTAAAATAACTTGCATAAAAAATTTAAAGTATTTTTAGGCATTACCTAGGTGAAATAATTTATCCAGGTGAAACTCACCGACATCAATAAAGGTTTCAGCTCTTTTAGTTTGCAAAAGTCAACAGATGGAAGAGTTGAGGTAATGTAAAAATAGTCATGAATGTGGATGTGTAAACATAAGTACCCCTAAAATAGTGAATATTTTGTAGTGTGTAAAGTGGTCATTTAAACCAGCCAATGACAGATCATAAGTCCTGTAAATGCCTAGACTTCCATATTCCCTTGGCAAAAATGTTTTCCCTCTCTGTTGCAACTAATTTCAAGATATATTTTACATAATTTTTGTTTAGGATGCATTGATGGAAGTGGTAGGTTTGATAATATATAACAGAGCACTTTGCCCCGCAATCGGCAAAAAACTATCATTATTATTTCGTTTCAATAATAACTATTCAAACAATGCGCCTTGAGATTGCTGTACGAGATCAGTTTTGTTTATTTTTATTTTCAATTAAGAAAGGGTTTACAACCGCTGTACGAAAATTGTCTATTTGCGACACGAATTGTCTATCTTGCTCACTCCACTGGGCTTGAATTAGATATGTATGAAATGGTAGATTTTTCTTGGAATTGCTATTAATTTTTAAAACTGTAGTGTGTTTGGAAAACAACGTATTCGATAAAATATTTTTAAAATGTATTAATAATAAGATTTCTGATTAGATTCTTGAAAAACTGCGTAGCAGCGTAAGGGTTAATAGTGGTATTTGATTTGCGTCGCCCTTTATGTCCCTGTATGCAAAACTAAAAAGACAACCCTCGTATTCTAATACCATTATTACCTCAGAGTAATAATTCTCTAGAGAAGCCCTTAACCCTTACGCTGCTACGCAGTTTTTCAAGAATCTAATCAGAAATCTTATTATTCATACATTTTAAAAATATTTTATCGAATACGTTGTTTTCCAAACACACTACTGCTTTAAAAATTAATAGCAATTCCAAGAAAAATCTTCCATTTCATAAATATCTAATTCAAGCCCAGTGGAGTGAGCAAGATAGACGATTCGTGCCGCAAATAGACAATTTTCGTACAGCGGTTGTAAACCCTTTCTTAATTGAAAATAAAAACAAACAAAACTGATCTCGTACAGCAATCTCAAGTTGCATTGTTTGAATAGTTATTATTGAAACGAAATAATAATGATAGTTTTTTGCTGATTGCGGGGCAAAGTGCTCTGTTATATATTATCAAACCTATCACTTCCATCAATGCATGCTAAACGAAAATTGTGTAAAATATATCTTGAAATTAGTTGCAACAGAGAGGGAAAACATTTTTGCCAAGGGAATATGGAAGTCTAGGCATTTACAGGACATATGATCTGTCATTGGCTGGTTTAAATGACCACTTTACACACTACAAAATATTCACTATTTTAGGGGTATGTTTATACATCCACATTCATGACTATTTTTACATTACCTCAACTCTTCCATCTGTTGACTTTTGCAAACTAAAAGAGCTGAAACCTTTATTGATGTCGGTGAGTTTCACCTGGATAAATTATTTCACCTAGGTAATGCCTAAAAATACTTTAAATTTTTCATGCAAGTTATTTTAATCAACAATATTTCGAGTATGTCCAAATGTTTGTAGGGAGCTATTTAGATTGAAACTTAAAAGTAACCGGTAAATATACTAAGAAGTGATATTATTTCTTGGTAGATGTTATAATATAATTTTAATTTTAAAAAATAATGTTTTTGTACAACTGTCTCACAAATTGATATCTCTTCTAAGAAAAATATTCCGTTTCACTAATAGCTAGTTCACGCATAATGGATTGAGCGAGATAGACAACAGTTGCCGAAATTACAAACAGCTTAGGTAAATTACATATTTTTTACATTTAAATATATTTTGAATCTTACTTTGTTACTCTTACTAATAATTTTACTCTGCAAAGCGTCCTTTTTATTGTGAATAAATTTACAAAATATATCATTCAAAATGATAACGGATAGTGAAAGTGATAAAGAAATAATAGTACCTCACCGAGAAACTCGGAGGCTTAGCAGCTAAACCTATTCCGAAAGTAAATTAGTAAATTACGATCATTTTTTAAGTGATAGTGATAATAATTTATAATATGACTCTTACAAAGAGCACGAAATCGAAGAAGCTTTTTCTAAAGTATTTTTGGATCAATATCGAGCTGATATACCTCATTTACGTTTTGTTTGTAGAATAGAGTTTGTATAGTAATAATTACGTTTTGTTAGTAGAGTAATAAATACTACCTAATGAACAGCTAAAACATTTGAATTTCCCATTGCTGTGGGCACCCATTATAATAAATGAACAAATGTTTTTTTTAATATTCGAACGTCCTAATTGACAATCATTAGGTTCCATGGTAAATTATTTTTATGTTTTATGGCTCTTTAATTATTTGTTTATATTCTTAATTATGGGGTTTTCCGGTGATATAGGGACCTCACTAGATAAGAGTGATTATATTAAAAGTTTAGTTATTCATTACGGAAGTACATCAATATTTTCTTAATTATTGGATCGGGTTTAATCGCGGGAAAAACACCGAATGCAATTATTTTCTTCAAATATCATATAAGTGATTAAAAAACTAACTATTAACATTTATTTATTTTTCATTTGACTGTTTTTGCAATGTAAAAAAGTTCACTGTTTCAGGTCCCGACTAGCTAGAAGTTTCCTGTGTTTAGTCGTTTCTCTTTTCTTAAAAGCACTGCGAATTCAAACATCATAAGTAAATTTATAATGAGGATGTTTAGTGGTTTAAAAAAAAAATGTTATTAGACAAAGCTTTTTTAATTTTTATGTATCGTATTATCAGCGCTACGATCTTATAAATTTTTGTATTTCTGACATTAACCCGCGTGTGACGTCGCAAGTTCTCTTCCGCTTCTTCTCGGTTAGTTCTGTTAATTGGTCCATTGACGATTAGCAAACCGGAAATCTTCCACAATCCTCTTATCATTGGTTGATTCATATGAACAAGTGACGTCATTCAATATAGTTCGTTTTTATTTAAATATTTTTTATTCATTTCAAGAAACTTTGCTGTACAATTTAATGCTCAAATTTTAACCGCGCGTAAGAAAACATTTTTTGTGTTAAATTTTCCGTGGGGCTGAAATAGGTACGAAACTAAATGATAACCCGTCGAATAAGTAATTTGTATGTTTTGAAAATGTTTTATACCACTGACGGTTAAGTGCAACAAGCAGTTCCCGAATTCATTTACCCTTTTGGGGATTATGACGTCAGCATCAGTCTAGTTGGAACTTTATGATAGGGATTAACAACAACGATATATCGTTGTTTAGCAGTATAAGGGTTAAGCTCTATTGCATAGAAAAAAAAGTTCCAAATTTTTGGTTTGCTTTTAGTTTGGTTTTTAGTTTAACAACAAACGTGTAACGGACGGTTTCGGTTTCTCGGTTGCAACTCTCAACCCAAGTACTCACGGCCCATTTTATTACTGTACTCTGTAGCTGAATCATAGAATGGTTTTTCTCCATATAGGCGACTCTATTCGGTTATTGCTCTAAGATTATTACCATTTTCAATAATAGAAACTTTTGTACAATTTTATATATATATATATGTTTTAAATTCAGTAAATGAACAAAATACTTGAAATTTTATATTTGAAGCACTAACTTTGTGGTTATTCATTATAATAAAATAAATAAAACAACTTTGTTTTTAACCACTAATTAAAATTAGTGGTTAAAAACAAAGTTGTTTTATTTATTTTATTATTTGAAATTTTGTTTAAATGAATGTTAGGTACCACCTAGGCATTAGTAACGTTTGAATACATTCATATTTTCGACATTTTGCCCATTTTTTCAAAGAAATCCTATCATATCAACAAACAAAACATGATAATTATTATTCTAAATATTTTTTAATGCCATTAATTATTTTTTCTGTTTAAAACCCACTGCCTATTACTTAATTTAACATACTTACATTTTGTTTATTTCATTTCAGAGACCAACAGCTAAAGAATTACTGAAATTTCCCTTTATACGGAAAGCAAAGAAGAACTCATATCTAATGGACTTAATAGACAGATACAAGAAATGGAAATCACAGAGAAGTGAAGAAAGTGAAACTGAATCAGAAAACTCAGACTCGTAAGCGTTTATCTTGCATTTCTTTCATCATCGTTACTTTATCTGCACCTAATGGTGCGTAGGGATCTTAATCATTATTATTTTCCACTAATCATATATGTGCCTTTGTGATTATCACTGCGAGGGCGCTATGCATTTGCCATCTTATCATGTCTTGGGGATACAAAGTGGATGGATGGTTGCAATTCTTGTTCCCCATTAACAGTATCATTTTTTATTTATTTTAATATTAGATGTGTACTCAATTATAGCGTACATCGATAATTAAGTAGAATGGCGAATGTTCACTTTAACAGAGTAACAACATAACCCCTTACTGCATAGATTTTTTTCAGTTTGAAAAAAACATATGTTATGGAGGAGACTTGGGATGATGATGATGGAATGAAATGATGAAGTAAAATAAATTGTTTAAATTTATTTCAACAGAGAGGGAAAACATTTTTGTGAAGGGAATATGGAAGTCTAGGCATTTACAGGGCTTATGACCTGTTATTGGCTGGTTTGAGTGGCCACATTACACACTGTGTACATTCACCATTCTGCTCATGTTTGAATATCAACTCTTCCATCTGTTGACTTTTGTGAAGTAAAAGAGCTGAAACTTTTATCACGTGGGTAAGATTCATCCGGCTGAACCGAATCACCTACTAGGCAAAGCTTGAAAAGAATTTTACAATTTTTATACTTCTTATTTTACCAGGTAGTTAATATGAATAACTCCCTAGGGAGAAATCCAGCCAGTCTGCAAGCATTTGGACATACTCAAACATTGTTAAAATAAATTGGGCCATATGTGATCTTACATGAATAAAAAACCCAAAGTTGGCCATATTTGGCACTTCTTGCGCTTGTAACATTTTTACGCGATAGCTTTCAATAGAGAATAAAAACATATTTTTTTAAACGAAAACAAAAAAGGATTGAGGGCTCTTTTTAACATTAAAAAACCCGCAGCAAAAGACAAAATATTTAAAAATTACTCCTCAATAAAAAACATATCTAATCATAATTTATGAAAATCTAAAAAAAAAAGGTTTCCATCTTCACATTTTATATATTTATAATGGGAGTGTTCTTTACAATTTACTTATACGCATTTTAATCTAAGGCCGGTCCATTCGGGAAGATGGTTGACACTCTCCCGAGGAACTTCTTTTAAAAGGATGCACAATTTTAGTTTTTTTAAATGGATTTTTCTTTATTTTCTTTGCTAGTGTTTCATATCCCAAAGATTGTAGTTAAACTATTAAGTTTTATTTAATTACACACATTTGAATATGAAAACATTTGCATGATGCGACTGTCACCGTTGCAAGCCCTCTTACTGATTGGTTAGTTGAGTTTTTTGTCATAATATGTCACCAATCGGCACACATATCATTGCCAAATATGGGATTTTGTGCAGTAAGACTTGAAATATCTTGAAATAATCAATATAAATATTTTACACCAACAAGTCATAAATAAAGGGTTAGACTTTCACATCTGCATCCCTAATATTTTTTTCTTTTCTTCTAAGATTTGAAAAAATATAAAAAATATCTGCATTCTTATGATTAACCCAAATATTTTAATTTTGAGACAATTTTCAAGTACTCGTAAATAATCGTGGTAGTGAATCGGAATCAAGTTGTGATATAACAAGGTTCGTTTCTCGGACCTCGTTGATTTGCGAGTCTGCGACACTACCAAGGGACCGCAACCCAATTCTCTATCTGTTTATCTATATCATTTTGGGTTGAAATGTGTTTTACTTGTTTGTTTGCAGGGAGGAATCCAACCGGCAAGACAGTGACTTGGAAGAACCGTGGATAATGACTGTTAAGGGTTTACACGGAGTCAAGACCTCTCTCCTCATGTCTGGGGCAGAGGAGGAGCGGGAGAGGGAGAGAGAGAAGGAGCGCGAGCGGGAGAGAGAACGCGAGAGGGAGAGAGAGCGGGAACGGGAGAGGGAAAAGGAGAAAGAAAGGGCTATAGCCAACATGCCTCCTCCCCCCCAGCCCCCCGCACCACCCACAGCAGCCCCACCAGCCCAGAAGAAGCAGAATGGATCACTCGGCAGGCCGTGGCACCAACGACCAGAGGAACCACCGCAGCATAATCACAAATACCAACAACATGTGCCTTCCAATAATGTTCACGAAAAGATCCTGGTAATTTTTTTATTCTGATTTGTTTATGCGATAAATGTCTTTAGAATCAATACTTCTTGAATTCAGTTAGTTCAACAATATACATGTCAATAGATTGTGGATTAGGACTAGAAATCTGTGTTTTTCATTAGAGTAGCCCATCTGAGAATTAAGACACGAAATGCCATTTCCTTCATGCTTGTAACATGTCTATTTAAAAGGAAGTTCTGTGGTTTAAAAAATATATAAAACTACTTGTATCACAAACTAAGGCAAAAAAATTACGTATTGTATTATCATCGCAATGATTTTTTAAAGTTTTATGATTTTGAAAATCCTCGTTGTAACTTCGAAATTACACCGATCGAAACGTCACGAGTGCAAGTCGGTGAGTGTTTCTGACATTTAAAAGTTGAACCCCGTACAAATTATTTGTACCCTATAAATGTCAACCCCGGAAACTGTATATCTGTTAATGATTGCCGCAACAACAAAACAAAGCTATAATTATTTAAACGCGAAAAACAATTAGAAAAATTAATATAGTCTCTCATAAATTTTTTTTATAGCAAATAAACATTATTTTTAATGTAATGCTTGAGTTAAATTCTACATTTCATTTTGTATTCTTACTCCATCACAAAATAATAATACCACCAACGCATCGGCGCGGCGTGGCCGCATTGCGTCAAAACTAGATGAAAACTGTACGAAAAATAATATATCGGGGCAAAGCAGATTACTTCCAAAACTTAGAATCTTAGTTTGCGTGTGCGCGCGAATTGCGAGTTTAGTACTGTGCCGGAAGCGAAATTTATATTTGGTTCCTTCGTTCTTTGCTTGGGTTCGATGCACGAAATCAGCCAGTAGCTTGTATGCGCCTGACTGTGCTGGCGTATGGATGTGCGTGGGGAGTGTGTTGCCTTATTTTAATTTTTTGTAAGGTGATAGTAAAACTCCTCCACAATTTATCGAGATCATTAACAAAATTATTATTATATTATTTGTTTATAGTAAGGTAATATGACTGATAATTAAATTATCAAACATAATATATTAAAAACATTATTTGGCTAAATTTAGGGGAAGCAAGGCTTCCATGCGTTCTATGGACGGACCGCGCATGCCGTGTACACTAATTTAGTTTGTATGAATTTTATTATGAAACAAAATCAACCATGCACTAAATAGTTTTAACTTTTTTCTAATCATTTAAATTTAACTATTCAGAATTTCAACACACACTACTTTCATGGTTTTATAAGTAGAAATTGAAATATATATATTTTATTTATTTATTTATGGACTTATTTAGCTCATTGAACAAAATACATTTCTTTATAATATATACAGGTTTAATTGAAACAAAATACAATTAGAAAAAATTAATGCTAGAACAAAAAAATAAATAATAATTACTACCTCAAGAGAAGATCTGGTCTGTCTTAGTGATTGTTCAAATCTAGAAAAACTTACAAAAGAAAGTCCAGATCTTGTCTCGAGTTTACAATGCAACACAATCGGGACATTGGTGCATGCAGGCCATTGGTGCATGCAGGCCATAGTTTGTGCTGTGCTGATCAAAGAACCGCACATTATTATTTCACAAACGGCCAATCGGAACATTGAATGCCACTTGTTCCAGTAACGTGGTACATCAATTAAGCCATTTAGTAAATTAAACATAAATATGGAGTCAATGTTATTTATCAATTTATTTATTTTCTTTTACACATTTTTTTTACAGTCCTCACCCCCTTCAGCAATATCAACCAACGATAGAAACAAGGAACACCGAGAGAGAGATGGGGAGCGAGAACGAGATAGAGAGCGAGACAGGGATAGGGACCGAGACAGGGAGAGGGAAAGGGACAGAGAAGATAGAAAGAGTGACCAACAGCAACATCGAGATAAAAGAATTAGCAAAGAGGTATATATTTTTTTTAAGTTTATCAAACCAATGGAATGTTTTTAAATGACAATTTCATTCACTGAACATAAGCTTCACTCAAATATTTAAATTTTTTATATATTTTTTTATTTTAACGTCTTTTAGGCTTTTATATGTTTTACATATGTAAATACAAATAAAGACAGACATTTATTGTACACAAAAGTAGCAAAAAATATATGTGATTTTAGAAGAAAAAGAAAAATATCAAAAATATCATCTTTACATATTATTATAAAAGTGAAAAGAACAGAAGTGCATTTTTAAATATGAAGAGAGAAATGCATTTTACACAAAAAAGGAGCAAAAAATGAATTAAGAAGAGAAAGAAAAGTAAAATAATAATTTAAAAAATAAAAATCATTACATATTTTTAGAAAAAATATGGGGATACATAATAATACATACATATATTGCAGTGGAGAACAGGAGTAATTTTTTTCGGATAGGTTATATTAAAATAATCTTAAAATTAGAAGAAGTTAGAAAAATACTAATTTAGAATACAGATATAAGTCAATAAACGGTAAACAATTGAAAAAATTTTGGTGACTATTTTCAACAAGTTATAAATAACTCACTATTAGAAAACTGGAATCAAGTTATGCTAGAGAGGGGTTTGAATCTCGATCCTTTGATCCATGAGTAAGCAACACTAACTGCGAGACCATAACCTTATAACCCGATTATATTTCAGCAATTACTCAAATCAATATCAAATGTTTTTAAAATATTTTAAAGTGAATTATATTAAAAACATATTAAAATATACATACATAAATGAAAGAATGAATTGATGAATGAATGTAGTGATGAATATATTGATTTCTTTTTATTTTTTTAATAAAACTGTTGTAGTGTTTTTATCTGCCTTTTTGTTTTTACACATTTTTGTTTTATATATTTATATTATTTTTGCATTTTATTTTCTCCGAACCATATTTAGGTTTTTAAAATATTATAAAAGTATGTAATGTATTTAAAAATAATATGGCTGGCAGACCATAGCACCCCTTAAATAGTCCTAGAATAATTCAATCATATTATTATTATTATAAAAATGTATTATTTTCACAATTTTAAATGGTCATTATTTTTTAGATGTCTCCTTTGGACCATCGGGGGATAGCAGGCAACGGGGGTACTGGAATGGAGCGACAAACTAGCCCCTACCTCACACAATTAATTACTCCACTTTTACAAGAGGTAATAAATTTCATTTAAAATATTATTTGATCAACAACATAACTGGAAAACCCTAGCATACTGAAAATTAAAAATAAACAAAAAATAATTTCAATATCATTTAATTATTAAAATAATAATAATAATTAAATCATGGTTTATTAACTTCTTTTTCTACTACATTCATACTTAGGTAATACAATTCTCTCTTTAAAGTACACACAAGGACAATACAATATTCTCCTGTCCCAGTATCCGACCTATTGTTTACGTGTGAAAAGTAATTTGAAGGCCAGGACAATGGATTGAGACATTATCCCAGAGACAGACCGGTAGGCTATCTACGCAGGACAATGGATTACCCCTACCACCGCATTGTCCTTCTGTGAATACTCAAGGACAAGACCGTAAGACAATAGCAACTTGCTCGGCACATGCGTTTATCTCCCGCCAATTTTTATTATTTAGTTTGTCCTCTAACAATTCCAACATGTCTTCGTATAAAAGAATTGATATTTTTTGCAAATTCGCTTGTAATGAACGTCGTTGCATATTTATTTTCGCAGCTTTCACATGTGAACTACGCCCAAATTTTCATATTGCCCCAGTGCCGTGTCCTGCTTGGTCGAGGCTGTTCACGGAGCTTGGACAAGACAATATTGTCCTGTGCAATTTTTTTTTTATCGTGTGAACCTAGCTTAAACATGAACATTTTATTCTATTAGAGACGTAGAAGCATTTTACTATTGTATTATAACTGTGTTGTGACAATCGAAGACATGAGTGGATGAAGGTGTTATGTGGCAAAAACAAAAAGCAGAGATATCTGGGGTTGAAGTTTTGAACACCAACAAACATCTTCATTCGCTTTCAAAATCAGTTTACTGCTACTTTTTGATGGTGCAGTTGACTTTATGTGAAAAGGCTGTAGGCAAAATCTTCATTTATGTTAAAAAAGTCCATTAAAAAAAAATTTTAGTTAATAAAATTGTATGTTTCAAATCACTAAAATATATTTTTTGATTGAGTATCATCATAATATTGTTGTTTATTTTATTTTGATTTATGTTCATTTTAGTCTTAAGTGTGAACCTTTTTTTGGTGTATGTAAAATGCCCAGAAAGGTGGAATGTTTAGCCGATAAAATAAATAAGCAATAAAAAAATAACATCGAAGGTCCATAGGTATACTATCGAAACTGCATTTTGTGAGGTTTACAGGAGAGCAAAAACCATGCCCGATATTTCTATTGTATTTCAATAGATACAAGTTTGGCAATTCTACAGTATGTGATAGCTTCTTACGAGCTTTGTTTTTGCTCTCCTGTAAACCTTGTTGTATTTCAATAGATGCATGTTTTGCAATTCTACAGTATCTGATAGCTTCTTAAAAAAAAAAATATCGAGCTTTGGTTTTGCTCTCCTGTAAACTTTGTTGTATTTCAATAGATGCATGTTTTGCAATTCTACAGTATCTGATAGCTTCTTAAAAAAATTATCGAGCTTTGTTTTTGCTCTCTTGTAAACCTTGCAAAATGCAGTTTCGATAGTATACCTAGGGACCGTCGACATATTTATGTTATATTATGTATCTACAACCACATATTTTAAAAATGGTTCATAAATATTTCGTATTTTGTCTTTATTTTTTTTATAACTTTATACAGTTTTCTTAAAATTCTACACAGGTACATATAGTGATGTAACATGTTTTCACAATATATCCATTATGAATGCCCGTTCCAGAGAACCCATAAAGAGAAATCCATAAGAATCGTTGCAAAATATTATTTACCTCATGGCGCTTTAAAATATTTTTGTAATTTTTTCAGCTCCAAAGAAAGCACAGGAGTTCATCAGGTAGTGGAGGTGCAGGGGAGAATGCGATTAGTGAACTTCGGCGGGCATTCGAAGCGGCAGAGCGAGGTGCACCACAAATCACTCAGGCCTTTGTACATCATCTCCTCCAGCGCCTGTCCACACCACACTCCGCCCCCCACCATTGGCTCAGGTACTAGCCGGTCGCATCACTCAATACGGACCAGCCTAACCGAAATAAAATTGTGAACATCATATCTATGCTTATTGTTTGTTTTATTATTTTTGTGTTCCAAGCATTAAGTTTGTGATCAATGGTGGTTGGAATTTGTACGAAAAACAAAATATTACCGGGGACCGCAAAAATAATTAAAGTATAAAAATACTTCAAAATAATTTACGAATTCAATGTTCATTGTATTCTATAAGCTTTCTTCACTTTTCGGGTAATTTTTCAATACCTGATTTGTAGAATTCTATAGATTTTTCATGAAAAAGGTCTCTAAATGGCCACCATTTTTTGATCAAATAAAAATAGTATACAATGAAGGAAAATTTCTTAATGTTGCCCTCTGCTCTCGACATTGTTTTAAAGCTGGTCTCAATATTGTTATATGTATGGTGAAAAACTGACATAAAAACAATAAATTTTAAACGTGAATTAATTCACGCGCAACAAAAAATATTTGTTCTTTTCACTGTGTCTCAACATAATCAGACTTTAAAAGTAGGGTGTCAAAATATTTTGATTTCTTAATGGTCACTATTACTAATGTTTATGGTCTATATGAATTATTTAAGCAAAATACATTATATTTGACATAAAAGAGAGCAATTTTTGTTACTCAAAAAATAATTATTTCGACAAGGAGTATGGTATACCTTGATAATTTCAACCATCGTTGATTTCACATGTTATTAAAACTTATTTTTAAATTGCATATTCAATTAGTCACATGTTTTTAAGCGCCTTGTGAAAAGACCTTAAATATAGGAGTGGTTTAAAAGAAAGTTTTGATAATGTTTGTCATTTATTGTTTTTCAAAATTGTGCCTTTATTGTTATATATTATTTTAGAACAAATTAATATATTGTATATGTAATGCGACACGATTCTGTGTGATTAATATAAAACTGTGATCACGAATTACATTAACAGTGGAATTATTTTGAAATATGCGTATGATTTTGTTTATGTTCTGTTTACCATCTATACTGAAGCTATCTCCACATTAACTGGATTTGATTATGAACTAACCAATAATATCAACATAGATAACTAATAACAATAAATATATGTATGAACAGCACGTAGCTCCATATTTATATTTATTTTAATTAAAAAACACTCAAAGCCAAATTCTAAACATTTCATATTTAATCTGTTCATTCAATGTGTGTGATTTTATTAATATTACTATTACTATACTATTTTTGCAGTTTGTTTCATGATATTGTATGTTATCGCTTACATTACAAAATGCTTATATCAAAAAATATTTTTCTTTTTCATTTCTGTCAAAACTAATTGTGTAATTTAGGTACTTCTCAAAATTTCTGATCCAAAAATAGAACTTGACCTTGTTTTTCGAAACTGTGCAATTTTGTGTAATTAAACTATACTGTGAAGTGTTTTTGAAAATCTGTCTGAATTGAGATATGCGGTGTTTATGATGTAAGTGACAATATAATATTGTTTGTTTTGCTTTTTGGTTTAAAATATAACATATTTTTTCCTAATTAAAGTAGACCAACAAACTTTTTATTAAAATTTAAAACCAACTATAATGTTTATTTGATTAAATTATGAATGTTTTACTGCTGTGTAATTTTATGTTTAAAAACATAATAAAACTTTCCAATTTCAAAACAACTGTGTAAGAAAAAATATATAGTAATTAAAGTTCACTTTGTGATTAACACGTTATTGTATTAAATATAAAATATGAATCATCATCATTCCCTTTCCGTACCTAATGGTGCATAGGGCACTGCATTGGTACACCAATCGTAGCGTATCTTGATCATTTTTGTTACATGAAGGTAAGATGATCAGTCTTACGCTAACAAATGAATACAGAATACATAATTTGTTCACACATTTACTTTGAGTTAAGATTTATGAATGAGATGTATCGAGCTTATGAAGATAGGTATGGTGATAGTTCGCCATGAGTACATTGAAAAATCAAAGTTGATTATATTTTTAATGAAGTTTGATTGCATTTAGTGTTTTTTTTTTGTAGGAAAACAATTGTGTTGTTAATTTGGTGAATTTTCTTCTTTCAGGGACTTTTCCTAGACTTAAGCGAAAGACATTCTGTCTATTGCTAAATGTTTGTGTTTCTTTGAGAGTATACCGTCATAATTAATATACTCTCATGGCCACGCATTAACACCTATAATATTAGTGTTTTATTTCATTGAGTTGCATATGTAATTTTTTTAACTAAAGAAAAATTATTATGTATTCATTTAATGATTGTTATTTAATTTAATGAATTTAGTGTTCTTTCAGTTATAGCTGCTATGCATTGTCCCATTAGTGTCGAATCATCAAATATGCTGTGATAATAATAAACGTATGAGTAATTATTTTACAAATATCTCAAAAGCCGTATTTTCTTTTTGCATAAAATGCAGACTTTTTCAAAGGTTTGTGTTTTTACATACAAGATCTTCACATTTTTGTTTATCGATAATACAAAATAAAATACAAATTGGGAACTTTGTGCCTATCACTCTAGATATTTTTGTATGTAATGGTGACAATGCATAATTGCATTTGACATGAAATTTAGTGTATTTTCTATTTAAATTTATAAATTTAGTTTACGTAATTGATTTGTAAAATATTATAGAAAATCCTTTTCATTTTACAGTACAATACCTGTTTTGAATTATTTAAAATATTATTGTAATTAACATGTTACCAATGTAATATGGAAATAAGGCGTTTCTTTATACAGAAATTATTTGTTTAGATTCAACTAGATCTAATCGTAGATGAAATTCTGTATGTTAAAAATGAGTTGTTTTTATTTTAAACGCAAAAGTAAATCTTTACTGGAAACAGTACTTGAAACTTGAAAAAGTGTCCATTTTGAGCTTATGGTTCAATTAGGAAAGCTAAGTATGTAACAATTTAAATACTTAACAAATCTGTAGATAGTTTTTACTAAATATAATATTCTTACTGTGTCAGTCGGATAAAACAAATAGTTACTACATAAAATAATGCTCTCCGAATTGTTGTTTTACAATAAAATTTTACTTGTCGAACTTTGTTTCAGCAAATATTGGTACTATTTTTAGCTTAAACAAAAATATTTAACAAACCCGAGTGTATTAAGTAATGAAAAGACCAAATAATATACTTGTTTGTACTTTATCCGACTGATATTGTAAATATTTTTCTTTAAAAAAATACTGATGAATGACAATACTAGTTTGGCTGAAGTAATTGTATTTCCAGAAAAAGTAATGTAGATGGTGGACAAGCTAATCCCGCATCATTGATTGCCATTGGAATCTAGCTTTATTAAACTATTGCTAACTTTTGAAGGGATTTTACTTATATTAAAGATTTAAAACTCCCGACCATTTTCGAATATATGATAGAAGTTCTAACTTTAATACAATTATTCTCTTCCCGCACTTATAGTCTGCATGTGCTGGCTTCAGTGCCATATTCTCTGCACTAGCTTTGCTATTGATATTTAACTACACTTCAATATACATCCATGTTTCTCTAAACACAGTTCACACGACTAAGATCCACATTATTGTAAGATGTTTCGGAGTTATATTAGATGAGAAGAAAATTAATATGTTGACTTGCACTCGGATTTAAAATTGAAAACCGCAGCATAACATATTGTAAAATTTTGGCAACTCACAAGTCTGGTATGTGCGTGTTACAGTGTACCTATTTGTGTGATCTTCTTGATATAATTAATTTTGTTCCATTTAGATAATAAAAATAGACAAATCCGAATTTGACTTACGTTTATGTCTTGTGAAATAAGCCATTCCCTTCGTAGTCCTCGCGAACTAATTGTCTGTAGCATTTTAAGAAAATGATTCACTTATAGTTTTGCGGATGTAAGTGGATCACCTGGTTGGTGATCCCTTTTGTAAATATGTAATTTATAATTCATAGCAATTTATTAATTTTATTACAATATTTTATATGGGAGATGAAAGATAATTGATAAGGATGTTATATAGATATATACTATAATATTTTTTTGCAAAATCAGATTATAAATAGTATTTTTTTAATTGTATGTAAATACACTAACAAATATTGTATGAATATGAAAAATTCCAATTAGGTTATGTTTTGGTAGTAAGTTTATACTTGAAGGGATTTCCGTAATTTGCTGCCTATAAAGGTTATACTTCTTTATGCAGTTCCAATGTCATACACTACAAATTATAATAACATAATGTTGATCCATTATTTTGTTATAGTTATTAGTTGCTTTTGAATATCATTCTGACAGTTTTCTGTGATCTATGACACTATTTTCTCACCAGTAAAATGCCATGATGCAATCACCAAGCATGTACATAGTAATATATTATATTCTTATAAATGTGCATGACAGATTCTAAATGATAACCTTGCCTCGTTGATATGCTTCGAATAAGATAAATAAACAATTGATTAAGTGAAATGATGCTAAAGAGTTTTCTATTAGGGACGCTCGAACTTTAAACAAGTTGAAGAGATTTCATTATTTTATTTAAAAGAATATTTAATTATATTATGAATAGAATTTGATATTGGCCTAATGGCCGCCAAGACTTTGCTGGATGACGATTCTAGTGGTCCAATTTTAAATGACTACCACATACACCTGGCTTGATATCGTTGATGGCATTGTTTATGTTGACCTTTAAATCATTAAACTTTTGAGGGTTATTCACATAGACCAGTGATTTACCGTAGCCCCACAAAAAAAGTCTAATGCCATTAAATCACACGATCTCTGTGGCCAGTTGACGTCGCCGAAAGGTGAGATAACAGTGCTGTCAAATTTGTAGTGCAGAATATCCACTGTTGCATGCACTGTGTGGCACGTAGCGAGATCCATATCTTCTAATTAAGGCCACCAAAAACTGGTTATCATCGACCTGTACCTCTCTGTTGATGGTTATGGTGGTGGCAGCTTGATTTTGGAAGAAGTACAGGCCAGTGACCCGACCAAAATCTACACTAAACAGTGACTTTTTCTGGATGCATTTGTAACTAATAGACCTCATGTGGATTGTTATTTCTCTAAATGTGACAATTTTGCTTGTTTACATAATGGGCCTCGTTGCTGACAATGATTTTCTGTCCGAACAGTACCTCGAACTGAGCACTCGTTTTGATAATAAAGTTTAACAATTTCCACTAGTCACTCGGCACTGTAACACAATGATTTACCCAACATTAATTATTGTAACCCCTTAATTTGACAGCTATAGCTTCACCAACATACCCGCTACACACTGTCAAATTTCGAGCGCCCCTATTGGAAAACCCTTTATATTAACCAGGTTCACTAATTCCGTATTGATCGAAAACAATATGGATAATTTATTTAGTACTTTTAGTTAGCAATGCTGCTTGAAAAATAAATAAATTGGGTTCCTGCAATGTTTTGCAGCTTTGTTTATGTTTTGTGGTAATCATTTGTTTAAAATGTTAAAAATATAATTAAATTATGAAAAAATCCATTACTATAGGTCACAAAACAATACATGCTTTATTTTTAGATTGTGTATGAATAAATTTACACATGCCATTAATGAGCCTAATTATTACCAAATCCACCATTGAATCAACCAATGTATATTGGAATCCGATGTACACCATTCATTAATCAATTTAATGGGCTCTAGTAGGATGTCGTTTTTCTAGTGACTGATAAATATTTAAAATATAGATCGAGTATTCATCTTTGTTACAATAATACACTTGTACATACACTAAACTTGATTTCATTAAATGTATTTTTTAAAGTTACTAAAACCCTGACTGAAGAGTTTTCTATTCTGATGTGGCATAATCACAAATTCTATGAAATTTTTAGTTCTTTTTTTATTTTCGTAGATAATATATATACGTAAATTATTTTCTCTTACAATTTCCCTATATTTTTTTTTTAAATTTATATAAATACACATATTATTCTATTGAGATGAACCTATGTTATGTAATAGTTGAAATTGATATCTTGTTGAATTTTAATTGTTAACAAAATAGAATAGAATGGATTGGTGGAACTATACTGATAATGTTTGAGGAGAATTGCAGGTGGTTCGTTAATTTCTAAATTTAATTTTTTTAATAGGAACTAATGTATTATTAAATAATATTATATCCATGGTATAGATATCTGGTTGTACAGAGCTATACATACTTAATAAATTTAAAATATCAATGAAATTTTGTTTTAATTAACTTGATATCACAACGATCATTTGCAAAAAAATACTCATAGTTTTCAATATTGAACAATGAATATCTAAAAGGGGAAATATGAACATTTTCTATGATTTATTTGTTACAGCACTATTCACAATACAGAGTTAGTTTTAGTCAATTTTATCATATAATTATTTCAATGTGCTGTGCCACTCGGGTTACTGGGTTCATACACAAATATGTAGTTAAATACAAAATAAATTAATATCCACTCTGGGCCTAAAAAGTTAAGTTTAAAGTTAAATAATTATCGTGAATTTGTCAGAATGTTGTTTCATCTCACTTTTGACATACAACCCATTTTGACAAAAACGCAACAATTATTTAGCTTCAAACTTTTTTTGATGCAACTGGCCTGGCCCTTACTGGGGATTGTAGTTAAATGCCATTGAGGCGCTGCTGTGCATCATTTCCGCACATCTCCCGGTGCCGCACCTGACCCTGTTAAGGCTGCACCATGTTCTGGGAAGGCCAAGGCCCGGGATCTTCTTATTGATCTAGATCTAGGGCATGGAGTGTAAGTACCCCCACCGGTTCATGATTGTGATGTCTAAAGGCATCAGCATATCATCGAGGATTGCCCAGCAAGACGCTACCCTGGTGATTTAGTGAACTTCCTGACTGCATAAATATTATTTGAATATATATTTTTTTAATACTCAAGGGATGTAGTAATTAATTATCAGATAATGTCAAAATTCTTTACACTTGACCTAAAAGCAAAAAAACACAGTAAATTGTTTAAATATTCTTAATAATCAATTGAATATGTATTACACTATTACATATATGTCCAAACCAATAATAATTACTAGCACCAACACGCGCAGTAATAGGAATGTTTGGTCATAAAGAAAATAGAAGTGTTCATTCAATAAATTATTATATTTATTTCAAGTAAATACAAAAAATAAAAATCAATTCGCCCAATACATATATTATATTCCTTCTTCAATGTTCTAAAAATCATTATTTCAAACTCATTATGCATACAAATGTTTGTGAAATATGAAATGCAGTTAGTTTATTGTAATAAATGTACATTTAATATCATCCACTCTACTGTGACCTGAATGTCGGGTTACTGAAAGTTGTTGTGGAAGGTTTGTATAATGGATTGTCTCCTCGGTCCCATTTTGCCATTTGCCTCTCCCTCTCAAATCTCACATATTCTCTTTTGTCATGCAGCGACGTCAAAATTTTCCATATTATCAATAAAATCAAACCGGGTAATACAATACTAAAAACACCACCAACAATGACAACTGAAAATAAAAATAAATTGAATGGATTATATTATGACAGAATGGAGAAGTAATGGACAATATTATATTCATTATTAAATATATTTTTACATACCCCACATCTGTATTGGACACTGCTTATTTTTGAGCGCGAAAACTTTCAAAGAAATATTATCATCTTCATATTTATATTTGAAAACAACCGTACATCCAGTACTGTCAGGGAGTGAACAGACAAGCTCCATATTATTCTCCGTATTGATGGTGGTGTTGATAGCTTCAACTGTTTCACTCTGAAAACTTGTACATTTGATTTTACATTCACTTTCGTCGTATAACCCAGTACCGTGAATTTGACATTCCACACAAGGTAAAAGCTCATTGCAGCGTGTTCCGGCACAATGGGGGCACTCTTCGCAGTAGCGTCCGGAGTAGCGGAACTCATCTGTCATCTTGCACTGACATACTCCGCAAAAACAAATCCCGTGGCCAGAGCACACTTCCTCAGAGTTAGGAGCTATACATGTGGTGTTGGTTTCTCGACATTCGCAAGCAGTGCCACTCCAACCTGATTGACAAGTGCACTGCCCACACTCGCAACGACCTTTGTCTGGTCCAGAACACAAGAGACCTCCGTTCCGTTTACAGGAAAAGTTGTCACATTCGCAATAAGTACCATATATAACTTCTTCCGGATTGGACCTTTTTACGCAATCACATTTTCCACATTTGCAGAATCCCAGTCCTGAACAAATGATGTCAGTTGTGTTATCTGGTCGACAGTGACTTGTATCTCCTGACATGATTTTAGCTTCATCGCCCGAACATTCGCAAAACCTTCCATAACGACCGGGATCACATGAACAAACACCACATTTTAAACTTCCACTTGAGTTACAATGTTTTGAGTGTCCTTCAAAATCCGTATGATTTGGTTTTTCACATGGACACTCGCAAATGATTTCCAGCTCAATAGTTAAACTTTCATTCAAAGATCCGGGTTTTATGTTGATGACTTGATTCCACTTCTCTCTGTCTTCCGGACAACTTACTGCTTTGACCATGGCTCCAAAGAATACCTTTGGTCTTCCTCGCAAGCCTCCGCATTCGTTTCTTTGTTTTTCCTCTGTTCCTAAACATTTGGAAAAGTATTGGATTTCTACAGATCCCCCGGAGTTATCAGTTATAGTTATAGAATCGACTAATTTCTGTAAAATGAATGAAAAATTATGAATGTCAAATATGCATTCAAAAAAAATTAAACATGCATATTTTTCAATAAACGAAATACAAATTGAAACTCACATCATATTCTGCTTTGACAAGGTCGACAATGTTTGAAGAGTCCTTAGTCAGGGTTCCATATGCCGCTCCATGGATATTATCCTTTAACATCTTGTAAGTCTCACCTTGAGATTTAGTAATTGCAAATATAATATTGATATTGTTTTCTCTCGCTTTTTTATCGAGCTGTGTAATAGAAGGGTAATCAGTGCGAAGGGAATGTGTGTATGTTCCTTTTTCATCCAAATGACATAATTCATCATTTGGTTCCACAATTCCTGCAAGTTTTCCATCTCCCGCAAGATGGTAACCGGCGTCAGTTGAGAAAATAAGGAGTTTACGCGCTTTTGGACGCCAACCGATCTCCTTAGTACACACCATCGCCTGCATCAGGGCATCAAATCCCCCTTCGGGGTAATCCATATTACCAGATACGGGAGCATTTTTAACTTCAGTGGAAAATGAATCTGTCTTTGTAGTCAGTGGCATCTGATTTTTAAATGCATATGGAGGAGCACAGGGCTGTTTTGATGGAAGTTCACATGGCTTTTTCAATCTAGAAAATTAGAATCACATAATCATTGCATTCAATTTCAAAATTCAGAAAGCAAAAAATTAAAACATTTTATAAAAACAAATATCAGGACATTATAAATATCACCCATTCATGACGAGAGTTCCATTAGGAACTCAAAAAAAGCTTTGGCTTTCTATCTGTCATATTGAGTTGTGTTGTGACAATAATCATGCAGTTACTAGTCTTAATGCATGGGTGTACACTTTAAGTTTTAGTTTCTATGAATAGATCCGTGAGCGGAGTTGCAATAAAGGTGATTTTTGGTATAAAAAAGGCAGCCATATGGATCTGTTTTTCAAACAAAATTTTTAAATTTTGAAAAAAATGGCAATTTTGTTACTTCAATAACAACCATCCTTTAAATTATAGCATGAAACATGAAAAAAACTCTTTGTCGTGATTGGGTTAAATAGTGGAAGAGAACCATCAGCTAGACACCCATTTTCTTATACCGAGTAAATAGCCCGTATCTGATCACCATTTACTCCATACTCCGATAACATCTTCCATAATAATTATAATTTCATTTCTTTTTTTTAAACATACAGAAAATATAAGCAATGCAACACCTTCTCAAGTAAGTTTAAATGCAGATAATGGTATGACAGAGATAAGTATGAAGAATGGGAAGATTTTATAAAGGCGGGCGGTGAAATAATGTTTGTATGGTTGCACAAATGTTTTAATCGATGTTTAGAAGAAGAACACACTCCAGATTGGAGAAGGGCTGTCATTATGCCTCTATACAAGAGAAAAGGCTCTAGAGTAGAATGCGGAAATTATAGAGCAGTCAGCCGTTTGAGTGTTATTGACAAAATGTATAGAAGAATACTGATTGAGAGAGTAAGAAAAGTTATTAAAGATGAGTGTGGGATATACAGAGCGGTTTTATGAATAAAAGAGGATTTACATAAGTTTTCTATTAAAATAATTATAATCAATAGTCAATAATATAATTATTACAATAAAGTTAATGGAGCACAGGAACAGGCGCATCTAGCAGTGGAGCTGTTAACATTAGGACAGTAACTAAAACTTAAGTTTTGTCCGAATTTCAATAATACAATATTTAAAACTTTATGATGAACGTTATAAGAGTAGTTTTTCCTTGCATTACACAAGTTGATGCTCTTATCTTTATGAGTCTCGTAGAACGAAGAAGAAAAATTAGGTTCATAATGTTATCGTATTGACAACAGTATGAACCTAATGCGCGGATATTTGAACATTTGCAATAGGACTAGATTCAAAATTAAGAGAAATATCCAGATTCCAGCGTATCTAATAATTATTATTAAGGCCATGGTACATTGATATTCAGTCCGTAGTTATAGGAAATAGGCATACTGAAAATATTATTTGAATTTATAAATTGCGTATATTTGAAAATTTTGTGCGATTAATTTAGGAATATTTATAGATTTTTTTTCATATTTATAATTTTCAAAAATAAGATACATATTATCATTTGCAAATTTTCAAGGGATGCGTCACATTCACAGTATGTATGGGCGGAACGTGCCTAATATACGGCTAGGGACCATTAGTATTATACTGCATTGTTTCTTATATTCCTTTTGTATTCAATTATTGTTTGCATCAATATATGTACGGATAAACAGCAACTTACTTCTCAGGTACGGTACTAACAAATGGCATTTCTGGTTTGTCAACAAAGCTACCAAATCCCAACTTGAAATTGTTGGTGATGTTATTCATGACAATGGCAAGTTTGGATCCGAGTGCTGAAAGTTCATCTCTATCATCTGCCATGGATGCTGAAAGATCCATTAGGTAGTAAAGATCCACAGGATAACTTTTGGCTTGTTGGTATTCAAAGGGAATAAGGATTTGTTCTCCTTGCCGCAAGGCCAATTTTAATCTTTGGGGTTTTATCTATAATAAACATTAATATATAAGTTTTTTATTTGCTATGTATTTGTGGTATTTCTGTGAGAACTTGCTATGTGAATATGAATGTTAATGTTAACTTGCTATGTGAATTACAAAAAATATCAACATTGAATCGATAAAAAATAATTTATTGAAATTAAACTGTGTTAATTAAAAATAAATTCAAATTCATATGTATTTAAAAGATATGTTTATTTGCACATATTTTTAAGTTTGAAAAAATCTAGATAGATTAAAAAAAAACTTTTATACAAAGAACCATTTCTATCTAGAAAAATATATTTAGATAAAAATTGAGGTGTAGTTTTATTGTTATTAGTTTTCAAACTAGTTTCCTTAAAATAATTAGATTTCCCCAAAATAATCATAGTTAGGATTTCTAATGCCTAGACATCTGATCATTTCCATCTCTCAAATTAAAGATTTCTTTCACAATTTCCAATTGACAAACCAAGTACTTTAATTTAGTAGATATGTAGGTAAAATAAGTACGTAAGGTTTATATACTCATCAGAAAAAGCTTCTAACATATGTCATACATGATAAAAATATAAGTATAGTAAATATGTACACAATTTTCCAAAAAAATTTGAACAATCAAAGAAAAATAATGATATTTTTTATCCATGCAGATGCTATCAGGAGATTTTAAAAACAGATCTGTATACAGGTAACAGACCTGAACTGCTTCTTCAGTGTCCGATCCAGCACTAAGATCTTTATTTTCCAATAAGTATATGGAGCTCTTTAGATCAACAATGTGTTGTGGGGGGCACCATCCCTGTGGCTGTTGATCTGCATTCATACATCTTACCAATGATTCACTCTCTTTAGATAATCCTTCAACCTAGACAAAAAACTTTTAACATAATAAAACTTAGCTTTTCTTATTTTTATTATCTTTTTTTACACTAAAGAAAATTTGATAAGGATTTTAGTTGATTTAGCAATTAAAGCAACCTGTGCGGTTGATTCAGTTGGCTAGGTTCATGTTTCAGATGTCTCTTGACAGCTTTAAATATTATTCAACAATATTTTATTTTAACAATATTTATATTCAACAACAATATTGGCCAATGATTAAAACTGACAGTGATTACAAAAAATACAGAGAAACATTATAAACGGCATATAGTTACAGTATCTACTGAACGAATGACGAAATTCATTGCTATGGAAAATTATTAGATACAAAAAATGTTGTAAAAATTAAAGCATCAAATTGAACAGCAAAGTTTCTTGAAAATGTATGGATTTTTTAAAAATATAATTAGGTACAAAAAAAGCATTGTTTACATAAGATTTAGTTAAAAATACACAAAGCTATTAGTTAAAAAATAATATATTCTTAAGAATCATGTAATTAATTTTTCATTTTCTTAATTTCTTGAGTAGATACTGAAAATTCATTTATGTTTATAATTATACATAATTATTGTTAATCTTAAACAATATAAGCTACAATATGTGATAGTAAAGTAATTACATCAAAAAAAATTCTGACCATTTACTGGATCTTCTTGAAATGACCATCCTCGAAGAATTTAAAGATAGGTAGCAATTAAGTCAGCATTAAATACAATTAAAATTAAGCAAGATTGGTTTTTCAAAGAGGATTGATGTGGATTTGATGTCCATAATATAAATCTATGGTAAAATTATTACATACCGGGAGAGAGCACCAGACACACCCCGAAGTTCTGATACAAGCAGAACATGTCTCCTTTAGTACACAGGAAGGATTTCCATTACAAAACACAAATATACAGGACAGTAATAAAACAAAATAAAACTTCTTCATCATATTAATGGTCGTGAACAATGGTTTTTTTCTCCATACACCTCTTCGACTGATGACTCACGTTCAAATTGTATTTGATAGCATAAAATCACAACTCGCAGTGAGCGTTTACAAATAAATCATCGGTGCACTGACAACTGAAAGACTAATACAAATATAAGAATTTGAATATTGAAATACTATTGAAAACTTTTCACAGAACTGCATAAGACTGAAGGTTTTCTAGAATTAAATATTAGTAGTGATAGTATAGTACCACATTAATAATAAGCAAAAGATTCTCAAACGGTTTTGGATAATAATGTTTATTATGAAATGTCATTTCAAGTTCTGTAATTTCTTTCTTTTAAGAAATGGTGTTCAATATGAAAAACAAGACAATTCTAATTGACAAAAAAGCATTAGAATTTCGTGAACTATAAAAACTCTATAGAGGTGTGATAAGTAATAATAATATTTATTTTACCAGCTCGATTGGGCGAGTAATGCAATGCCCAACCAGCTATATAACCATTACAAAGTATAAATAATCAGAAAAACAAGAAAAAGAATAGTATAATTGACATGATAGTTAAACAATATAAAAGAAACGAGATATTGAAGAGAAAACCAAAAGGGATTTAAAGATAATAGAACTAAAAAGAGTGAAACAAAAATAAACAGAATAAATAATGGTATAATTGATAATAAAGTTAAGAAGAATGGCAGTTGAGCAATGCTGCCATAACCTTGATTCCCAGTAATGTTCCACCAATTGGCTGACTATGATGTTATGGATTTTTCCTAGCCGTTCTCTGAGGCCTGCTATTTGGTGCCAGAGCAGTCCATCCCGGTGAGGAGTCTAGCAGCAGCAAACATTCCACTCGCACTACAATGTCGGGAAAGCTTGTGTAGGGCTCTATATCCATTGTAATAGCATATTTTTAGATCTGTGACACTACAATGATTATATTTACTGGTGTATTGCTACATCCATAGAACCTGAAACAACCTGTTCTTCACTTCCACGGAACATTGATAAAATCTTTGTGCTAGCATATTAGCTCGTGATACTGGAAGAGCTCCATATTACAACTCGTCTATCAGTGGTGTGTTTGAGAAGGATACTGTCTTTCTTTGGAAATATTGCTAGACGTGAGACAGACAATCTAGAAAAGGCAATTATGTCTGGTCGAGTTGAAGGTAGGAGTAGCCGGGGTAGAATCCCATATAGATGGACTGACCAAATAAAGGTGGCTACAGGGCTAAAATTTGATGAGTCAGTTTGTCGGGCTGAGGACAGACTGGAGGGGAACAGACTAATCAGAAGTGTTCATGGTGATCACGATCCTCAGCATTGAGGGACTGACTTGGAAGAAGAAGATTAGCTCGTGTACAATAGGCTCGGTATTGTCTCCTTATATCACAATCATCCGCACAGATTTTAATCAGTACATGGTCTGGACATTTGAACGACTTTACTCTTTTTACTTCAGTACTGTCTATGAAGAATGGTGGCACATGTAAATTTAAGTTTTTTGTCTTAAAGACAATCCATCTTGAACGTTTTTTTAATGTATTTTAATCCATGATCTTTGGCAAACTGCTCACATACAGAATTTGATTGCCATAGCTGAGGACGGAGCTAGCAGCATCATTTTATCAGCGTATGCAAAGTGTTAAGTTGTTTATGTAGTAGATCGACGTACATGTTGAAAAAATTCAGAGATGCTATACCCCCCCTGCTTTAACCCGAGGAGATTGCTGAGCCCCACTTAACCTTATAAATGATATTGTCATCTAATATTCTGACCATATGATGTACCTCTGCTGGCATATAAATTATACTTCAAATGTTATTGTTTAGAGTACTGTGACAAGGACACCGATAATTAATTAACACTGTGGAGGATCGAACGCACCCCAACAAATACTGTCAGGTTGCCAACACTAAAGGTCTCATCTGTTGGCAAAGGTGGTACGAACCTAACTTTAAGCCATACTTTGTGCTGAGTTCATATACGAGCTGTCACAGCTCGTCGCACTCTTCACAGTTCATTCTTTGCGTCCACACGAGGCCCTGTCTCGACGTTAATTATAGTAAGCTCCTTGATAAATGTATTGCAATCTAGTGTTCAACATTCAAGAATAAATACTCATAATTAATCTATGTTCATTTTTCCAATCCTGAGTCATTCAATTAATTGGATCATCACGCTACCTATCACACATAAAACACTACAAAAACACTTCGATTGTGCCATGAAATAATTGATAATAACTACTTGGTTGTAGTTCATCGAGGTTAAGGACAAAATTGTGAATCAAGTTTGTAATAAAGAATGTGTTCTATAGTCTTGAAAATATCATATCCAGATTCCACTTACTCAATAACATAGCATAAATAAGTAGAAGACAGTGTAGTTTTGTGGAATGTAGAATAGTATGTTCTAGAAACAGCAATATTTATATTGGCTTACATAAAAAATAAGCATTTTTCAAAAAATGTATACTTACATTAATCATTAAATATTTACTTTAATCTCGTGAAATTGATTGAAACCTTTATAAAAGATTAACATATTACAGCAGAGATGGAGAACATTTTAAAGGGAATATAGAAGTCTAAGCATCTACAGGGCTTATGATCTGTCATTGGCTGGTTTAAGTGGCCACTTAGCACACATTGTAACATTCACCATTCTGCCTATATTTGAACATCTATATTCCTTTAATTCTTCCATCTGTTGATGTTTGTGAAGTTAAAGAGCTGAATAAAAGGTTTATAAAAAGCTTTATAAAAGGACTTATTAAATTTTTCATTGTTTTTAAATGAAAATATTGTACATGTGAGTACATACAGTTATTTTATTATAATATTTATTGTAAGAATAAATTCCCTACTCTTTTACCATAACAGAGGCATATACATACAAGCATATATTATATGATTTCGTATCATGTTATTTGAGATCACATTTTTTAAATAATGTAACATTATTTGAAGAACCACTGGTATCATTATCAGCTTTGGTTACCCGTGTTTTATCAGAAGGATGTGGAAACAGGAATCATTGTCATACGTATACTAAAATGTATTGTCCCAATGTTAAATACTTGTATAATTATTAAGATAATAACAGCCCATGGTAAATATGAAAAAAAAATACAGAAGGATATTATATGAGAAATATTTGAACAATCTTTTGAATATGCGCAAAATTTTGTAGACTGGAATTTTACCCATCTCAAAATTTTATATTGATATAAATAATATATAAGATTAAACCAGCTAATAATGGTTCATCAACCCATTGATTGAGTTTTATATTCCCGTTCTTAATGATTCTTAGGTCGTTATTTGGTGTTGCAAAATACAAAAATAAAAAAGTACAACTTTAACAATATTTTATAATGAATATAAATATATACAATATATGTAACTTCATAACAACTATTTACAATTTATTGCTGACTATGTACCTATTCTCAATTTTAAGAAACTATTTGTTGTGTACAAGATTTTAATTCTTGTATTTTCTTTTCATTTAAATGCTTTAAAAATCTCGTACACACATCGTTCAAGTGAGGTTTAACCACGGCTTCAAATTTGCTGTTTGAATTTCTCTGGAAATAAATAATCGCTGATAGTAAATGCCATATCTTAAATTCAGGCCACAGGACGTCAGAGAAGTATAAGCATGTATCAGCCACCTGAAAAATGAAAATTTATATACATATAAACAGCATAAAAAAAACAAAATACCAAACTTATACAACGCAATGAAAACTGTAATAAATTTAACTCGATTATATGTGATATATTAAATATATTCATAATTTGACTAGGTTTCGTAGTGACCGACATTGTCAGACTGGTGAGAGATTAAACAAATTCTTAAGTTATAAAATATACAAGTGAAAGCAGGGGTTGTCGATCATGATTTCATATAATTATGGGAACAAAAAAATTCAAATTATACGAATTTAAGCGTAATGTATGGTTTTAATTCATTTAAGTTATTAAACAGATGTGAAAACTATAATTTTAAGTCATTTGACGATGTCGATCACGACAAAATCCGGTCACTGGTGAAAATTATAAATAAAAGTGGAATAACACTAAATACAGAATTGTTGTTATTATAATTCAAATAAAGCTCCACTAAGAAATGTCAGTAGATAAACTCAATCTACTGATATAATGTATTGCAAAATAACATGAATAAATATTGATTAAACACTTGAATAAAAAAAATATATAGCACGCAATAATACTACTAAGTGCCTTTGATCAAGTACATATGTAATAAAAAAATACATTGATATTACCATGGGGGCAATTACAATCAGGAGATATGGAAGTCATAACTTCACCGTGACGGTATGGTTGAAGATAAATTTTCCCAAGCGATTATGAAGATACAATACCGCCCCTGTATCTTGAAATTTTAGGTGGGTACATCGATATGTACCAAGGGGACACGTACCCCACAGTACACATGTCTACACACTAAAGTGACATACCTTCACTATGACGGTAGTGAAAATAAATTTTCTGGAGCAATCACGAAGATACACTATTGACCTCGTATCATCGAGTTTTGAGGTAAAAAAATCTATATGCACCGAGGGTTTAAGTACCCCACGGTACACACATCTACGCATTCAAAGTGACAAAAATGTTGTTCCACCAAGCAATTTTTGTTTTAATTATGATTTATTTCAATTTGAAATCGTTTTGAAGTGGCTACTTTTTTTCTTAAGTCTAAATTTAAAATATGAAAAGGAAATAAGTCAATTTCAATATGTCATTTAGAGCGGATTAAATTTCGACAGTTAATACAGCACCCTCTAGTGGTTAAAATTGAAAATTTGTGGTAGTCACAGCGCATGCGAAACATAATGCACATGCGCCCGTAAAGTACAATGGCAACACACAAGAAAGAATGTTGCCACTATGAAAAATAAATACATATTACCTTTACGTATTTTTTATCTTATATCTATTGACACGTCTATAGAGCCAGCTTTGTAATACCTAGGTAGATAGAGATAGACAAATAGTTAAGCATACAGCATCGGGAATTGCCAAATTTCATATAAAAAACATATTCAGGAAAATACTTTTTACTTAAATTGCAATTTTTTAAGCCTATTTAAATTACGAAAGAGAAAAACTTTAATTTGAATTTAACATTGAATGCGGAGAAAAGTTTTAGCGCCATCTATTTGTTTAATTTGAAAACGGAAGGAACCAACGCCGCATGTGTTTGATCATATGACGTTTGAAATGACATGGCAATGGCAACACTTCAGAAGAAATATTGCCACTATGAAAAATAAATATTACTATTAATTTTTTTTTATCAATAGTCTTATCTTCCCGAAAACATGTTTCGACAGTGTCGACGTGTCGGTAAATCATTCACATATTAGATAGAGATAGTAGAAAAATGATGTATACTGTCTCGATATATTGACAAAGATAGCGTTTGTAATCGCGGCCTAAGTCTACAATTACTTTATGGTTATATTTTTTTCATTTTTTAGCCATTAATAGTTTATCAACAAAACATTAAAAAAATATTTGAGGTTCCTATCAGCAAAGAAATTATTTTTCAGCTTTTTATTTTCTGATTAATGTGCTGGTTTTACATAAGAATTATTTCACCCCTTTCTATAAAAAAAAGTAATTGTATTGATTCAATATTTTTATGCTGGGTGAATAAAGCATTAAAATTAGTAAATTTTAAATAAAGAGTAAAAATAATATTCATATTTAAAAAATAACAGCAAATTAGTGTATATGCTTATTTATTATGGGGTTTATGGGAAAACAATATATATACTGACTGTAGGAATTTTATTTTTATTGTTAACTAAACAATAGTAATACAATACAAATCAAGAATATAATTTAACAAGCAATGCCAATATTTCACAAGAATAATATATATTATGATATGGTTAATTACAAACAATGTAAACCTGTACCGAGGAATACATTTTACAGCTTTAGTTTGATTGATTTATTTTTTCACACAAATAACAGTTTTAATATACATACAATATATAAAATAAATATTTGAAACCAGAGATTAAAAAAAAAAATTAAGACTGCCGATAAGGAGAAAAACAGTTTCGCTCGCTGTAAACGGGTTATGATTTGCACAATGAGTTTACCGAAAAAATAAGAGAAATAGAAAGCTTTGAAATGTTAAAATAATATTTTTTTAAATATGTTGTTAATATCTCAAAGTGAATTGATAAAGCAAAAATATAACAAAAATACAATGCAAAACCTCACACTTTGATGTCTTTATTACCTGCCAAAGCATAAAATCGGATAATCGAACTTCTCCGGAAGTTCTAACTAATAAATCAGGCGGAGACAGCTGCATGGATTCATTCATTAGTTCTTCTGTTATGTCATCTGAGATTATATGTCCTTCTTTCACGCCTTGGACTATATCTTGAACCGCCCCTACTATTTCATCACGGGCTACAAACCAAACATAAGACAAATAAATCATCATCGCAGATTCCCTATCAGCACCTAGTAGTGCATAGGGCACTGCATTATAACTCCAATTACAGATTATCAAGATCATTTCTGTTATATGAAAGGTAAGATGATCCATCTTAAGCTTCAAGTGCCAGTCCAGGGAAATACTGCAGTGTACCACCTTTAAAATCAATATTTCACTCCATCCTAACAGGAATCAAACCCAGGACATTGGGAATGATAGGCAAACGCGTCAACCACTACACAACGAGGTGGAATTGTTACTACTCAATTTTCTTTTTCCGAATGTGCATCAAGGCAAAATAATCGGGCAAGATAAATACATCAAGGCAAAATAATCGGGCAAGATAAATACATCAAGGCAAGATAACCAGAATAATTAGAAAGCATAGGATAATCAGTACATAGATTTATTTTTACAGAATTTTTACCCGATAGTAACAATCGAGTAGACAACACTCCAGATTGTTTTATTTCACACACAGAATCAATCATTCTTTATCTCAAAGTATATATACGAGGGCGGATTGATAATGAAGCTGCCTAGCGCTAGATGGCAGCACAAACACAAAAAAGATTTATTTTTTCCAAATTGCGATCTGTCAAACGGCAGTTGTTAAAATGTCACCCAAATTCACTGATTAGTTTATTTGTTGTAGTCGTTTGAAGTAAACAACTTTTGTGTTTCTTGAAAAATGGAAAAAAGTTAATTTCGTGCAGTGATTAAACACTATTATTTGAAAGGGAAAACGGCGAAAGAGACAAAAGAAAAGCTCGATAAACATTACTGTGAGTCTGATCCGTCAGATAACATGGTAAAATATTGGATTGCTGAATTTAAACGCGGCCGAACAAGCACTGCAACAATACCATCAACAGGAAGGCCAAAAGAGGTGGTAACTGAAGAAAATATCAAGAAAATCCTCAATATAGTTATGAATGACCGCCGAGTGAAGTTGCGTGAGATTCTTGAAATTGTAAACATCTCATATGAATGTGTGTTCAACGTTTTGCAGCAAAGCTATCGGCAAGATGGGTGCCGCGTTTGCTCAGTGTCGAACAAAAACGAGTCCGAGAGACCACTTCACAGCAGTGTTTGGACATGATAAAGCGTAATCCTGTTAATTTTTGGCGTCGATTAATAACTGTTGATGAAACGTGTTTGCACCACTCAGTGGCGGTATTTCCATAGAAGCCCATAAGCCGGGCTTGCCTATTAATTTTATTTCAAAATTACCAAATCTGTACCAAAGGCTTAAAAATAATTCATTTCGTTGTTTAAATTTCGCGCCAAATGAGAATTAGAGATCTGTTCGACGTTGGTACTGTTCGCATCCCGAGATCCGAACCGTATGAAATCCGTTTCGGCGAACGACACTATGTCTTCTTATCTCGCTCACGCACGTGGGGTTCTTATGGGGATTATTTCAGGGTGCAATTCGCAAGTGATGCAAACGGTAAACTCATAAAATGTTTGTCTGTATATGTTGAGTTTTATATGGGAATCTGAAGCCAGCTTCTTTAAGGTAAAGTTGGCAGAGAGCGCCTTTTGTATTTCGTATCGAACAAACTTTACGATTGCTTATTATGCTCTTTCTTACGGAATTTGATAATTTTAAACGGTTATTTTTATCTCAATTGATTGAAGACCCGTATTGGTTAAGATTTATGATAATTTACTTCATTTTGTGCAAACGTCATATATAAAAAGAATTCGGAGATGGCCGACGTTTCTTTTTTATTTGCCTATCTACTTTCCTTTTCTTTTTCCAATATTCTATATCAATTATGATTTATCTTTATTATATTTATGTATCTATGGGTTCCGATGACTATTATTCAACTCTACGCATGCTATATTTTATTTATGTTACTTATTGGAAATGGTTGATATCTGAGGAATTACTTTATATAAAATAATATTTTGTTTCCTTTATTTCGTTTATTTAAACAAACTCAGAAAGATTATCCTATGCATATTTTCATAAAATATTGTTATTCGTCATAATATGCCTTTTGGATGCTTTGTAGACTGTACAACTGTAGTGAAGAAAGCATACATCATGTTTTCACACAAGTGAATTCATCATCATTCCTTTTCCGCACCTAATGGTGCATAGAGCACTGCAATCGCAGTGTATCTTGATCATTTTTGCTACATGAAGGTAAGATGATCAATCTTACGCTTCAAGTACCAGTCCAGTGACTATGACACATTCTAGTGTAAAAACACCTTTTTAAATAAATATTTCAAATCAACCATGTCGGGAATCGAACCCGAGACCTTTTACATGGTAGGTAAATGCGCTGGCCACTATGCTATGAGGCTGTCAAAGAATTACACCACATGTGAATTAAAAATATATATATATGGGCTTGCCTTACTCGTAAACCCTAGGCACGCTACTGGCACCACTATACACCTGAAACCTAAAATCAATCGAAACAATGGGTGGAAGCTGGTGGAAGTGCTCCGAAGAAGGCAAAGGCAGTGAAATCGGCTGGCAAGATTATAGCCACTGTATTTTGGGATGCACTCGGAATATTGCTCATCGATTATCTTGAGAAAGGATCCACAATCACAGGAAATTATTATCGTGCATTATTGGATCAATTGGATGATGCAATCAAGGAAAAACGACCACATTTTAAGAAAAAAGTGCTCTTTCTTCAAGACAACGCACCGGTTCACACAGCATTAGATATGATGCTAAAATTGCGTGAAATACACTTCGAATTGGTTGATCATCCACCTTATAGTCCAGATTTAGCTCCCATTGACTTTTTCCTGTTTCCAAACTTGAAAAAATGGCTTGCAGGAAAAAGATTCAGCTCAAACGAAGAAGTGATAACCGAAACTAATGTGTATTTTGAGAGGTTCCCGAAATTGTAATATTCAGATGGTATAAAAAAGTTCAAATATCGTTTTACTTACTAAGTGTGTCGAAGTAAAAGGAGACTATGTAGAGAAAAAAATGGTTTTTGAAAAAAAAAAAAAATTCCGCCCTCGTAGATTACATTCACAAGGTATGTGGTAGTGTGTTGCGACACTGCACGTTTGAGTATTGATAAAAATCGGGACCTCAATATTGAAGGGAAATTGGATACAATAAATGTTATCTAAAATAAACCGGACAGCGTCACAACACACTACTGCATTTCTTCCGTGTCCCTTGAACGTAGACCCTGACTATACTTTTTTAATGAACAAAAAATTGTGTGAATTTTGGGTTTCAACATGATTTTAAGTTTAGGCAATAATCAATTATTATTTTATAATTCAGGCCTATCAAAGATTTTTTAAATAATTTATATATGTATTATATCGTGGGCATACAAGAGAAATTGACCAAGTGACAAAATCAATAATGTTCAGGGGAGCCATTTTAGTGTTTTTCTAGAGTTCAATTGCTTCTCAAAGATCAGATTTTTCCAGTAGGTGGTTGGTAATTTTACATTATATGTACGGTACTTTCAACTTTTATGTAAAGTATAAACGTATTTAAAAAACATTATTACTTTTATATAAAAAAATTAATTAAAAAACTTAGTCAATTTTACCTGTAAAATTTGACAAGAAATTTTGCAGATAATCATTTTTGTTTCGTTTATTGAGGGAGGTAGTATTTTATTTTATAACTATAAATTTTTTTTTGGGATTTTTTATTTCAATAATCTATTTTTTTGTATTTATGAAGGTTAAATAAACATAGATATACAAAATAAACGAAAAAGAACAAATAATTAAAAAGTGTTACATAATAATCTAAAGAATAAATTTTATTACTGAACTTATAAAAAAAGCCGTATCTGTCAAATACAAAGCGTATACTAGTTAGTAGTTACTAACACTTACTAACTCTTTACTGGTGACATCACCTACAAGTAAAATTGACTAACTGTTACTTGGTCAGTTTTACCAAGCATTATGCTAATACGATGTCAAAAAGTCAATAATCTCAATTTCGTCATTTTTACAAATGGTCACTTTTACTTGTATAACCACGATATTGATGTGGTAATTCATAATTTAATGTGCAAAATTAAGTAATAATTTCAGATCACAATTTGCTTTAAAAATTATTCTGAAAAGTTGATTAAACATTTATTTTCTTATTATTTACCCGGAGTTGTTCAATCTTCAGAATATTTCGTAAAAAACTTGTGCTAGTAAAATGATATTCAAGTTTTTTAAGATTTGATCTCAGACCTTTGATCAGTGAGTCCACAGAACCACAACTCGGTTTAAATGAGTATAAATAAAAAATCTTAGTATAACACATTACTACAGAGATGGAAAAAAATTTAGAGAAGGTGGTATGGAAGTCTAGGCATTCACAGGGCTTATGACCCGTCATTGGTTAGTTTGATACAATTTATTTTAGAATAAATTACACACAGTTCTGATCCGTCTTAAGAACCGAAATAAATAAACTACTACATAAAGATTCTCATTGAAAGTTGGTATATTTTAATCAGCCTCATACTCCAGTGGTAAGCACCACTACCTACCATGCAAGATTTCCAGGTCTCCTGACATAATCGACATGAAATATTTACTTGAAAATATGTTTTTACGCTGCTATATTTTATAGTCATCTGAAGCGTAAGACTGATTCTCTTACCTTCATGAAATGAAAAATGAAGAAAAATGTAAGGTGATCAGTCTTCTGTATTAGATGCCAGTCCAGGGACAGCGAAATTTCGAAGTGTAGAACCACCCTTAAAACAATTATTTCACATCTATCCTGCCAGGAATCAAACTAGGGACCTCAACCATGGTAGGTTAACACACTAATCACCAGGGTCACACACAGAACCGTATAGAAATAATTATGTGTATTGATCGATTTATTAGTAACAAGATAATGCTGTTGGTTTTTCCTCAGAAATATTAGTTGTATTAATAGGCATGCAAACCTGTATAAGCAAAGGCGACATTCAGTCTCGCTTTTGTATTGTCTTTAGTCACAAGCATAGCTTCGGCGATCAAAGCTCGTATATCATCTGGTAATAGGGATAACCTGCCAACTACACGAACACAAACTTCTCTCTCCATTAGTAGTTCCCTGGAATCATGCATAAATCAAAAGATAAATATTCAATATGGATGGGAAGACCAGCGTAAGATGTGTGGTCAAATGTAGGGAATCGGCTCAAATTATAAAATTACAATTAAAGCGCCCTTGAGGTTTTATATTATGAAAATGGCGCTATAGAAGTTATCCATGATAATAATAATAAGAGTAGTCGCACCGAGTTGCAATGAGGAAGTTCAGAGGTTTTTTATAATTTTTTTATTTGTCGATAGACTATTAAACAAAGTCAAAAAAATATTTTTCAATTTTTATTTATTTTACAAAAACAGTTGACAATGATATAATAACATTAAAAATATACGGTTTAAGGACAGACCAGCGAAGTTTCTGAATAAAAATCATACATATTAAATTGTGATGCAACAAAAGGGTGTGTTTATGTGTATTTGTATGAGAGTGAGTGTATAGGTGTGTTTGTGTGTATGTGGGAGTAAGTGTTCAGGTGTGTAAGTGTGAGCATCATTAAATAGCAAGTGGGATCGAATCGCAGCCAGAAAGAATCAGTCTTAATTTATTTTATATATCATAATATCAGCGATTTTTTCGTATTTCTGAAATAACTCCGCGTGTGATGTCAGAAGTTCTTTTCCGGTTATTCTCAATCAGTTCTTCTCATTGTTCCATCCACGGCAAGCAAACCGGAAGTCTTCCATAACACACATTTCATAGGTTAATTCATATGAACCAGTGACCTCATTCAACGTAGTTCATTTTTATTAAAATGTTTTATTTTTTTTGTACATTTTCAGGAAACTTTGCTGTAAAATTTAATGCTCCAATTTTTACCACGCGCAAGAAAACATTTATTGTATCCAATTTCCCGTAGGGCTAAGTACCTAATTGTAATTTCAAGTCTGAAAAACCTTAAGAGGAAACGCAATCCGACTTTTCTTCATACAACCGTATTCTTGTTTATTTTCCCTGGACTATGGCACTAGATCCGCTTGGAGACCATTGGCGTGTCTCTATCCTATCATTTTGCTTTTTGGATCAATTGTTTTTTATGGGAGCAAGGACTATCTAAAAATCCAAAAAAGTGTCCAGTTTTATCTGCCGTCTTCGGATGAACAGTAGATAAATATGATGGATAAATTTGAAAAAGAGAAAAGATATTGACACAGAAAATTAAACTCTGATACTCTTTCTTTAAAAAAACTACCAAATCAGTTCAGTTTTGGGCTGCGGAAAACGGGACAATGAAATGTTGATTATGTCAATATTAGCTAGGCAAGATCAGCTGTCTTTTTCACATAGTATCGGGGAGGCATTTGCGGGAAAGTGATAGAAAAATCATGTTTAAATACCTATTCATCTTAATTCCCAGACACCATCTATCCCCTTAATGGCGGTTATGTGCAGTTATGTATTATAATTATTATGGATATCTTATACAGCGCCATTTTCATACCTCGGTGCCTTAGAAAAGTGATTCAATGCAATTAAGACTTTAATTTGACTCAAAATTCAATTTTAAAATAACAGAACTTTAAAAAAAAAACATGGCGCTGATAATACGATACATAATTTATTTTTTGAAAAATTTGGCTTAGGAAAGTTAGTCTTGGTTTTGGATTTTGCACTTAAAAAAATAACAGTTTTATGTAAAATAAAATTTGTTTTATATTTTAAGTTCAAGATTCATTAATTCAATTACTCTTATTAAATGACTCTTTACTTATCTACTCTGTTGTGTCAATCAATATTTCCGCGTGCACAATAAAATTTTAGAGAAATTAACAGATTGCTTTTTTTTTACCTTACATTTGTATTATGATTATATTTTCCCATAGTGCAACATTACGCGGCGACATCACTAATGCGCGCGGCAAAAGTGGGGCATAGTGGAGGAATTTTCGGACACAGTCCGATGTATTCAAATATGATTCTACGCTCCTTCTGGACTATTCTTAATTCTATGGATATCTTTATATATATAATTCCTCTGTACATGTGATGTCACTGAACTCCTCCTAAACGGCTTAACCGATTGACGTGCGGTTTTCAAAGAAATATAGATCTTTGCGCTGTGCGTGTTCGTAGATATTAAAATCTTTAATCTAATATGTGAAAAAGAAGTAAGGAGCATAAATGTTTTATTCATAGATCTACCAGGGTTGCATTTGAGGAGAATACATTTACAAAAAATGGAAAGATGTTGTTTTTTGTGTATAAAAAAAAATTGTTTTTGAATGTTTACAAACAACATTTGTTTTTTGGGGATCTCAATCAGATTCTTTCCTTAAATTCTTTATAATTTCTACCTATTTATTTATTTTTACTGAATTTTTGGTAATACTAAAATAATATTAAATTTTAATACATTAAAAAAAATCATATTCCTACATAAGTACACCCCTCTGTTGGTGAGAAGACCGGAGTTTGATGTTTGCAAAAAGAATGCCATATTTGAAAAAATATTTATTTCATGTTTTGGAATTCAACCATAAACAAGTACCTAGGTACCTACTTATCAATGAAACGTCTTTTTCTAAGGTAGGCAAGCCAACGTTTGGGCAGGACGTCTGTCGGGTCCGCTAGTAACATATATATTACTTTTGAGTGAAATCATTACTAACCGGTTTTTGTTATATTTTATCTATGTAATAGGTATGTTAGTTCTGAAACGTTATTGTATTATTGCTCAATTAAATGATAAGCCAATCCAATTCAACTCACTACAACTTTGCACATATATATTTTTACTAAAATTTTATTTCACCAATCAATAGATCCCATACAGAAAAATCGATTTCTGTCAAAAAACACATTTTGTTTTTTTTGTAGATATTTCGCTTTGCGAAAACGGTCCTCAATTTTCTTATGCATTAGAATAGTACAATTACTATAAAAAACATCAAAACTAACCGAACATATTTTAATGACTAAAAAGTGCCGACTTACTTTTCCTCCAGTAATCTCCTAAATTTTTCTCTTGCAAGGGACATAAGAGTATCTACTTCTTCTTGGCTTCGTTTGAAATTTTCTATACTAAATGCATAAACTGTAACCTCAGGTATACCTAAGTCTAAACACCACTGAAAATAAAAAATACACATATCTATAATATACATTGATATATATGTATGCAGCACTACCTGACTTGTGTTCCATTCAACAATGGTACCGCAGCTTATCTTGTATTTGGTGGGAAATAGTGTTTTTCCTTGTATACTCTAAGCAAATGCGAAGCTATGCGAAAGCAGCATTAATAGTTAGTCCTTTTTACTCTACTGTGCGTTTCGCACAACAATTTTGTTTGATAATTTTTAGAAAACGATTTCAAATTCGCATTACATGAAGCGTCATCTCTATTTAATTATAACTCAGTAATAATATACAAGATTAATTAATTGAATAGTGAGAAATCGCACCCACATAGAAGCCAGGATGAAAAACAAAAGAATACACTTTGTTTTGTTTAAAAAGCTATCATTGTATTATTATTCTATTTTTGAATTGTGTTTTTGAATAGGTACTTTTACCAACAAAAAAAATAGATTATTAGTGAAATCTCAAGTAGGTACCTTTCGAAATTGAGAAAAATTATTCATATATTTTTTTGATGTACACACTAAAGAATTCTATGGAAAACCACACAGGTGTAAATTGTCTTTATATGAGAAGAATTTAATTCGTTAATCATTATGACTCCCTATATAATTAGTGATAAGCAAAACTGAAAGAAAATATACAAAAATATATATTCGCTCAATGGAATAACAAATGTAGTATCTACAGTTAGTTGTTGATTACAAATACGTTTTTTTTAATAAATATTTGGTATTCATGAAGGTATTCTTGAATACAAACTTTGAACATATAAATACGATGGTAACAAGTAATCACATGTAGCACTTTACAGTTAAGGAATGGTCCACCATAGTACACAGATACCATGGTCACAGAATAATTAAAATGTATTTCAATTGTCATTACACAGTAATTTAACAAAAAGAGTCCAAATTTAAGGATTTGGAAATAATACATGTTTTTTAATTATCATGTAATATTATTATATTCATAAAAATAAGGAAATTGATACATACCTGTAGTGTCTCAGCAAGTTTATCGAACCCTTTAGAATGGCCCTCACTTTTCCGTACTTGGTTTTTCTGCGCGAATCTTCTATTTCCATCCATTATAAAAGATATATGCCGGGGTACCTTTCCTGTTTTAATTACTTTAACACAGAATAATTGAATCCATGACAGTGTGTTATCTCTGATCCAAGACATTTTAGGGTAGTGAATAAAGAAATAATACGTGTTTTTGTTAATTCCTCGAAAATATCTTATTACTTGGCTATTTGAATAATTTTACTTCCTTAGTCTTAAGTCCATTCATAATATTTCTTGACACTTGACACAATTTTGCTCGAACTTGACACATAGAATTGCATAGAAATATTTTACACTTATCTAAGATTTTATCTCTTTTCATCATCCAACCACAGACAATAGGCAATAATGCTAAACGTCAATGGATGCTTTATTGCTCAGTAATGGGCTATTATCACGGTTTTTTTTTATTAGCCAATAAATTAATTCAAAAAATCACAAGACAATCGGTACTACTTTTATTAAAATCCGTTAAGAAATAAGGGAGATATAAAGGATTAAAGTCTAGTCATTTGAATATAAATAAAAACAGACAATTCATGACGTCACCAAGTTTGACGTCATCGTATGCGAATATAGTTTTTACGTAAAAATTTATGATTCGAGTAGAGTAAGTGGAATGGGGTGACTTTGTTCAGTTTCGAACTTCAAACCTTCGTAAAAGAAAAATTAAAATTCTTATTTTTTAAATGAGAAAATATTATGTTGTGTGAGCGAGAAAATAATAAAAACTTTGTGAACAAAGTCAACCCTTCGGAGTGGGGTCACTTTGATACATCATGATTTTATGCGTTTGTTTTGAACATTTCATTTTATTTTTTCTTTATTTAGATAAAAAATATAAGTATACAACGTATACAACATTACTACTAAATACAATTTTATATTAATTTAATACATATATTAACATTAACGTTTCGCTTTACGTAAAAATAAAAACGATTCTTGAGTGTAAAATGGGAAGTGATGTTTTACAATAATTTGTTTATTTTATTTTTAATCGGTAAATATTTTTAGTATAACATATAAATTATTTAAAAAAAACGGTGTTTTAAGTCAGTGCTACACAAAAAAGAATTATAAATATAACTTTTCACTTCTTTTTTAATTATATTATCCATCCTTCGATAGTAAATTACTTGCAAAAAAAAAACTTTCAGGTATCAGCAAATTATGATTAGGCGTGTATTTAATAAGCGTTTAAGTCGAATCTCATGAAATAATTAAAAATAATATACTTTAATTCCACATAAAACATAAATTATTTTTCTAATTATTGTAAACCAAAAAATGGAATTTTTATATAAACTCAAAAATAATAATTGAAATATAAATCAAGATTAAAATATAAATCAAGAAAAATATTATGGTGATTTAAAAAATGTATTTATGAAATATTTTCAATAATTGATAAAGCTAACATAATATACCTTGCTTTTTGATGGAATAAAATTATCAGTTAATGAATGTATTATTGTGTATAGGAATTTGTTCATTGACTAACATTATTATCGAAACAGAATGAGAGGTTATTGTGTTCTTTTTATTTGGTGAAAACTTATCTTTCACAGCTTTGAAAACATTTATTTTACCGAATGAATTAGAATCCATTACTTTATTCCAGGAAAGCAATTATTTTATCTGTTTATCTGTTTCTTACAAAGACGTGAAACATACTTAGGAAATTAATATTGGCCATATTCAACAATGTTCGACAAAATTTCACAAGAAGTGCAATTGATGTGTATGAGGTTTTTTACAAGCATTTCGTAACAATTATCTAATTTACTAGATGAATAACTTCACCGTTATCATTCAAGAACGAAGCTTCACATTTATTTGCTCACCTTTAAAAGAAAATCTTTAAGACTCGTTCATTTGAGTAATAATATTTTTTATTTATATTCTGAAATCCCGTATGTTAAGGGAAAATACCCAGTCCTCACATTTTGGTAAATAAAATTTTCCTTCTGTTCTGGAAAACTGGCTTAAATGATTTGAAAGATGTTTAACTTTATATTATTCATTGTATAGTGTTTCAAATAATATTTTGTAATGGTTGGAAGCAGCCCGAATTTTCTTAGTAACAGCTTTTCTTAGTATTTGAGCAAAATATTTTTTTGTAGGCCCTGTTTCAAAACTTTTATTAAAAGTTCGAATCATGTCGCTCTCAAAAAAAAGATGTATATAAAATGATCAATTTCAGCTCATTTTAGAAAACTTCTTATTATTCGTTAATTAAAAAATAAAATATTAAAACAATCATAATAATGGACACTCAGTGATATAAGTACCAGTAATGTCAAGATAATGCAAATTATGAAATTACTTGTATCATTAAAAAAAGTACATTACTAAATTTAAAAAAATTAAAAATATCTTGACGATTCCACTTCAAACTTCTTGAAATCTTACTTTAAATAAAGTTATATAACAATTTCATTTAAATTGTATTCCGTGTTACCATTAAAAAAACAGTTAAAATTGATCGAAATTTATTAATGAGTAGTTATAGAGATAAATATAAACAATATATCCGCTGATCAAAGTCGCCTTACGATTTAAATGTCGCCCCATTTTACGGTCGCCATTTATTTCAAGGTTGGCTAGAGAAGGGGAAAAAATCATAGAGAGCAATACGCGTCGTTTCAATTTCTATTCGGATTACCAACATTTAAAACAAATGCACGATTCGTGGTGTACTGTTGGGTGGGTTTGGATGATCGAATTTATTACCAACCGAATAGAAACGCTTTTCAGAGATGTTGAAAATAGTAAACGAAATTTATGAATGAAATTATTGATTATTAGAGCTTCTTTCTTTTAGAGAAATCCTTTATATGTACAATGTGTTAAATCCGATATTCCTCCCGGGTGATAATACCCTATTATTATTTAATCTATGGCTTCCTTTGCCTTGTGCACAAAATACCGACACCGTGCCCAAACTGCGGTTCGGAGGCGTCCGCAAGGCAAGCCAAGCGCCTGATTCTCCCGATTCACCCGATCCAATTTTAGTAATTTGTTTTACACGTCTTCTATGGAATTCTTTAAAGATCTATGGAATCTATGTACGAAAAATGCATGACAGCCGGTGACAATCTAACGGATTTTGTGATTTTTCCATTAGTAAACTGATATGGAATATTTTACCAGTGTAGTGTTTTTGTTCGCCCTGTACTAAATCAATATGATGGATACGGTAGAGACCCAGTTTGATTTAAAAGAAATTAAAGTAGAACTGCGACAAGCAATTCGAGAATGCTCTCAGCGCGGGCTAGTTCAAACTGTCAAATGGCTATCAGAATTGAATTTTTCTCTTAAATTAATTATAGAAGAAAATACCGAAAAAAATGCTGATACAGACAACGAAATCAACGATGATGTATATATACTGTGTAAAAGTCTATTCGACAGCCAAGAGTATGACAGAGCCGCTTATTTTTCGGAAAAGAACACTAAACCTAAAACTCGTTTTATTCATTTATATTCTCGCTTTATGGCAAGTGAGAAAAGAAGATTAGATAATATGACAGAGGTTGGATGCACTCCCGACGCCAGTAAGAGCAAATCGCTCCGAGAGTTAATGAATGTATTAAAAATGGACTATTCTGCTAAAAGTTTGGATGGTTATGGGTTGTATCTGTATGGTGTAGTGCTTAAGAAATTAAATCTTCACGGGCAAGCGATTGAGATATTAGAGGAAGCCGTAAACCTTGTACCTTGGTTATGGGCAGCATGGTTGGAGTTATCATCGCTATTACAAGATCGGGAGACTCTCGAAGGACTTAACTTGCCACAGCATTGGGCTCTTCATTTCTTCCTCGGCCATACATATCTCGAACAAAAGTTGTTAGACGAAGCTATTGAAATTTTTGAATCTCTTAAGAATAATGGTTTTGAAAACTTTACTTACCTCAACACAAATATGGGAATAGCTTATCACGACAGTAGAGGTACGCTATTCATTGTTTGTTTGTAATTTTATTTTAGTGCATTTGCGTAAAGCTGAATTTATTAATTCACTAGAAATTTTTAGCTTAAAATTTAAAACTCGAAAGAAGTTACTATGTTTACATTAGTAAGTTTTTAAATTATTTCATGAATCTAATAGTACTTTGGTTGAGATTTATTCTGCACCTTCACAATATTCTTCATAATTCTTCAGTATCTTCGTTTTCGTGCCACATTTTATGATAGTAAAATAATAATTGATTAAAAAATGTTCCTCGTCCCCCACACTGATTATGATAAATGATTGTCATCTTAAAATGAAATTCTCACATTGTTAAATTTTAATCAGAACCTGAAACTTTTGGTATCAAAATTAGTTACTAATTTGTATCATTGTGTTTCACTGGCTGAGCTAGTTCATCATATCGTCGAGTTTCTGGCACAAGTTAGTAACTACAAAACTTCTAAAAATGAGATGTTTTCATAAATGGCATCAAATAATCTTTGTTTAAAAAGTAAATAAAAATGTTTCAAAATATACAAAAAATAATATTTCATAATATTCAACTCGCATTTCGATTTGAATTGTCGATTTGGGATGAGCTCTTAACTTTTGAAGTGCAATATCTCACAACTAGTGAAATGTACTTACCAACTTGTGCCAGAAACCCGATGATATCATCTGCCTAATATGTTTTAGTTCCAAGTTCTACCTATTTGAACTCAAATTATCATCTTTGTTAATAAACATATAAAATGTGTATTTTAAAAAGAAATTACAGCTATCTTAAATCATTGCAATTATAAATTGAATTGAATTATGCTTAGATTGGATATCATTTAACATATTTATAGATACTTACTTTGATGTGTTAATTTTCAGATGTCGACAATGCTATTGCTACATTTAAAAATATACAATGTGTTGATCCTTATAGATTAGATAATATAGATGTATATTCTCACCTACTGTATGTTAAAGAAATGAAGACTGAATTAGCAAATCTAGCACATAAAGCAGTGGAAATAGACAAATACAGGGTGGAAACGTGCTGTGTTATAGGTAATTAAGCAATATTTTTTTCTCTTTCCATTTTTAATTATTTTATAGCTGTAACAAAAAACACTTTATTTTAAATTATATTATTATCAAAAGCGTAGGATGAAGACGACGCGTACTTTGGGATGGCTTATTGTTTTGTGATTATCAACAATTTATTATTTTATTTTACTGTTTTTTAAGTGTGCCCGTTAATGATATTTTGTATTTTGCTAAGGTATGCCCAGATTTAGTTCCTTTGTATATAGTTTGACGCGTTAGCACTTCTCCGGGATGTATGTTATTTTTTAGAATTTAATCGAAGCTGTTTCATTATTGGAGCTTGGATTTTAAAACAAAAATAATTAAAACCACCCCAAAATATTAATAATAAAATGCACATTAAAATTTATCAATACTTTTATTAAAATGCGTATCAAAAGCCAGCAAAATGAAATTTTCATCCTCGGAATTATTAACTATAAAAACAATTGAAAAAAACCTTGTAATAATGATTATATGAAAAATACAGTTCTGTGTATGAAATAGAACCAGAACCCCGGACGACTGCTTTTGACTTAATGGCAAAAATCCTGAAAAGGGAAATTGAGTAGAGATTAAATCGCCTCATGCAGTGGTTGGTGGGTTCACCTGTCATGTTTGAGGTTCTATGTTTGATCCTTGGCAGGGTGGACAAAAAATATTCAATTATAAAGTGGTTCTACACATCAATATTTCAGGTAAACTAAAATCTCAACTCTGGTCATGTCAAAAACAGACACAACCGAAGGGCATGTATGACAAGTTGTATGAATGTAGAAGAAGCTAGGAATGTATGTCAGGATAGATGTGTGGCGGTCCATCCTCTACGCCTACGGGGAATGGTGTGATGATATTACTAGTAGTTATGATAATACATATTTCTCTTTTAGTTATCAGTTAAGAGAATTCCTACAACGCAAAATGTTATTTAAAAGTCATTAAGTGTCATTCAAAAGTTACTCCAACTCTTCTAGATTTAAGCCTCCTATATTTATTTAAAGCTTTTGAACACTACATGTTTAACGAGTTTATTGCTACAAAGAATTTTTTTCCAACCATCCAAAATAACAATAATTAACAGAAACATTTACAGCTAACTATTATATATATATATATATATTGTCGGTAATACTGCAATGCCGCGGAATCAGTTTTTTTTAAGGAAAATGTTTTACTGAAATAAATTCGTTATTGGGACTAAGAGCCATTAGTTTTTAATTATTGCTATTTTTGCTGTAAATAATGATAGTTTTTCTGATACTCCAGTATCGTATTAGCATTAAAATCGTAAGTTTGAGTTTTTATTTTTTAATTTTATATATTATAATATCTTTTTCATGTATGATATGTTTTATTGATAATAAACAGAACGATTTTTAAGATCTTCTGCCAAAAAAATCAATTGATAGTTTGCAGTATCACCAGTATATATTGTCATATTAAGAATTTTTTATATGATCTTTACAGGTAATTATTACAGTCTGAGAAGTGAGCACCAGAAAGCAGTTATATATTTTCAAAGAGCTTTAAAACTAAATCCTAACTATTTATCTGCCTGGATTCTTATGGGTCATGAATTTGTTGAACTACAAAATACCAACGCTGCCATCCAGTCATATAGACAAGCAATAGGTCGGTAAAATTAAATCTCAAATATTTAAAATATGAAATAACACCCTTTTAAAAGTGTACAGTCGAACTTAGTTATATTACGAGGAAGATGGAACCGACTGAATTTGCTCATTATAAGCATTACTCATAGCAGAGAAAGGTTTTTTTAAAAACACAATTGTCAAATAAAGGCTTACAAACATACTCATCACATAAAGTATGTGTCACATGTCACTGAAAGTCGTAATCCAAACAAATACACAACTAGAATCTATTTACATACTCATTTTCTGATATAACTGACCAGTTTAATCATAGAACATTATTCTAAAATACACAATAAATATCCCCGAAACTAACATGTCATTCATAAACTACAAAATATATTGAGGTGCCGAGCCAGTACCTACTGAGTTTACAGAGCTTAGATTTTTTACATCCAATTTTTATCCAAATGTGTGATACTTTTTCAATGTATGATACTTTTCCAATGTGTGATACTTTTTCAAAGTTATCCGCGAAAACATCAATTAGGGACTAAGTACTCTATTTTGTCATAACATATGTATCCGATCCCAATGCCCGGCGGCATCGGTCCTTTAAGTTAGCTGCTCATTTCGATTTTATTACTTACGTAAGTTCTTATTTTGAAAATTATTTTTTTAAATGTTTAAAAACTTTTTTGTGCATTTGTTGACGACATTTTTGTTCGGTATGTTCGAAAAGCTTGTTATAGAAGTTTATAATTGTATGGAAAAAACCGTAATCTAAAATATCAACTATTGTTTCCTCATTACATCCGAGATCTTGCCATTTCTATAAGCGCTATAACTAATGTACTTCATATTGAACACTTATTAGAGTTGTAAGAATTTGGAACCATAATTTACATAAAAAATGTATGAATAACAACTTTGTTTTTATCAATGTTTTCAGAGGTGAATCGTCATGACTTCCGGGCATGGAACGGTCTCGGACAGACTTACGAGATAATGGGGCTGAATAGTTATTGCATATACTACTACGCTAGAGCTGCTCAGCAATGTCCGGGTGACTCACGGATGCTTGTAGCACTTGGAGAGGCATTTGAAAAGCTGGATAAAATCACAAACGCCATGAAATGTTACAGTAGAGCACACAGTGTTGGTGACATTGAGGGAATGGCATTATTAAAATTAGCTAAGTAAGAAAACTTACAGTATTTTATAAATCATGATTTAATTTGAGAATAGATGATTTAAAAAAAAAAAAAAAAAATTGCACTAAAACTGGCCTGGAGGTCTATTTGGAGTTGTTAAATACAGCACAGAACACCCAGAGTTGAGAAAAATTACATTTAATTATTGTGATATTTAAAAAAATATTTCGAGTTTGTCCAAATTTTTGTAGACGAGGACTGGATTCAACTCCCCGGGGAGCTGTTAATATTAACATATTACAACAGAGATGAAGAACATTTTAGAGAAGGCAATATAGAAGTCTAGGCATCTAGAGGGCTTATGACCTGCCATTGGCTGGTTTATGTTAGTGAAGTTGAACTTCACAAACATCAACAGATGAAAGAATTGAAGGATAGATTTTCAACTATGGGCGGAACGGGGAATGTTACACAGTGTGTGTGTGTGTCCACTTAAACCAGCCAATGATAGTTCATAAGCCCTGTAGATGCCTGGACTTCTATATTACCTTCTCTAAAATGTTCTTCATCTCTGTTGTAATATGGTGATATATTATTTTGATTTTGTGAAAAAGGATAAAATTATTGTTTTTGAATTAGTTACTAATTTAAAAAAAAGTTAACTCTAAATTTTATATAGACCAATTGCTATTGGTTGAAAAATGGTTAGTCTCTTAGTTCCCTTAGCTGTAATTGGCTGAAAATTTGCTAGCTTCTTAGCACTCTCGGTTGTTACTAGTTGGAAAGTGGTTGGCTTAATGCATACTTATTGAACATATGTATGGTCTTGTATATAGATGAGTAATGTCAACTGGTCAAATTAATAAATAAAATAAAATAACTAATTGTTTTAAATTACAATTAACTTTCAAAATCAGAAAATGCAATAGTAAGACATTGATATACAATATGTATACACTAGATGCAGCACCAAGCACCCGTCTTGTGTTCCATTCAACCTAAGTTCCGGAACGTAACTTGTAGCCAGTAAACATGAAGCAGCTGAAAAAGGCGCGGCATATAGCTCTGAATTCACAGTAAACTGGCATAGACAGTTAGATTTTTTTACTCTACTACGTACTACGGTTTTGCATGGCTATATTTGACTATGCTCATTTTTGGGAACTTAATTTTAAAATATCGTTCTATGAAGCATCATCTTCTATTTAATTATACCTAAGTGTAGTTAGTGTCCTTATTTTATTGATGTACTTCTTTAAATACTTTTTGCTGTTTTTTTTTGACAAATAAAAAATAAACTATCATCAATATATCATCGGTATGCAGATAAAATTAAATTGTTTGAGATTTTTAAAAAAATATCTTGTAAATGGAATTCATGGTTATCATCAGAATTATATTTTTGTATATGATCCATGGTCATGTCGGCTTCGTGGTGTAATAGTCAGCGCGTTTGCTTACCCTGCAAGAGGCCTCGGGTTTGATTACCGATATGGTTGACGTGAAATATTAATTAAAAAAATGTGTTTTTACACTAGAATATTTCACAGTCCCTGGACTGGCACCTGAAGCATAAGACTGATCATCTTACCTTCGTATAACAAAAATGATCAAGATATGCTGCGATTGGTGTACCAATTCAGTGCCATATTCACCATTAGGTTCTGAAAGGGAATGATGATGGTGATACATAATTTTGAAAAAAAACCTTGGAGAATTTAAAGAATTTTATCAGCTGATAAAGCTCGAAAAATGACATAACTGCATTTTTAACTTGTTTTCTCAAAGTTTGTCATTTAGAGGGTCTTATCAGTACTCTACCGTCGCAAGGAAAAAGGCAGTTATTTGCAAAGCTAATTTTTTTAGATATGACACTTTAAAGTATTTATCAACTTTATGCAAATTAAAAAAATAAACTGTAATTAATCATAAGTAAAAACACGGTATGTCGATTGTTCCTAAAACATAAAACCTGTGTGTCATATTTACACTGAGTTTTTGCTTATGAATCTCTAGATATTGTGTTATTGCTTAAAAAAATATTTTTTTTACTGCTCATTGCTATATGAAGGCCTAAAAATACATATGGACCATGTCCACTTTTGTAAAAATGAGTTAAGTAGCTACACCAAAAGGTTAATAAATTTACGCTCTTTTAGGAAAAAATAGACCATGTCCGAAATTAAAATAGTTTTGTTATGTAAGAAAACAATAAGGTCAACTCTGTTTTGCAGATTATTTCAAAAGTCGAAAATATGAATTTTTGACTTTTGGTCTATTTGTATTCTAGTTTCTGTGTTATTGTTATTAAAATAATATTTTTTAATCAATGTTATTGAAAAAGTTGTTTTGAGTATATTAAAACAAGTTTTTTTTTGTGTGTTTTGTGATTTTCAAATATTCATATATATATATTTTTAAAATATGTTTTTATTATCTAGCACGTTGTATTTTAATTAAATATTCGTGAATATAAAGACTGAGAAAAATATTGAAAGGAGGAGTGCTGGGAACAGGGTGAACGGTGCAATGTAATCTACTTTGGCAAACAAATGTTTATCGCAGGAGGCAAAACTAACAGTTCACAATTGAGTTCTAGTGCCAACTCTAATGTATGGGAGCAAAGTATAGAATTGGAAAAGTAATTATGAAAGTAGGTTAAATGCTGTCAAAATGCGATCCCTCAGGCGAATGTGTGGTAAAACGATGTGTGATAGGTGCACAAGTGTTGAGATCTGTGAACTATGTAAGGCTGAGACATGCATTATCGACAGAATCAAGAAAGGGGTCCTGCATTGGTTTGGACATGTAGAGCGAATGGACAGCAAAAGAACAGCATAAAGGATCTACGATGAATGTTGATGGATGCTGAAAACGAGGAAGACTGAGAAAGACATGGCACGATCAAGTCGATCAAATACTTAAAGATGAGCATGTCAAGAGTAGGAATAATCGGCGTGCGTGCATGAGAAGATGTATGAATGTAGAGGAAGCAAGGTCTGTATGCAAAGACAGAGTAATATGGCGTTCTATCCTCTATGCCTACCCTTACGGAGAAACGTCGTGATGGTTTGTTTGTTTGAATATCGAATTTTAAAAGAACAAAGACTTCTAAATAAAAATAATTTGTGACTTGGTCCAGTTGTATTCTTATTAAAAAATGAAATTTTTCAAAAACATTTTTATTTTTCAAACAGTCATATATTTTTCAAATTACAATTGTCTTTTAAATACAACATATATTATTACATATAAGATATAAGTAATTCAGCAAATGTTATTAATATTAAAATTAATTGAAATCAGTGAAAACCTTTGAAGTGGAATATCTCAGAAGTAGTTTTGTGTGACATGGTCTACTTGTATTTTCAGGCCTCCATATTATATCAAATGGTCTGAAATTTCTTGTAGAAAGAACATTACCTCATATTTAACTTATTTTGTGATTGTTGTCAAAAAGTAAACCCTTGCTTATAACGGCAGTATACAGACTACATGTATATCGTTTTCAGGATCTAAATTAAATACGTATGAAATTTTTTACACAACCCAGTCCTCAAGTATTTTTTTAAACCTTTTTATTTAGATTGTACAAAAAATTAACGATGCCGGACAGTGCAGCGGCTGCCTACAGCGCTGCATGTCAGGATGGAGAAGGAGACACAGATCGGGGGCTACAGGAAGCCTATAGATATCTGGCACATTATTATCTCAACAAAAACCACCTGGATCACGCCGCACAGTATGCGTACAAATGTTTAGATCATGAAGAGGTACTACATTTTATTTATAATAAATACATAATTAAATTTAAATAATGTTATATTACTTCTTTAACATTATAAAATTACTTTTTTCAATGTAAGCCTCACTGAGCAAACTGAATTAAACATCAGACTCGGAATAAAAGCCAAATAAAATTTCCTTGACATTTTATCACTTAAGTATTCTCATAATAAGTTTACCCCAATTATTTTGTGGATTATAATATGTATTTACATTGGTTGTACTGTTTTGGCGTTCACATGTACTTTAAATTTATGATTAATGTTAATAATCATCAAATTATCTATAAAAATTAGATAAGCCCAAATTTTACCCAAATATTTAAATGTTGGTGCCATTTTTTTTTTAGCCGTAAATAACTATGTTAGAAAATGGAAAACAAGTTGTGGTAAAGCGGGGTTAGAACCTCGGACCTGATCCAGAGTCCACGACACTAGCCACAGGATTACAACCAGTCTTTACTAGTTTTACATCAACTATATAAAAAAAAAAATAGAGTTAAATATCAAGCTTCCTTTATCAACATCATTCCCTTTCCGCACCTTATGGTGCATAGAGCACTGCATTGGTAAACCAATCGCAGCGTATCTTGATCATCAGTCTTACGCTTCAGGTGCCAGTTAAGGGTCTCTGAAATATTCTAGCGTAAAAATGCCTTTTTAAATAAATATTTCATGTCAACCATGTCGGGAATCGAACCCGAGAACTCTTGCATGGTAGGCAAATGCGCTGACCACTTCATCACGAGGCCGACGATTATAGGTTTTTAAAAATAATATTTTTCTAATTTTATATCTAACTTTTGCAGACCAAAGAAGAAGGAAAATCACTGCTGAGGACAATATCTGAAAGAAGAACATCATTAGCCGATAAAAGTAGTCAACCTGAAGGCGTAGAAAATGAAAGTATAGAATTATCAGACTCTCTAACCACCCCCAAGCCGTCGTGCGCTGTGGCATTAAATTATAATACTCCTAGTCCTGCTAAATCAGCAGAGACTTCTAGATATAAAATGTAAACTCAATGCATAGTGACATATAACTCTTACAGAATGTACAGAATAATGTAATTATTATGTAATTAGATAGGCAGCCAATTACCAAACAGCTTTAAAATACGTAAATTGAGTTTTTCTAGGTTATTGTGCCCTGTGTTGTTTTAACTCTTTGCCGATGTTTCCGATAGCACTGTAATATCTATCATCAGTAGAATTTCAATTTGTGTAAACTTGTGTTGAGATCTGTATTGCAGTCATCATTATATGTAGCTTATTGGTCAGACCCCTTTTGTATCCCATACATTCATCTCACTCTAACATTATGAACATCATATTTCGCTCTCGTTTCTGCAACATACAAACGAAAAGTCTATGTCTCTTGTGCTAACTACTTTGAAATCTGTATCCTGTTACAGTTTTCACCTTTTTATAATTGATTTATTACTTGGTACTGGAAATATTGAAATCGCATTAATCTCTATTAATATTGTTTGGATGTTTATAAATCTCGATTGCTTCTTTTGCTAATCAAGTTTGTCGACTCTTTGGTTTACATTTTAGATTGAGGCTTAAACTAATGTGGTTGGATTGTGAGGAACACCGCTTCATTTAAGGCTGTTTTTAAAAGGCATCCATCTTGTAATTAGATGAATTGAATTAAAATGATTATTAAAATATAATAATGCATTCAAATTGAAAACGACTTTCATATACAATTAAAATTATGAGTTGGTATAAATTTTCACTTCACAAAGATCATCTAAACCCAATGACAGGTCATAAGCCTTGTAAACATTTCTTTATACGAAATACCTTCATACCTGTTGAGTTATATATCTTGATTAAATCCTAAGAGGGTGATAAATCTAGTAGTTGTCTACAATGATTTAGACATGTACTCAAAGTCATGTCAAATGGGTACATAAAATGTAATAAATATTAGGTTGTTCAAAAAGTACTTTTGTATTTTGTCACAAGATGGGGTTGAACTTAATTTGCTCTGGCAACACTGTACCGATTTTAACAAATAGGCTCGCGTTGGAAAGGTGAAATTTCCAATATTTTTAATGAAATAATATTTTTAGTGAAAATAAAGCTTCGTTTTGATTGATCGTGTAAAAATTATTCCATTTTGAAAATGAATGTGTCGAGTGAGGAAATTTGTGGTATTTTGAAGTTTTACTTCCTGAAAGGCAAAAATATGTCAAAGGCCCGTGAAAAAAATTGTGCAGATGCTCTAACAACGTGTGTAGCACAACAATGGTTTAAGCAGTTCCGTTTGAGAAATTTTAATGTCAAAGATGCACCTCGCTCTGGGCGGCCCATCACGGAAAAAGTCGACAAAATAATGGAAAAGTCTATGAAAATCCACATGCGATCACTTGTGAGATTGGTCAGGAGTTGAGCATTGCTCATGTAACTGTTTCAAACCATCATATTTCACTGAAGATGAGAAATGGTTCATGTACGACAATGTGCACTGGAAACGGCCGTGGAAGAAGTGATCAGAAGCTCCAGAAATAGTTGCAAAGCCAGGATTGACGAATAAAAGGTGATGCTATGCGTGTGGTCAGATCACAAAAAGTATCATCCACTATGAGCTGCTCCAGCCTGGCAAAACTATTGTTTCGGATCCCTCCCGTCAACAACTAACGAGACTACGCGAAGCAATTAAGAAAAAGCGACCAGAATTGACAAAAAGTCTTCTTCCAGCAGGACAACGCGAGACCACACACATCTTTGGTCACCCGACAAAAACTGGAGGAGCTTGGCTGAGAAGTTTTGACCCACCCACTGTATAGCCCCAACTTTGAGCCTTCAGGCTATTATTTGTTTCGGTCTCTTCAAAACTCTCTACAGGGAAAGAAATTTAATTCAAGAATTGACTGTCAAAATCACTTGTTCCAGTTTGTTGCCATCAAACCACAGAAGTTCTATGAGGATGGGATCATGAATCTACCAGAAAGATGGCTAAAAACCATTGATAGTAATGGACAGTATTCAGATTGATTCTGTTTTTATTTAAACAAATAAAAAAGTACATTTGAAATAACTTGGAAAATACTACATAAATTTTTGAACAACCTATTATTTAATGGAAATATTGCTTTATTTGCTGTAGTGTTGTTCCTTTATTTAATGATTGAAAAATAAGAAAAAGCCTCTTATCTATACTTTCAGGTCATTAGAATTCATTAGGTTGTTAAATAATTTCATACGCACCTCGGTTTGAATGTGTGAATTTTAAGGTTAGCGTCACACTCAGCGGAAATTCCGTCACGGTAAATCCGCAACCGAATAAGCAGCCGCACTATATATTTCGTGGCAGATTATCACAATTGATTGTCAATACAAACACTCAGATTATTACAGAGCCTTGTACAGTCGGCGTGGATTGTCCGGCGAATGTGGCGCATCCTAATAGAAAACATGCCATGCAGCTTTACTGATTAGACGTTGACGGAAAATCCGCACGCGGAGAACGAAACAGGTGCCAAAGGCGAGCGGTCCGCCGACATAACAACTGATCATCCGTGTTGTGTACCCATAACGGAAGGTGTTCCGCAGCGTAAGATCGGTGATGGAATTTTCGCTGAGCACACTCAGCATCACAGCGCTAGCCTAAGAAAATATCTCCCATATCTTGATCTGCTGTTGTATTTTATTTTATTGTCAAGTAAATTATTGATATTCCGCATTGAAAATTCAATGAGGAAGTTCATATTTTTATAACCACCAATTTGTAGTGTCGATATCAATTATAAAACTTACTATTTTATATGCACATACTTGTGTTAATGCTTTTTATCTTTTGTGGGGTTGTCCTGACATAATTTTGTATTTTAAGGTGCAGTATTCTGTCATTACAGAAGTTTTTTTTTGCACTTACATCATTGTGTCATCCTCGATTCCTTAGGAAGTAGCAAAATAAAAGTAATTTCACATGCTGTAACTCGTATTGATTGAGCATTGTTAAGCCAAAATGCTGTATCTATAGGTACAGCACATTGCCATAATACGGGCGTGCGTAAAAAGAGGTTCCGGTGTGTTTTGGTAATTCATTAAAAAATATTGAATTAATAATAAAATGCAATCTTTATCATTAGGCACTGAAACATATAGCAGTGTTCAACTGTGCTCAACAGGCCCAACAACCAATGACGTATAGTTAAATAGACATAGACAAGTCCGAAGTCGACGCATTTTAGTTTGTTGGTTATTGCCTTCCCCTTTCAATGATGGTCTTTCGCAATGATTAGACGCAATGCTACACAGAAAAATGTTGTCGTGAGTGGTAAAAAAAAGGTTTTGATTACAATGTAAATGAGGAGGAACAGAACAGAGTTATTGTTTCATTTGTAAATACAATCCAATTTATTGAATAAGTAAATAATTAGTTATATTTTTAAGTAAGTACAATTGAACTAATATTGTCCTCTCAATAAAGTGGCAACCAGTATTAAAGTATGGCAATGCATTATGCAGAAATATGAACTAAGGATATTACACAGTTTTTCAAGGTCATACTGCGAATCTTCCGAGGAACATTTTTTATGGTGTACTTTTTATAATATGCTAATGAATTTTTGGGAAAATCACATTTAAATTTTTTTTTTATTTTTTTATTGAGATGAAAAACGTACTTGACCAACGAAGCGATATGCAACGGATGCGTGGGGTTGGTAGAAGGGATGCTAATCTGTAACATTAAGGATTGCCTCTATTTTAAATTATTTTTTTCATTAAAAAAAAATAGTTTTTTAAAAAAATGTAAGGATTTTTTTTATAGTTTACCATGGGGATTGTTCCTATGAAGTTTCACGGTCTGACCCGGAAACGTCGTGTATATATCTCTTTCTCACATTAATGTTTGCATGTGTATCATGATTTTCTATCTCTTTTTTTCCTATTGTTGAGAGCAATATTTTCTAAATAAGAGATGTGGCTGGTAAGGGAATAATGCGTCTATTTATTATACGTCATTGGCAATAATGTTATTTTATGCAAAAAAATCGCAATATTTTATTTTTATATTGTTTTTATTATGTGTATTTACTGTTTATAACAGTGTTTATAACATTTCCTCTCTAAACGGAGTCTGTGAAATAAAACAAATTTATATTCAACATGTTTGTTTAACTGGTTTACTATTTTTTAATATTATAAGTCATGTATAATTTATTTACTTAATAAAATATTAATTAGACTTACTCAAATTGGCTTTTTTAGGTAAAGTAAAATTTGGCTATTTGTTTCAAGCTAATTCAAGATAATTCATACTTATTATAAAGTATTTTTTTAACTACACTTAAATTAAATGATCTATATACATAATTGATCATTAAATTAGTGACATTATTTTTTTCATTCAAATAAGCTAAAAAATGGATTGTTTTTTATTCATTCATTTAATAAAATTTGAGTTTCTGATCTAGCATAATAATTGAAGCCAAACAATTTTTGACAATGAAACGTTCAGTAAAAATACTTTCAATATTACAAATGTCTGGCATCTGATTATTACAAGTTGGTAAAACACATCTCACAAATTGTACTTTTTAATTTACCAGAAATTAAATTTAAAAATATTAAATAGATTTCGAACAGTTTAAATAATGAAATACAGTAGAACTCCGTTTATCTGAACTCCAGTCATACGGATTGGCAGATATCCAGATCGTATTCAGGAAATAAGATATAAAGGAGAAGTTTTTAATTAAAATTTAATTGCTTAATTTAACTTTGCTGGACATGTTTAAGTAAGTTTTTAATGTGATTTCAATTTGTTGTATTATTTCAAAAGTAATAAAATCTGGCACTTGTTAATCCGGAGAATTGGAGTTTTACTGATATATAAAAAAAATATATATGTAACTAATTTTCTGTTAGGGGTCACTTTGGATCATAAAACAGGATAATTTAAAATTAAAAAAAAATTGACAGTAAACGAGTACTAAAAATGAATAGATTTTTATTACAAAAATGACACTAATAATTCTAGGATAATACTACTTTTTATTATCTTGGAGCCTTTGTAGGTACAAAATGTGTGCATCAAGATATTAATTACGAATGTGGAAAGGAAAAATAAGGGTTTTTTTTGTTTTTTTTTTCTCTCTTTCGTTTTGACAACAATGATCTTATAAAAATGTTACATACTCTTTTAATCAGTCCTTCTGCTTATCACATTCACATCAATCTTCATCCAAAAAAAATAAATCAATCTGTATGAACATAGCACATTATTCTATGGTTAAGTGTGGCACTTTGTTGGCTTATATAAAGCTATAGAAAAGAACTGTATGTATTGAGATCTTCAGAAATACGTTTGAATAAATATAAAATCTATATTATTATCAAGAAAAATAAAAATAAGGCAAGAAAGAATATATATATTTTACATCTGACTCCATAGCAACTCTTATGAGTAACTGTGAACTTTGTTGCGTGTTTTTAAAAGTCTCAATAACACATTTTATTTAAATCCATGCAAAATATTTAAAATTTTTGAATACTTACGCAGTTGGCAAAAATCATGGCCTTTATTTTTTACGCACATTATATAAACTGTCTTCAGTTATGCAAACATATTTTCAGAAAAGGTTTTTTCTATTTAGCGCAGAGAATGTTCAAATAACATCCTAAGAATATAAAGGAGGACTTTGATAATATTGTTAACAACATAAGTATGTAATAATAAGAACAGTCATTAATTAGCAAATTGTCCTAACTGGACCCGATAAAAATAGCTAAAAACATAAAATGGGTGAGATAATAATGGAAGCCAATGCATACAAAAATGAAGACTTTTCGATTAAATAATACATAGATCTATTATGTACTTATATAATTCTACATACTTTGAAAATAAATACCTAGATCCTATTGGTGTTCTGTATTTAACAAAATACCTTCAACATTTATAAATACTCAGATAAAAGTTAAAAGTATGTATTTGCATACTTTTTGAATTACAAATATAACATCAACGAAAGCTTAAATCATAAAATTAAGTACCATTATAAACATCTTTTTATTGTTACACTAAAAATTACATATTTTAAAATATTTCTAATAATGATATAATTATTTATGATTTGAAATTATTATAATAGTACTAAGGTACTCTCAAATGTATTTATATTCAGTAGTTTACATAATATAGTGGTCAATCAATGACGCAAATTACTACCTAAATAATATTTTGCATGTTAATTGATATTATAATTTACTTAAAACATTCATTAAAGTGCTTAATCGTTCTAGGTATATTATTCCTACAGTATTTTGGATACACCGATGTGCGAGACTAAAAGGCAGTTTATTCAGTAATGGTAACATATCTACAAACAATACTTTATAAAGTACTTAATTTACAGTTAAAAAAATATATTGTTTTCATCTGCATTTTTGGGAATGTACGTTTCCATAATGGCATACTTTTGAACATTGGTATTGTAATATAATACATACATACATATCTTCAAAAAATCTTGCCTGTTTCAAAAAACTACTTGATTTCTCGTGTAAGATACATAATGTTTTTTTTTTACATAATCATCATTCCCTTTCCGCACCTAATGGTGCATAGGGCACTGCATTAGTACACCAATTGCAGCGTATCTTGATAATTTTTTGTTACATGAATGTAAGATGATCAGTCTTACGCTTCAGGTATTAGTCCGGGGACTATGAAATATTCTAGTGTAAAAACACCCTTTTAAATAAATATTTCATATCAACCATGTCGGGAATCGAACCCGAGACCTCTAGCATGGTATGCAAACGCGCTGACCATCACACCACGAGGCCATAATAACATAATAATATTACTTAGTTAAAAACTCTCTTCGGATTTATCTAGTTCCTCCTTAATTTTGGTTGACTACGAAACCTTCAAATATTTTTTTATTGGCTGGGACATGCGAATTTTACACATTCTTGTATTAATATTACTCTTTTTATTATTAACAAAAATAAAAAGTATTCAATTAAAAAGACTGTTAAGACAGAATTAATCTTCCACAGAAGATTAAATATTTGATGGGAATCCTATTTAGGTATGTAATATTATTTTATTCCATATTGGCAAGTGAAGATATTATACTACGTAATTGATTGAATGATTAAACAGACGTTTCAGCAGAGTTACATTTCTTAGATTCTTTCTTGTCACTCCAACAGTCCTTTAACCGATTTGAGTCACTCTGTAAAAACATTAAAATAATTTATCTCCCGTACAATTTTAACCTTATAAACATGGTCTATTTCAAATACACAAAAAAAAAGGTATAAAACATACAGTGTAATATTATTTACATTATTATGGAAAACAATCATGCTTACTTCAAAAGACATAGGATTGAAAGAAATGCAGGTTTTATCAATACATTAAGAATGTTTGCTAACATAGATTTTAAAATCTTATATAAACTATTGAGAATTTAAAACAAAATGAAAAAAAAAATTGATGTGAAACAGTAACAATGTATAAATATAAAACACATATTTTTAGCTTTGGTTTGTTTGAATTGTCAAAGCTGTGTTGCCTTATGAAGGTGAGCTTGTTAATACTGTATTAATTTCAACCTTTTTGCTCCCTTTCTGCATCTAATGGTGCATAAGGCACTGCATTGGTATACCAATCGCAGCGTATCATGATAATTTTTGTTACATGAAGGTAAGATGATCATTTTTATGCTTCAGTTGCCAGTCCAGGGACTAAGAAATATTCTAGTGTAAAAACACCCTTTTAAATAAATATTTCATGTCAGCCATTTCGGGAATCGAACCCGAGACCTCTTGCATGGCAGGCAAACGTGATGACCCTTTGACCACGAGGCAGACAAAAAATACTGTATTTGTTGTACAGCTCAAATTATATACATACATTAAAAAAATACTATTTGGAATAAAAAAATCTGTCATTTAAAATTTTAAAATTATTACTGTAATATATTATTTTGGAAAATTTAATGTATTCAAAACATTATTTTAAACAAGCTTGTGGGATATTTAACCAAATGTAAAATAAAATAAATACTTTTTTTTTAAATCTAAGAAGCTATTGAGAACACAAAAAATTTAACATTTGATAACATTGTTATTATTTTGACACACGAGGATGAATAATGAGATAAAAAAACGACTTATGTATGTTTATTTTAATTTTTTCAATTCTTGTTTTGGACTTACAAAATGTTTTATAGAAAGCAAAATGAATTCCCATGTAAATTTGTAAAGCCAATAAATGATTTTTATTTACATCAAATAATCACAAATAAGTCATTTTGTTAGATCATATAATATAATATATATAAATATATGTACTAAAGAAACCATAGGTACAGGTTTTCATGCCTTTTTATATGCAATTTTAAAAGGGGACCATGCCATACATAGTATGCGTGTGTTATTGTGTTTAAGTTTATCTTTTAAAAAAAAAACAATGGCCGTCAATGGTGTATTTCATGTAACTTTTTTTATTTCTCCTAAGCCTGAAAGTAATTCAAAATGTAAGTAATTTTTAAGTAATTATCTTGTAACAGTTTTAAAAATCAAGACCAAAAGTATAGCAAATATAAATATGTATTGTATTTTTATTGCTTATCAATTTGTACTATATTACGTATACATATTTTTCTGTCACCAATTCGTAACATGAATTTTTTAAAATACATATTTTTGGCATTTTTAATCTGGCCAATGTTAAATAATATTTTGTTACAAAAGGGTAATCCAATAGTATTGAAGTTTTATGATTTGTTTTCAAATTTATTTTAAATTTGCTACTAAAATATGCGTGCGTATGTGAATTTCACACCCATAAACACAATATATTAATTATGTTATTTTGTATAAAAACGATTTATGAATTTATTAATACTTAAATAGTTTTAAAACAAAAAAAAAAATAGCCTGACAGTGAAATATTTCTAGAATTTTTATCTATGGTTTCCATTAACATCCACAAAACAAATCATGCACAGCACAACATATATATTTTTTCACAAATGAAACTGAACACCAATTTTATAAATATACATATTTTACAACATCAATCCACTTTTTTTCTCTAATATAATACATATGGACATCTGTATCAGGATATTTTAAAATAAGGCCCACAAGTAAAATGATTCAGACTTGCAAAGGCTGGAAATGAGTTGTGTGGGTCAGGAATGGAGTATTCAAAGCAGATCCTATACATATTAGTATGCTCTACTTGCCTTATGTCTAGTCACATTGATTAGGGGGTGTAACAATAAAGTGCACTTGGATTTATACAATATTTGGGTGCTATATAAAGTATTGCTGTGCAGCGTGCGGGTATGTATAGCATTCTCTCTTCTTTCTTTATTCCTTCGTATTAAAATTTTGAATCAGAAGTGTTCTCTCCCACCTTAATGGTGATTGGGAAATCGTCTTCTTCTTCTTCAGGCATTGTTGACAAGCGCTTATCCACCTCCGATTGGACATCTTTTGTTAACTTCTTTAGTTTTGATCTGTAATCATTAAAGTATTCATATATTTGTTTCGTTTATCTGATACACGCATATATTTTAATTCAAAGTACGTGTATAATAGCCGGCAGTAAAGAAAGGGCATCAGGCTTAAGAAAGAGACTGGCCTAAAAGGCTAACTTTCGCTTTGTACATACCAAACTCGTGCGTCAGAGACACTCTCGTGTCCGGTATCTACGAAGCGGAAGTTAGCCGATTAGGCAGGTCTCTTTCTTAAGGCTTATGTCCTTTATTTACTGCCGGCTATTGTAAGTAGCTTATTTTTCGGGCCATAAGATGTACTTTTTTACTCTGAAAAGTCAACCAAAAATTGTTTTTGAATAAGTAAAATTTTACTCACATTTATACATATTTACAGACTTCTGATAGTGCTGTTTCAGATGCACTGTGATTTATAAAATTTTTTGTCCTTAGCAACAATCCAAGTATTACTGAATAAAATTTTCTATTGATGATGCATTAATGTATTTTGAGACCTTCCCACCAACAACACTGTATATCAATTTTGGGTAAATTTGTGTTATGAATGCCATAACATTGTATATCTTCTTGGGCATAGAATGATGCATTGAACGACCATACTATAAAACTGTGTGTGATCTGTAAGTGTGATGGCGCTACAATTGAATTGCATGAATCGTAAACCTATGGAAATGTGAATCAGGGTCTTGTAAAACAACCGAGACAAAACCATACACATAAATAAAAAAACTTTGTTTAAACAATTGTTTTAAATATAACATTTTTCTTTTTTATTTTGTCTAAATTTGTCAAAATCGATACACAGTTTTGTTGCAGGGGAAGTATCATTTGTGATCTAACAGGTTTTGAGTTTTTAATATGTTAAGGGCCAATTGCACCGAAAAAAGTTATGTTAAATAAAAGGTAAAGTTAGATCATTGTTTAATTTCTGTCAAAACAGACAAAATGCGTTACAATTATACAAGTTAGCTAAAGCAACCCATTTTGACCATTTACGTGCAACTGACCCTCAATAAGTTTAATGTATAACATTGCTTATGGATTCATAAATATCTTTAAATACATACCCATTTATTTTAGGACTTTTCTTCTCCGATTTATCAATTTTTGGTGTCAGAAGTGCTTTGCAATTATTGGTGTTGTTCACTTGTTTCCAAATAGCTGTTTTGTTTACTTCTTCCGTAATGTTTATTGATGTTATTGGTATTTTCATAATATTCCCATTTGCAAGAGGGATCTGTAAGTTTCCAGGATACGAAGGAGGATTTCCGCAGTTAGCGTCCTGTGGATATATTTATTTTATGTCATGTATCCACAAAAATATCTTATATAATTTATTTTTATTACCATGATCTCTTTTGACATTTACTTAATAATTCTTAGTGTAGTGTTACATATTATATACAAATTACATAAATCAAATGAATTTGATTTGAAAAATGAGTTATGCACAACAATGATAGTAATATGAAATGTACAATATAATTAATAAATACACATACATACTGTAATTAAATCATTATGATTTAAATATATTTACCATTGACTAAGTTAAATTACTGTATTAAGGTGATTAAATAATGCATATACTATACATAAACGGTAGATATATAAAAAAATAATTTCTAATAATATTTTTAGATTTATTTATTTTTAAATTGAATTTTATTTAAATAGTCTTGATCATTTCGATGACATGTATAAATGAAAGGTTGGGTGAGGTAAAAAAAACAAATAAAACAAAAATAAACATTGAATAATAATCAACAGAAATTTATTAATTTGGCACAGAACATTGAAAAATTTACATACTTTATACACAATTATTCACGACTACACAGTGTTTAAAAAACTGTAAAAATCTCCTTACATTCTCTACAATTTACTACATTCAATCATACATTAAATATTCACATAACTTTCGTTACCATAAAAACTAACAGGTAACATTTAAAATTAAAATTGTTTATTCAAAAGAATAGGTAAAAACCTACTCTTTCTGAAGATATCACAATCTCTAAAACATTTTTTTTTCTTTTTCGGAAAACAATAGGGAAATATCACATACTACGAATACCGATAAAAATATATGAAATGGATTTTGAATAGTTTATTATATTTTCAATATCAATATTGATATTGTGAAGAAATGTTTTCACACATAAATGTAAAAAAGAAATTTTATAAAAATATGTTGCTAGAAAAACACAACATTTTTGACCTTGGTAGTTGTGACGTCAAGATTCATGATAATGTTCTAAACAAATTGGAATGGTCATGAACATTTAACATGAATCGTGACGCATTAAGGGCGTGGCCAAGAGAATTAAAAATTACAAATTTAAAAATATTTTTGATGCTACTAATAATTAGCAAACATTTTTTTTACTGGACAGTATTTCATAGACCTTTATTACTTTCGAAGTGTAAAAAAAGTGATATTTCCCTATTCAGGGGTGGTATTCTGAATCTTCACTACGCTTTAGAGAGCGGGTAATTTGGAGATTTTTATTTTTTGCATGCGTTTACACTTTGCTTCATATCTGGTCACACTGATATTAAACGTCCGATAAATATGAATACGTGAAATCAAACATGATGATTTTCGTTTTGAACCTTATTGCGACCTAAAGCATTACCCAAAACTCTTAATTAGACCAAACCGTATTAGTGTTTTTCCGCTTTTTAAACAGTTTTATTCATCATTTGACGTTTAAACATCAGTGTGGCCATTATATGATGCAAAGTGTCATCGCATTAAAAAATAAAAGTCCCCAAATTAACCACTCTAGGGAGTAGAGAAGATTCAGAATACCACCCCAGGAACAGTATTAGTACCTCATTGATTATGCAGGTATACATATTTCTAATAAGTTCATGATTCTTCTCAATAATGATGCTTGGTTCTGCATTTATTTGATAAAATGGATTGAGAAAAGGTAAAACTGCATTACGGACTAGTGACTTTTGACAGGAACTATATTATGCATATCTAGAAGTATTTTTATGTTTATGAATACAATTTTGTGGGACTTATAATAAACACTTCAGATGTGAAAAATAAAATCTGATCAAAGCAACATATTTTTTATCACTATCGGTGAGATCTTATGGCTTTTTGATTTGTTATTATGAGGCAATATTATTGTGTAATTCATATAAGAAAACCATGGAATTTGAAAATGGTTCGAATTATGCTAAGATGGCTTACAAAATTAAGCTTAGAAAATCATACAACAATATTTCTAACCATCAGAATGTTTTTCTCTGCACCAATGCCAGTTTATAAAGTTTTTTAGCGGTTCACAGTGTAATTTAATTATTCTAAATTAATTGACAGGTTTAGATATTCATCCACTCATAACGTAAACAATGAATTATTTTTTTGTATTATGTGAAATAGAAAATCAGATAATTGAATGCATGAAATATTGTTAAATTGAATTTATTAGTGCCAAGTAAATCTTTCTCCCAAAATTGAGATATCTCATTGTTTGGTCTCTTCTCGAATGTGACTTATATAAATATGTAGGAATGTATTCTCAATTCATGTTTATTTACTAATTTTATTGTGACTTATTTATGCCTGAGAAATTTATACAAAGCAATATTGGTCGAATATCAAAGAAGCCTTTAACCTGAACATGGGATTTAAAAAAAAGTTTTGGATAGTCCAAAATAATATATATTATATTGACAATGGTGCTAACTTCTTATTACACAGGTGCAGTAAGAATTTGGAAACATGTATAAAAGTCGGTGACATTTTTGCATCTATCTTTTGTTAATAATCATATTTGTTTAACCTTGTAATTGTTTCAAAAGAGTTCAAAATTACGTATCGAATGATAATATTAAATACAATATAATGTAGTTTTTTCAGACATTTTGGTGCAATAATTTGATTTTTTTTCCTTAGCCAGATTATTTCAAAATATGTTGCACCCTTGCTACGTTGCATTATTATGTTTTTTTAATTATATTTTTAACTGAATTATAATATGAAAATAAAAATTGTACACAATATTGATTAAAGAGTACCTACTAGGATGATTTTAAAATTGAACCAAAAGTACAGTGTTCAGTTTTTTATATTTGTTCACATGTCACTCAAATATTTTTTTTATTTCTTCTATACATTATGTTTCAGCCAGATTACAAACAAATTATATTGATAACTTAATTTCATAACGTAATTATATTTTTTTAGTTATGTGCCAATTAAAAAATAATAATAAAATATTTTTAAACATAAATGTTATATGAAATGGATATGGAATGATAAAAATGCATTTAAGAAATTCCAGCTTATCTCCATGTAATGTTGAGATTCCATTTCGTTATAAAAATCACATCATTGTGTATTTAAATATCACACTGTGTATTGTATTTTGTATTTTTTTTTCTAGATTATGGGTATTTTGGTGTATTTTAATTTAAATTTAAATAAAAAAATATTCATTGCCATGCACAGTAAAATATAAATTAATGCGAAAATGCTAAAACATACGATTTAAACAACTTTATTTTTAAAATATCAGTTTGAAAATTTCATTAAAAAACTCTATAAAACATTGTAAATTTATAGTAATTTATCTACTTAACTAATGCTCTAATTAATTAGCTATATCACAAAAACATAACTATAAACTACTGACTATTGAAAAAAACATGTTACAAGCAATAATAATTACAATGCATTCATAATAACCAAACTCAAGCATAATGACCATAATCATTATTTTTTCTAAACAATATTCTATGTAACCTACACAATATAAAACTATTTAAAAATATTTTGTGTAGTATTAATGTAAATTATATTAGGTGGTATAGTAAAAATATAATACATATTGCCATAAAAATAAGTACTTACTGTAAGTAAGAAAAGATGAATGACAACAACGAAAGGTGATTTCATACGGAATACTATCTCCTATAATTAAATTTAAGGTTTCTTTTCTGTTTTTTTTTTAGTTGTACAATTTGTCAATATATTCCAATTTTTATTAATGAATAATATGATCGAGATGAATTATTTGAATTTGTTTCGATTAAAATTTTTGTTGTAATTATGGATAAAAAAGCAAATTCAAATAGTGTTTTTTTTATGTGTAGACTTATAGATACTTTTTTTAAAGAAAAAAAGAAATATTTGCGTTCTTATGATTTACCCAAATAATTAATTTTTAGGACCATTTTCAACGAGTGGTAAATAACTCACTATCAGAAAATGGGTTAAAGTGGGATTCGAACCACGAATCTTTGAGTCCGAGACACTAGCCACGGGACCACAACCCGATTATTAAAAAAAAAATGTATTAATATAAAAAAATATTTTAACCAGGTATCTCATTTTTAGCGACAAAAAAAATGTTTTCTAATATTAGCACTCATTCTTTAACTTTTTTATATAGTATTCTTCCAGTAGTCTTTATTTCAATTTAAATTAAAAAGTATACCCACATACGGTGGGATTTTTTTTGTGTTAATGTAATAGCTTTTTTTTGTATGTGTAACTTACGTAATAAGTACCTATTGTAAAATGAAAAAAAATATATAATAAATAAAAAACGTCACAAGTTATCAAGGTACTATCATAATAATTTGGCTTAAAATATTTAGTTTCATTGTATTAAGGCGTTTTTACTTGAATTTGTTAAAATATGTTTACTATTTTTTTTATATAGATAACTGAAAACTGTAGTTAACGTCACGGATGCGTGCACACATACTCGTACATGACGTTTGTGTATTTAGGCATCTCTGTAAGCAGCGCAGAGTACTTCCACGCTTTCAAATAAAATGTAATATATTTTAATGACTGTTGAAACTTCTAGATGTGGGTTCTGCAGTGCAAATGATGAGATATCTATACACATTCTGTGAATGTGATGCTTTATATCACAAAAGAAGCCGCATCCTCGGTGGACCATTAGTTAAACCTGAGGATGTGGGAGCACTCGGCCCCTATCTGATAGCTAGTTTCAGGACTTGGACTTGGATGAGGAGATTTAGCAATATGAGAACACTTGCTCTCCATTCAGCAGCCAGAATTTAAAGACCTAGGCTCGGAGGGCGAGAATTTATTTGTGGGGACTCGTCACAATAGATCTTCTCAGGTCGCAATGACGTCAGAAGCTTGTTTGGTAGTGACCCGCATTTACAAAAATAAGTATAATAATGACTTTGTAAAGCTTTCCTAAATTAATTTAATAAAATAGCGTTTGTATTAATTTGGATTACCTAAAGCAATTAGGTATTAAAAATAATAAAACTAACATATTATCGCTAATAATCTAAAAGAGTAATTATCGATGGCTTAGATCACACATGTGTCAAGTGCGATAGTGCAATTTTAGGTATAAGTGAGTTAAATACATTTTTCTTATCACCCAACACATTACTTTATGATGCACAGTAGAGATGGCCATTTCGTTTTTTTTTTAAAGATTAGCAGTTACAGTTACCGTTTCACAAATTAAGCTGTTTCGTGAAGATGTTTAAAAAATAACAGTTTAGTGCAGTGTGCGGACCCAAAAAAATGTTTAAAATATGTTTAAAATTTCGTTTACAAGTTACGGATGAACAAGGGCAGACTGCGCGGATGTGAGGTGGGGTGGAGACGGACCGGGGAGATTTCATGCGAATATGTGTGTGAACTTCTTCCTTGGGAGATTATAATACGAGTAGGTAAGTATTATGGATGAAGCTTTGAAATTCGAGTTTGAAGGGCGGAGCGCGGTACGGAGTGCGGCGAGTGTTGAATTTTTCGCGCGAGGCGAAATGTTTTTTTTAATTTACTTCTGCGCCTGGTCATTTAGTTTTAGTTTTTTTAAATGATATAATTTATTTTCGTGAAACTGTTTTAGGTGTTTCGGGGGGGGGGGGGGGGGGGGGTAACAGTTTTAAAACAGCAGTTACATTTGTTTTACCACTTCTAGTGCACAAATGTTTCAAA